>NC_054742.1:55095194-55720194 GCF_018143015.1 Lytechinus variegatus | reverse complement strand
CACAGGAAGATCAGGTGATTGCAGAACAGGAGGATACCCCACATGAAACCCATTCCAAGAACTGTTCATGAAAATACAGAAAATCATTTTTGCTTATAAATGCTGACACGACATCATGTTCTTAATTTTTATTCATGCTGCACAGGGAAAATCGCATGGTCTGGCTAGTGTTTCAAAGGTGAAACAACATTAGCACCAGCCACAATTACACTGGGCTTAATTTCATCCAAGAAATAGGGTTAGGGTTGCAATAGGGTATTGTGTTAGGTTCAGGGTTATGTTTAGGATAGGATATCATGTACATCCAGCGATGAAGTTGGCCATTGTATTTTTTTACAGCGGCGCAAATGTCACTGAAGCAAACGTCATGAAACTGTTTCATAATGCTGTTCGCAGAGTAACATATGACTTCATGCATGACAAAAACATGTTCTTAGGTGCTAATTCAACTACAAAGGGATATATCACTTAGCCAAAGAAAGGGTCATTGGTCAAATAATGCTAAGGGTAAGCATTCTACGATTTCTACTGTGTATCAACCAATCAGATTACACACTAAATATTATTGCGCAGCTGCACTTAGGCATGACTTTAATACTGAACTCTTTGCAACCTATGTCCCACGTCATTTACACCTGTATAATTAGTTAACTGGTTGTTATAACAGTTTTGCCCCCATTTATTTATATACTATTTAAAGTCATGTACCATTTAGAAAACATCGGATGAATACAAATAAAATTTGATAGCATTTACCAATATCATAAATGAGAGTACCCTGATAATACATATGATGGTCATTGACCCTCATACTGATAATAAAGGTCATTGACACACACATGGATATAACATCAATTATGGCAATAACCTATCATCACTTTACTTTCTTATCAACTTGTTTAACACATGCTAGTCTCAAGTTATCAGATAAAAATGCAATTAAACACACACTGACATTTCAAAGTACAAATAACAGGTGATTGAATGGGACGCTAAGCACTCTAAAATCGATACAATTCATCTTCTTCAAGGCATGAAGCTCAGCATCTAATTTTCACCCCAAGACATGAAAATAAAAATAAGGGTAATTTATGTTCAATGGTGGGAGCTGTACATATCCAGGGTCACAGAAATGGATGTTGAGAATTAAACCATAAAAAGTCGTAACTTTTAGGAGCTCAAAAATAATCTGCTCTTCCAATTGGCAACACTGTTAGTTTTCTATTAATTTCCATGACACACGGATATAACATGAATCAAAATGCATGATACCAACAAAATTCAAACAGAGAGTTGCCAATTTGCTTTTTGAGTTCTATCACGAGACGTCATTCACTTTTAGCTATCAGGAAAATATGCAAATGGCTAGTTGAAGTTCTGTTTTGACTTGAGATGAGAATGGTTTATCAAATAACAATGATCTACATCGCCAATGTAGAAACCATATAATATACATCATTTTTGTTTAGGCAGTAAAATAATCACACAGAGTTGTTACTTTGAAACAGTCCAAATGCCCTCGGAATACACCTTGGGCATGTTAGAACTGTTTCAAAGGTATCCTCCTATGTGATGAATTTTTACTACTGTCCTTGATTATGTGTACTATGTGTACTATTTGTACACTACCACACTTACTCATAGTCTCAAGAGGATGAGCATATTCTGCTACCATTCCAAAAGGAGCCTATATGGAATAGAAAATGATGGTATCACTGTAAACATGAAATAACGTACAAGTAACTTTGCCTCAGTGGAATCTATTAACACTACATACATCTGCTTGACTGAGAAAAGGTAAATAAAGTATCCTTTGTATAATCTTATCTTAAGACTTCTTTTACTTGGGTGATTGTTTGACGTCTGCAAGTTTACCTGTATACATACATGTATATGCATAGTCGGGGGAAAACGATGTATGGTTATTTTCTACTTCACATTGGTAGTTAAGTGTATACTTATACTGGTCTTGTTGGGGTTTTTTCTCAGCAAATGGATTAAATATAATAAATATATTCCTGGCTGGCACAGAATGCATCCGGTAAATTTGATTGCATATTCAATGCAGTTCGAACTAATTGACTGCTTTTATTAGGTGCTAAGACTAAATGGAATCAAGAATGGTGATGGACATAATACTCTCAGGTAGACTAACTAATATCTCCTTCATACATTTGAAATTATATTCAAAATATGATTAATAATCTTCTTACCTGGAAGTTGTGATGAATCTTATGGATGTACTTGTAAATACTTCTGTGATGAAGGGATCTATGTAGGAAGTAATGCCAGGCATCCTCGAGTACTAAACTTCCAAAGCACTGGGCAAGTGTCATGTACCTGTAGACAAGAATAAAACCAGACAAATTGACCCTAATGCACAATACTCTGTACATAAAATAGAAAAATATATGTCAAATACCACCATGTCTTATGGAAAGGAGCAATTGATAGATATTGAAGAATATCTACACAAAACTTAGCCCAAGGCTAGTATATACATGTAGTGGGAACACAGAAACCTGTTTGAACTTGGAGAAATTTGACTATAATATCACATCTTTTGAATAATTTGGTCTTAAAAACTGCTCCGACTTGGCGAATATTCGTCTCAGAGAAGGTTTGGTTATGCAAATATACCTGTAGTCCTGTACTTCCTTTGTTTAAGTAATACTTGCAAGAGAATACTTTGTAGTAGGTCACTAGTGCTGGGATGAATGCCAAAACTTCAATGTTGGGAATTTGATGTAGTGTAGGCACGTATCCAGTATCAGATCTTACAAAACATTTCATGAGCCAAACTGAATGCTTGTTCACAGGACCATACATTTCTTATCATAGTCAATGCTGGATACACTATATAATGTGTATTACTCTCCTGTTTTTTTTCATATCATATGCCAACAATCAGTGTTGGAGCTAAGATGATAACCCAGCTTGGATTAAAATGACAAATACCAACACCTAAATTAGAAGGGCTCTTTCCTAACAGCAGACTTACCAAACCGGCATGGATTCATAATCAAAGGGCACATTCATGTACTGACAGTAGAAGTAAGCCCCTGAGAAGAACGGGGTCTGGATCAGAACTTGGTTTGCAATGACAAGCTTGAAACACTTCCATTCCTGGTCCCATGTGGCTGGTTTATCCTGTTTGAAACAAAAAAAAAACCACACAAAAATGACAATTTCTACTTTTTTCTGCATGAAAAGACCCATTAGTATCAATTGACCCTATTATTCTAAAAAGAAAGCTGTCGTGAAATGTGAAATACTCCTCTCCCCAGTTTAACCAAAGCCGCTCAATGACAAAAGCGTTTAAATTTCTAAAAAAACAAAATAACTTGGGCCTAAGTATCCCTACATAATGCTTAAAGGGTTCAGAATAGCTTAAAACTGTATCATCCACACGCGTTTGGTTTAATTCTTCAGCGACGGCAATGTTAAAGAAATTCAAATATCTTTCCATGAAAAAAAGTTTGAAAAACTTGGAAATAATCTTGCCATTATCTGGACTTAAGTTACATGAAGGTGGCTATGAAGATCTGTCACTGGTGTGTCATGTTTTTTTACATTTCTGATTCCCTCAGATCAATATCTTAGCACCAGCACAGGTACTTGATACAGGGGGTACCTAAATTTTCATATACTTAGCAATTTTTATCAAAATCAAACTTAAATATATATATACCATACATGACCCAAATTTTTATTAGGGGATTTGGCCTCCAAGGCCAAGATGTTCACTACTCCTCTCTGCTGTATCTCAGGCATTCTGTGTGTGTATGAGTAGAAGGAAAAAGAAAAATGTTTGAAAACTCAACACAGATATATTTTTCTGCAATCATTCTTACCTGCTGTATCTTGTACCGGTCCATGAAGCGGAAAAACTGGAAGATGAATGCAGGGGTGCAGAAGATGAAATAGGTGCACTGCAAAAATAGAAAATATGAAAAAAAAACAATGACATCAAGGGCAAAACTACAATTGCATGAATATTTGAGGGAGCTTGCAAATTCGAAAGTCTATTTTTTTTTTATTTTAGTGACTGTCTTTAGTCCCCTAAATCCAGGATTACCCAACCCTGATCATTTTAAAAGGTCAAAGTTCTGGGATCCACATCCTGAATTGTCACTCAGGTCAGTGGGGTCCTCAACATGGAGAATAACGATAATAAAATGGAACAAGTGGAATGCCTCTGGCCGTCTCACCTGCATCACGCGGTTCAATATAGCAGCAGTGCTGACTTTGAATACTACTCTAACTCGCACAAGATGTTCAGTGATACATGGTTACTCTTATGTCCACTTTTTATGAACTAGACCAATAAACTTACAGAGATATGATGGTTATTCACCAAAAAACCCCAACATGGCCAAAGTTCATTGACCTTACATGACCTTTGACCATGATCATGTGACGTGAAACTCAAACAGGATATTCAGTGATACTTGATTACTCTTATGTACAAGTTTCATGAATCAGATCCATAAACTTTCAAAGTTATGATGGTAATTCAACAGATACACCCAATTCGGCCAAAGTTCATTGACCTTTGACCTTGGTCATGTGACCTGAAATGTGCACAGGATGTTCAGTGATACTTGATTACTCTAATGTCCAAGTTTAATGAACTAGCCCAATAAACTTCCAAAGTTATGATGGTAATTCAACAGATACCCCCGATTCGGCCAAAGTTCATTGACCCTAATGACCTTTGACCTTAATCATGAGACCTGAAACTTGCACAAAATTTTCAGTGATGCTTGATTACTATTATGTCCAAGTTTCATGAATCAGATCCATAAATTTTCAAAGTTATGATGGGAATTCAACAGATATCTCCAATTCGGCCAAAGTTCATTGACCCTAAATGACCTTTGACCTTGGTCATGTGACGTGAAACTCATGCAGGATGTTCAGTGATACTTGATTAACCTTATGTCCAAGTTTCATGAACTAGGTCCATATATTTTCTAAGTTATGATGACATTTCAAAAACTTAACCACAGGTTAAGATTTCGATGTTGATTCCTCCAACATGGTCTAAGTTCATTGACCCTAAATGACCTCTGACCTTGGTCATGTGACATGAAACTCTAATAGGATGTTCAGTAATACTTGATTAACCTTATGGCCAAGTTTCATGAACTAGGTCCATATACTTTCTAAGTTATGATGTCATTTCAAAAAATTAACCTCAGGTTAAGATTTGATGTTGACGCCGCCGCCGCCGCCGTCGCCGCCGCCGTCGGAAAAGCGGCGCCTATAGTCTCACTTTGCTTCGCAGGTGAGACAAAAATTATACTATTTACAATGTACATATTAAAAAAATATGAAGAAAAATTCAGAATTTACTATTTACCAATAATACACTGTACAAGATTGCAGAAGAAAAGAAGGAGGAAGAGGAATAGAAGAAAAAAGAGGAGGATAAGGAGAATTACGGAAGAAAAGGGATGAGGAAGAAAAGGAATAAGAAGAACAGCAAAAACAAAGACAATATTAACATTACAACACAAAGAGAATAGAAGAAAAAGAGAAAAATAGAAATACAATCATCATGATCATGACAATGTATAAGCAAAAGAAAGGACATATCGTCATATCAATAGAAAAACTTAATCAAAATACCGTATGTAAAATAAATAATACGGTAGAGAAGAGAAAAGAACATGGTCAGTAATAGTAAGGGTTTATAGAACAAGATCATTAGAAGGTCTAATAATATATTCACTTAACTATCAATGACATTAGAACTTACGATATGAAGGCATGCCGACATGTACGTTGCGATTTGAAACCTGGAATAATTTGCCGTCATGTACCTCCATCCTTCCTCAAAAGCCCCCATTCCACTGGCAGTTCCATTCTCCATAATTGGGAGATCATTTAGCACAGATTCAGCCGCCATTTTCAGCTCAGATTCACGGTTATCACGAAATGAGAGTAATATTTTGAGTTTTTGAATGAAGAACTCCACCTCAGTCAGTTACATCACTGATCCCTTGTTGTGGTATGATCAGAGTTTCGGTCAAAGGTAACGCACAGCTGATGCCGGCTTTTAGACTCTACCATTATTTATGGGTTGAAACTGGATCTTTAATTTTACATAATTTAATAAATTTAGAATAATTGCAATTTTTTGTAATTTTATTGAATAAAATATTAATAATTTTTATAAAATTGATGTAAATAAGAACTTAAACAGATAATTTGATAAGTTTCAAAGCTTATAAGCTTGCGCGGCAACGGATAGGTGCCCTTTCAAAATAATGTAGTCGACCACACGATAAATACACGTGAGTGGACTGAATGACATCGTCCGATAGCTCAGTTACGTGTAATGCGTGTGCTTTAGCTCCATAGTAAGATCGACCCCCTGGATCAACCATTCGACAGGTTATTTATTTACTATCAGTAGTACATTCATTATTCGTATCGGGAATCATAATTCCATTATTATATTTGCATTTTTTGTTAAATTGCTAGGGATATAATAGTAGTCAAGACTAATGTTTAGCATGATAATGACTCATCAGCTTAGAAAAGGTCACATGAAGGTTACATTAGGGTGCATTTATTGTGCCCCTTTAGCCATCAACCGCGATCAATAATGAAGACGAAAAAAAAGAACATGACGATGGTGTAGATCCTTTCGGTTCTCCTTTTAAATTAAATCATATATGCATGCATTTGTTGTTTTATTCTTTTTTTGTGTGTTTAGCAAGCTTGTAAACACAGTTTTATATGCAGTCCTTCTTTCTTCTCGTTCTTTATTTTCAATCCCGGCAGCCCAGTCATGTTTTAAGTTATTCTTACTTTATTTTTCTTGTCCATTTTCTTTGTTTTTTCAATTTAGCATTTTGGCTCATTCCATCCTACCTTCATTTCCCGCTTTTGTTTGCCATTTTGTCATCTTTTCATTCATTTCCCTTTCTTAATCATGATAATGTACAGTAGGGCTATTTCGGAATGATTTGTTCTTTTTCACATGTTCTTCATTCGTTTCTTTTCCCGCTTTCCTTCCGTTTTCCTTTTTTTTAAGTTTTCGTTTCACCTTTTCCATTTCCCTTTACTTTGTTTCTACTTTCCTCTTTTCCCCGGCCTTTCCTTTCTCTGCCCTTTCTTTTTCCCTCCGGCTTTTCTCGTTTTTTTTCCCGGTGAAATCCGCCAAGGGGGGGGGGGGGGGGCAGCCTGCCCCGCCTGTTCCGCCACTGGCATGTAATATCACAAGAAGGGAAAATGGGGATATGACATCATGAGGCCATCTATTGAATATTCATGATGAGGTGCATACTATTTCACAGGCCGTTATTACTAAAATTTAAAATGCCATAACTCGCTATTAATCATCAGATTTTGATGAAAATTTATGTATTTTGCTCTGTGACACTTACGCTATTAATTTTAGACATTAATTTTTTCAAGCCGGAGCATCCCTTTAAAGGGATGGTCCGGGCTAAATTAATATTTATATCTTAATACATAGAGTAGAATTCACTGAGCAGTCATGCCGAAAATTTCCTCAAAATCTGATAACAAAATCATTGAAGTGTTAAGTTTAGCAATATTTTGTGAAAACAGTCATCATGAAAATTCATTGGGTGGGCTGATATGTCACATCTCCACTTTCCGTTTTCCGAGTATGTAATTACATAAAATCATATCTGTGTGAATAAATATGTCTCTTTTATAATGAAATAAGTTGCAGCAATAAATATCTAATGCACTAAATCAGTTGCCAATCCAATTTTTCTAGTTCTTGGAGGAAAAAATTTGAATTATCTAATTTCATATAATAAAATACAAAAGAACACTGAAATGTGACATCATCAGCCCACCTAATGAATATTCATAACGACTGTTTTAAAAAAATATTGCTAAACTTTGAAATTCAATAATATTTTATTTGCTATCTGATATTGATGAAATTTTCAGCATTTTGCTAAATGAATTCTACTCTATATATTTATTAAGCTATACATACTTTCAACCTGGACCATCCCTTTAAACACTAAACCACTTTTAGCTCCATGATCTAACACCCACAGTCAAATCTGACGCAACAGTTGTTAGTGAAAATTTGATATAAAATCAGAGTTACCGGTTAAACTGATAGATATACCGGTAATATCGAATAGAAAGTGAACAATTTATTTATGTGATTAAATAATATGTTCTAATAAACGAAAAAGTATTGCACCCATGCAGGAAGTTAATATTAAGGCCTATCTTAATGTATTCTTCATAATAAGATTTAAGGCAAAAAACCACAAAGTCCTGCATCTATCCTCCCATCGTAGACATACCCCTGAACTACCTGCAATTCAAATTGCAAATGTTCATTTGCATCCCTCTAAAACGGTCGCTTACTTAGTATTGGTGTTTTTTGTTAAATAAAAATCTTTCGATGCGTCCCCATGTGAACATGGGGATGCTTTATCTGTCGTAAAGCATCCTTCGCCCGAAGAAAAATTTGTAAAATTCGTAGGCCTATACTAAATACCGATCATACTGAAGTCCTTATTCATGCATATATTAGTTCACTTCTTTGCAGTTGCAATTTAGCCTGCTCCATGGAATTCTAGAAAAGGATATTTCAAAGCTGCAGAGAATAAAAAACTCAGCAGCCTGCCTAGTTTCCCTCGCTAAAAAACATTACCAGACAACACCTACTTTTAAAATTTTGACTTGTTTCCCATCCAATTTCATATACAATTCAAAATTCTACTCCTAACATTCAAATCTCTTCGTGGACATGCTCCAAAATATCTCTCTAAATTAATCTAGGCATACACCTCCAGTAGGTCCCTCTGTTCTGGAAATCAAAATTTCTTAACTGTCATAAAAGCAAAAACTATGATCTTTTGTTGATAGGTCCTTTTCAAGTCCTGCCACACTTCCTTGGAATACTCGTCCAGCTTCCTTTCGTTGTATCCCCAATATAACATTGTTCAAATCCAATTAAAAGTTATATCTTAAAAAATGCCCCATTTACAACGCCCTCGATATCTTTATTTATTTGTAATTCAATTTCTAATTCACTTTTGTTTATGTATCTTCATTCATGGACATTCTCCAAAATATCCCTCATAAACAATCCACACAGCAAAAACTGTGGTGTTAACCGGTGTACATAGAATTTTACACCGGTGTCAATTTGGTGGTGTTAGTTTTACACCTGTAGGTGTTATTACAACACCTTTGGTTGTTACATTTACACTCTTTGGTGTTATGTTCAATCTTTAGGGTGTAATTTTAACACCTCAGGGTGTCAGTGGGGTAGCTAGGATTTTTTTCCTGGGGAGACACTGGGGGTCCTTGCTTTTTCAGGGGGGGGCACCGGCCATTTTTTCTGGTGTGTGTGTATGTGTCACAAGGGCGGATCCGACTTTCGCCAATAGGGTACGGGGCCCAAAATTATCTTCACCTATATTTTCCCGATCAGTCACTTCTTAGTTTTATTCTTGTATAAAACAACATAAACATGAAATGAATTCATAAGCCTTATAAAAAGTGCGAGCGCGAAGCGCGAGCGCTTTTTTTAATTTTTTTACTTTCATATATTTTGTCCGAATGTAATATTCTGGTCAATGTTATGTTTGATCCTGAACAAGATTCGTATGTAAGTAGATGGTTACTGCCAACGCCAAGCACAAGCAGAAATTTGTATTAACTTTTCTAGCATTATCGAAAAGGAACCTGTTAAGGACTGCTTGCATGCAGTTACCCACGAAGACGGTATATATTTCAATAATGCGATCGCGAAGCGCGAGCAATTTTTTTTGACATTCCGACCTAAAAAACTGTCATTCTAAGCACTTTTTGTATTAATAAATGTGATAGGTGTGTAACTAAACAATGATGCGAGCGCGAAGCGCGAGAGGAAGAAAATCGAGATTTTAGACCTAAAAGCAGGACACTCTATTCATATTTTGTAAATCATAAATAGGATATAGTTAATTGGGTATCATTGATAGTGCGATCGTGAAGCGTGAGCAGACAATTATTGATATTCTCATGTGAAACTAGATAATTTAAGTACATTTTAAATAAAGAGCACGCAGGCTATCGTGCATGTTTGAGATTTAGACCTAGAATCTGGGTATTCTAAATAAATGGAACATTATGGAATACACGTACACGATATGAACTTGGCAAATCAAACAATGTAACCACGCAGCGTGAACTTAAAATGCTGGTATGTAGACCATAAAACGGACATTTTACAGAGCACTTAAATTTATAAATGAAAATAAAATTATGAAAGCTCGATGTCCGAGCTAAAATATGTTTTCTATATTGACTTCAAAACTTGCTCCATATCAGCCTATTGAGCAAGAAGGAAATTCTGGCGCGAAGCGCAAGCAAAAATTTCTTGTAACATGAAATATTTTTTTTTGCAAGTCTTCCCCTCACATTATTTCATTCACTCGTCTTCCTCCTCTTATTCGTTTTATTTTTACATTTTGTGGATAACTTGTTTTAAGTTTGTCTTCTTTATAGTTTGTTTATAGTTAGCATTGAAACTAAGTTTAGGGGCTTGCCTTCTTTACAAGCTTTTGCTTTTCTTGGCAAGTCCCTCCGTTCATTTCTTGTTTCTTTTCATTGATAAAATTACTGCAACAAATTGTAGTTTTGATTAATTCATATTCAACAGTGGTTACGAAATGTCATTGATTTGTCTGTAATATCTATTATATTGAATATGTATTGTTACTTTGATTGTATTTTGAAAAATTGTTGAACGGAAATAAATAAATCTAAATCTTATTTTCCTCTTCGATCTTTTTTGTCTTCTGTCTTTCTTCTTCTTTTTCCTTTTTTCTTTTCTTCTTTCTCCTTTTTCTTTGCTCTGCCATTTTTTTTCTGGAGGGGGGGGCACACCAAATCTCGGGGGGGGGGGCACGTGCCCCCCAGCCCCCCCCCCCCGTAGCTACGCCACTGCAGGGTGTGGTCCTGTATTAACACCAGTTGGTGTCAGTTTTAACACCACAGTTTTTACAGTGCAGGAATGCACTCCCAGCAGGTCCCTTCGTTCTGCAAATCAAAATTTCTTGGGAAGTCTCCCAATGATTTCAAAATGTATTATGTCGATATATATTTCTGCTATTTGTTTTAATAACAATAAAAAAATCATCAGCTATAATTATATTTCAATTAGATTGTTAGAATGTATATTATGCATATGTTATTCATTATGTCATTTGCTTATGTTTATGTTATGCTGAGAAAAAATTATTACACTTGAATGAAAATTATACTTTTGTTATTGGAAATGAATAAATCAAATCAAATATTTTACATGTTCTACATTGTAAAGCGCTTTGAGATGGATCTCATGAAAAGCGCTATATAAGAATTGTAATTATTATCATTATTACTGATCTAGTTCTTTAGATAGGAAAAGTAGTTTCTGACGACCTATATGGCCAGCCTGTATAAATGACAAATGGGGCTTAGTGAGCGAGGCCTGTATACGATGATATTACCCAATCTTTCAAAATATAGATAAATTCGTACAAGTAAAAATACAATTCATTCCGCCTTAAACTTATCACAGTACAGGCACTTTGGCATTCATGATCTGCATGCATAGCGAACAATGTATAAAACATTTTTGGCCAGTATCTATATGTTTGGACTTCAACCTAGGCTTATGGTATTGCCACATAATCATCAACATGATCAAACAAGTATACCTTATATGAGGCTCTCCGGGCTAAGGTATTCATGTCTGAATAAATAAAGGAAAATTTACCGAGAACGATCATGGTGAAAATTTCATGAAAATCTGATAACAAATAACTGAGTTATTGAACTTTAAAATGACGTCACATCCCCAACTTTTCTTTTTCTTATGTTAAACATTAATCATAATTATTTCATATTTATATAGATGTGCTTATAATGTATTTTAGTATTTAAGTAGCAGCTATGAAATACCTTACATCAGTTACTAATCTTTGTATTAATTCTTGGAGAAAAAAAATTTAATTGACAAAAATTCATGTCATGAAATACAAAAGAACAAATGGGAATATGACATCATCAGTTTGCTCAATAAGTGTTTCACCGAACTAATGAAATCCGTTAGAAAGTCATAACCTAATTATTCTTTGTCCGATTTTGTTGAAATTTTCAATGTTCTGTTTGTCTGATTATTCTTTATCTGTTCAATTTATGTTATTTTTAAGCCTGGAGTACCCCCTTTGATATTTTCTGAATGTTTCACGCCCATGTAACGTCAACAATCATGTCCATTTAATCATGCGGCCGTCATCAACATAATAGATACTACATTTTGGTATAATAGTAATAGACACATTGTATGGGGTGGAAATAATGAAATTTATTATCAACTCCCTTTTTCATCATTGTCGGATAACTGATCAATTTTGTAATGGGTATTCGATCGCCTGAATTCGGTGATATTGCAGGCTTAATGGTGATTAATTGCCCAGGACTAGCCTTAATATACGCCAAACAAATTTAGGCACATTTTACTCCAGTGTGTTATGGTCATTGTCAGAATTTTATTATCTGATTAAATTCCATAAAAATACGCTTTGGAGAGAAGGCACAAGGAATAACACTACATAGTCTTTAATCGCGTAATTGCGCTAAAATTATTTGAAAACGCTGGGTTTTTATTTCATGCATCATGATTCTGGCGTCTGAATTATTGCACAATCTTAAGATTCATTTCAGATCAACATACGATGTACATGAATGTGAATAATTTAAGCTCCGTAAACACACACCCATGCCCAGTCACACGAACGAAACATGCTCCAAACCGATCGATGATGTCACTTGGTGATAACGTAATAGCTTTGATCGCTCTGGAACCGGTTTTGTCAGTGTGGCTGTTTCATCACTCAGCTAATTACTCGAACTCGGGGATTCCCCGACCCAATCTACGTGGCGTCGACTGTTGTACAATACGAGAAATGTATCATTGCGTCGTTGTAATACCTGTCAAACGCACACGTTCAGGAAGCTTATACCACAAAATCGTTATTTCAACATTAACAATTGTATACTCAAGGTATGTATAATGCTTTATTTTTTAATATATCAATTTATTTATGTAGATGTAATAATCTAAGTGTTTGAGACGATGTATAAACATGATAAAGGGATTACAAATGTGTTTTAGATTAGATGCTCGTATTAATCCATATTGATATTGCATAATAAAATACAGTTCATTTAAAGTAGTTCAATCATTAATTTGAAATAGCATTTCTGGATATATGATACTGGTGCGGCTGTGGCCCATGGTAAAGGAACATAGCCCACGACGACAATGATAACACTTTCTTAATTAAATTTTTTGAAATAATTTTTTTTTATCAACTTCCATTTTGCATCTTTCCATAATATTAATATATCCCTTCGGTGTCATCGAACATTGGCCATTGGTGTTTCAATCAAAGAAAGTTCTCTATATATAGGCTAAGCTTATTAAATATCTGTCATCCATTGTCATCCACAATTTGATAATTTTATAGCAAATTTTTTTTTCCCAAGTCGGCTTAGGACTGTATATAAAGGATGCAGTAAGACACTATTGTTAGCATATGAAATAAATCATTTTCATGAACACGAATACACATTTTATCATTGATATATAAAGAATGTGGCCTTATATGCTGCCCCGTGGAACTTTGAAGGGAAAAATCCGAAAGCACATTTTGCATGAATAGGACGATGCCGTCGACCTGAACCATTTCAAGCATACCGAAAACAGACCTATCAATTCTATTTTTGTTTATATATTATAGTATTTCATGATTTACAGTGTCGAATCAAACAAAACAAACATGATATAGATAATTCATATATCAATTTGATAAGTAAAAAAAAAGAAAAGTTATTTGAATCCCATTGATTGAATTGGTTGACTGATTTATCAAATTATTTATAGTTAATCATAATTTAAGGTATTATTCTTTTATCATAAACCAGAACTTGAAAAAAACAGTTTAAAAACCATACATCGAAGAAGTATCATGAAATATTATAGTTTACAGGATAATAGGAATCAGAAAATAGCATGAATGCTAGTCGGGTGTGGTACATTTAAATGCTCAAATACAATTTATTTGTCTCGTTGAAAAAAAATAGATTTAATGAATTATACACTTTGTACTCACATAATTAAAGTTGAATATGAAATTGACATAAACTAAGAAACAAATTAAATTTATAGTAGTAAGAGTGGATTGACGACTATAAATAGAAAATACTTTTCAATTTCAATTCTTTTATTTCATTTCCATTCAAAACAAATTCAATACAAAGTAATATAAAACAATACTTGTACACATAATCTTGGAGTTGCTCGCCATTCATTCATTCCATCATTAATTAATTTATTTATTCATTCATTCAATGTGAACTCTTCAAGACATAGTGCTCCTCTGAAAGAAAACACAGATGAGTTTCTTTTAATACCGATTGGGTAAATCGTTCCATAGAGAACTACCTATAATATACGAAATTGAACATTACCTTTGGTTGTTTTAACTTTTGGAATGTACAAGTTGTGTTTTTCCTTTTGTCTGTGTATTTGTAAATCATTTATCAGCTTACACACGAATAACCAATTTATGCAAAATATTAATTCCTTGGTAATGTAGATTGCCCATAGATTGTAGGAGATCATGGACTACTCCTACTATATTCGTGATGAGATGGAGAGCGAGGGCACTATGACGTCAGAGATACCTGAGCGAACAGCCAATCAGGGCGTAAGGGGGTTCGCTGAAATGAAATGCTGCAACCCCGGGTGCAACTGGTCGTGGAGCACCCATCGAGCTCATGTCGTCATTGACTTGAGGAGGCAGAGAGTTAAGAAGGTTAGTGACAGCATGGACCTGTTAGGTCCATGGTGACAGCACCACTGCAGATGGGGGGGGGGGGCTTGGGGGCACTTGACACCATAACATTTTCAGGCCCAAGAAGAAAGGGTAAAAAATGAGGACAAAAGAAAGACGAGGAAAGGAGAGAATGTCATTTATTTTTTTATGGATAAGCATTAGGTCAATATCATTCACAAAAATGGATTTTCGTTTTTAAAAGCTCAAATATTTCGTTTGCTCGTGAGTTTCTAGAAAATTTCTTCCTTATACCACGTTTGGTACCCTCAATTTTGTTCTCATTACACCACTTGATGGCACTGAAAACGGTGATGTAGCTGGTCGGGGGGGGGGGGGCTGAATCTCCAATTTTAGGGGGTCATATAAATAGTCATGAATAACTTATACCTCAGTCACCTTCGCTCTACGGCGACAGTACGGCGAGTCGAAAACAGCCGTTTTATCACTTTTTTGTACCAGCTACATGTGGTTTGAATAAAAATTAAGAAAACGGCTGGTTTCGACTCGCCGTATGGCCGTCGTAGAGCAAATAAGACTGAGGTATAAGTTTTGTTCAAACATGCAAATTTATTTTCATAATCGGGAGTATGAATTCCGTATCGTGTGGCTAATTTCACAAAAATAGGATTGTACAATTTTATCCTTTTTAATTAGAGAGGAAACTTTTCAATCAGATTATCCGCAAACGTATGTCAACATCTAATGATAAAAACCTCCGTTGACTTTTAAATACTAAAATCATCTAAGGTATTTTGTGCATTTTGTTCCCTATGTGTGTTATATACATGAATGTCTGTTTCTTGTAATGACTTTTATTTGTGTTATTTTCTCTTATACCCCCTCTCTCTCTGAAACAGATCTACAAACAGAAGTGTAAGAAATGTGACCGTGAAAACGAGCCAAAGTTCCCTGAGCTTGTGTTCAGAGGGCTTGTCCTCAAAGCACTTGAACAGTAAGAATAATTAATATCTGATTTCCTTTTGAATTAAATCATAATAATATTGATCCATACCTACAATTACTTAATTGTATACCAGATAATGTTGCATTTGATGGTCTCCACTCCCTTTTTTATCTGGGGGTAATATTGTTATTTGCAGGAAGTCTTGGTGACAAAAAAAAATAACATGGTGACAAACTCAAAATTAATTTTTTTTGTTTTCATTGTAGCGATTTTTAGAAAACTTCGGGTCTAAAATATCATTATTTTATCAATAAACCATCGTCGTCTAAGTTTTCTATATAGATTTTCCATTATCTTATAGTTGCCCCGAAAGATTTTGCATGGAAAATGACATTGTCAACTAAACTTGGTTTTTGTTATTCCAAGTGGAGGCACCATGTTTTTATTTCACTGGAGAGAGAAAGAAAAATATTGGGTTGGCGGACAAGATCAAGTGAGATTTTTTTTCAAGTTTTGAAGAGTGAAAGATGGTATCTTAGAGCACTTATAGATTGAATATGATGCTTGTTACAGCATATACCTTCTATTTACAAATTACTCTACATTTTTTCTTCATTTTTTTTATTCTTGCGGAGGAGGACAACGGTTCCAACTAAAGGGCAAATGCCCCATGTCATCACTCCCCCTTGAAGCAGCCACTTTATTCATTATCTGTATCTTTGTATAATAATTCCTGGTCTCCAGTACATATATATTCTATTTTTTTTATAAGACAAGAGAAACAATGCTTTGAATTGTCTGGTGACTTTGATATTAAAGTAACAAATTCGTAAGAAAGCTATCAAAAGCTAAATGAAATTGCAATTTTTAGTTCTTTGAATAAGGAAAGATCTGTGATATCTATCTTTTTCATCCACAGGGAGAAGAAATTTCGAAATCCCAACTTTGGAAACGCGAACATCGATGATGACGGAGATGATGGTGGTCGAAGAGGACCTCCTCACGAGAGTCGTTTATGTGAAAAATGTGAATACGGCAGGAGCCAGTGTTGGACCAAGAAATATCGATAAAATGTTTCGGTGAATACTTCAAAACGTGGACCTATGGACACAATTAACGCGAGCATTTCTGTGATCCAATGATAGTCATCGTCGCCATGTGAAAAGGCCCAATAGTTTCCCCGGTCAAATGGGAATTATTATATTAATAATCATCGGTTGTTAGATTTGGAAGTTAACATTAATTTTGTGCTAATGTGTCTGGATGTTAGTTTATTGGTTTTAGTAATGTGTCTCATTGCGAATTCAACTACAAGCGCTCCTGCTTAAATTTAGGTCCTTGCTCTAAAGGCAAGAGGTTTCGAAATAAGCGATTAAAAAAGACATATTCGAAAACGTTTATTTCTTGTCAGGTTGTACATAACAAGACTATACAAAAGTTTAGTAATTTGATGAAAAGTACTCGTTGAATTTCTTTATTCCATTTTAATGTTTATGTGGCCCCAAAATGAAGAAGTCGCATTTCATGTTAGGTATTCGTATGAATTTTATTTATAGCAAATGAGTTGTACCCGAGCCCCTCTTTGCCTCTTCCTCAGTTGCCCTTTCGTTTACATTTCTGTCTTACCCCCCCCCTTCTCTCAATATTCCACCCCTTTATTTCCCTCTCTTCTAACTCCCTCTCTTCTCACTCAATCCCTCTCCTCTCTCTCCCCTCTTTCTCTCTGTTATTCTCAGCCACTCTTATACTGCCTCGGTCTCTCTCCCCCAGTTCCTCTTCCAATTTATTTTCTTCTTGTAATTTGAAAGGTGTATGCATTTGTGAGAATGCTGAAGATTATGTTCGCTATTCAAATGTGTCTTGAATATATTTCCTACAATGTTTTTCTTCTTTCTAAAAATAAGATCGTTCTTTGTTAATAATCAGCTGATTCTGTTCAGAGACTACACGTAACTTTAACAAAGAGAAAGATAATGAGGAATATAATTGGATTATAAAATTTTAATTGGCCTTTTTTCTTTTTGTTTTGTATTTCATTCAGGTTGGGAAGCTAAGTGCAAGAAAAGAACCACTTGCTTATTGTCTAAATGGTTTATGAAAATTGAATTCATATGTAATTGAGATGGGTCGAAATAATTATAACAGTTTATGTATATAGTTTATTTGATGAATGAATATATTGGTGAATAAATGGTCAATAATGAACTTTGAACTCAACCAAATGTCACTAATGATGCAATTTATATAAGTGTTCTGTCACTTATTATTATTAGGGGTGTAGGCCAATTTGGTCCATGATCTCACGTGAATCCACTGCAGTTTTTAATCGTGGGGGGGGGGCTGTGATTTTAGGGTATGTCAGCTGATATCTCCCAGTGGTGAAGGTTTGAGGAAAACCCTTTAAAGAATTAAAAAGTTATTAGAATTTTATATTTCATTTGTGACGTCACATGCTAGTAGCTTGACATGTATCATCAATTTAAAAAATCAATAAAAATGTCATTTTCTAAAAAAAATGAATATGGGTTTCATTAGTATATTCAACAGACAATTATTTCACACCTACTCATGTAAGAAGACAATTTTTAGTCCCTATTAACCAATAGAATATTGAAATTTATGCATTTTTTTGCATAACATATGGGGCAGCTACTCGTTTATGTGGCTACAAAACAAAAAATATATAATAACTTATCTCGCTAAAAAAAATAAAAACAGAGAGCACTAGACTTACAATCACAAGGTTGTGAGTTGGGATCCCACCTCTCCCATTGTTTTCCACTTTGATTTAAAAAAAGACCCTAGAGTAATATCTGTCTCCCAGAAGATCAGATAAGCCACTATGACTGATTAACCTAGACTTAAAATGTTTCCTACAGATAATTGGTTATATGCCAGCTTGACATTTACCAACAAAAAGTTGTTACGCCGTGTTTCTATACGGGAGTTACCATAAACTGAAACAGAAAAATCGAATCACGAGAAGAAGAATTTGTGCATATTTCTCCCTGGAACACTTGATTTTAATCTTCATGTTATCCTATTGAACAGATTGTTTATTAATCTTAATCAACAGTCACTGCGAGCGCGAAATTTTATATTTTATATAATGACCTGAGAGACTAATGTCAGTGACTAATATTGTTGGGAGCTAACACTGTGACTAGATGAGAAAATTGTCAAAAATTTGAAGAGTGAAAAATGTTATTTTTGAAGCACTGGGGGAAAATGCCCCCTTGCCTCCCCTTCCCCTGGTGCCGCCACTGTTTAAGCCAATCACGCTAACAAGTTGTAAATATATATATATTCATATATTTAAACGTTTTTCAATTATTTAAGATTTTTTTGCAAGTGTTTCTGCATTTATTGAAAATTCAATTTATGAAACACAATATCATAATGCATATAAAGAAATACAAAAATAA
The DNA here is from genome assembly GCF_018143015.1 of Lytechinus variegatus. Classification (NCBI taxonomy): domain Eukaryota; kingdom Metazoa; phylum Echinodermata; class Echinoidea; order Temnopleuroida; family Toxopneustidae; genus Lytechinus; species Lytechinus variegatus. The sequence continues at coordinate 55,700,974 of NC_054742.1, read as the reverse complement.
ATGAAAGAATTACAAATTGTGACGATTACATAATAGAAGAATAATTCACATAGATATACATGAAAACAATAACATATAAAACAAAATGCATTGGCCAGCTATCTTAAGCAAAATGCTTGAGAGAATAGCAGCCAGGGGACGGGAGCTATATGAAAACCATTGAAGAGAAAATTTCACGGGTCTATAATAATGATGTCACATAATTATTTGAAATGTTAAGAAAAAAGGGGAGAGGGTATAGGGGTCAGGTGAAGTGGGTACAGATGTTGGTGCACGTGCAGGTGAGATTCTTACAAATACTTTGATACAAGAAACCTCTATTACGGAAGGATGCTGGAATAGTGTTGTTGGAAAATTTATTCATGAAAATGGCAGTTTGATAAGTGTGAATATCGTAAATTTTCAATTTTTTTAAATCATGAAATATAGGACCAGTATGGGCGAGATAATGAGAGTGATAACGAATACAAAGAGCTTTCTTTTGAAGGCGTAATATCAAGTATATTTTTATTTTGTTACTATTTCCCCATACTATGTTACATTAAGATATGTGTGACAAAATAAAGGAGTTATAAAGCATTAGTAATGATCTTTGAGATAGATAATATTTCGATTTGTACAAAATACCTATGGCCCTTATCATCATGCTAATATTACGAATTTGACTTGTCCATGTTACTTTAGAATCGATCAATACACCTAAAAATTTTGTTTCCTGTTTTTCGTTAATGGGCATATCATTAATATAAATGATATCGCGAAATACGTATTTAGAATTAATATGTTTAAAGTACATGAAGTTTGTTTTATTTATGTTAAGGGAGGGACGGTCTATTTGATTTAAATCCTTATTAATATTTTTTTTAGATTCTTGATTTAAGAATGTTTAAGTTCTGATGAGAATAAAATATGTTAGTGTCATCTGCGAATAAAACATATGTAAGTAAAGGTGATGCATTTACAACTTCATTCATATAGATTAAAAATAATAAGGGGCCTAGGAATGAACCCTGAGGTACTCCACATTTAATGGGACATATATTAGATAATTTAGATTTAAAATTTACAAATTAACGTCTATTAGTTAAAATAATAGTCTTTAAACCAAGAAAGTGCGATTCCTCTAATTCCATATGTCTTTAATTTACACAACAAGATATGATGATTCATGGTATTGAATGCCTTCGATAGATCCATGAAAACCCCAATGGTGTGCTTTTTTTTGGAAAGTGAATCTGTTATTTTATCATATGATTGTAAAATTGCGCTGTCAGTTGAGTGATTTTTCCTGGGTTGGGTTGGGGTGGGAATTAGTAATTGATTTGTGTCCAGAAAAGAATATAGTCGTTTATAAACAAAATTTTCAAGTATTTTGGATATGCTTGGTAGTAATGAAATAGGGCGGTAGTTAGTAATTTGGCAAGGGTTTTCTTTTTCGTATATGGGGATTATTTTTGCAAGTTTGAGTTGATCCGGGAAAATTCCCTTCAAGAGAGATAAATTGAAAATATGTTCAAGGGGAGAAGCCACAAAAAATTGTTTGATTTAGTAAATATACACTGATACCATCATTGCCACAAGATTTAGTAGATTTCAAGGATCGGACGATTTTTTAAATTTCATGAAGATTAGTAGGATTCAAAATAGAGAATGTTCTGAATTGTTATGTAAATATGTAGAAAAGTTGTTGACATTAGTCATAATGCTGGATGCAAGGTTAGGACCAACATTGGCGAAAAAAAAAATTAAATGCATCATCAATTTCGGAAGGGTTTTTCGTTGTGTGTCCGTTTAGAAGTAAATCAACATTGTTAAGATCATGCGTTTTCTTTCTTACCTAATATTTCGTTTACTGTGTGCCATAATGTTTTATTATTATCTTTATTGTTTTCAATTTTGTTAGAAAAGTACGATTTGCGTGCCAAACAGATTGACGTTAATTTATTACGATATATTTTGTATTTGTTTTCATGTTCTTGAGTAGGTATTTTTAGTGGTATTTTATATAATATATTACGAGTGAGTATTGATTTATTTATGCCTTGAGTGATCCATGATTGTTAATATTTCTTTTTACTTAGTTTAATTCTTATCAGAGGTATATTTTCATCATTGTCAGTCTTGTCAGTCTTGAATCAATTTTCCATAATTACTACTTTATTAATATGAATGTGAATCAGCAAGAAATTTCACAAAACCTACGTACCAGTCGTGTATCGATTTGTAAATTATATCATTACTATATTTATTCATCAAAAGATGCAAGTAAAGTCATTATTGTCGTAAAACCTACTATCATTATGATATACAAGTATTTTTGTCCACAGGTTTATTATATGATGGATAGTAATGTAGATTTAGAACTAAATGAGATCATTGCAACTTTACCTTGCCAATATTATTTACCCCATGAGTTCAAAAATAAGATTACTTTCCAAGAAAATAATTTCAGTTTTCTTCATGTAAATTCAAGGAGTTTATGTAAGAATTTTGATACTTTTCAGGAATTGCTTTCTTCTGTTGAATATGAATATGGTATTATATGTGTAACTGAAACATGGCTAAATGACAAATCTCCAGATTTATTTACTATCAGTGGTTATTCACTTCTTCATGTTGATAGAAATAATATGAAAGGTGGTGGTGTTGCTATATATATATATATATATATATATATATATATATATATATATATATATATAAGGATCATATCAATTTTTTTATTAGGAAAGACTTACAATTTGTGAGTAATAGCGCTGAATCATTATTTTTTAAATTGAAAATTGTGATTTAAAAAATTCTGTTATAGGTTTTGTTTGTCGACCATCCCACTTAAATATTGAATCCTTCTTCTCTGATATAGATATTATTCTTCATAAACTTACAACCGAAAATAAAGATATATATTTATCTGGTGATTACAATATTGATATTCTGAATATTAACAAACAAAGCCAAACGTTTGTCAATGTATTGAATTCGTATGCATTATTCACGGCTAACAAAACAACAAGAACAAGTGAATTGCGATTTGTCGTGGCTTTAATGAAAATAGAGATGAATGTGCATCTTTACCAATTCTGCTTTTTGTGTACAGTGTATGAATATCATCACATATACATATACCGATAATGTCTGTAACCAACCGATACCCTTGTTTAATAAGCTCCTCGGAGAGGGTTAAACCCCCGGCTAGAAGGCCCCCCTCGTAAGTTCTTCAATGTTTAAAATTCATGGCTGTTTTCCCACTGGTTCCCTGCTAGCCGGACCGGAATCCCAGCACAGCTATTAATTATGAGCTATCGGTGGATTACAGATGACATAAATATAGCATATAGAGATATATGAATGCCCATGACTATAGACCAGCCTGCCCGCCTTTAAGATCAGGTCAGGCTAAGATTAAACTTTAAGCATGACACAATTATTTCAGTTTAACAGCGTTCTCAAACATTTGTATGTACAAATAGGTCCCCCTCACCTAGGTAACGAGTGGGGACCTGCAACTTACATAATAACATAACATAATTGATTAAAATCCACATGCCTGCCCTGGCATGGAAAGGAAAAAAGGAGGTACTTTAATAATGCGCCTCTTACTGAAATCATGCCCCCAGACTTCAACTGCTTGTTTTTCAACAACACACAAGGCGTCAACACTCCTCCCAAAAACGAGTAAGGGCGAAAACCCGCCTGCCCACTGGCCAAAATAGGACAGGAGGATAAAATTCCCTTACGGCCCACTTATGCACGACGATCGTTGTTAGGATTGGTGTGCGACCAGGTCAAACACCCTCGAATTTGGATTCGTGTTACGCTCTTCTATCAGCCTAGGCTCTGCCTAGATTCTGAAATTAACCATGAAAAGTATACCATCACCCTCCAACTACTTCATACACCATTCATTATAGAGTATCATATAGATTCAACAAATACAACTTCCCTGGAAAATATAAATGCAAAAGTACTTGTACCCCCCCCCCCCCCCCCAATCACACTTTGCCAAGATCAACTACTGCTGGTATTCAAGCCAACTATAGGTATCCAATTTTCATCCCACTGAAAATATTGAGCCCCTTAAAGGAACTTTAATAAAGGAAATTGAATTCAGAAAGAAATTTGTTTCACCAAACGAAATTCACTAATATGGCCATACTCTGGCAAAGGGAAGCAAGGTACGAAAGTATCACTCGTTGTAAATGACCAATGCGTGTTCGTCATTAACATATACATCAATGCAATTAAACTAAATAATATTTTCTTCAATATCTTTCCCCAAAACGATCATTTCTTCACAATTTCTGCCTGAACGGGCAGCACACAACAGATATTTAAAACCATAACTCAAATCTGACTGATGCGTGAGCTGCTTCCTATACCAAAGGTGGGCAGTATTAATAATAAATACACCATGACAAAATTACCATACAAATTCACATAAGTATACCAACATACTACGCCTAAAGACCTGAACATTCGGCTGAACTTGAAGAAGCCTAAAAATTGGGACAATACTTCCGTCTAATTCCTAAGGAGTCCGATGCAGACCCGAGAAATAACTTTATCTGAAATGAAGCCTATGCAATCTTATCAAACATTTCTTCATATATAATGCTCATGGTAGAGGAAAATAAAACATACATAGAAATTATGAATTCATAAACATTTCTTCTCAAATGACCTGAGAAAATTATAATTTCAATCCCCAGATTTTTTCTATAACCATCCATAACTTGGATTTTTATGACAACTCACATGAACGTTTGAGGCATAACCTGCTTCATAGTAATTTCGAATTGACTTCTTCCTTGCAAACAAAAACTAAATAAACAAAATAACATTAAGAATGCACAAGGACAATAAATACACAACCATATCCATAATATGCAAGAATCCCCCCACGATATATATGTCAACATCCCCCTTAATTATAACTAGAGGATGGTAATGGGAGGAGGTGGGAATTTTGTAAGCACGCTTTACACATGCACCGTCATCTCTCTTCATTGAAAGCCAAAACGAAAATGAAGCATTCCCCGCACTTTTATCCGCGCATAGCTCAACCGCGGCAAATGTCTGGCATTGTGCCCAAATTCTTTGGCGCGGGCGCCAAAAAGCGCTGCCCCGCCTTTACGGGTCGGGTCACGAGCCCTTTCTCGGGCAACCACGCCCCCTTTCAAAATCAAAACAAACTAAAATGTGTATTTTGCTAGCCCGCTAATAAATCATTTTAAATCGTCAAGCCGTCTTTAAAATCCATTATTCACGGCTAACAAAACAACAAGAACAAGTGAATTGCGATTTGTCGTGGCTTTAATGAAAATAGAGATGAATGTGCATCTTTACCAATTCTGCTTTTTGTGTACAGTGTATGAATATCATCACATATACATATACCGATAATGTCTGTAACCAACCGATACCCTTGTTTAATAAGCTCCTCGGAGAGGGGTAAACCCCCGGCTAGAAGGCCCCCTCGTAAGTTCTTCAATGTTTAAAATTCATGGCTGTTTTCCCACTGGTTCCCTGCTAGCCGGACCGGAATCCCAGCACAGCTATTAATTATGAGCTATCGGTGGATTACAGATGACATAAATATAGCATATAGAGATATATGAATGCCCATGACTATAGACCAGCCTGCCCGCCTTTAAGATCAGGTCAGGCTAAGATTAAACTTTAAGCATGACACAATTATTTCAGTTTAACAGCGTTCTCAAACATTTGTATGTACAAATAGGTCCCCCTCACCTAGGTAACGAGTGGGGACCTGCAACTTACATAATAACATAACATAATTGATTAAAATCCACATGCCTGCCCTGGCATGACCAGAAATACCCAATTATTCTTGGAAAATACGTGTTTCAGGTGGCCTAATTGCCAAATTACCGCCAAACGAGAATATATAATTTATTTATATATGATCGACCGCCAACAAACACGTCAAAATTTTACTCGTATCTACCAAGATATTCAATAAATCTTAGCAACCATTACAGGATCATTCTACTAGTATTCACCAACGTTATCATCCTTAGTGCTTTTACCAGGGGGGGGGGGGTACCAGGGAACATTGCTCATTCCTCCATTACAATGTATATCTAGGTTATCCATAACTGACCCCAACATGATTTAATGCATGCATACATTGAACGTAAATGCATGAGCAGCTAAATAACAACAAATGATACATTATGAAAGCATAGACACACTGGTGAAACCGGCTCCAGACCAGCCAAAACCCTTATTCATACTATCGGATCGGACGGTCTGGAGTCGGTCACGCCGCCGGAGCGACTAAGGTAAAATGTATAAATACATACTCAACGAAGATATGAAAGACCAACTTTTAACTCACTGATAAATCTGTCCAACCCTTCATCGGCCAGATGTAGGCCATCAGTTCTGTACAGCGAAATGTCATTATGGGATATTGATGGATGCGGTATGGCTTTACCATGAAATCTTGCAGCTAAAGCCTTGGCGTACCTATTGGCCGCCCTTCTCTTTAAGTCCAATTTACCTTGATCTCCTGTACAGCCAGCGGGGTACCAAACCCTCTCCAAAATGTCCGACCACACTATTTGAAATTTGCCCTTATTGGCGTCAAAAAGTCTATACGTCAAACTAGCCAGCTTCTTCTTGGACAGTGCCTCAATGTCATTCGTTCCTACATGCAATACTACTACTGAAGGCTTTGGTTCACTCCGACCCATCTTATCTAACCAATCGCTTACCCCTTCACTTCGTAGCCCCCTTTTCCCCAACCAGCGGACCGACGTTCCAAGTCCAAGGTCAGCCTCGCCGTGTTCTTCGCCCTGCGATGTGCCCAAAACACTATCGAGTCCCCTATGATCCACACCACAGGTCCTGTAATAGAAAACAAGAAAAGAGGGCTGGGCAGAATTTTGAAGTATGAAAATTTCCCCCTGAAAGGTCTGCTACCCTTCACCACCCCTTCATCACGGGGTTTTCCCCTCCAAGATACAATGTATGTAATCACATTTTTGACCCCTCCCCTTAATCCTGAAAGCATTGATATTAAACACGTCATTATACCGTTGTAACATTCTCTCTAAAAAGCAGAATGCTCGTAATTGTGTGATATCATTAAACCCGCACTTACTCATTCAATATTAAGCCCAGAGTTATTTTGATGATACATGTATATTGATATCAACATGTACAGGGGGGGGGGGGGGGGTCGTTATGATCAATCTGATGTTCCAAACACCTTCCAATCAATATAGTACTATCCTTTCTTCTTTCTTTATAATATGTAATAATGTATAATATAATACATATACATCTAATGTATAATAATGTATATGTAATGTAGCACATTCCAATCAATAAATAATAAGTATAATGTATAATGTCTAAATTAATCATATATAATAATGTAAAGTAAAATGTAAAATGTATAAGGTATAATGTATAATGTAAAATGTATAAGGTATATGTATAATGTATAACGTAAAAACACATTCCCATCAATATAGTACCATCTCTTTCTTCATTTTGTATAAAGAATGTAATAAAGTATAATGTATAATGTATAATATATGATGCATAATGTATAATGTATAATGTATACTGTAACAAGGGCTCCTTTGTAAACAAGCCTCTTGGCACTGAACATACCACCCTGCTTCTGAATAGGGCTGAATAAAATAAAACAATACCATGTAAGCAGATATATTGAGAATTATACACCCAAATATCCAACAACCCATCGGCCACGGCTTTGATTAAAGCACATGTCCTCGTGTAAAGTAAACGCGTTGTGACATTATTGGAAGATAACTTACACCTGATTTTGGTCAAAATGTCAAATAACCTAAAATCATCATTTCATATATATTTTCGTTCTTTTTTTTTTTTTTTTTTTTTTATTTTTTTACTTAACCATGTCGAGTCTTATATATCTCCGATGTGCACTCGAAACCCAACGCCCCATGCGTTGGATTTCTTCATCCGAGCAACCGGCCATGGCAGCGGTCGTAGCCGCCCCAATACGAAAGGAATGCGATGAAAACATTGCCGCCGGCATATCCCCGTATGTCAAACATCGTTTTATCATGTTTCCAAATTCACGCCTAGTTAGCGGGAGAGCACCATATGAACAAAAGAAGGCTCCATCATTCTTTGGGCGGATTTCTAAATAACGAATAACCGCCATCACAGGGCAGCTAACTGTCCCCAACTCTGGTATCGAAATGGTGCACCCATTTCCCCGCTGGTCAGTCTTTGACTTCCTTAGGAATAATTCCACCCTGCGATGCGGTGCATCGCCAGTGACCCTAACATCTGTGTGCTGCAGAATAGACTCACATCTATGCCTGGACTCTACTGTCAACTCACTAACTCTCAACAAACCATAAAATGCCACTGAAAAAGCAGCAGAGTACATCAAAACATCGTAATGACTACCACAAACATGCCTCAAGTAGGCGAGCATTCTATTTAACACAGACAATGTGATTGGATGCCTAGCATCTCTTCTCAAAGTACTTCGCCTACACCCTTCAATTAACCTTGTAATCACAAAACTCTTGGTCACATCCTTTAGCCCAGATGAACTCATATAAAATGCCAACCCAGATATGTATGTTTGAATAGTAGACCCTGCATATCCCATAAAGGATAAATAAGAAATGAACTGCGCCACCCATTCTACATTAGGGGGTAGCTGGGGGTCGTATCCGTACACTTTACAAAATTTCACGTATGCCCCCAAGGCAATAGAGTAAGTTGTGTGTGTTCGAGCTGCCCTAGAAGCCATCAGCAGTCGACTTCTCTCGATAGCCAGCTCTTCCAAAGACGGACTGGAACCTCCACGCCCTCCCGGGCGGCCCCCGGTGCTAACGCATGGAACCTCGGCATCTGAAATCGAGATAGTGCATCAGCTATACCATTATCACATCCATGTACATGCCTAGCCCTCAACACTATATTATTGCTTAAACATATAATCACCACCTTCCTCACCAAAACCATAATATCAGGGCATAGCGCCGACTGCTTGTTAAGTACTGCCACCACGGCCTGATTATCACAATTAAACAATATATTCTTGTCCTTTAGCTCCATGCCCCAAATCTCCAAGCCTACCCAAATAGGGAATAGCTCTAAAAAAGCTATAGACCTCCTACCGGCCTGGAAATCAGCAGGCCACCTGGATTGAGCCCACCTGCCTCCAAAGAAAATTCCAAAACCAATGCCAGCCGCCGCATCAGTGAAAAACTGAATTTCCTCGCTTCCAAACCAGCCTGGAGCCCGGAAGAAAACTTGACCATTAAAATGTGCCAAGAACTCCAACCAAACCCGCAAGTCAGCCTTAGCCCCTCTCGTCAACCTAACCATGTGAAAAGGACGCTTAACGCTCTTAGTTAAGTCAATGAGCCGTCTCATGAATGCTCGCCCTGGAGCAATTGCCTTACATACAAAGTTTAGACTACCTACAATCGACTGAATGTCTCTTAGGGAAATTTTTTGTTTCTGTACCGCCCAATTTAATTTCCCTACTAATTTCTCAATTTTGTCCTCCGGTACCCGAACCTGCTGAGAAACGCTATCTATTACCAGCCCAAGATATGACAACTGTGTGGTCGGGCCTTCCGTTTTTTCTCGCGCTATGGGCACCCCAAATCGTTCGCAAATTGCTTCAAAACAATGCATTGCCCGCCTGCAATCCTCCGAGGCAGGGCCGCCTGCAAAAAGAAATCATCCAAATAATGGACAATATTTTGCGACTTCGCAACTTTTCTCGCGCAAAACTCTAAAAAAGTACTAAAACATTCAAAAGTGGAACAAGAAACTGCGCAGCCCATCGGCAAACAACGATCAAAATAGTAACGACCATCTATATACATCCCAAGCAACTCAAAATCTTTTGGGTGAACAGGCAAGAGCCTGAAAGCTGACTTAATGTCGGTCTTTCCCATAAGGGCACCCCGCCCCAATTGCGTCACAATATCTACCGCCGAATCAAAGGACGAATATGTTACTGTACACTGCCCCTCCGGTATGCCATCATTAACTGAATTTCCCCTGGGTGCCGATAAATGTTGAATCATACGGAACTCCCCTGGGGCCTTTTGGGCACCAACCCCACTGGTGAACACCTCATATTCTCGAAGGGAGGAACAACAAAAGGCCCAACTATCCTACCTAAGTCTATTTCATCCCTCAATTTCTTTTTCAACGTATCCATGTGTTCGAATGCTGATTTCAGGTTTTTAACAACCAATGGGACCCTGTCCCCTTCAAAATGTAATGAAAAACCAAACTTAAAACCATTATACAAGCACTGAGCATGCTCCTGATTAGGATAAGTAGCTAACATGGGCACCAAACGTGCTAACTTAATAGGGGTCGGAGCAATAGACGACACCGCACTAGCCGTAGACCTATTTACTGCCAGCGGGACTGGAACCGGCCCGCCCTTGGCTACACTGCTTAGCCCCATGACCTGTCGCCTGGCAGCGGGAACACTTGTGCTCATAGATGCAAGCTTTGCCTCGCATGCACTTGCCTCTATTAAAGGCAAAGCACACGCCTCGGCTGGGTGTGCCATTGGCTCCGGGTCCCTTTCCTCCGAAGGGGAAAAGATTTTCTCGCGCCGTACTCCCCTCTGTAGAACTGATGGCGAGGGGCATGGGGTAAATTGTGGCGCTGCCGCGGACCATTAGAGGCCACCAGCATCAACCACAACTCGGCGTCGACGCTCGCCCAGGATCGCCCGGGTAAACGCGCCTGCTTGCTCCTAAACTGAGTGTCATAGTCACGCCAGCCATAACCTGCAAACGCACGGGCTGCATGCCTTATCAAATCCATATATTTCATGAGCTCCCTGCTCCTTTCAATGTGCTTCTCAGCGTAAATTGAGGCAAATACTAGAAACACCGAAGTCCACTGCTCTACCGACATGATTTTCTTAGCCTTTGATTGAGGTTGAAGTTGCAAACCAAGACCAGATCCCGATTGACACAAACTCAAAGTGGTGTCACCTACACTCAAGGCCCCAACTCATCACGTGCATTATTATGCTTAAGGAGCACTCCCAAATCTATATATTCACTTGCCCAAATTTTTTCCTTCAGTGAGATAGCCACTTCCACACCTAGTGGGTCGCATGCGCTAATAAATGGTTCCGGTGCCCCCAACACGGCAGAAAGCCTAGGCGCCTGGGGCTCAGATCTCTCAACACCGACCTCCACTAGATCTAGGCCTAGATCTTCGGCTACCCCTGCCGACCGCGCCGGCACTGAAACTGCTGGCTGAGCCTGCCCCGAGCTACCGTATCCGACTCCTGAGCTACTATCTCATGCCAAGCAATAGATCTGCCCACGGCGCCTGGCCTTCCCGCCCCACTAGATCTAGATCTAGCTCTGCCATTTTATCACTAACTTTAGACCTAGGCCTACCACTTTTTTCATCAACATCGACAACTTGAGACTGAGAGGGATTTAACTCACCGCTCCTTCCTGGCCCGTTGTTGCCGCCTCCCAGCCCCAGATCCACACTTGCGGGGGTTGACGTCGCCCGTGGACCTCTCGGCCGACCCGGCCTCCTCTTCGGTGTGTCATCTCCCTTCCTCGCACCTGCGGTCGTTATTTTCTTGGCCTTAACCTTTGGCATGATCAACTCGCGAAACTAGAGTTAGACTCGAAGCTCCGTCACTCAGCCCAAGTCCAATGAATCCTGGATGCAATCACCTCCAAAGTTCAATCAAGCGAACCGCCAAGAAAAAATTCAATCCTGAAGTTGCAAACTGAATCTTTTAGGTCCCCAAATCGGCACAGCTAACTTAGTCTTAGTTCTACGGCAACAATTCCTGAGGCTGAAGTCTGAAGACAGTAAAAAACTGAAATCAGCGTCTGTATAATCCAATAAAAGTATGAATCCTTTGTGTAGATATCCGTATAGGATAGCTAGACAAATGTCGAAATATCTGCACCTAGGCCTAGTTGCCAGTGCCGAAAGAAAATTTTCAAAAAATTTTGTAAGCACGCTTTACACATGCACCGTCATCTCTCTTCATTGAAAGCCAAAACGAAAATGAAGCATTCCCCGCACTTTTATCCGCGCATAGCTCAACCGCGGCAAATGTCTGGCATTGTGCCCAAATTCTTTGGCGCGGGCGCCAAAAAGCGCTGCCCCGCCCTTTACGGGTCGGGTCACGAGCCCTTTCTCGGGCAACCACGCCCCCTTTCAAAATCAAAACAAACTAAAATGTGTATTTTGCTAGCCCGCTAATAAATCATTTTAAATCGTCAAGCCGTCTTTAAAATCCATTATATCCTTTTATACATGTAGATAAACCGACACGTGTATCTGCTGTAAGTTCTACTTTAATCGATAATATTTTTTCCAACACTGACAAGCGACATATTACATCTGGTATACTATATTCTGATGTTTCTGACCATCTCCCTATATTTATCATCACTACACTTGGACAAAGTCAAAACCCTGTTACAAATATTAATTATATTCGAAAGATGTCTCCTGAGCATATATGCAAAATTTTATAACCGAACTTGAAGCCGAATCTTGGGTTGATGGTTTATCCTGTAATGACGTTGATATAGCATATAAATTATTTATTGATAAATTGCATTGTTCTTTAAACCATAAAATTCCAAAAGTTATCCGAAAAGGTCATCAAAAACTCCTAGAAAACCATAAATTACTTTTGGGATTGTAAAGTCAATTCGAAAAAGGAACAAACTTTATCAGACTAGTTTGGAGAATCCTTCCTCTGAAAATATTAGTAAATATAAAAGATAAAGAAATTTATTAACATGAATTATCAAAAATGCAAAGAAAACATATTATTCACAAAAATTTAAAAATGCTAAAGGAGATATGTCAGCAACTTGGAAAAAATATCAACGAATTATTGGGGAAAGCAAAGGATGCCAATTTAAATTATAAATATTCACATGGTGATTTTGTATATGAATCATTATATGATATTGTTAACGGTTTTAATGATTATTTTGTTAATGTTGGGCAGGAACAAGCATTAAAAATACCACATACCACAACTCATTTTGCAGATTATGTACGCAATTCATGTCAACATACATTGTCTTTTAATCCAACAAATTCTGAGGAAATATTGAAAATCGTAAACAATCTTAAAAACAGTCGTTCTTTTGGACATGACGAGATCAGTAACTATCTCCTTAAAAAATTATATTAGCCATTATAACTCCTTTCGTTCATATATGTAATATTTCAATGTCAACTGGAATTTTTCCACTTCATATGAAAGTTGCGAAAATCATTCCAATTTATAAAAAGGACGATCGGACACTTATTGAGAATTATCGCTCTATCTCTATTCTTTCGTCATTTTCAAAAATACTTGAACGTCTTGTTTACAATAGATTAGTTTCATTTTTGTCATTACATAATTTATTAAATCCATCCCAATATGGTTTTCGCAAATTTCATTCTGCTGATCTAGCTCTTGTTGACCTTTATGATAAAAAATTCTTCTCTTTTAGCAAAAAAGGAACATGTAATTTGTGTTTTCATGGACTTAAGTAAAGCGTTCGATACCCTGGATCATAATATATTGTTTTATAAATTAAAATATTTTGGTGTAAGAGGTACTACTCTTAATTGGTTTAATAGTTATATTTCAAATAAGCAACAATTTACATGTATAAATTCAGTTAGTTCTAATTTACAGTATATTAATTGTGGTGTGCCTCAAGGCTCAATTCTGGGCCCGCTCTTATTTCTTCTGTATATAAATGACATAGTATATTCTTCACCCTTATTACAATATATTCTTTATGATGATGACACAACAGTTATTTCTTCAAACTCGAATAAAGAATGCTTTTGAAATGTTGAATAATGAATTGCCTAAAATATCCACATGGTTCCAAAGTAATAAATTGTCTTTAAAGTTGCAAAAAAACATTTTATGTTAATTTCAAGAACTCAAAACAATAGCTGATCATTATACAAAAGAAATAAAGATAAGTGGGATTTCTATCGGACAAAAAAATAATGTGAGATTTTTAGGTGTCATTCTAGATGAGTTTTTAACATGGGATGACCATGTATCTAAAATATTGACGTCTGTATTAGGATGTATAGGCATAATGTTCAAAGTTAAATACTATTTACCTCCCCAAGCATTACTCTCAATCTATAATACTATTTACTTCCACATGTCACTTATTGCAATATTGTATGGGGCTCATTCAAATCACCATATCCTTTTACTTCAAAAGAAAGCTATACGTTTGTGTGCCGACGCTGGTTATTATGAAAATACTGGTTTCCTCTTTAACCGTTTCAAGACTTAAAAAAAATGATGATATACATGAATTTTAAATTGCTTTGCTTATGTTTAGGTTTCACTGTCGCCAATTACCATTTTTTCATATGTTCCTGTTGAATTCATTTATTCATAATTATCCTACGAGAACCACAACAAATTTACATTTATCAAACCCACTAACCGCCTTAGCCCATAGGTCAATAGGACATACTGGTCCAGATACCTGGAATGATATACCTTTAACAATACGTGGTGCTCCTACATTGAACAAATTTAAGTTTGAGTTTAAGCATTCCATTCTTAGCACTTATTTGAGTTAAAATATTGTTCTATCATCAGTTTTCATGATATTGCATACTGTATTTTTTATATTATTTTATACGACGTATCTATGTTAAACATAGTAATATTAATCGATACACGGCTGGTGTGTTATTATCATTTGATTTATTGTTGACATGCTTGATGTGTTTTCATTTTGGCCCTGCTTTTATTGTAATTTTTAAATATGACTTATATTGATTTTATTCAGGGCCGTAGTCTTTCTTGAGGGGCGTCCTTTTCAAGCCTTTGTGCTTATGACTGTTCCCTCCCATGCAATGATTGTTTATTGTTATTTTACCGTGAAATATTGTCAATATATTTTCTGTTGTATGATTTATTTTTGCATAAAAATAAAGAATCAATCATAGTAATGAATAAGTTTACTAGTACTTAAAAATACAATTATGATTTATTAACATTGACTTCTCTTAGACATCTTCCCAACTCTCTGCACTCAAATCAGTTTTAAGTGTTCTATGTTACGTTTAGTCTCTTTTCGTCGGGTAATACTTTCTTTATTTTGTTCTTTTTGTACAGTAGTTAATTGTAAATAACTTGCTTAAAACTTTAAACAATACTTGTTGGAGTGTCGGGCTTAAACAACCCTCTTGAAATTTTAAACAACATTTTTACTGTCGAGGAAGGTCATTGTTATTATGGACTCAAGAGTGGATCAGGGTAGTAATGTATATGTATTTTTTTGAATAATAATATAATTTTTTTTAAAACAAGTTCACACTGCATATAGCATTTCGATTTATTTGAAAGCAGGATAAAAGAGCATTGTAGATTAAATGCCTTGCTCACAGGCATAGCTGCCGCGGCCGGGGATCGAACCCCGGACTTTTTCATGTATAGCCAGGCGCCTTAGACCATTCAGCCACGGCACCTAAATAAAAGGCCACGGCATATAATTTTTTTTTAACAAGACAGTGCACACCCAATTACCAATAATGCATATAGCATTTGCATTTATTTGAAAGCAGGATAAAAGAGCACCGTGCATTAAATACCTTGCTCACGGGCATAGGTTCCGTGGCCGGGGATCGAACCCCGGACTTTTTATGTATAGCCAGGCGCTTTACCACTCGGCCACGGCACCTGGCTCTGGAGTGAATGTCACATCGCCCTCTGTTGCCTAAAATTCGGGCCTTACTTTTACTTCCTGTGTAAGAGAATTCACAATTACCAGTTGATTTAAATGTGAATTTTAGAAAAAAAAAAAGAATCACGGGGGTCTATAAAATCAAATTATTCTGTGTTTTTTAAGATAAATAACTAAATAAACTTATTAAAAAAATGAACTATCTTTGATCTGAATATGTGGTTAATGGATGGCGGGGGAGCTGTGTCATAACAATTGAAAACATGAATAAATGAAGTGGGTTTTCCCCGGTACGGAGCACTAAACAGCCATTTAAACGAATGCGTATCAATCGACAACGCCTGGTGAGACGGAAAAGGGCTTCTCGCAACCGAACAGATTGTACGTAAAACATTTTCTATATAGTTCATTCATAATATATTTGTTGTAATAAAAAACAGTACTGCAACTATTCCCTTTTTAATTTGATTTTATTTATTTCTGCATTCACATCAGTATCAGAATTACAAATTCATATATACAAAGGTAATACATATAACAAAATAATATTATTATTATTAATAGTCGTATGTATATTATTAATAGTCGTATGTATAAATAGTGTAAATGAATATCAACAAGGTCTATTATACTTTTTTTTAAAATAAGATTATTTGAAGGAATGCAGGAGACCGCCATCGTAAGCGATTAGGCTTGTGTGCATGTGTGGATGATGATGTTATATCATATCGTTTATTGCACAAAGCATCAAAAGATCATAGAAGGGGAAGGAGTGCAACTTTGCCCCCAGCAAATTGAGTGATCTGTAGCACTCCAGGAGGGGGGGGGTATCAGCTACTGTCGACAAGGAAGCAAGCCCGATACCCCACCCCTCAAATAGCACCCCGGTGCATAAAATTTAATGTCATGGTATCTTTGCCATTCAATGGTAACTGCCATTAGTAATAACGCTTTACAGCCAATCAACATCAAGAATTCCATTTTTTTTGGGGGGGTCTACTTCATTATAATTTCTTCTGCATTTAAACATTTTTTTTAAATAGAGAATCTGATACCAAAGAGCAACATCAACAACTTGAGCCATGTCTGCGTATTACTATGAAGGTCCATGGGATTACTATGATGACTGTGATGACTATGATGACTATGATGACTATGATGACTATGATGACTACTATTATGAAGATATCATAAGAGAAGTTATGTATGAGCAAGGGGATTCCCCGGCAGAAATACCTCACCGTTCAAAAATACAAAGCGTGAGGGGGTATGGGAAGAGCCAATGTGAATACTGCGATAGAACATGGAGCACGTACCAAGCATACGCGGTCATTGACCTCAAAAAACAACAAGTGGTGAGGGTGAGTATTGCAAGAGGGGAAGGGGGGGGGGGCTCGGGCCATTACCCCTCAATTGATAAATAAAAAGATAAAGATAAAAAAAATAGATGAGAAAAATCATTTTTGAAAAGAGTTCCACGACCATGGCCCTGGGAAGCGAGGTGCTGGGGGTGCAGAATCACACCCTCAAGGACTAAGCTGGGGGTGCTGCGGGTGTTATTCACCATAGGCAGCACCCCTTGGAAATGTGATAGGTATGCCAAATAACATTAATTTAACTAATATATCACCTCATGTTTAGTGAGCCCCCCCCCCCCTTTTTTTTTTCTTTCCAAATTAAACTCATGCAGCACCCCCTGTTGAGAGAAAAAAAATCGTTCCCAGGGCCCTGTCCATGACCAAGAAAAAAAAGGAGGAAAGAAGGGTTATGAGAAAGAATAAGGTAAAATATGATAAAAGGCCTATTCAATAATATCATGCCAAAATACACTATTTATATTTCCATTTTATTAGATCAAGAACACTGTAAGTAAGACATGCACGCACGCACATTTTGTTTAATAGGATTCAGATAGAGTTATAAATATCACTTCTATCAGTTAACAGAGTAATTTTGTTTTATTTCTTATAATTTAGGGTATCATTTCTAACTGATGAACATGTATATTTCATGTATATTTTGAAACAAGTATGAGTAAATGAGTCAATGTTAACTGTATAATGCCAAAGACAAAAATACTCACCCAACCCATTTTATATCGCGCGCAAGCAATGTTTTTGACTTGTTCTTTTATTGTGCAGATCTACCAACAGAAATGTAGAGATTGCGGTACAGAAACTGAGCCATATTTTCCAAAGGACGAGTTTTATGTGATGATTGAAAAGGCGACTGAGAAGTGAGTTTAAACTGTATAATACTTGTATAATGGGTCAGATGCGTAAAAAAAACAATTGCTTCAAGCACAAGCAATTTATTGCTCGCCAAGCAAAAGATCATGCCTTTGCAATAATTTTATTTCATAATTATGCATAACCCTTAGAATAAAAAAAAATCTTAATCATTGTTAACCGATGCCTTTAATCGGAGTAATAGTTTTCTTCGTCTTACTTTCATAAATATCAGGGAGAAACTCCGCCGAAATCCCAGTTCACAGATCAGGAGAGTTGATGAGGGCGGACGTCGTGGGCTTCCTCAACGTCCACCACACCGGAGTGATCTCTGCGAAATGTGCGGATATGGAAGGGGCAAAAAATGCTGGGAGCGATAAATGCTTCGTTCTTGAAAATGGCAACCTACGACAGTGGCCCGTAATAGAGATTAATCGTTGATTTATAAAGAACAACTCTAATTGTTTCTTTAGACAGTCTACTGGGCAAAATTAATTGTATGTTTGAAATACATGAAAATTGGAAAATTGTTAAGTGAAAGCTTGATACACTTTGTAATTCACGATCTGAGAGTTACAGTAGTCAAATCATTAATATATATTAGAAAAAGCAAGGGAACCAAGATCGATCCTCGTGGAACTCCGCATTTTACTGACTGAAAGTCAGAAGAAATATTATTGTGGCTTACATCTCTCAAACCATAATAGTATGATTCCTCGAATTCCAAAATTTTCAAGTGTTTAAACGGAAATTTGGTAGATGAGAGTCTTTATTTTTTATTGCGTTTTGTAAATTTGTATTAAAGCCTGATCCGTTGAATGTCCTTTCCAGAATCATTTTAAAAAGGAGTTTCTGAATTAATGGAATAATGGGAATAAATTTACAATATGTAAAAACATTATAAGGAAGGAGTGATAACAGAATTAATTTATAAATGCAACATTGTAAGCATAAGATAAAGTAATTTATAAAAACACACACACACAGAGGCCAATTACATATGCAAAGAAATCCTAACGTCTCTCTTTATTTTTATTTTTTTAGAAATCTATGATCATTGCAATAAAATTTCTTTTTCAAAATACTGCTATGATTGTAAATGTAAGTAATAACATGGATTATTTTCCAAATGTAGATTTGTATTGTTCATGTTACATGTGTATATACACTTATTATGTTCTCACAAGGCATGTAAACAAGGGCCTTTTCATACGTGAATCTTAAATCGTCATTGTAATGATGATTGCTATTGTTATCGTGAATGTGATTAGTGTTCGTTTATTTTTTTATTTATTTTTATTTTATTGATATATTCATATTCCACAAATCATTTCGTAATAAATCATTTTTACAATGAAGAGATGCATCAACTGCATAACACATACAGGATTGAAACGTACCAATGAAATGAAAAAAAGTGCAGGGCCTACTGAAAAGCAAAGCTTGTAAAATGTAGACCCCTTATACAAGGGTAATATGATGTAAGTTCAGTAGAGTAAAAATAATCAGCAAAATTCTATAAATTTATATAGATATATTGTAACACAAATGTGTATACACTATAATTATACAAAATTAAATATTTACTTTAAAATAATCAACACTACCATGGATAAATATGAAGTTCACAAAATATTTGATTAAATCAATAGGAATTCAGATGAAATCTTTTGATGAGTAATTTAAATCGGTTAAGATTAGCTGCCTCTTTTAATACTCTGTCCAGAGAATTCAAGAGTTTTGGTCCTGTTTTACTAGAAAATACTGCTCTACTCTAAGGTAAGTGACAGTCATTTAATGCAAAGTATTGTTTCTCATAAATTTCTTTTGGAGGATATTAGGTAAACTATTTCTATCTAGCTGATACATGAATTGGAATAGTTGTAAGCGGCAACAGGTCACTGACTTTAAGGATACGTTGCTGACGAAACAATTCATCCGTATGAGCTCTAAAGGACATTATTGCATATTATTCTCAGTACTTTTTCTCTGAAGTAGCAAGACTTCATTGAGTCTCGATTGAGAGGCATTACCCCATGCCAGAATTCCATAATTAACTAAGATATGGTAGAATTATTGCACAATACAACATGGATAGCGCCTGTGTTGGTTTGGTTTCACTTGTGCTAAATATTCGTCATTAGCCGTATTTTTTTTCACTCGGAATCACCATTCAAATTAAGATTTTTTTACCGTGTGAAAGGGCGGCAATACGGAGGAAAGTACTATTTCAATTATTTCCTGAACATTTGTTGGTTTGAAGAATAAGGAGCAATAATGGGGAGAAATTTTGCAAAATTTTTATTTAGTCTGTAAAGTTTGTTTGCTTTAGAGGGTCCTCGATTACAACAACAACGAAAAAGGGAATTAAACGTATCAGGTACATCTTCTGAATTTATCGCAGAGGGGTCCACACTCAACAAACCCTGTTTTTTTTTCAGTATAGATCCCTCCATTTCCTCAACCTTTTGAAAAAAAAAATGTTAAAGTAGCCGTACACATTGTTTTATCGAGAAGGTTGTACATTATAGTTTCTTCTTCGTTGTATGTAGCATTATTGATTAATATGATTATCACATTGTTTAGTGTTTAAAGTACCATTACCACTTCCTTATTTTTCTTCTATAGTCATATATATATATTTTTTTTATTTGTTTTGATTAGTATGGTTATGCTTTATCTGTGTTATCGTTTCCTATTTTGTACAATTTAGTTATTTTGGAAAATGAAAGAAAGTAAACTTGAAACTTGAACTTGATTAATATAAACAAACTATATCCATGTATAGGCCTATAATATCATCGACGTTTATGCAGAGTTTATTTGATTAATGAATACATTGTTGATTGATATGAACAAACTATATCCATGTAGAATTATGATTATCAACGTTTATTTAGATTTTATTTGATGAACGAATATATTGGTGATTAAATGGGCAATAATAAAATGTCACGCATGATACAATCAGTCTTATGTAACTTTTATATTTAAGGGATGTATGCTGATATTTTCTAACCAGTGATGGTGTGAACTGTTACCTAAAGTAATAGTCTTAACCATTACGTGAAGTAGGTTTCATCCTTCTTTCTTGCTCCAAATTTGATCCATGAGCTCAGTCAGGTAAATCGCATGACAGTTTTCCCCCAATCTGGGGCCCGTTGCAGAAAGAGTTGCAATCAATCGCAACTCTAAAAATCATGCGCAACTTGATTTTCAACCAATCAACAGCGCGCATTTGGAACTTGCGATTGATTTTTTGACTTGCGTTTAAACGCAACTGTTTCTGCAACGGACCCCTAGTGGAGGGAGGGGTAGGGGCTATATATTTTTAGGGTTGTCTGTTGGTATTTCCCAACCAGCATGGTCTCATCTATTGCATGTATTTGTAACGTAGACCCTTACTTTTATATATTGTATTGCACTTTAGTTCGTCAATATCATATCATGCATGATTTTTAAAGTTATTTTGTGTGGGCTCTTATCATTTTGGGGTTGTATGCTGATTTGGTATAAAGTTTATGTACTCATGATGCATGATGTATATCCGTACTCCTGTCTTTCATAAAAGAATATTAATAACAAATTATACTGAAGATGAAAAAATAAAAGGTCCTTGTGTTTTGGATCACCTAACCCAGGCTGTATCTTTGATATTTTTTTACGTGTATAATCCATGGACCAAGTTTGAATGAAAGTAGTGTATACACTACTTTCATTCAAACTTGGTCCATGGACTCGTTGGGATAACAGCCGAACGGGCGTTTCTGAGGGGACGGTGGAAGACGGTGGACTGGCACCCTGAATCACAGCGTGTCAAATATAATATTTATATTTTTG
Organism: Lytechinus variegatus; assembly: GCF_018143015.1. Classification (NCBI taxonomy): domain Eukaryota; kingdom Metazoa; phylum Echinodermata; class Echinoidea; order Temnopleuroida; family Toxopneustidae; genus Lytechinus; species Lytechinus variegatus. The sequence goes on along the minus strand of NC_054742.1, from coordinate 55,679,163 downwards.
AAACATTATGTTTAAAAATTCAAACAGTCGAGGACGGCTAGTATTATTGTTTTTTTTTAAACAACAAACAATTAATGCCTGAAGACTGAATGTCACATCGTCCTCTGTTGACTAAAATTCGGGATAACTCGTTGTGAAAGAAATATATAAGATTGTGCAATAACTGCTGATCAAACACAAATGGGTCCAAAGATTCGACGCACATTTGCGTTTACTTCCTCTAACCTCTAGGCAGTGGCGTACCCAGGATTTTCCAAAAGGGGGCAAATATTTTGGAGGATATTTCGTCCGCCCCAAAATTTGACAAGCAAAAAAAAAGGTCTTCAACCACAAATAAAGGATATCGCACCAGACAAAAAAAAATGAAAAGCAAGAAAAAAAAGATTTTCAGTCGCAAATACAGGACATTTCGTACCAGAAACAAAATTGATAAGCAAAATAATAAACCAAAAAATAAATAAAATATAATGGTTTTCAACCACAAATACAGGACATTTCGTACCAGAAAAAAAAATTGACCAAAAGGGTCTTCAAGTTAAAGAGAGGGGATCAGTTGTGACTCGTCGGGGGGGGGGGGGCAGGGGTATACGTCCCCTGCATGAGTTGTGACTCGTCAGGTCCCCCCCTTAGGTACGCTAGTGCCTCTAAGTGAGAATTCATCATTACCTCTTGATTTGAATATGAATTTCAGATGAAAAAATCACCCCCCCCCCCCTCCAAAATAAATTATGGGGGCTATAAATATCAAATATTTCTTATGTTATTTTCCAAACAAAATAAATTACTGAATATGTTTTAAAAAATAAATAAAAAGAATTTCTTTAAAGTAGTGGAAGTATCTTTGATCTGAATATGTGGTCAGTGGATGGCAGAGGAGCTGGGTTAATAAAGCTGTTTATAAGTTAAGATCGACTGGTAACCTTTCTTACGCGCTAAAACCATCGTCAATGGTGTAATCCATTTACTAAAAGGAAAGGATCACCAGTCAGTCGTTCTTGAAGTCTCTCTTATGGTGTCATAACTATATGTGAATGCGTGACTCATAGTGGGTTTTCCCCCGATCAATATGCAGCAATTTTACGAATGCTTATCAATCCAAAACATCTGGTGAGATAGAAAAGGGCTTCTCGCAACCTAATGTATTGTAAGTAAAACATTTTCTATATAATTCTTTCATTTTTGTTGTTATCAATAGCAGTTCCAGCAATTATTCCTTTTTAATGCATGTGTGTGGATGATGATGTTGCATAATTATAATATCGTTTAATGCACAAAGATTCATGCCTGTACTAGATTAGAAGCATATTGAACTAAACATTCTATTGACGAATTGAATTTCTTCTTTTGCAATGCATATAAGGATTTCGTGAGATTTAGGTCCGGCCTCGATGGGGGGGGGGCGAGACGACCCCCTCACCTAAGCTTCAGTACAAAATTCGAGGGGGCACACCCTGTCGCCAAAAAGGTCTTTCAAAAATGTTCTTCAAACATTTCTTTTAATTTCTTAATTTCTTTATGTGCCTTGAGCACACTACAGAGTGGATTGGCACTTTATAAATCACATAAATTATTGATATTGTTATTTTTATTCCTTTTTTATTTAAAAAATGTTCTTTTGTTTTAGAGAATCTAATATCAAAGAGCAACATCAACAACTTGAACCATGCCTGTGGACTATGAAGATATCATCAGAGAAGTCATGGCTGAACAAGGAGCTTCTCCGGCAGAAATACCTGACCATTCAAAAAGACAAGGGGTGAGGGGGTATGGTCAGAGCAAATGTGAAAACTGCGACAGAACATGGAGCACTTATCAAGCACACGTGGTTTTCGACCTCCAAAAACAAGAAGTGGCGAGGGTGAGTTTTGCAAGACTCAGTGGCGTATAAATAAGCGAGGGGGGGGGCTTAAGGGCCATTACCCCATAAAAATAATTTTTATTGTTCAAAATAAAATCTGAAATAGAAATACGATTTTTTCCCCTCAATATTGATGGTGGGGCCCGGCATCCGCTGTACAGCGCCAGATCAACGTAGCTCTATCCCTATAATCGCTGAACGCCAAACAGGAGAGCAGCAACTCCCATCTTTTAACGTCTTTCGGTCTTACGCGGCCGGGGCTTGAACTCCCAACCTCTTGGTTGTAAGGAATAGTAGATCTTCACAGTCTCATAGGCTCAATACACCAACCTAGAAATGTTCTTTCCGATGAAGTTTTTTTCTTGATTCGTGTTCCTATGGGGTCCTAGAACAAATTCAGCTTGGTTGCCCAAAGTTGCCGTTTGGGCAATTTTGCTAATTTGCATAAATCCAAAATGGCCGCCAGATGCAATCTTGAAAACCTAACTTTTGAACCCCTGTCCACAAAATGATGAGTAATGACTCGTTTTAGGGGTTTAGAGATGTGTAGAACCGATTTCTGTAATCATTTTTGCAATATAAGGTCATCTTCAGGTCAAATCCAAGATGTCCGCCATATGCCAACTTGATAAATTGACCTTTGTTCCCCTTGCCTCAGAATGACGAGTAATACCTCTATTTAGGGGTTTTGGGGCGTACAGAATCCACTTCTGCTTTCTATTTTGCAATATAATGTCATCTTCAGGTCAAATCCAAGATGGCCGCCATATGACGCCATCTTGAAATATCAATTGTTGAACCTTTTGCCCCAGAATCATGAATAATAACTCTATTCATGAGTCATTTGGTATGTTGATTCAATTCATGCAGTTATTTTGCACAAAGGATAATCTTCAGATCAAATCCAAGATGGCCGCCAACCGCCATCTTGAAAAATTATAGTCCGAGGCTTATACGTGTTAGATCGAATGTAAAGGGAATTCAGTAAGATACTCATTTCTTTATTAATTCTCAAGTTCAACGTCAAGGTTAAGTTACATCTTCGATGTCAAATTTCAACATTAATTGCTCAACTTAGAATGAAACCTCTTTAGGTTTGGGCTATGATCCATTTCGAGTCTATTTTTATTTTTTTAAGGTCCATCCATACCTTTGTACTGAAGAGGCTTTTAGGGTCTTATTTGAATTTGAAAGTGTTTTATTAATATTTTTTCTATATCAATGTGTCCAATGATTGGTATACTTATAGGCATCAGTTCGCCTTAAAAGACGATGGTGTAGCGCTAGGCCTTACATTTTCGAGAGTGACTATAGAGCTCCACTCTAGAGTGGCAGTCTCTAGAGCAAATTTTTACAGATGAAGGAGGATGGCGCTGAGACACGTTTATATAGAGATGCTGTCCTAGCCTTCCGTCTGCCAATTTAGCATTCCGATTATTTTCTGACGTCTTGACCCCTGTACTAAGTAGCTCTCCATAGAATGGCGACTATCATCTACTATCGTCTTTGTAACGGAGGTGTGATCTACCGATGGGGTGACACCAATCACACAGCTCACCTTACCTTGGGGAATCCAAGAAGAGATTTGTCAAGGTTTCATGGGGCAAACATGCCCCAACCACCTGAGGTGCCTTTGACTAAGGAGCGAGAATAAGCTTTTGATGCCAGCACGTACGCTGAAGGGCCTCTGTATTTTTCACTTTGTCCTGCCATTTAACGTGCATGAGACGTGCGAGGCAGCTGACATGGAAGGTGTTTAGCCACTTTTGTTGGTCGGCGTACGTTTTCCAGGACTTACTTCTGTGCAGGAGCTTGGCCATGACTGTGACAGATTTTACAATCCTGATGCTTATATGCTTGTCCTGTGAAAGGGGCAAGAGACCATAGAGTTTTAGTACGTATTTAACTCTATGCAAGAGACATATAGTCGGTCCAAGGTAGGTGAGGAGTTCACCACAACCTGACGAATGTGTGCTGTAATATGTATGTAATATACATATCTGGAGGACAGTCAGTGTCTTGAGTCTATCAGGATTTCTGACTGTCTCAAAGGCTGATAAATGATCCAAACCCCTTACATGCACATGCAGGACAGGCAGCTGTTATGTATGACTAGTCTTGTATTCCCACTTCTTGAGAGGCAGGGGCGACATCGTTTCTGTAAAACATTTCACGAATGAGAAAAATCCTGACCGTCGAAAACTCTTGGGGGAGCCTATCTTCTGCAGGAGGCTAAAGAGTGCACTCCTGCTGACCAAGTCAATGGCTCTTGTCAGGATGAAAAGTCCAATGATAATTATAAAGGAAGTTAATTAGTAAACTTTTGAAAAAAGGAGAAATCTCTTTTAAATTCAAATAAGATTTAAAAGTTATTTCACTGGAAAAGTATGGTTGCACAGAAATAAAAAAGGATCAAAACTCCTGGACATAAGCCTCGGACAGTAATTTTTCAAGATGGCGGTTGGCGGCTATCTTGGATTTGATCTGAAGATTATCCTTTGTGCAAAATAACTGCATGAAAATGACTCATGAAAAGAGTCAACAATTGATATTTCAAGATGGCGTCATATGGCGGCCATCTTGGATTTGACCTGAAGATGACATTATATTGCAAAATAGAAAGCAGAAATGGATTCTACACACCCCAAAACCCCTAAATAGAGGTATTACTCGTCATTCTGGGGCAAGGGGAACAAAAGTCAATTTTTCAAGATGGAATATGGCGGCCATCTTGGATTTGACCTAAAGATAACCTTATATTGCAAAAAAATGATTACAGAAATCGGTTCTACACATCTCAAACTAAACCCCTAAAACGAGTCATTACTCATCATTTTGTGGAAAGGGGTTCAAAAGTTAGGTTTTCAGGATGGCATCTGGCGGCCATTTTGGATTTATGCAAATTAGCAAAATTGCCCAAACGGCAACTTTGGGCAACCAAAATGAATTTGTTCTAGGACCCCATAGCAACATGAATCAAGAAAAAAACTTCATCGGAAAGAACATTTCTAGGTTCAGAAAATGTCAAATCGACTAAAGGGGGACATTCTACCAACTGAGCCAATACACCGGTTTATAATAATGATAAGAAGGCAACATATTATGAGAAGAAAAAAAAGAGTTTTACCACCCAAAAAAGGAGGAGAAAAGAAGGGAAATGAAAGTGAAAGGGGTAAAATATTCCGACATCAACTTCAAAATTATATATTTCCATTCTAAATACGTGTACATCAAATTTTCGCTAACTCTCGACTTAATTTTCTTTAAAACATTTGCCCTTTATACCAGTTTGTGCCCCTCATTTTTTTTGGGGGGAGGGGGTCAGTGACGTAATGAGCCCAAAAATTGAGGGGGATCGATATGGTGTATCGCGTAACATTAATAAGATATTCGCGAGCAAAGCGAGCGAGCAAAAATTTCGACATTCTTAATACAAAATCCAAATATCATATTTCACCCTTATCCCTTTCCTTTCTGTTTTTTTTTATTGAGATTTTTATTTGTGGGGAGCGACAAGAGCCCCGAGCCCCCCACCTGTATGCACATGGGGGGTGGTTGGGCTAATTACGCCACTGGCTGACTGGCATGAGTATTATAACCATGTAAATATGTTCGGCACGAATGCACGATTTAGATAGCTCAAAGAGCACTTATTGACATTTCTGTCGATAAACAGAGTATTCATGTTATACTTTTTATGATTTGTAGTATCACATAATGTCTGACGAATATTCATCGGAGAATAAGCATAATAATTAAAAGTAATCTATAATGTAAAAACAAATTTAATGCATTATTCAACCACCCCAACTTTGTTCCGTCGTCCTTCTTTATTCATCGCACACAGACAACATTAAGTAATGGCTTTAAAACTGGTTAATGATCAAGTAATAGTGTCAACCGATTGTATTTGTATCATGGCTGTTTCGCTTTCCCTCATTTTTGGGGGCAGATCTACAAACAGAAGTGTAAACGATGCAAGCAAGAACATGTGCCATCTTTTCCAGAGGATGAGTTTCGGTGTGATGATTGAAAAGGCGATTAAACAGTGAGTTTGAAATATAAAATATCATATAATTTTTTTTAAAGGATGTTTTATTATATTCTCTCAAATCAACATACATACTTTGTACAAACTATTTGAAACATAATTATAAATTATACAATAAATCCATTACAATATAATTATACAACTTATACATCAAACTTCAAAAATACTAGAAATTAATATACTAATGCGTTTCAGCAATTACAAAATGAAATATTAACAAAATATATGACATGATCAGAGAGAAAAAAGGATAAAAGAAAAAAGGATTATGATTTTTTTTTCTCAGCCCTTGTCATTCCCCCCCCCCCAACCCTCCCTTGAACACCCCCATCCCCTATCCGGTGGAGAACTGGCTCTGGGCTCCAGTATATGGTCTAATATTTAAGTTTTCCCATTTACAGAAATGGATTGTAAGAGTCCCCCTCTTTGTTGCTAATTTCTTTTCTTCTCTTTGATCCCCCCTAATACTATTTTTTATTTCAATCAATGAAGGAGGTTTTTTTAATTCTCGGTTTTTGTAAATAAGATATTTAACTAAAATCAAGACATGATTAATTAATTGATATTTACCTTTACTTTTTTTTTTTTTTTTTTTTTTTTTTTTTTTTTTTTTTAACAAGTGCACACCTAGTTACCAGTAATGCATATAGCATTTCCATTTATTTGAAAGCAGGATAAAAGAGCATTGTAGATTAAATGCCTTGCTCACGGGCATAGGTGCCGCGGCCGGGAATCGAACCCCGGACTTTATTCCATGTATAGCCAGGCGCCTTAGACCACTCGGCCACTTGCATCGAGAGATCGACTAATTACAAGAGCTTTACAGTCGTGTCAGACAAAACTCCGAAAACAAAAATGCAACGAGTAATGTAGACATGATATACTGAAATTTTTGTGTTGTTCATAAATGTAAATGTGGGCTTATATTTTCATATTTGGTTTTGCCGGTGATGATTCATGATTCACTTTTAAAAATATTTTTGACTGAAACTCCTGGGGAATCGAAGCATTAATTTCGGGTACAAATATTTCAGGACTTCATTTTACAACATAAATCACAGACAAAGCAACACATGAGGTTACAAAATAATCTGGGGCCTAGCTTGAAGCTCTGATGTAAAAATCAAATGAATATTTTAAAGCTTTTAATCAGAGTGATTCTTTTCTTCTTATATTCAATGAATATTAGGGAAAAACTCTTCCGAGATCCGAATTCAACTCTCAGGAAAGTTGATGAAGGCGGACGTCGTGGACGTCCTCGACGACCACCTCACGAGAGTAAACTCTGCGAAAAGTGCGGCTATGGAAACGGGAAAAAATGCTGGGAGCGATAGGAACGTCCTTCAGGATTGAAAATGGCCACAGAGGCGCATATTCTGAAGTTCAGTTGTACTCGGACCATGGTCTAACGGCCCTGGGCTAGAATTATGGGAAGCTGGAATTTTTTTTCAATGGTCTATATTCTATGTTTCTGTTAATGGTAACTCCCGTATGCCCATATAGCAGCTCGGCAGGACAGTTTGCTGGTCGCAAATCTGGTATATAACCAATATAGGAAACATTTTACGTCTAGGTTAATCAGTCATAATATTATAGTGGCCGACGTTATACTAGTAGACGACAGATATCACTCTCGGGTCTTTTTGGAGACAATGGCAGAGTGGGGATTCGAACTCTTTGAGTTGACCTTTTTCCCCTATGCTTTAATTGTGATTTTTTTTTATAATTCCCATAGAAAGTTATGAATGATCTGAGTATCGAATGAGTTGATCGATCGAAACTGAACTGTTAGAGATTTGTGTGACAATAATTGGTTATCCATGGTAAACCATATAGATCAGAGTTTAAATTAAATTCAGGTCATATGTAAATAAACATTTCACTCAAACACAATTATGTTTAGGGCGGAGGGAGGGGGGGGGATCGGATTAGAGGTACTTTCAATCGGCGGGGAAGAGAAGGGGGAATTGGCTCAGACGGGAGTGTACCACTTGTTGCCAATCCACATTATAACAGTATGAATGACCATTTTACAATAGGGTTCCTAAAAGTATTTTAAAAAAAGAAAGAAAGAAAGGAAGAAAGAAAGAAAGAAAAAAAGAAAGAAAGACAGGAAGAAAGAAAGAAAAAAAAGAAGAAAGAAAGAATAAATATATAAAAGAATAAATAAATAAATAAATAAATTAATTAATTAATTAATTAATAACATATAATCGATGTAACAGTTGTTAGCATAGGCATCTGTATTTTACTTTCCCATGTTCGTCAAAGGATATCAGAATAATTGGAGGATTTCTTCCAGTATGAAAATAATGAAAAGAACACTTTTCACTTGGGGAAGGGGGTGGGCTTTCCGTCTATCAGTCCCATATCGTATAGTGGTTCGCTAAAATAATAAAATCGTATTTGTCTTTTCAATTTTCGAAATATATACATGTATATCATATCATTATATTCAACTTCAATTAGTGTTATTATACATCAGATGGAAAATTTGACTATTTCGCATTTCATATAATAAAGTACAAAAGAAACAGCGAGTGAATGATGTCATCACTCTCCTCATTTGCATACCGACAAAGATGTGAACATAACTGTTTTGTGAAATTAAGCGAAACTTTAAAATGTCACAACTTTCTTATTTTACATCCGAATTTGATAAAAAAAATTCAGTGCTTTGCTCGTTGGATTTTTCTCTTTTTATTCAAATCAACTTTTTGGGGGGTGGACTTGTCCTGCAAGTCCTTTTTAAAACTACCAGTAAACCTCCGCCACCCCAGAAAACTGCCCCTCGTCACTTTAATCCCAAACTAAACTAAACAATGGCAATCACATGCTTACACTTTGGATGGGGCAACAAGAACGGCCTTTCTCCGAAGACTGTAACCGCCCCAAGAAAAAATATGATGGAGGGTTACATTGATTAAGTGGTTAATTAATTATCATTCCCGCTTAAATACATTTTCCTGGTATAGTCCTATATTTTTACTGGTATATAACATGGTCTTATACCGTGTCGAAAGAGATTTTCATACCAGCTGAAATCGGATGAATTTTGACGTCAAGTGTTCAAAGCCATCATATTGTTCTTTGATTATAATAATGTACATAACTTTATTCTTGGACTGGTTAAATGAACACCTTATTTTCATTGTAGATGAATTCACATCTTGTTCCTCTTAAACGAATGTCTTAGTTAGAAACAAACTTCTTATTTCCATGAACTCGCGCTTCGCGGTTGTTTTTATACTCTTGCATCTGTCAAACGAAATCCTATTTCATTGTAGTGGGACTAGTGGAACTACCGCCGTAGTTTGAAATATTTAAATAAGTTTATCAATCAACAAGGATATCAATATGAATGAATACAATATAACCTCAAACACGTCAACTGTGGTCAAACACACGTGTCAACCGCACGAGTTCACGTTCAACGTTCTCAATCACGTCGCTGGGATCCTGGCCATCGTCGGAATCGTCGTGACGACCATCACTTTACTCACGGTCGCCTGCCATCGTCGATTTCGAAAGAAACACTTCATCTTCGCCTTCAACATCGTTCTATCTGATTTGCTGCTTGATGCCATTATCTTGGTTTACTATACTTGTACAGAAATGAGATGTCGTTTGGTAGGTACATTTTCACCGTTATCATGGTTATATCCTAATTTTAATATACCCCTCCCCAAAAAAACAATGAATATATAATGATGGAAGTATTAGTGTCATGCCCATATGGAGGGGGCAGCTGGGGTCACTCACCGAATATGGCATGCAGGAGTTCACCACTCTTTTGTCCCTCATCAAATTTGCAAACATCTCTGATAGAGATTGTATTCATACAGCGCTTATAATTCGATTGCAAGAGCCACATATAAATTACCTCAGAAATTATAATAGCCCTCTTTACCATGTTTACTCCGCTTCTAAATTGCTCAATAGCCTGCCTGCAACCTTCCGAGTAAAAAAAGAACCTGACAACATTCGCATGTTTTATACTCTTTTTAATCAACATCCATATTCTGACCCCACATAGATTCTGACAACTACGAAATATCTTTATTTCTTTGTTTGAAGGAGACCTGTTTTACAAACTCTGCTTTCTCAAGGTTTTCTCGACGGGACAGTTTTTTTAAATGTATTATATGATCATTACCAATAATTTTACAACTTTCACGAATGCTTTGTATTTTTAATTTCTTTGTAATTCAAAATGTATCTTTTTCATAATGATGTTGAGATATAAACATGCATTTACTTTGCTGTTATTGTGGAAATAAATGAAATGAAGTGAAATCATTAAAGTGTTGTATGAAAAATAAATAAGGAACAAGGAAATAATAATTGATATATTTGGTCACGAATATTTTTTTACAAAATGTTTTTTTTTACACTGGAATCTGACTTCGATTTACGAGTGAACGAAACTAGCAAGGAAGATAGACAAGTTTGATCATGAACGAATGAAAATATCATTTAAATACATTTTCGTGAACTTTAGGGAAAGGGATGGGTCATATCCTCGTACCTTTGTGAAAGCGGGGATAATTTGTACAAAAAAAATGGCTTACCGTATTCTTGAAATTAAGTGTACATTGAGTTACTAATGACATTGATCAAATCAATTCTGTTATGAAACGCTTATCTTTACAACAATCCATTTATAGTGCACCTCCTGAAAATTTGCTCGCTCGCTATGCTCGCTCACCGTATTTTTCCAATAATTTCACCCCATGAAATACGATTTTCGTCATCATATTTTCCAACTCCTGAAAATTTTCTCGTTCGCATTTGGAAATTTCAATAGAGTATATCACAACACATCCATTACAATAGCCATCGAAAAAAAATCGTATAAAACGTATTATGTTCAAGGTTTTATGAACCCCGTGTATATATATATATATATATATATATACATATATATCTTTAAGTTTCACGTATTGGCTTCTGTAAGGTAACAAAATAATGCTGAAGATAATGCTTTCATTGCCAATAAAGTTTTTATTGTTCACTCGAATTTGTACATTGTTTACATTGTAAACTCCTGAAGAAGACGGAGGACCGTCGAAACTTCTACAAATAATGCTGAAGATAATGCTTTATTGCCAATAAAGTTTCTATAGTTCACTCGAATTTTTACATTGTAAACTCCTGAAGAAGACGGAGGACCGTCGAAAATTCGAGTGAACAATAAAAACTTTATTGGCAATGAAAGCATTATCTTCAGCATTATTTTGGTATATATATGTATATATATATATACATACATATCCCTTGATATGGGGGGTCCCATTTTTTTAATTTTAAGGTCAATTATGATTGCTATCAATCCCCACTGCTCGGATCGGATCACAATAATTAACACATTCAAAGTATGAATTTTACTCAAATTTTGAATGTTGTATCATATCCGAATATAACCTTATTTGTTTTCATTATTATGCATCATTGTGCTACTATTTCCACGTTTTGGGAAGTCTATATTGTGGCCTGTGATGACCTAGGATCTTTTCATATGGCACCCGTAATGTGATAATTACACACCACTTGAAAGAGGTTTTCGGACACCATATATTCTTCAACCTCCTGAAAATTTGCTCGCTCGATATGCTCACTTGCCTCATTTATCCAATAATTACACCCCACGAAATACGATTTTGATCATCATGTCTTCCAACTCCTGAAAATTTGCTCACTCGCTTTGCTCGTTCGCATTCGGAAATTTCAATAGTTTATATCACAACACATCCATTACAATATAGCCATAAAAAAACGTTATATGTTCACGGTTATATACCCCGTATATTTTACAGTGCGTCCCCCCAAAAAAAACTTTGCACTTTTGAAATGGCTGCCAAATAAAAAGTAAATCACTTTGAGGGGAGGGACTTATATATGTGGAAAGCCAGCAAAGTCATCTTTCAAAGGACACCAAAATGTTGGAAAACTATTCATACTTGAGTGAGCACTACCCACTTAAACGATGGGTATAAAAACTAGGATGGGCAGGAATTAGCTTTCCAATTTCTTTCAGTTTTTGAGATGCGAGTCTCTTGGAACTTGCAAAGTTGATGGTGTTTTGACAAATCAATGATCAAGCATTATCAATTTAGGTGTTTAGAGCAAATTTCAAGAATCATTGAATTGAAATTTAATGCACGAGTGACCATGAAATACAATTTTTCCCTTTCTCAAGTGGATCTCAGCAATGTGTTCATGGAAGTCAGAATAGGGATGGACTTATGCGGGGGAAGTAGGTTGACGGGATAGGGGTCAACAGAACACTTAACCCCCCCCCCTCTCTCTCTCTCTCTACCCCTTTCACCTCTCCAGAGAGACTAAACTGAAATTTAATGCATGAGTGAACAGGAATTGTAATTTTAGTTTAGCATTTTTAGTTTATTATGCGGGTCTTAGCAAGTGTGCATGCGAGAGTCAGAGTAATATGATGGTACCTGTCACATGCAAGGGGGTGAGATAGGGTAAGACTGGGTTAAAGGGGCATTCTTCTTTGTGTTCTCTTACAAATTACATGTCATGTACTCAACCCCGCCCTCCACCCATAGACGGCGGAAGCGGGGGGACGACCAATCTCAACAGGAGGGGGAGGGACGGACCTGTAGGGAGGAGGCTAAACGTTCTGTTCACCCTTTTCCCATCAGCTTTCTTCACCCACTGAAGTACAATATTACCCCTATTCTCCTGATTCCAATGAACACACTGCTGAGACCCACATTGTAAAGTTAAAATGCTGCACTAAAGATTGCAATTCACGCTCACTCATGCATGGAAATTCAATTTGATAATTCATGAAATTTGCTCTAACAATTTTAAATTGATAATGAATGACCATTATTTCATCACAACACCCTCAAGTTTGCAACTTCGAAGGGACTCGCCTCTCAAAAACTGAAAGAAACCGAAGGCTAATTCCTGCCCACCCTAATTTCATACCCTTTGTTTAAGTGGGTAGTGCTCACGCAAGCATGAATAGTTTTCCAACATTTTGGTGTAATTTAAAAGATGACTTCATTGGCTTTCCATATATATAAGTCTTCTCCCCCAAAGTGATGTACTATTCTCTGCATAGATTGTCCTTTGAAATCATCCGTTATTCAAATGTACGAGCAAGTGAAGCGATCCAGAAAAATACGCACTTTCTAAAGTTTCGAAATCAAAATACAATGCTCTATGAGAATGGCACATATCTTGCCATGCACCTGGCTTGCCAAAATGTTTCTTTAACCGGTGTGTCGGCTGGTAGAGCGTCTGTCTCACAACCGTGAGGTCGGAAGTTCAAGCCCCGGCCGCGTGAGACCAACAAACTTTAAAACCCGAATTCACAAAGGTGGTTTCTGCAGAAACCATGGTTTCAAAAACCCACGGTTTCTAAAAACCATGGTTTCAAACGAAACCACCTTGGTGAATTCGGGCCTAAGAGATGGAGTTGTTAGCCTGTTTGGCGTTCAACGATTTAACGATAGAGCAACGTCGATCCGGCGCTGCACAGTGACTGTCGGGCCCAAGATCAATTGGGCACAATGAAATTTTGGAGTATTTCTATTTCATATTTGTATTTCGAACAATAACATAGATTTTCATTATCATTTGATTTTAACAACATTATCCATGTACATGAAACCCAAAACAAGCCTCAATAAAATTGTTTATTTTAGTATTTCGACTTGCAGCCTACTATCGAAGATGTCTCTGCGACGTCCCAGAGTCTACAGTCGCGGACACATCTCGAATATAAAAAAAAATATTCTGTTTAACCAGGAAGACGTCTCTGCGAGTCCTGCGACGTTACCAAACAAGATGACAATCACTTCACCAGACAGTCACGGGGATGTTCCTACAAAGTCTCCAAGTAGTCGCTGTGACGTCTCGGAGCCTTTCCTTAGTTGCAGCGACGTCTCATAGACTTTTTTCGAGACGTCTTAGCAGGAGTTACTTGGAGACTGCAGCAACATTCTGTCGAGTTTTGGGCAAGTGTTTGTCACCATTTCTGGAGACGTCCAAGAGACGTCGTTTGGTTAGACCAAAGAATGTTTTATGTTGGAGGCGTCTCCTCTAGGACGTCGCAGAAACATCTCCTTTGGTGGGCCACAAAGTAGCGTCAATAATTTTAGTCTTCTCCATTACGTCTCATCAATCTTTCTGGTCTCCTGTTGGTCTCCGCAATATCTCTGAGGCATCTTTGAGACTTCGCAGATATATCGCTGGGACGTCTCTGCAGACGGAGACGTAATAATCTCCATAACGTCACTGCAACATTGACAGAGATGTCCCGAAGACGTCGAATTAAGACTGGAGATAATCTAAAAAAAAGTCTTTAAAAATAGAGCAGGTTCGATTTTATTGTGACTCCTCGGGGAGTCAGTAAAATTTAGATGTCTCGGAGAGTCTGAAGTGACGACTTTGCAATCAGCAAAATTTTGGATTGCAAACTAGTCGCGAGCTATAGTTGAAAGCTTAATAAGATCACCCCCCCTCCCTCCCTTATAAACGATCACGCTTCAATCATGAAAATCAGGGGGGGGGTCAACGAAAGTTTTTTTTTCTCTCCGCATGTACTTCATTTGCTTATAGCCATTCACTAATTGAATGACTCTTTTCTATGTTTCAGAGCCGCCATCATCAAGCTGTGTTACACGTCCTCTTCCAAGCTTCAAATCTGGTATCCACAGCTCACGTTTTACTCGTGGCTGTCGATCAGTTCATTGCCTTCAAAGTCGATCCGTTCGGCGCTAGGAACATCCTCACAAATTCCCGTCGAATCATCATTTGCCTCACGACATGGATGATCATGATCGCCGTAGGCCTATCTGCCTGGTTCCTTCACCACACCTTTAAAGACGACGTGAGATTTTACACGTGCAACTCTTTATTGCTTTTCACCGGACTTTGCTATATCTTGATATACAGAACGATAGCCAGATCACCTCCTGGATCAAACAACACTCAACTGCAAGAACGCAGGAAGAGAATGGAACGGGTTCTACAGAACTACACTCTTATTTTGTCGACAGATCTGCTGCTCTTCACATTACCCGATATCGTGAATTTCGTGAATGAATATTATATCGGACATAAACACGGGTACACTTTGTGCTTTCATCAAGCATGGATTATCGCACAGACGTTGAACACGATAACAAATTCTTTCATTTATTGGTGGCGCGTGAAAGAGTTCAACGCCTTTTTGACTCACTGCAAAAAGGTTGGTGTTATGTCTAATAGCAACATAACTGTTATATCCAATACAACCAAGTGTTAACAGAGAAATCCACCAGGGGTGCTACAATGGACAAGCGAGAGACTAATTTTTTTAGTAGTGAAAAAAGTAATAAAAGAAGGAGAAAAGGGAACTTCGAAAGAAGAAAGAAGAGTATATGCTAACGAAAGGTCAAATGTTGTGATTTGAATTTTTGGTAAAAAAAATATATATAGATTTTTTTCATCATTGTAGTGAATATTGTCAACTAGAGAGCAAATATTGCATCCTGGATGTTGGATGCAGAGTAGTAGCATTGATATCATAACACGTACTGGACATATCTATCTATGTATATATATATCTCTCGTTCTATCTATCATTCTATCTATCTATCCATCTATCTATCAATCAGTATTTTCCTCTGTATGAATGCGTTATATTCTGCTAGAAACAGTAAGCCATCATAAAGAGCTCCTATAGGGGCGAAACATTGAAAAGTTTGTTGAACGGAGTCTTTGTTTACACTTTCGTCATTTTGATATTAAAATAAGGCCTATACATTATTCACTAGATTGATTGCGCAATCTTACCAGCCTACGCCTATGACATTTCATCATAGATTGTCCTAGAGAAACCGCCACATCCTTTAAACAACTGTTTAGATTGGCAAAGTAAAAAAACTATGTATTTTGAAGGTTGATCAGGTTCAAGTTTGTTTGTTTAAATGTGATCAATGTTTCGATTTCGTGGTTTCAATTGTTCCGTTTTTGACAGAGAAGACCGATGATTATGAAAACGATACCTCCACAAAATCCATTATTGTCTGAAGTGATAGGCCTGTCCAGACATTCTGGGATGAAGGCGGCATACCCTACCCTTTCAAAGATCCATTTTACCTCCCCAAACCATCTTAAAGAATGTGTTCCTTTTAAAATACAAAATAAGATAGAGTACCCCCTGTTACGGCACATTTTGGCAAATTACCAAAATGTGCCGCAACACCCCCCCCCTCCAAACATGCACACACACCCACACACGCGCGCACACACACACACACACACACACACATATATATATATATATTTTTTTTTTTCAAGTACATGACCACGGTGATGCATGCTCCATACTACTATCTCTGGGCTGTTGAAACCTTGTATCTCAAAATTAAAATGTATATTGATGACAGCTCAGAATATGCTAGATTTCAGCGTGATAAATTGGGTAGCAGTCTTCTTTTGCCTCGAAATAGTTCTTGACAGGTATCAGGAGAATACTTTCACACAATATAAGATTGCCACCATTGTCAAATTTCTAAAATACAGCTTCTTATACAGCCCAGCCTATAGTATAGGCCTATGAGCCCCCATCCTGGACCCCGATACCTGTATAGAGACCTATAATATGTTTGTAAGTTCTTCCGGGTTTTTTTTCTCTTACAATGTTGTTCATGTTATCTGTCGGGGTTATGAACTTTGAAATTTCCCTGAAAATTATTTCGTGATTTCACCAAAGAATAGGCAGATTCAGCATGTTTAGAACTGCGGCGCAACTTCTAAAAAAAAATATAAAGTGTATAGGCCTATCGCGCATGCTCATAATAGAATATTGGCAAATTTTTCTATAAATGTTTATAGAACAACAAAAAAATAGATGGAATGATAGAATCAGAGTTTGTATCAAAGTCGGTTGTACGGGATGGCGAGCCTCATGAAATCGGGAAAGGCCATTTTGGAGAATTTGGGTAATATTTTATCAAGATCATATACCAGGAGGAATGTTTCACTGATCTGCCCGTGTTTAGGACATGGATTGATAAGGTATGTCAGGTGAGAAGTCTCTCAACAACCATTGTACACTAAGAAGGGAGGTTATTATTGATATTGACGATAAACTATCAATGATGACGATGACAACTGTAATAATTACAATGATAACACTCAACAATGATAATAATAATAATAATAATAATGATAATAATAATAATAATGATAGTAGTAATGATAATAATAATAATAGTGATAATAATAATGATAATAATATCAACAATAATTATAATAAGAATAATAACTAACAATGACCAATGATGATAATATTAATGATAAAATACTACTACTAATGATAATAATAATCAGAGGAAGCGGGGAGACAAGTCCCCCCTAAAACATTTTTTTTGCTTGTCAAATTTTTTTACATGTGTCCATCACAAAATTTCAGGTTGGCCGCCCTTAAAATTTGTTGGCTTCTGCCGCAAATGATAATAATAGTAATGAAAATATGATTAACATAATAAAAAAGAGTGAAATATGTTTTATTTATCCACAATATCAACTTTAATCATAAAACTGCTCTACTCTAAACGCTGAACGTCAAGCTAGAAGACACAATTTCTGTTCCATTAAAAAAAAAAGTTTTTGGTTTGACTCAGTCGGGGTCGAACCAACGACATCCTATCCGCGAAGCAGGCACTCTACCACTGAGCAACCATGCCTTGTTATGATGATAATCATAATGTGATAATATTAATACCTATCATCAAAAGAGAAAGTCATAATAATAACCATCATGATAATGATTATAAATATTTCTAAAAAATGATACCGAAAATTCTTATTTGTCCAGGGTAGCTTATTAGTTCCTTCTCTACTTCAATACACCAAAATATGTAAGACAGGGATGCAGAACGATCAAATTTTAAATTGAGTATAGCAATAAGGGAGGCTTTACACGTCGACTCCAAAAGTGAATGTCGAAGACCTCATGCGAGGGAGCGAAGAGACTTAGCAAAGAAAATTTTCAAAATGAAGGATACACTTTTGTTGGCGTTTGGTAAACCTAGTTGGGGTTAGTTATAACCTGATGGATACTGCAACGTCAGGAAAGCGCATGACAAATGAATATTCGACATTCTCATCATGTGATTAACAATTTATGAGAAATAATAATGCTCTAAGTGTATAGATGTTTAAACCAAATGGAAAAAACTTTCTATATTCAAATTCATATTAAAAATGACATTTCCTTCTCTTTGAAAAAAATAAATTTGACAGAAAGTATGATCTGGTGAGAACTCCATGTCTATTCTTTCCTCGAGCAACAATTCTATCACCTGAACAATTCTTAAACGATTCATCTCTACTTTCTCTCCAGACGCGATGGGCTTCGAGTTCACCTTCCTCTTCCATGACTAAGCTCAATAAAAAAGTGAGTTTAAAAAAACAATAAAAAGATAAATTCAACCCAAAGTAATGAAAAATATATGCATTCTGATATTAATAGTAATTCATGATCAAGTATTTATACACATTTATATATAGGGCAGCTCTCAAGGGCAGCTCCAATGTTGTTAATGCGTAAAAGATTGACGGGATTATTTTCTCAGTATAGGGGTAATGTTGAGACAGATGTCTCCTTTTACGCGATATTTTTATTCCCCTTCCTCTGCCTCGCTCTTTCTTTTTTTCTCTCTCTCTCTCTATCAATCTATCTATCTATCCTCTCTCTCTCTATCTATATTTCTATCTATCTATCCATCTATCTATCTATTTAGCTTTCTACCTATCTTACCCCCCTCTCATTATCTGTCTATTTGGTCATTCAACTTTCGTACTCAAAATTAAATAATGAATATAATTCTTAAATATCATTAGAGATCTAGATCTCGTATGCTGATTGACGTGATGATTTTATTTTTAACAATATTCTCAAGTTTTGTTAGTCATGTCACTCAACGAGTGTTTTTTTTTATAAAAATTCATCAGGACTTGGTGGGATGGCGAATGATAAATCAATATTAAACTGTTCGATTCGTTTTGCTTTTTTTTAGTTGGCCAATTTATTGTAAATGGTTCGGTTCGGATTGGTTTGGGTAAATTTTAACAAATCGATTCGGTTCGGTTCGGTTTAGTTTGGTTTGTCAATTTTAACGGTTCGATTCAATCCGGTTCAGTTAGGTCTGGCTAATTTTAACGGTTCTATTCGGTTCGGTTTAGTCATCTAACTCGTGATCATTTACCATATTTATTATTGTATCATCAAGGAGCTCTCTCAAATCGTCAGGGATGTGATGAAAGAATGGGGCGTGTCCAATCTGGAGATGCCCAATGAGAACACTCTTCAAGAGGTGCGAGGACGTGCAAAATTTATATGCTCCAACCCATGGTGTGGCCGCGTCTGGTCGAGCCGTATAGCCCATGCCGACATCAACTGGGAGCAGCAAAAAGTGACCAAAGTGAGATTTTAATCAAATCATGTAAAAAATAATTTTTAATGGGAAATTAAAAAAAAGTGTGAAGAAAAAGGAAGTACCACGCTTAATGTGATGAACAACGAAATGAGCATCGCGAAAGATGGAAGGTGTTTCATTCCAGAGGGCTAATACCTGCGTTTGGGTTTTCCCCTGGTGCGGTGGTTTTTTAATGCAAACTAGCAATCAGTAATCAGTACATGTATTTTTTTCTCATACGACGGTTGTAAGCCACTGAAATTCCCGTGAAATTCTTACTATGATTTTGAAGATGGTAGAAGAAAATAATTCACAATGTGCCTCGCGATACATTGCTCTGGGTAGAATGTCTATCATCCGTTACACTATACACACAGCCAGACACACTGCCTCCTTCCCTCTCTCTTTCAGACCCCACCCACCCTTACTCGCCCATATACTGTCTCTTACCTTCGCCCACTCACGCTCACAAACACTGCCCCGACCTCCCCCCCCCCTCTCTCTCTCCTCTATATATATATATATTATCTATATCTATCTATCTATCTATCTGTCTGTCTATCTATCTATCTATCTGTCTGTCTGTCTATCTTTCTTTCTATCTATTTATCTATCGATCTTCCTTATCCCTCACACCCACCCTTACACTATACACACACTCTTCCCTCCCTCTCTCTTTCAGACCCCATCCACCCATACTCACACATACTGTTTCTCTTTCACACCCTCGCCCACTCACACTCACAAACACTGCCCCCCCCCCCCCCCCCTCTAAACCCTCTCTTCCACACTCATACGCTCCTTCCCCTCTTCCCCGCTCTCGTTCTCGATGCTTAAAGGGGATTTCACCCTGACAAAATGTTTATTGTAAAAATAGCAGAAATAATCCATCCAAAAAAATTAATTAGAATTTCAATTATTTGATTTGTGACGTCATATGCGAGCGGCTTTCCTACCTATCGTAGGGTTAAAAAAAACCACATGAAATGTCATTTTCTCAGAAAATTAATAACGGTTTTTATTGTACCTTTAGTATATCAATACACACAAACGATTTACACCCCTCCTAAAGAGAAAATAAAAAATAAAGTCATCACGAACTATCAAAATTAAATTTATGCATATAGATGACATTTTTATGAGGCAGATGCTCGTTTATAACGTCACAAGTCAAAAATTTGAAATTCTATTGACTTTCTTAATCTTTATTGCATTTTCCTGAAACCTTCACCAATAAGTTTACTTTTTTTTTGCTATTTTTACATCAAATTTTTCGTCAGGGTTAACCTCCCCTTTAATGATAAATATACAATTCACCATTCACAGCTGTACAAACAGAAGTGCAAAAAATGTGGAACGAAAAATGAGCCATACTTCTCTCGAGGTAACTTCAAAAGAATCGTTCAAAATGCAATCGAAAAGTAAGTTGTATATATTAATACAATTTTTTATCATGTTTCATTCAAGCTTTAAGAAAATCATGACTGTGCCCTAACTTTCTATAGCTTTTACATCATACCTACATGCCGTGTACATTAAAATAAATATGAAATATACCTACTGTATATATTGGTGATGATATAAAAATTCTCGACTATTTTTTATTTTTTCAACATGCCATGGGAGTATAAATTACAGCCAATTAACAACAATTAAAAGACCAGTTATAGGAAAAGCTTCATTAAACGCCCTTTTGAAATCTATACCAATCGTAAGTTATATACCCAGACCCCTCTTTCAAAATGGTGCTGCTGCTTTTCCTTTTCATAAATCATTTGATGTCATACATTCCAATCTCCTTTTAAAATATGTTATGATCCATAATTTACATGTATCTTTGTAATTTCTTTTTAATTACATGTTCTCTGTTCAAATTTAACAGAAATTTGTTCAACTCGGGCTCTCCAGATGACGAAATCGTTCAAGGTGGTGTTTCTCACGAAAGTAAATTGTGCGAAAAGTGTGGATACGGAAAAACGCGCTGCTGGACACATGAGTATAAGAAAGAAAAATAGATGGGAAAATGAGTATCTAATAGATAGAGACACTGTAAGCTCAAAATATACTAAAAGGAAAGGCTCTTTTCTATGTTTTTCACCAACAGAATTAGCATTTCTAATATTCAACATAATGGTAAACAAGATTGTTATATGCTCTCTCACAGTAATATCTAATTGTAATATTACAGAGAAAGCGAGAGCATTTGGCAACCTTGCATAAGAAAAGCTCCAACGGCCGAGCAAGAAAATATATGGTTGCAGCTATACAGATGGTACATGCATGTAGACATCTGAATATTCTACAATCGTTTGTCTTGTCGTGGGTAAAGATGAAAAGAGTATACTCGAAAAACAAATTGGTACACAGAAAGGACGATGATTTAAGTTTGAAAAGAAATTTAAAAATTGCATATCCATTTGTATATTCATTCTAAAAACACTGAGTAAAATTTTACCAAATATTGGTCTGAAAGGGAACATGCATGTTTGCTGAGTATTTTTAACCCAATATTGGGCTAAATGCATGTTTTAAGGGTAGATTTCATATTTTCAAAGCAACATTGCGTAAAATTCACAAAATATGTAGTATCATTTTACCCAACCAACATGCATAATCCCATTTTACCCAAATATTGGGTAAACCCTTTTTAGAGTGTATATTGGGCAACATAAAAATATTCATAAGTTATGTCATAATCATTCATTAATTGAATGATATTTTTTATAGATGGTATGTGTGCATCTGAGCTGCAATATTTGTTTTGTCTATTTTTTTTCTTGTGTTTTTTAATGTATAAGCACAAGTTTGTTTTATGAAGTTATGGAAATAAAAATCATGAAAAGGTTAAAAAAACAAAAAAGTTGAACCTACGACAATAAGGAAGCAACAATGGACGGGGGTGGTCCTTGCGTTCCCGGCCCCCTGTAACGAGGACCATTTTCCTATTTTCAAATATGAAAAAAATTCATCAAACAAATCGGAAAGATAATATTTTCTGAGCCCCTCATCAAAACCCCCAACATACACACACACACCCTCACACCTCCACACACGCACCCTCCCTCACACCCTCACACACATTAACAAAATCCTTGATTGACAGGTTGAATGTCGTGAAGCTATGTGCACACGATTAATGATGAGGGTGCGTGAAAAGTGGGTTTTCCCCAAAATTTGTTGACTTGCGAGCATTCAGGCTTATTCCAATCAACCTCCGATTGGAGAATGCAAGCATTGCATGTAATAGGAGAAGTAACTGAAATACAAAAACAATGTGAGTATAGGCCTGTATCCGGGGTATACCATTCCCTGTATTATCAATTGTATTACTTGTACAATTTTTTGGAGGGATTTCAAGGCGCTTAAATATTGAATTCGGATATAAAGATCCCCCACCCCCTCGATTATCAAGGTCCGTTGCCATTGACAATCCATTGCCACGTATGTAGTGTTGATCAGTGTCCTTGTTTTCCATGATTAATGAAAATGAATATTACGTCACTGAATAATGATTTTTTTTAATGACCACCTAGAGTAGGTTAAAACATAGCAGAAGTCATGTCAAACTTGTTTGTTGTGGCTATTTATCCTTCAGTCCCATTTAAACTCAGTGTGTGTAGTGTTTTGTAGACGTGATATCAAGACGGATTAAGTTCTTGAAAAAAAATATGATTTTTTTTACTGTTGGCATGATGTTCATAATGTTGCCGTGTTTCACTAATGGTGAAACAAACAACTTGACATTTTGTAACATGAACAGGAAAGGGGACCTCGTCCTAATTTTTATTGCGCAATACGAATGTTCTAAGCTAGTCTTGAAAATGTACACTTTTCCATAATAGATGTGTGCATGTTTATCAGTGGTTATAGAATAAAGTTGAATGAACCAATATGCTCTCGTAGTATTTTTTTTTATTTGTAGTCAGCAAAGATATATCTAAATCAGTTATTAGCGTTAAAATCGAAATAATGAAAAGAAGTGTAAAGAGGTTGCAAAAATAACATTCAATTGTGAAATTTAGTACTGGGAATTAAATTCTATAGTCTTTTAAACAAAAAGAAAATAACCTCCCAAAATTGAAAAAAAATGAAAATTACGTTAATCTAATCGTCGTGCGTGAAGTACACCCTCCTTCTGCAGAAACTTTTAAAAGAGTGGATCAATGTCGATCCGTTGGCAAAAGATAATTCTAGTCCATTGTACTGTTCATTCTTTAGTTTAACAGTTCATATCAGAATATTAATGTAAAATATCAAAAAGTGTCCAAATTTTATTTTGCAGACCATGTAGTGTACATTTCCAAGCAGCAGCTTGCGTGTAATTATTGTAAATTCGTACCATAATATTTGGAAGCGTGTTTTTTGTTTACACCTTCATAAATAAACATGCTAAGGTTAAAGACTACAAAACCAGTACCCCCCGTTTTTTTAATTTGTGGAGCTACACCCGCCCGTCTATGTAATAATTTGGGCATCATTTTCTTTCCGCTCCAATCATTCGATCTGATGTCATTGTTATTGTCAGTATAGTTCGTGTTAGCATGAAACCATGCTAACAACTTGTTAATATGCCCGTGCCTGGAAGTGGATAATTTTGCGTTATTCGAAGGAAATATGTATCGTGCAGCAGCTTTGAAGGCCACAAAAGGGTAAGCTGGATGATTTTTTTTATTATCACTTGATGTAGGCTATATCATTATATTGTATCAAACTTTGAGGGATTTTTTCTCGCATTTATATCAATGTTTAAATATAGTAAATGACTAATTTTTAATTAATTTGCAGAAAAAAAAGTAATTAAATTTAAATGCCAATCTCTTCACCCCCTTCAAAGAACCCTCTTTCTCTCTATCCCTTCCCCTCCCCCCCTCTCTCAACGCTTCTTTCGTCTTATCGACATGTCTCTCCCCCTCCCCACCCCCTTTCTCTCTATTAGTCTCTTTCTTTCTTTTTCTGTCTCCACCTATCCCCCCCTCTCTCTCTCTCTCTCTCAATGCCCATCCTTTTCTCTCTCCCTCCCCTATCCTCTTTATCACATACGTACCGATTTTTCTTCACAAGCTCAACTGGGTTCACCGTCCCCTTTCACCGCCCACTATTACACCCCAGACTGGTAGACACTTCTAAAGAGTCACGAGCGATTGTGCAAAATTAGTGACCTTTTTGTAATGAAACCTGATTTTATGACAGCTTGCCTCTATGATTATTATCCAGAAAATATCCCTTTTCATCTACTTTATTTTGTTGGGAGTGTCAAGAAGTTCCCCAAGCCCCCCCCCCCCTCCTACCCCCCATTCCACAGAGTGCGAGACCTCTGAAAGACTGCTGTAAGACCATGAAACTTGCTTAATCTTTCAAGGGTCTTTCGTCGCACGCACCACGAACCGTCCTCTCTACGCACTTCGATGCTGATACTTGCACGACTTTTGGCCACGATTTTGTCGTGGCAAGTCTGCCATTTTGGGGGCACCAACTGGGAGGCTCCCGCACTGTTTACGACTTGTTCACGCACAGTTCACGACAAGTTCACGACGAGTTCACGAATAGTTCACGAATGCGTGCCCGTCAGTGTCCACATTGACACGAACTGGCACGACGAGTTTGCGCAATTCGGACGGTGTCGTGCTGAACTATTCGTGAACACGACGTGAGTTGTTCGTGAACTATTCGTGACAGTCGTGGCATGGCGCGCACTGCCACGCACTGGCACGCATCCTCCCGCATCGTCCCGACGAGTTCACGAACAGTTTGCGCATAGTTCACGACCCGGTCGCTAAATTTTGTCGTGACCAAAATTTTGAACATTTCAAAATTCTCGTCCCGACATGGCACGCAGTCACGATGTGTCACGACGTGTTTACGCACACTTCACGCCAGTTCACGACTAGTTTACGCACTGGCACGACTTGAGTCGTGCCAATGCGTGACACAAAATCGTGCAAGTGTCAGGATGGCTTTAGTTTTGCAGAAAACGCATTTAAAGAAAAGCTATTTTAAAACCAGCAATAAGTGCACCTAAAAGAAGAGCAAATTATTTACTGGTGTCTTCATTCGATAGGTCAGGTTCCAAAGTTTTATCCCGTATCTTTATATTTTCTTAAAGTGAATTATTAACGCCACGGTGGGCATCGTAACAGAGAGGATGGTTCGTGGTGAAATCGCGAGGCGCGATAGCGCACTGTATCTATCTGGAGAGGACGGTTCGTGGTGCGTGCGACAACTTTCAAAGATCTCCGAGGTCTTTCACGGTTCTTGATGGATCTTTCAATGGTCTTCGTGGTTCTTTAAATTCCAACTGTGATTTTTAAAAATAATTTCACCAGGTTAGACTACCCTGCATTGATAAGAGACGAGATCGCCCAATGGGAGAGGAGACAGCCTTTGCGAGTCGCCCTGATATCCGAAAAGTTCTGCAAGCGAGATGTCCGTGGTAAGGGGTTGGGTTTCTGCTACAAGTGTAAGCGCAATTGGACAAGTATCTACACGCATATCACTATCAACTTCAAAACTCCTGACTCTTTGGTAGTAAGTAAAACAAAATTCATATCACATTGTTTGCCACTTTGATTACGCAGGGGCGGCGGAACGGTTCTTTTTTAATGGGGGTTGAGTTGAAAGTAGACTTAGCATCCCCCCAAAAGAGATCGCAATAAGATTTTTACGTTTACTGAAAAAAGTGGAGCCCCCCCTCGCCCGCTTCCTATCCCTGCTCCTCTAATTCATTATAGATGCCATGGTCATACCACTGTCCACTCCAAAAATAAGAATTTTCGAAAATTATATTTTGTATTGAATTTTTAAAAGAAATTCCACGAAAATTGTGAACCAGATCAGTTAAGCATTTACTGACATTTGTTATGCAACAAAAACGCTCGCGTAATATCCAGTCGACATGGTCGATTCGCTCCCACGCTTGATCGTTTTCTTGAACTCTGAATCAAAGTTGTACATCAAGTTCAAGGCATAGCTTTAACTTCCAAGGCAATGAATAACCAATTCGTGGAGACCCAAGACCAAGGCGAAGGCAAAGGTATTATGATTACGATAGAAAAAGATTTTTTTTTTTAAATCATAAGGCCGAGCATCAAGGCACTATATGTACTTGGTGAGTAAGTGAAGATGAGTGGATTGGCGCCGATTAGAAAGTGGGAGTCATATTGCCCTCTAGCTTTAGGAAAGAGAACTCCCAAACACCAAGGTCCAATCTGGACTATCGATGCAGCACTGCTTTGAATAAGCTAAACTTAGGGACTTAGATGGGGCAAGTCAAGTTTGAATGTTTAGAAGAGTTAAGAACGACATGATTGAAGCACCATTATAACTTTTAAGAATTTTAGCAAGTAATCTTTTTTGGCCATAACAATATTTTCTCTTCTCTGTATTGAACTAAATGTATTAAGTAATCCGGTTACTGTTTGTAATATTCTCGTCGTCATGCTTGATATCAAATTATTTCTGGCACTATTACATTTTTTAATTGTTTTTTTAGCGATGGCGTCAGAAATGCTCAAGGTGCGACTTATTATGCAAGATGAAGATGCCAGAAGAAGAATTCAGAAAAAGGACAAGATATGCAATTGAGAGGTAGGCCTACGTTATACCATCTTAGATAATTGGAAGGAAAATCGAATTGTTGATAGTTAACAACAGTTGGTTGTATAATGATAACAACGATAATAATAATAATAACAACAACAACAAAAATAAAAATATTCATTAACAGAGCACTTATACAGTACAAAGTAACATCGTAATAAAACCTTTCACACTTTACACGGAATCTGTTTTTGTTAGTTTAGTATTAAATAATTTTTTGTTGTTGTTTTCAGAGAAAGGGGACCTTCGAGGTGCTATTGACTTGTAAATGTAGTTCGTAAATAAAATGTCAGATTTACTAATGAAACCCACCATATAAATCGTAAAAAAGTGGTTATTCGAGGGTTTCATGATTGTCCCTTATTCATGGTATTTTGAACCGTTAAAGGTTCATTTAAAGGTTCTAAATTACCTTAAACAGCCAATTTGTTACCCTTAAAGGTTCTTGAGCACGTAAAGAACCTTTTTGGGAAACCCTTTTCTCGAGCGTTTCAAAATAATACTGGACAAACGGGTTCAAATTTGCACCTTTTTCAGGGGCAGCGGAACGGTTTTTAAAGTGGGGGCTGACTATGCAAAAAAAAATTCACAATCTATGGACATTTTCAATTTTTGTTTACGGTTTTGGAAAAAAATGGGGGATTAACCCCCCCCCCCCACCACCACTTCCGCGGCCCCTTTTTTCTAATAGTGTATAGGTCTATGTATTCACAAACCCGACAAATTTTGACGTTGGTATTGTCATATTCACTGATCTTTCTGAATGTGAACAATCTAATGATTGCAGGCAGGGACGTGGCAATAGTGCTCTAACAGGAGGGCGGGGGAGGGGGGGGGGGGGAGATGGCCTTAATGTTACGTCATGTTACCCTACGGAATTATAGGGTTATTGTAAAGTTACGCGTCTCAGATCATGCAAATCTCTTATTTCTAGACTCTTCGTCTTCTTCCCCCCCCCCCACCTTCCCTCTCTTTTTCGCCCCTCCCCCTTGAGGGGTCCAAGATAACTGATAGGCTTATTTAGAATTGATATGACAGTTTATCTTGTATTTTTATCTCATATTTTTACAGCATGGAGAGGTGCCATAAGGGAATATTTAGGGTCCCTAAGACAGATGAGGAAACAAAATCAACACCGCCACACAAGTGTCTTCTCTGTGAGAAGTGTGGTTTTGGGTCCGGGCCTTGCTGCATGCTGCCGCCCCCGCCCCCAAAGAAAGACCAGCAAGTGATTCCTTGCAAAATCAAAGTCAGGGCTTCCTAAACATATTATAATGAAGCCCAAAGGAATCCGTTTCATGAAATATAGGGCTGTTTTCTACTGTAGAAGAATAAAAAAATATTTGAAAATAATTTGTTAGGTTAAATTTATGGTTCATGTATGTTTATAACATCTCCAGTGTTGTTTTGTTTTCTGTGAGCAATATATCATGCAAATTGAAGTGCAAAGAGGATGCATATTATTGATATTCTAAGGAACATAATAATTATAATCATACAAAACTTTCTTGTCTCTTTGTCAAGACTTTTGTTAAAAAAGTAAGTAAAATATGAAAATTGAGGGAAGAGGAAGAGTAAATTTGGAATGGTTATTTTCATAATCGCCATGTATTCGTATTCAGTTTATTTCCTTTACTTCTGAAAGGATTCACATTTTTACTTCTTCTTTTTATTTGGAGAGAGAGAGAATTAAAAAGAGAAATCCTCATAAAAGCACTACATCATTTTCAGGCACATCAAACTTTAGTTTCTATATCGGAGTCGTGTTCAGCATGAGAAATAGTGGCACGTAAAGGTTTGAATTGAAAAATAGGAAAAATAGTTTCTATTTTACGGATTGGAATTTACTTTAGCATAATCATACTCCCTGGGAATACTCCCCAGGGAGTGGAGGATGTGCACACATTGTGTGCGGGAATGACTGATTGAATCCGATGACCGGGGTAATAATATATCTGTAAAGCGCTTAGAAACGTCGTTCCGATGGATTAAGCGCTATATAAAAGCGGATTATTATTATTATTATTATTATTATTATCCACCACTGCCAAATGAATATTGTATTGCGTCATGTATATGTGTTATTATAATGATCAAGACATATTAATTGGTATTTCTACTGTATATGATCTTGTCAATTCTTCCATTCAAAATACATGAAATATGGACCTGCTTTTTTATATTTTTTATTGATGTGACGAAGGAAAAATACGTATAATTGTACATTGTCCAATACAAAAGCTACCATCATTTGAGTAAAAGGTTGGTGCTTAGATTTATGTTTTGTTTATGATTCTTTTTTCGTTTATACAATTCGTTACGTTTCGTATTATTCGGGTTTTTTTCATACGCTCTAAAACACAAAAGGCGAAAAAGGTGGAAAGGGCCGTGGAGAGACCGCGTTTTAGACCCTTTTAATAGCTGTTTAATAGCTGATGATTTATAGCCATTCATTTTTTAGAGTGTAGGATTAGTTTTGTTTCATAGGATTCGTTTGTTTCGTATATGATTCGTTTTGTTTTATATGATTCGCTTTGTTTCTTATATGATTCGTTTATTCACATGATTCGTTTTGTTTCGTATACGATATATGATTCGTTTTGTTTCATAATTCGTTTTGTTTTGTATATGATCGTTTTATTTCATATAATATATTTCGTTTCTTATGATTCTTTTTTTTTGCATATGAGTCGTTTTGTTTCATATGATTCGTTTGTTTCATGTGATTCGTTTTGTTTCATATGATTCGTTTTGTTTCATACAATTCGTTTTGTATCATATGATTCGTTTTGCTTCGTATACGATTCGTTTTGTTTCATATGTTCGTTTTGTTATATATGATTTGTTTTGTTTCTTTATGGTTCCTTTTGTATCATGATTATTATTCCGTTTGGTTGCATACGATTTGTTTTGTTTCGTTTTAGTCATATATCCTGTTTTAAGTATGTTTAAATGAGAGAATAATAAATTGAATAATATATTGATTTATATACAAAATGAATGAATACATTTAACGGGTACTGTACGTAAATACAAATTACGACATAGTCATAAATATTTTAGGTATTCTAAAATGTATCAAATTTCAGTAAGGGTGTATTGTGATCATCATTTTGATCATCATTAGTTTATTAAGAGGTTGTACATTTCCTGTTCTTGCTAAATGTTAAAACTCGGGATATGTGTTAGTGTTCATACCCTACAGGTGGCAGCATTTAAAATAATAGATCTTATCACTGACGCTGTTACAATGCATCTCGGCTTCGAGAGTCGATGAATGAATGAAGAGACACTGGGCAGATATCACTGAATATAATTATAGTCAATCCAGCATACATGATCAATTTTTTAAAAAGGTATATTAGTTATAGCATACCAGACTGATATAAAGACTGTAATTATTCCTTTGCTTTGTTTTCAATCACATATAAAATGTTGGCGTTATAAACCGAGAACCACTCAAGTCATTTTACTCCGGTGTTAGCTCAACACCAGTGGATGTCATTCTTTGGTGTTTATCTTCAAACTAAATATAAGGTGTAATTTTAACACCTTGGTCCTCTAGGGACACCAACTGGTGCAAATCTTAACCCCTGGTTTAGGCTTGTATGTTTTCTTTTCGAAAATGTATAATGTAGAAATTCTTTAAATGGTTACGACTTTTTTTTCTGATTCGCCTATACATGATACATGTATGTGTTGCATAAGTGATGTAAATAGCTGATGAAGGCAAAGTAAACGTGGTGATAAAAAAGTAAATTTGCATGTAATTGTCAACAATTCGCATTATTTTATTCAACGGACGGTATTTTTATCTTTTTATTTGTCGTTTTTCATCTCGTCTTTTTACTTTGTAATAAGTGATGTTTATTTCGTAGACGAACCATTTTTTGTTCCGAGGATCTGTGATCTTGTCTATATATCATTGAATTGTTATGTTTGTCGAAGACATTTTTTTACAATTATGAACATAATTATTAAGTTGCAACAGTGTTCATTGAACTTTGTTTTGAATTGTGTTTTCATCAGATTAAAACGATTTTTTGTCTTTGTTTTGCATATTCCTTTGAGTAAATAAATCTTGCCAGAAATTCAAAGATTGCAAACAAACCGATTTCTTCTTCAAGAGTATTTTTTTTAAATCACACAAATCACAAATACATGCATGGACATACGTTAGTATGTACGGGGTAATAATTATAGCAGGGCCTGCTGGTAGAACAGTATTCGAAATGAAAATTCCCACACCTGTAACACAGTAAATGTCATTTACTCGCGAATACAGAACTTTAAAGGGGAATTCAAACCAAATCTTTAAAAGGGGGGGGGTAGAGTAAATTAAAAGTCAAGTCCACCTCAGGAAAATGTTGATTTGAATCAATAGAGAAAAATCAGACAAGCACAATGCTGAAAATTTCATCAAAATAGGATGTAAAATAAAAAAGTTATGACATTTCAAAGTTTCGCTTATTTAAAAAAAAATAGTTATATGAATGAGCCAGTTACATCAAAATGAGAGTGTCGATGATGTAACTCACTATTTTTGTTTTTTTATTGTTTGAATTATACAATATTTCAATTTTTACGAATTTGACGATTATAATAGGACCTCCTTGCCTGAAGCACAAAATGTTAAAATAATGGAATTTTACATGACAATGACGAGAAAATAAAAATATTTCATATTTGATATGATAATATACAAAAGAAATAGTGAGTGAGTGATGTCATCAGTTCCTCATTTGCATACTGACCGAGATGTGCATATAACTGTTTCGTGAAATGAAGCGAAACTTTAAAATGCCATAACTTTCTTATTTTACATCCGATTTTGATGAAATTTTCAGTGTTATGCTTCTTGATTTTTTCTCTTTTTATTCAAATTAAGTTTTTGTTGGGGTGGACTTGTCCTTTAAAGAAAATTTTTTAAGTAGACGTGGACATAAAAGAATATGTTACCATGGTTATATTTAGACCCGGTATTTAGATTACTGTCCCAGGAGGATAGGAACTTTGGGGAAAACAATAAATCCTGATAGGGCATGGGAAAGTTATCCCTACCATTTGTCATGATTTACTTACCCATCAGTTGCCAATTTGAAATATTCCTTACTAGTAAGAGATCTCAATTCTAAACGGCCACAACTTTCTTATCGCTTGTCAGATTTCTTTAAAACTTTCACCATTCACCATTTTACTTGTTTTTTCTTCTCTCTCACATAACATTATGACCAAGGTTTGATTTCCCCTTTAAGTTCGTTGATCGATAGACACAATACAGAAAGCACGTGACAACTGAATTACATATATTTCCCCACTCTTATCTTCAACGTCATGTTATTTACAGATCAAAATCCTTGAGTAAAATAAATACACGCGGTTTCATTACATGTCTTGTTATTTCTGAACTATTGTACAGAAACTAAAATTGCATAGTCTGGAGTGTCGTACGCAATTATATTTGTATCGAAATATTTACAGAAGAAATCGCTATTTTGCCAAAACGTTCACCGAACAGATACTTTGATTCAATTCGGTTTATTATGAAAAGACATTGTAAAACAGTCCGAAGACTGACACATACAAAGTTAACAAAAAAAAGGGAAAATACATTATATTATATACGTAAGAATTAACAAAATATAATAAGAACATAATGTAAGATTAAATATTGCACTCGAGGTTTTACACATTACAGAAATATCATTAAGGGAATAATGCTATATAAAGAGAAAAACGAATGACCGATAAAAACAGAAAAAATATTTGGATATGTATTATGCTGATTGATTTCAATGTAATCTGAGGGGAAAAACTTTTGCAAATTATGAAAAAGGAAGTGAAGGGTGAAGGGAAGAAAACATACTTGAACGCACAAATTACCTACAAACATGAACAAGGGTTGATATTGAGTTCAGTGGCATATAATACAATCGTAATGTTTCTTCACTGATATTACGTGTAAAGTGAATTATCGTATTGAAGGGATTGATCCTGAGAATTGGTATTTCAGAGAGAGATATTTCGATCGCAAGCTTTGTTACTGAGACTAAAGAATACAAAGTACGGTAGTTCTAACAAAACAAACTACTGCAACGAAGTAACGAAGAGAAGATCAAAGGTTTCATGTGCGATAGATAAATTCTACATGGGATTGAAATAGACTAATGAATTATTTTGCCCAATGGTGATCTATCAAGTGGTAAAGTGTCACGTGAGAAAACCAACGCAGATATCTGCCGTGTCTCCTTGGTCTGATGTTATTTTCCTCAATCTCAGGGAGTTCTTGGGCGGCTTTCGTCTTATCTAATTTGTCGACGTGAACTGTGATATATAACATGAAAGATTCATATTCTGCATTAATGTCCCTTGTGCATGGGGACAGATAATGAACGGACTATATTTTGAGAGGAACTCGAGAGGAAGCACGATGGAAATGTTGTGAAGAACAAGGAAACGGAGTGTCAAAGTTGTTATATTATGTTGGATTACCTTTTACAGTTGTACAATTGAAGTACGAGGAACGGCAAGTCAAAAAGTGTATTAAAAATATTTTATAATCGTCATCCTGATTGGTATAGGGCCCATATGAAACAGTATGATCACACAATATTCCGAAATTAATGTAAATTTTTTAACGAAAGAATGATAATAATTATTCTGAAGAATAGGGTATCGCCTGATCTAGTAAGATAATGTTAACAAGAAAATTAAATCGTTTTCTGCGTCATTTTTACGTGTTTCATATATACTCAATTTAATGAGGTCCCGCAAATGAGGGTATATTTTGGGGCTCGAATTTATAGCACTTACTACTTAAAGCTTACCTTATTCTCGTCGATGTCAAAATTGTTCGTTTCATGTTTATAATTGTAATCTGACAAGATTTATTAAACATATACATATTCATATAACTTTTTTGGTCTCATGCAAATGCATTTTTCACCGGTTCACAAGACGGAAGAAAATGAGCATAGCCATAGCACCCCCATAATCTTCCTTGGCCATGCAGGTCCATTATAGCGAAGTCAATGCATCTGTAAAGTACTTAATATAACACACAAGCTCATCCACTCTTTTTTTTTCTAGCCGTATTGTTTGACGTTCCTTTGAGTGAACTCGCGAATTAATTTGTGACAATTGTCTAATGCGAGTGTATGCTTTGACGACACAGTTACGTAACAAAATCCCTGTTTGAATGAACTTGATGGGGTGACGCTTCATGTTTGCCGAGAGATATCAAAAGACCCTCAACCCTCAACGCATGTTGACAGTGTTGACCACTAGGTCGCAGGATCTGCAAGTATTCGACGCAATTTAAACCAAACACCTTTGATAAATCGTGATTGCGATATCATGGATATATTGCACTGAAACCGCCAACCATGGACAATTAATCACTAAGTAATGATCGATAGCCATAAGTTCGATAACTGTCCCCCACTTACCGAAACTTATGGAGTGTTGTAGGTTGTAGTGTGATCGAGACACATAAATCCTAGGGAATGTAGTGAGAGGCACATGCATCATCTGGGAAACTTGAACACGATCGTCACCAAACGGATGAAAATGGCTATTTGTTGCCCGTGGATGTCCAGAAAACACAGACAAAAATATGATGAAATTGACGACTCGGATGCGAGTACGAATAGACGGGGAGCCACAGAAGCATCATCGTTGCTAAGAAACGGGTACGTTTTTTACTTTTAGAAATAATGAGATTTGAGTTTAGACTTGATATGTTGCACGTTTCATTGCAGGAATCATTAAAAAGGTTGTTGTTGTTGGTGGTGGTGGTGATGGTGGAGGTCGGGATGAAGCCATACTGCCATTGGCGCCATCAGGCAACAATTTGAGCGGGTTGACTTTTGTGTGTGTTGTATTGACAAAGATATGCGAGAAAAACAAAGTGAACGAGAGGAAAATCGTTAATTTTGAATTGAAAATCAATTTAAAATATCTTGTGTGTTAAAAATGTCAATCAGTCAGTCATTACAGAAAAGTGTAGCAAAATATTACATTTTTTTAAATATCGAAAAGTACAATACAGTACAGTGCAATTACTACTGCTACTGCTGCATTATTTATGTTATGATTCTGCTATAAAAATTTGATCTTACTTTGCATATTTTGTTTATATTTACATAATTTTATCGTGAATAAACCAAATCAAAACCAAATACATGTGATAAAATAATTAGAGGCCGCAGCACCCCCCCCCCCCCCTTCCATCACAAAAAAATCCCACCGCTTGACCTATGTTTATCGTTACCATGCAAGCGTTGTTACTCTATTTGTAAGGCCTACAATACTACTGCTACTAATGCTGCTACTACTACTACTACTACTACTACTACTACTACTACTGCTACTAATGCTGCTACTACTACTACTACTACTACACTACTACTACTACTACTACTACTACTACTACTTCTACTACTACTACTACTACTACTACTACTACTACTA
Organism: Lytechinus variegatus; assembly: GCF_018143015.1. Taxonomy (NCBI): domain Eukaryota; kingdom Metazoa; phylum Echinodermata; class Echinoidea; order Temnopleuroida; family Toxopneustidae; genus Lytechinus; species Lytechinus variegatus. The sequence goes on along the minus strand of NC_054742.1, from coordinate 55,643,741 downwards.
CTACTACTACTACTACTACTACTTCTACTACTACTACTACTACTACTACTACTACTACTACTACTACTTTACTACTACTACTACTACTACTACTACTACTTCTACTACTACTACTACTACTACTACTACTACTACTACTACTGCTGCTGCTGCTGCTGCTGCTGCTGCTGCTACTACTACTACTACTACTACTACTACTACTACTACTACTACTACTACTACTACTACTACTACTACTTCTTCTACTACTACTACTACTACAACTACTACTACTACTGCTGCTGCTGCTGCTACTTCTACTACTACTACTACTACTACTACTACTACTACTACTACTGCTTCTGCTGCTGCTGCTGCCACTACTACTACTACTATTACTACTACTACTACTACTACTACTTCTTCTTCTTGTCAGATATGTGACTAGACATATCAGTTGCACCCATAGCTGACGACTGGTCTAGTCAATTTAAGAGTCTACTATAATACTCCTATAATGATAATACAACACCTAATACTCGTAAACCATATATTTATAATGAAAATTGCATGACATCGGCAAAGTAACCGAGCAGGTTTTTTTAGATGATATTCAATTCTTGTTTACAAATTTAAGAAACATGTTGGACCTATAATTCTATTTTGTGCACTTTATTTCCTTTTTATATTTCAAGAGACATAATTACTTCTGATTCTGAGGTATAAGGTTTGGTTCAGAAATCAATGAATATGCGTATCATTTTCAATACATTACTATTTGCTATGATTTTGTTGAAACAAATAATCATAATAATCTGATACATAATTATGTATCATGAATCGATTCAGCGTGTTACCATAATATTATTTCTCACTTTCAAGACATACGTCTTTCTGCTACAGAGATGATTCCTTGGTTGATGCCTATATCGCTAGCTATCGATCATGGGAAGACGATGTCAACCTTTGGTCAGACCCATATGACGTCACACACACCAACATTAGCCAAGACAGAGAGCTCGATGGACTCATCCGAGACTGGCGGAAAGCAACCACAAACATGGTAGGAAAAAATTATCAAAAATATACATGATGAACAAGTACACACTCAAACTTGGTTTGACCAACAAAAAAGTTGGTTAAAAATAAATCGACCAACTGTTTAAAAAGATAATTTTGTATGCAATTTTGTTTTAACCAGGGGAGCAGTGGCGTACCGTGGGCCACGGCATGGGGGGCACCAGCAAAATTTTTGAGTCACTAAGTGAAAATAATGCGAGCGCGAAGCGCGAGCTGAAAACTTTTGATATTCAGACCTAAAAAAGGACATTGTAGCAAATTTTTGGAATCATGAGATGTAAATGTCTCGGTAAACAAACAATGCGAGCGCGAAGCGCGAGCTGAAATTTTTGCAAATATTGACCCCAAACATAGACATTTTAAGAGCTTTATTTTAGTAATCCATTAAGAGTATACATATCTCACCAAGGTCATCTAATGCGAGTGCCAAGCGCTTGCTGATTTTGTAAGAATTATATCTAAGCACATGAAGCACTTGAAGTGATAATGATCATGATTAACATACGCATGTCACTAATTCAATGTTGCGAGCGCGAATCGTGAGCTGAAAATTTAGGAAATTGAGATGTGAAGAGTGGCATTCTAAGGCTTGTTTATAGGAATTCACTAAGACCATACGTATAATTTCACTAATCAAATGATGCGATCGCGAAGCGCGAGCTGAAGATTTTTGATATTCAGATCAGAAAAAGAGACATTTAAAGGACAAGTCTACCCCCCCAAAAAATTGATATGAATAAAAAGAGAAAAATTCAACAAGCATAACATTGAAAATTTTATCAAAATCGGATGTAAAATAAGAAAGTTATGGCATTTTAAAGTTTCGCTTATTTTCAACAAAATAGTTACATGAACGAGCCAGTTACATCCAAATGAGAGAGTTGATGACATCACTCACTCACTATTTTTTTGTGTATTTTATTATATGAAATATGAAATATTTTTATTTTCTCATCATTCTCATGTGAAATGAAGTTTCATTCCTCCCTGAACACGTGGAATTCCACTATTTTAACATTTGGTGCTTCAGGCAAGGAGGTCCTAATCGTCAAATTCGTAAAAATTGAAATATTGTATAATTCAAACAATAAAAAACAAAAGAAATAGTGAGTGAGTGACATCATCAACTCTCTCATTTGGATGTAACTGGCTCGTTCATATAACTATTTTGTTGAAAATAAGCGAAACTTTGAAATGTCATAACTTTCTTATTTTACATCCGATTTTGATGAAATTTTCAGCATTGTGCTTGTCTGATTTTTCTCTATTGATTCAAATCAACATTTTTCTGAGGTGGACTTGACCTTTAAGGACTGATTTTAGGAATTCGTGAAGAGCAGACGTATATCACAACTAATCCACTAATGCCAACGTAAGCACGGACAGGAAATGTTTTACATTAAAACCTTAAAATCGGGCAATCACTTTAGTCATGAAAAAGAAGCATATGTTATAACTTAAAACAAGAATAACACGAAGTGCGAGGAAATTATTTGGTGTATGACTTGAAATCCGGAGGTTTTGGTACAACAGGATTATATATCTCGTTAAACAGACAATGCGAGCACCGGGAACGATGAAGACATACATTGTAGGCCCCGATCAAATAATGTTTCATATAGTTATGAAAAAAAAGTTTCCTATGTAATATAACATAATTTTAATTATAACTATAATGAACAATAATTTCTTCTTTCCCATTACGTTTCTCTTCTTTCTCCCTCTTTTTCTCCTTTTCTCCGTTTTTTTTTTTGGCCAGCCGATTGGGGGGGGGCACGTGCCCCCCATGCCCCCCCCGTAGTTACGTCACTGCAGGGGAGGTTAAAGGATTTTAAAAGAGAGGTGTATTCGCATTCCGTTTCTAATGAAGGGGAATTATGTCGCGAAATTGACAAACAAAATTTGTTTTCACTTCTGTATGCACAGCATTTTCTTCAACAAAGTTTGGCTCTTAAAGGGAGGGGAGGGGCACAGGCCAGATGCACCCCCCCCTCGAGGTGGACTCGCCATTGGTTGTAACCAGCAGTTAGTCGGTTTAAAAAATGAAATGAAGGGGTAAAAAGAAAGAAAAGGAAGTGGAATAGGTGTGATGCGATGTTAATTTCTATGTCAACCTTTATCACAAAGCACGATTTTCATTTTTAAATGGTCAAAGTTTTGCTGGCTCGCTTTGCTCGCTCGGGCCTTTTTTCTGTTTATGGTAACTCCCGTAGGAACTCGGCAGGATAGCGTTTTGCTGGTAAACGTCAAGCTTCTAAGACGTCGTGTTGTTCCCCTTAACTTTTTTTTGCTCATTACGCTCCTATTTATGGCAATCATTTGCAATATTATCATTGGCAGTCCTTGTGAACATGATGAATAATAATTACCGTTAGTTATAATCTATAAATAGAAATCCATATGAAAAGTGGTTCTTATTACAAGTGGCCCTTATTGTAAAAGCATTGTTACAGTAATCAAGACATCTTTTATCCAGATTATATTTTGAGCATTTTTTTTGCATTCTCTCTCACATCTCTATAATTTCCTTATAGTGATAAAACGATGAAATGAATATTTAACACTTATAATTGTTAAACACACGTTTCTTCCTTTTCTTCACTCTCTGATTTGCAGTTTATATCAATATTATAAACGTTAAGATATCACAAAACGATGTAAGAGCTTCTCAAAATGATTCAACTTTATTTAAATGAGGATATATGTGTTTGTTTTCTTCATACGATGTTGTTTCTTTACGTAACTCCTTCTTTTTTATATATAAGTTTTAAACAAGCAATCAAGTTTGATATTACATAATGTTCAATGATAACTGTTCATTGAAAATTGTTGCCAATTGTACAATATAGGCCAATTTTCTGTAAATCAAAGATAATAGCAACAAGACAGCAAATAATAGTAAAAATTGACGGATCAGTGCCAAACACTACCAAATACTGCGAAAATAAAGCAAAGTCAAACCAAACTGTTGATTGAATTTATCTCCTCATTTAATTTTGTATAAAATGAATATATAAATGGAGGAATTCCCATTCGTTTGCGACCATTTTGCGAAGCTCAACACGCACGTCATAATCTTAGGGGAAATTTGCAAATATACGGACTTTGAACAATATATTTATACTCAGACAAGAATGTGTTGATTATGATAATAGATGGATCAAGTCCATGATAGCCAGGTGATGTTTAAAGATCAAAGTCATGTGATTACTGGAATAGTGTCTGGATTTAAAATGTATAGTGTAAATATTGTTTTGATGACAAGTCATGTTTGATACCAGTGTTGATTCTCAGTCATACAAACAATACTGACCCCAATCCGACCGATGCCATGTCATTCGAAATGACGTATAAACTTTGATCGTTCTGGAATTGGTGACTTTACGAAGCATTATTCCAGAGTTCAATGTATTTTATTTACAATCTATCAATAAGAGACTACCTTGATTTTGGAGTAGAAGAATTAATCAGTTGTCTCACGATGGATCAAACGTTGTTGGAATGCGACATTGATTTTGCTTTGTCTCAAACTGCACGTAAGCATTAGAATGTTATCTTACAGTATATATATATATATTTAACAATAATGTATTTCACCTTACCCCATAACTGCATTAGCGAGATAGAAGGAAGTCATAAAGTAACATACAATAATTAATGATTATTTATGTATAAGTTACTAAATTGGTAAATTAATAAAGTATTAAAGATATCCATGAATAAAAAAATGACAGCACATGAATTCATTGATTAGTGTAAAATACAATCAAATCACTGATAAATGAATGAATATAATGAATATATATATCAATAAGATGGATTATTGCACAAAAGGCATCACTCAATCAGATACAGATATTTAAGATTTAAATCGACAATGGCATAAAAATACTAATAATATATCTATCTGATTATGATTGGTTGACTTAAAAATCAATCCAAATGACTTGTCGATCAAATAATAAATCGATTAATCAATAACTTAATGATTAATAATAATAATTAATATATTCAATTCAGTTCAATTCTATCAAATTAAACAGTAAAAAAAATCTAATAGTTCTGTCTATGAAAACTGAAGATTATATGGAAAAAAAAGCAAAAACGAAATACAAAAACGATCCTGACTTTTTAATTTGAAAGAAAAAATATCATATTAAATGCCGCCAATAGGCCCAACAGCTTTCTTGATTATTATTATGTATTATTATTATTGATATTTTATTGCTTAACGATCATTATTTGGAATAATTTATGTTTCTCCTCTATTCTGTTTTCTAGGAAAAAAAGGTCATATACGATAAAGTGCAGGCAATCCGGAGAGAGAGAAAACTAGTGCGAGACAGATGGCAAAAAGTTCTCGAAAAATTTGGTGAGATTATCAAAGAGAGAATGAGACGGAGGGTGGGGGGAGGGGGGTATGAGAGAGTGGGTGGTGATAATGAGCATAATGTTATCATTATTATGATCATTTTCATTTTCATTATCTGTTATACCATTATTATCATTAATAATTGCAATGTAGCAGCAGCGGTATTGAGTAGTAGAAACTGTTTTCTGTCAGCATTTTAAGTGAACTCGACAGCAAGCTGGTATAACCAATAACTTGGGAACATTTTACGTCGAAATTAATCAGTCATGTCGGAATAATATATAATATATATACGTTATGATATTTGTGATGTCATAATGTCATTAGACTCTTTTTTAACGCTATTCAAAATATCATACATTGCATCTATTAATCTCTTTCTTGGTGAATGATGTGCGACAGTAAGTTTAATCACGTGTTTAACTTTTGACCAATTACAGCAGGACATTATCATGATTATCTTGTATGTTATTCTCTCTCAAAGTGTTCGCTTCTCACGCCGAGTATCTTCTTCTTCATTAATGAGCGAAACCAAGTTTGATCACGCGTTTTACTTTTGACCAATCACCGTAGGATGTTATCTGGGCTATACAGATGGTGCATGATAAATGTTGTGTTTATTGTTATGTCAAATTTCTGACAGGGTTCGCTTCTCAGGCCGAACATCTCGTCTCGATCAGCGGTGCTTCTGGAATGACACAGCCGCTACCGCCATCAGACCAAGCCCTCAACCTTCATCATGTCCTGGTGTATCAGACAGACATATTCGGAGATACCGAAGTACAAGACAGAAGATATGGTTTAATCCTGGTAAGTTATACTTCGCAAGCCATTCATATAGTGAATTATAATCAGTAGCGTTGGCTTAAGGGGTGCAGAGTGCCCCCAACCTCCGCGCCCGATAGAATTTTTTATAACATTCTTTTTTTTTGGGGGGGTGATCGTCAGATTTTTTATTTTTTTACAGAAAATACTGCTGGTTACGTGTTACCTCTTTTTGTTGTTAGTGCTTCCGAAATGACGGAGACCATGACCTTATTTTATCATTATATATGTTTTTGCTTGTCAGAAAATGCTTGCCGCTCCGAGCGAGATTTTACATGTACGCAGCTAAATAGGACTTTATTGGTTTCACAGTTAGCAATGCCATATTGGCTGGTATCCTGTTACCTCAAATTATAGTCTTTGCCCAAGGTTCAACTATGGGTAACCAACATAATGAAACACTAATCTTAAACACAAGTTGTTGAACTTGTCGAATGGAACAACTAGTTTGGCAATCAGCCTGGGTAGGCAGGCGCGCCAGAACACTTTCAGTTTTTTGGGGGGCAAAATCCCGAAGGGGGCACAATATTTTTGACAGCGTGAGATACCGAAGCGATCGAGCGGGAAAGGCTATGGGACCCCCCCCCCCCCACGGTAAGGATTTTGTGTAAAAATGGAGTATAAAAGTTGCGTTTCTAAGTGCATTCAAAAATAAATTTCTTGAGAATTAAACAGTCTTAGAGTTCTTTTTGCTCCTTCTGTTTCATCCCTTCTGACCCAGCCTGGTGTTTCTTCATGACCAGGGTCGCAGTTCCAGCAAATTACGAGCCTTATTGCAAACGAAATTGTTTGAAACCAATGTAATATAGGCCTTTTAAAGACTTTAAGATGACAAACATGACCGTACGCAGCCGGGGGCCGCCGATCGAGAGGGCAAAATTCACCATAAGTGTGCACGAAATCCTTCAATTTTATTCTAGAAAATGCAAAAGCTCCCCCATCACAAATCCCCTCGCTCTTACGTTTCTTCAAAAACTTAGGTCTTGCAGCCCCACCCACTCCCGGGTTTTTTATTTTTTATTTTTGCAAACGTCCATGAATAACAAAAGCTGGGATGAACCAGAGAACATAGCTGCCATCTCGATCTGATTAGTAACAGGTAATGGTAATGTAATTTTTTACATGTCTAAACATTGAGTGGGATTCACCATTTTTACAAATCATAAATTATAATCCTTTACACATGATTATTCTGAGTGTAATTTTCTGATACCATGTCTATATTGAGTTGAAATGACCTAGGTAGTTTCTTTAGGGCACTGAATTGTTATTATTATTTGTTTGGCGTCACATGTGCCTGGGAGGCAAAAAGCGAACTGAATCACTATGATCCACAGGTCTCTCCTCGATCCTCCCGATATAACTGAATGGGGGATGCAGGTGGACCTCGACACCGGGGTCTCCCCCTACTCTTATACGAATATTGCAGTGGGTTCTTAACGTGCAAAGGTGGTGACTTTCCTCTACACGGGGCCTCCATTTAACGTCCTATCCGAGGGACGGAGTGTTTTCCATTGAAACATAGCCTGCATCTATGAAACATGGGAGAGACGTTTACACACAACACACTGACTTCAGTCATCCGCCCGGGGTGGACTCTACGATCTTTGGTTCGACTTCGACGGGCAGACGCGTTACCGACTGAGCCAACACCGCTCTCTTGTTATCACTGTATTAACTCAATTTATATTTACTTGAAAATGAAATAATTGAAACAAGTTTCTCGAGATGTTATGGTTTCTGGGCTTGACAGCTATGAAATAGATTCCATATCTTGCTCGAGTAACTAGTGTTCACGCGCGTTAGTGATATCGGGTCCGATCTGAGCGTTTCTGGGCGACCGCGCGTTTGTTAGACGACACAGCCAGCATCATAGAATTATAAACCTATATCATTGGTGGACCACTATCAATTTGCCATTCGCTTTTAGTCTGAAATGTATTCATTAAAATGTTAAACGTTATCACACTGTAATAAGATGGAAAAGGTGCTTATCAAAGCTATGTTTCACAGAGGAACTGTTCGTCAAAAGACGCGAGGCTTACTATGATAATGTATTTGCCCCGTCAGGGGCAAAAATTTTAATTTTTGACAATGGAAATGACAATTTTCAGGCAGAAAAGTGCCTTCATTTACTTTTGTCCTTAAATAATTTATCATTTTTCATCTTTCAGGGGGCACGTTTGGGGGGGGGGGCAAAATCTCGTTTTGCCCCCCAAGTGCCCCCCTGCCCCCCCCCCCGCTTCCGACGCCCTTGTGGGTAGGGTATCATAAATTAAGTAGTTTTACTTATTATTAAATTAACCTAATTATCACATGCATCGTAAATAGGGGTTTAGCAGCTACAGCTACCAATGATTTTTATCATAGATTTACAACATGGCTTTGGTCAAACCAGAGTTCAGACTATCATTACTATATGGACCACAGTGAATGATAAAAAACGTAGAGAAGTAAGGAAGATCGAGTCTCGATCTTGATCTTATAAAGACGAACAATTATCAAAGGCCTGCTTGATTCTTGGCATTTCAAATTTCCATTTACCAAATACCAAGAAAATTATGACTTGTACATATTAATTCAAAATAACAATATTCAAATAACATAACAATCTGCTCATGATCCTGTATTTTCTTTATGTAGCCTCTTCATGATCTGCCACATCTACACATCTTCTGCCACTCGAGTACACTCTTATTGTTGTCCACTCCAGTTCTGCCTATCCATTCTCTCTTTGTTTTTTGTTTTCAGGATCGGCTTATAGAAGTGGACATCGCAGATGATTTTGTGGTGTTGGCAAAGAAAATGTATCCCAAAGAACCTGAAGGGATTTGAATCCAGAACTTCGGCACTTCCAGTGCGTGAAGACAAGACAGCATGGCAGATCCGCGGAACCAAATGGACCATCTATACGTAGTGTCGTCGAAAGCCACTCCACTGTGGCACACTTTGGAGAAAGATCTGCTTTTCGGGGGATGAGGACGCGACGGCCATGGGACCATATGAACTTTGTCTAAGTTGAATAATTTCAGACCATAAAAATATGTTTCCACTTCGGACAACTTCCATTTAATAGAGGTATACAAGGCATGTTTTGGTCATCTTAGTCTAAAGAAATCATTGCGGCTATATACTCGGGCGAATATCGACTTACAGAAGGTCGGCTAATGCAGCTATCGCTCAAGATGCATAGACGAACTCTTGGGTTTTCATTTGTTGGTCAGTGACTGGAAAAAGTACACCCTTTCAAGAAGTTAAAATGTCGACTGGAATTGATACTCTGATAAGTGCTTTGAGGGAGGAGATGTCTGCAATGCGAGACTCACGTGACATGCAGTAAAACCGTCCCAAAGCGCTTTTTTGTGGGAAATAAATACTGTATTGCTCATTTCCACATCGTATCTTTAAAATAAGCTGCTGCCGAAATGGACTAACATAAACAATAGAAGAATTGGTCTTATTAATACGGTCGATACTCGTACTTACACCGAAGAAGAATTTTAATATGTGTGCAAGAAGACAAAGTGACGCTTGGCGAGATGATAATAAGCAATAGAAAATGTAACGTTCTTTTCATATTTTTTTCTTTATTGATACTTCCATATTTCAATAGTATTTCATTTGTACTTGTATTTTTTTGCAAGATTCCAAAATAATATATTTTAAAGACACCTTTTAAGTTATTGCATTATAGATTCAAACATAATGGATATGGACGGTCAGAGAGGCATGGTGTAATGTATTACATGCTTAAAAGTTAAGCCCACCCCCCCAAAAAAAAAAAAATATATATATATATATATATAATATATATATATATATATATATATATATATATATATTATATATATATATATATATATATAGAAAAATCTAATGAGCATATTGCTGAAAATTTCATCAAAATCGGATGTAAAAATAAGAAAGTTATGATATTTTAAACTTGAATTAGTGAGTGGATGACATCTCATTTGCATACCGACCGGATGTGCATATAACTGTTTTGTGAAATTTAGTGAATCTTTAAATGCAATAGCTTTCTTATTTTACATCCGATTTTGATGAAAATTTCAGTGTCATGCTTGTTGGATTTTTCTCTTTTTGTTCAAATCAACTTTTATTGGGGTGGACTTTAAGGACATTGAGAACATGCACGGATTTTTATCAAATGAACAGGTAAAATATGATAAAAACTTTATTATGATTATGAGAGTCAATTTTAAACCCAAAATGTAACCTAAGCATTGTCCAGTAAACTCTATTTGTTGTGTTCAGCATTCAAGACGGGGTCATATGCGATTTCGAGAAATATACACTAACGACAAAGAACATCGTTCTTTTTATATTTTTCAGAAAATATGGAATATTTTTTTAAAAGTTAGGTTCCATAATATTTTCAAGAAAAAGAAAAAGACAAGCAAAAGGGAAGAAGTACTAATCTGAATTTTCATTTTTGAAATGATATTTTTTTCCTATATTTCAAGTTTGGTGCAATATGGATAATTTGACGCGGCAGTGAAATTTAATTAGTAAAGGTGGTAAAAAAAAAAAAAAAAAACAATGACCTGGGGAGCGTTTCATCAATGTTTTCATCCGACAAGTTGTCAGATCTGACATCTTTCCATGATTTTGATTGGCTGAGAGGCACTATTCCTATGGTAACTGTCGGATAAAATGGAACTTGTCGGATAAATCGTCCGACAAGTCCTTTCGTGAAACGCCCCCCTGAAAGCTGAATTTTGAAAATGCTACTTGGAAAACGACAAAAAACACGATTTTATCTGAAATTTGGTTTAAAATTACGAAAAGGGTAAGAATGAAAATGGAAGATGGTGGTTTTAACAGATCATTTTATTTCGTTAAAGCTAATTGCATTTATATTGAATTTTAATGGGGGTCTAGTATAAGTTTGTTCAATGGATAGTGAATGAAATACCATAATACTAGTATTCATGATATTAGAATTTTTCTTTTTATCAAATGTAAGTCATATTTGGACATGTTTAAACTAGTATTTCATTGTCAACATGATAGAATGTTACAAGTTCACTATGGTATATCCTAGTTTACAAAAAAAATCATCAAAAGTCATAATAATGGTAGCTAAAGGTTAACAAAAAATTAAAAATGTAAAAACGAATGGCTTATCATGGTTAAGTAAATATTTATGTTGTATTATATTAAGTAATTATATTTGTTTTTATTCAAATGTTTGTTTGCTTTCTTGGAAACATTGTTGAGATATTTTTATATATCAATAGTTGAATAATTTTGACAAAAATAAGATAATTTTGGAGAAAATATAAAGTTTTAAATGAAAAGTACAATCTACGAATGTTATCAAAACGCTTACAAAAATATGTGTATAACATTCTTAGACCTTTTGATAATGTCTGAAATAACATACAAGCTGGGATTTTCTAACATCTGATATAATAATGGGTTAGGGTGATATATGTGTTTGCAATATATGTTTGCATCATTTCCAACGTTTTTTTTTGTTATAACAAGATCAAGTTGTTAAATCACGTCGTTATGAAAAATCATATTCACGAGCCACTCTTAAAAATGTTGTAAGTCTATTATGAAAATTATGGTAAGCTAAAGCAAGATAATGCCACGGGAGAAATGTGCCATTTCAAAGAAAATAAAACTTATTTATATTAAAATAATTAATTATATTAATTAAAATTGTCATGTTTTGTAGTATTGTTAATCAATGTTTTAGCCTAATCAAGCTTTTGTCATACTCGTTTTAATAAGATTTGAAAAAGTTTTGCAAAAAGTTTATCCGACTTTTCAAATTCCCCTTTTCTCCTCCTCTCTTTCTATCCCCTCTCTTCTTTTTCACTCCTTATTTCACATTACTCTTGTCTTTTCCCCCTTTATTTATATGTATCTATCTATCTATCTAGTTATATATCTCTCTTTCTTTATTTCTTTCTTTCTATATTCATTTCTTCCTACGACATTCCTTCAATTCTTCATGTTTTCATCTTTCGTTCTTTCTTTCGTTCTCTCTTTATTACTCTCTTTCTTCTTTTCTTGATTTATTTCTATCTTTCTTACTTTCTCTTCTTCCCTCTTTCTCCTTAACGTTATTTTTTTCTTTGAAGTATATTTGGGATTAAAACAGGCCTATACAATTCTCTTTGTCGGTACCTCCCAGATACTTTCCTATTGACCTTTTGTATAAATCCCAAGTGTTAAACGTTAATTTAATCGTGTGAACAAATAGATTTGTGACGACATCGGAACTTTTGACTCCGTCATATCAACTCCATATTATTCTGCCCATTTGCATGTACTCTTAAAATAGTTGGGCAAAAAATGCCCAACTTTTAACCAACCCTGGGCAACATACTATCCACACAACTATTAGTTAACATCTGCCCAAACTGGGTAACAAAAACTAATAATTGGGTAGTAAATTTGCTCAATTGGAGAGTAACTGCCCAGAATACATATATTTTTTTTTACCAACATACACTACCCAACACAGTGGACAGTATGTTGCCCAACATTTTAAGTGTGTGAAACTGCGAGATGGCGCCATCAAAAAGTGATATACGAACTTCGAAGTGCCTCAACAGTGGGGTAGTGGCGGGTAAAGTGATGATGAAAGTTTAGCATAAGTTGTAGTAGGATAATTAGTGTTAGAAGTAGTAGTAGTATTAGAAGTAGTAGTAGTAGTAGTAGTAGTAGTAGTAGTAGTAGTAGTAGTAGTAGTAGCAGCAGCAGCAGCAACAGATGTGAGGTTGTAGGAGAAAGATTAAGAGTAGAAAAGAAAATTAGGATAGTGCTAGTAGTAGCGGTATAATGTAGTATTATATTCTACACAATTGTTTCTGACTGACCTGTAAAAACTGAAGATAAAAGTGTAGTTTTCCCCTAATTACTAGTACAATGTGTTATTTTCTATCCGTAGATCTGTCAATTTAACAGCTTTGGTGTGTAGTGTCACAGCAAATATCATTAATATCTGGCAAATGTATGGAATACAAGTATCTGTGTCCTATTAATGGTAAAGTGCGTTGAATTGTAAACTGACTAATACATACGTGCACTTGAATAAACAAAGCAAATATAAAAAGAAATTACTTGGTAGTAAAAAATAGTAACAGACGAATTGCAATGAAAATTTATTAAAACATCTACTTGAAACGGTGATTAAAACTGCCTTTGTATGCATACATAAACCATTACAAATATTGTGAAGTACAACAACTTGCAAGTTTAACTTGTAAGTTAGAGAATATGGGTTAACCAAGCAGAAATGTTCCACGGATTATTAAGAAGAAGTGCTATTACTTTCAGTCAAATTCTGATTCTGGCTTTGCGTTAGTCACTTCAGAAATAATAACCCTTTATCGCTCTTCAACATGTTCACTAAGTTTTAATTACACAATACGGTCAAGATGGTCACTTTGGCCTCCATTTTGAGTCCAGAGATTCGTTTCGTGAAGACTTACAATTGTGGTAACTTTGTCATTTTGTTATCCATCATGGAAACTTTGATTTGTGATTGACTGCTGAGCCCTGTTACTATGATGGTTAATATTGCCAGACAATGGCAATGTTGTTCACACTCTTAGTGAAACAAGTGAAGCAGGGCCCCTGTTAAAAAAGGAGGCCCCTCTTCGGCTTAGTTCATCCTATAGATACCAAAACCCTTCATCCTTGAAGCGTTCCACCTTACGATCATGCCCAACAATCCAGTTATTATGAACCATCACCTGTTCACTGTCCTTATTAGCCTCGCGCCATTGCGGGTCGAAGAAAAGATGCCCACTCGGAAACAGTCTCGAATCCATGACGGATTTCTTGATCGCATCCCCCTGCCATCGTTTCTTCCTGAGGAGACCATTGAGGACCCTCTGATCGGGGTAGGTGGGGTGCAAGGCCAGAGTCTGCACCCACTCCGTCACAAGCGCGATGGTTGCAGGTGTGGACCGATAGAAGGTGAATCCTGCACAGTACACCGTGGGTTCGTGACGGTCCTCCTGCAGCCATATGTCATTGGTGTCGTTAGTGAAGTACGGCAACGGGTTCTTGAGCCAAACGATGTCCACGTCGGAGAACAGGACATCACGTCCACTGGACAGTATCTGAAGGATGTAGCTGGGTCGCTTGTTGACTAGCTGCTTGTAGGCGGGTGAGTCGAACTGAAGCCGCTCTCCTGGTGACTCCGATACGTCATTGAGAACGACATTGAGCTCGATGTCTGTCCTGTTGTTCAGGTAGTTGAACGCCTCACGATCCTCAGCTACCAGGGTCACCCCTGATCGGATACCCGAACGCTTCACACTCTCCAGCCAATTGTCAGTGAAGTTCATGAAAGCCTTGTTCGTAGATGCCAGAATCACAGGTGAATGTGTCTTTGGGTCAATTAGGTTGAACTTGAGAGGTAACGTCACTGGTACAACACTCAAATCATCTGAATGAGACTTTCGTTTGGACTTCTTTGATTTACGATCCCGTTTTTTCTTAGAGCTTTCTTTCTTGGATGGGGGTTTCTCGGGTACACTGTTTTCTTTCTGCTCATGCATCGTCAGATCTACACTATCCTTAGTTTCAGTCTCATTTTTACTCTTTTCAACCCCACTATCCGGTATCGATAGATTTAGCTTTTGTTCTTTGTTCACAACTTGATCAACGATTGCTGCACTAGGTTTCTTCACTTTTACTTTCTTTTTCTTGGACTTTCGTTGGGAAGGGGCAGCTGGTGCAGTATGTATTTTCTGTTCTGAAGGTTTTTCTTGGACGGGTTTCTCTATCAATCCGCTAAAGTTCGTCTCATTTGTCACTTTATTATCAAGAGAAATGTTGGTCACTTTATTTGTCAGATTAGCATCAGGGAAGTTGGGTACTTCTGTAATGCTTTGTGTCTGAGTGATTGTTTGAAGGATCCTTGTTGTAGGTAAAGTTGTTCTTACGGTATCAAATAATTTAACAAGTGATACAGGAGCCGGACCACCGCCCTTCTCTGGTTCTTTCAAATCTTCCTCATGGTTGTCCACAGAATGAGTCTTGTCTACAGGGGCAGAAGTCTGGGTCACCTCGCCGTTAGCATCAACTTTCTCCAAGCCTCTGACGGATTTCACAGGCGTTTCTGCAGCAATTTTTTCACGGAGTTCTTTTTGTTTCACAGGTGGTCTTTTGTTTGATCTTCGAGGTCGTCTACTTGGACGCTTCTTGGTTACTTTCGATGGCTTCTTTGTCCTGGTCTCATCATTTCCTATAGCAACGATAACACTTCTTTCGGGTCCGTCGACCAGTGTCTCCTCCCTCTGCGTGTCCCTCTCCTGCTACTCGGCTTTGTCTTCTTTTGCTACCGCTTTGGTGACCATTTTCTTCGTTGTCGGACTGACTCGCTTGACTTCCTTGGACGTTAACCTCGATATTGCCGTCGGGGACCATAATTCGTTTAGATCTCTCTCGACGCGATAGATTGGTGTTGGAATTACAATAGTTTCCCATATAGATCTCGATGACTCGTCGGGTTCGAATGATTTAGGATACAGGCGCTGGTGGCTTTGAAGGGTGTTTTCGATTTTCCTTTGCAATATCCCTGCATACGTAGAGAAGCAAATAATAAATCGTTTTGAAATAATCATATGAACGTCTTTTCATCTAATTCAGTCTGGGTTTTTTCTTGACTTTTCTTAATTGCCAGTGTGATCTTCTTTCTTCTCCGCTCTTTCATTTATAAAAAATGTTACTCTCGTTGCTACTTCGACAACTTAATCAGCGGGTACTTGTTATAGTGAATATGATAATTAATAAATTATGATAAAACTGTCATGATAATAGTATTCAAATCGATAATCAAATAATGACGAAATTGATGATAAGAAGAATGTCCATAATAACGTTCTAATTTTGTGACATCACATGCGAGAAGCCCAACAATTATAAGTCATGAAAATTGAAATGTATATAAAGTGTTATATTCCAAAAATTGTAAATTATTTCAGCAGTACATTCAATATAATAACGAGATATTTTAATTCATTCAAGTTTCTTTTCTAAAATATATCCCATCATCATAAAATCGTTAAAAATATCAAATACATGGAACCCACGTGACATGATCTAGTCAACCGGGCCTGCTGACATGTGACGTCACAATTTTGTTCTAACTTTCGAAAAAAAAATCATAACTATGTTACCCTTTTATTGATTTTCGTCAACCCTTCACTACTAAGCTTATAAATATTTTCACGTCAAGATGGATATATTATTCAACTACATACAATAACTCACCGTGTTTGTGATATAAATAAGAGATCATCATGGTGGGAAGGAAGAGACAAAGAAGAAGGGAAATCCACCTCTTGAAGAGTCTCGTCATGCTGTCAAATTTAGATAAAACAATAATCATGATACATAAGTAATTTCTTAATAACATTTATTTTTGAAATACTATAAATGATATAACTTTTGTGATCAAGTGCTTCTGACTCATGAGATCAGAGGGTCGCAGGTTCGAATCCTAACCACAGTGTTGATAACCCAACCCCTGGGGGGTCGATGTGAGCAGCAAAAATCAGTGGCCTAGCTTAATAAACTATTTAATCAAGTAGAAATCACTACCACTTACGTGAATGGCAAGTAGTGGCGTTTTACGGTTGAAGACGAAAATATTCCTTCCAGCGCTATTTAGTCTCTGTAAGAAAACAAAAATCAGATCGCATGTAGTTATTTTCATTTTAAAGGCTTCAATTAGAAAATTGAGTCAATAATTATCCTAAAAATCATATAACGCATGTAATAATGAAAATAATAATTAAAGACTGTACAATGATATACTACAAAACGCCAATCATCTTCATGGTGCCATACAGAGATAGTTTTATAAATTACAGACAATGACGTCACACTTAAATAGAAACATGATACCACTGGATTTTTATAATATTTTGTGCACTGTGTGATAAGATCAAAGTGGGCATCAATATCATTTTTACACAAATAAGAATTAATCATGGAGTCATCGAGCTATCTGTAATAGCTCTATGGTTTAACCATGGAGTTATTATAACTACATGGTTAGCATGGTTTATTTGTTTTAATTTTGATATAATAATAAAGACGTTATGGAGTTTGTTATTTTAAGTCACGGTTTTCAGATATAGGTTTCGACTCAACATTTTCAAATTCAAGGTTTTCTTCGAGCTTTACCTGCGAGATTTCATGTAGTCTCCATAATCAATTCCATATTTCCTATGTTAAAAAATGCGTCGTCATCTTTCGTGGGCACTTGCTCAACTCATGCAGGCGGAGCGTCCAAAACGACTTCCTTACACAACGCGTCTCGATCATTCGAATGAAAAGTTATTCGAAACAAACTTTCGACAGCGGAACATCTCTCTTTCTCTCTCTTACCCTTACCCCTTTCCTCCTCTCTCAATTATTCAAACTTTGTCCCAGTGCCCTTCCTTTCAAGCGCTACAAGATGCCGATGACGTCGTCTTGTATACAACCACCTTAAACAAACTCTTTTGTTCTCTCGAGTTTTTATATCAAGAGGGAATACGTCCACCACGACCCTCCTAAATATTTGAGACAACATCACCACCCTTTCAGCCCATCCTCGTAATCCCCCATGAAGTGTGTATACATCTTGGATGCATCGCCTGTTTGATATTTCCCCCTCGATTCCGTTGTCAAGACCAACCAATGGCCTACCAAACTTACCACTGCCGATAATTAGATTCTTACCGAAAAGTAAAGTCTACCAAAAATTATTAACTGAGGTGATGACTTGGCAAAAACACTTTATTATAGTTTTATATAGAAATAAAAGGGGAACAGATACATAATGAGCACAATGGCTTCAAGAAAAAAAAATGGAAGAAAATAAGAAAGCCCCCCCCCCACGGGCGTGTACTCATTATGTTGTTGGGGAGCTGCTGCTTAACCCCTCCACCAACAAATATAATAATAGTAATTATAATCAGCATCATAATTCTCATTGAATTTCCTTTAATATCTTGTCCATATATGACCTTTAAAGGCAATCTCTCAACATTTATCACATTTATTACAAACACTAGTTATTATTGCTAAAAATTCTCGGTTTCCATTGTTTTCTTCGCTCACTCTAATTATGTCATGACTAACACCTTTTTCATTATCCAAACCTTAGCCGACTGAAAATGAAACTTTATCTACATCTCATAAAAAAAAACACTCGCACACACAAACATAATCATACGCGCTCCTATCCTTACACACATCATTTTTTGCTCCTTCGAACACAAAAAATACACTTTTAAAAATGGGCCAAGAAAAAAAAGGATAAAAAAACTCGACGCCAGCGCCCCAATTGGGTTAGGGACTAGCTTACAGATGTGAGATTGTGACCATAAATCACCAAGACTTTAATGTCCGAGAAAAATTATGAAATGAAAGAAAAGAGGGAAAGGGTGAAACATGATACTTTTCGATGTAAAAATCTATTACAAAATTAGATATTCATATCTAAAGGGTAAAAATTTTGCTCGCACGCTTCGCTTTCCCGGAACTTTATCGGTTTTAATACAGGTGAAAGTTTTCTTCAGAGTTCAGTCAGATGATTTTACTACTTGTGGATATCAGACTATCGTTTCGTAATGACATCACAGCTGCAGCCAGAATCCCTTCTTCATATTTACTTCTGCCTAGTACCAACACAGGACGCGCCATATACATGATATAGACCCCACCCTTCTACATTGAAAGACCTCGAACTATTATAGAGTGGCGGGTGGCGATGGGGTGGAGGGGCAGGGGCGGAACAAGGATTTTTCACTAGGGGGGATTTGTCCAGAAAAAATTGACAAGCAAAAAAAAAGGTCTTCACGACATTTTCCTAATTGTTTTATGGCTCTCAAAAGGGAGGGGACAAGGGCCCGACCCTCCCCGGATCCGTCATTGTGGGTATGTGTGTGTGGGGGGGTTATATACTCACTTTCTTCCATCACTATTTCATCGAATGTAAAAGAAATTACCAAGTGCAGGACAAACTAAGAGAGAATATACCCTTCAATTATCAAAATAGAAACACTCTTTTTTTTTTTGGGGGGGGGTTCGCTCGAAAAGGTTTCTTGCTCCTTATGGTGAAGGTTACTACATTTTGTCTATAAACACGATGAAGGGAGTAAGTTTTATAAAAAGTTTCAATTTGCACCACACACGATTGTAATCTTAGACTGTGCAAAGTAATAAAATCAGAAAAAATGCCCCCATATTACACTTTTGAAAAATCAACAATATACACAATTCATGATTTTTCACATAATGCGACCTCTAACATATGCATATAATAAGGTATCCCCAAAAACTCTTTTCCATGCACCTCAAATATATCCAAACTTTAATAAGTTTGGTATACATTAATCCCCTTCATATTGTCAACAATAATGTATTATCAGCGCAACAAGAGGAAAATGGTTAGGCCTATATAGTTACTTGAAAAGAACTTAATGAATAAATGTCTATTTCTCAAGTAGAAGTAGATTTCATAATAAGGAGAATCGACTGCAGAATATATTAAAAAAAATAATAAAATGTGAGTATGAGTGAAAACGTTATTCTTTCTTATATTTACATGGTAAAAAAATCAACAATCGGCACATTTTAGTATTACATCACATAGACTACCCCATAATAAGGTATCCTCAAAACATATTACCCCTGCACAAATAAAACAAGTCTTTAATCAGTATGGTATACAACTTCCCTTTCACGATGATTGCCTTATAAAAAAAACTTGAAAGGAATTAAAATATGTTAGCTCTACGCTTGTATAGGGAGAATCAAAATAACACGATTTGCGATTTCTATTGATAGCATTAAGAGCAATAAATGATATACTGAAGATATCAAAACGTGCTATAATTTAGTATAAATCTAATTAATATAGATTTGTTTTTGATATTACAGAAAATAATGACATTTCTCTAAATAAACTTTTATTTATGACAGTCATATTGTTATGGATTCAACGCGATTTAAAATACATTCGTTATCAAGGATTTATCTTGTATTTACTTAATTCCTAAAGTGCAGTAAATGTTGTATTGATACGTGAAAACGAAATCCATTAGGGAACAAAACCTTGTTTAATGTTCGGCTTGTTAAGATGCCTATTAAGGGTGGCCAGTGAAATTTATTGGCCCGATTTGGAGCGGAGTGGTTTACATAAGATAAAAGCGAATTTCACGACAACTGTGTGGTCCTGGTTAATTGAAAACGCTTCCCTTTTCATTTCGTCAACTTTTGAAAATCAAACTTTGTGATTCAGACACCCTGTACATTTCAGGCCAATTCACAAATTTTAAGTTACACATAATCTTTTCGGATTCCGGTGACCCGGGTTCGATTCCAAATTGGAGTGCTGGTGCCCTTTGGTAAATGGCAAGGCATCAATCCTGATTACCAGGTCCCCAGGAGAGGACCTTATTCCGTCGGTCCTCTGGTTGCTTGCTTACAAGCATTCATGCTTTCTTAGTAATCATGTAAAAAATCACTACCATCTTCATTTATTTAATTTACACATTTCTTCATTCTCATCTCCCTTCGAAATAGAATATTAAAACGATATTGTATTGTATTCAAATTGCGGACAATCTCTTATACATAGAGCTGATCGCATTTTGGGCGATAATTTTTTTAAGGACAAAATCCACCCCAACAAATAGCTGGTTTAAATAAAAAGAGAAAAATCCAACGAGCATAACACTCAAAATTTCATCAAGCTCGAATGTAAAATCAGAAAGTTAATGACTGGATGAAGATATCTATTCATGTTATGTATCTAAATAAACAAAGGATAGTTCACAGAGCAAAAGGATGATAATTTTATCAAAATTGAATAAGAAATAACGAAGTTTTTTAATTTTAAAATATGCAATATTTTGTGAAAACAATTATATTCGCGTCGTCATGAATATTCATTAGGTGGGCTGATGATGTCACATCATCACTTTCCTTTTTCTTATGTTATTTCATGAAATCATGATTGTTTAATTGTTTTGTTTATACATGATTGTGTAAATGATGTGTCTCCATTGTGATGAAATAAGTTGCAGCAATACATAACTATTGCACTTAATCAGTTGCCAATTCAATTGTTATAGGTCTTGGTAGAATTTGTTTAATAAACCGAATTTCATATAATGAAATACAAAAGAACATCAGCCCCCCTAATGAATATTCATGAAGACATGCCTAGAACTGTTTCACCGGAATAATGCAAATCTGTAAGATTCAATAACTTCGTTATTTGTTATCCGATTTTGATCAAAGTTTCAGAATTTTGCTCTGTGAATTTTTGAGATATAAATATCTTCAGCCCAGAGCATCCCTTTAATTTTTACAAAACAGTTAAATGCACATCCTGGTTGGTACGCAAATTATGGGACCGATGCTGCAACCGCTCACGATTTCTTTTGTATTTCATTACATGAAATAAGAAATATTCAGATTTTCTCCCACTTGTCTTGTGAAACAAAGTTTTATCCTTCCTTAAACATATGGAATTATATTGTTTTGATATTACAGGATTCTGTCAAGTTGCCCCTTATTGCTATCAAATATGTAAAAATTAAAATATTAAACAATTCAAAACAACAACAAAAACAAAACAAAAAGAAAGATTCAGTGGGGTCATCATCGAATCTCTCATTTGCATGTCACAAAGTTGTACATATATAGCTGGGAAGAAATAAGCGAAACATTAAAATGTCATAACTTTCTCATTTTTCATCCAAATTTTCTTTATTTATTCAAAGAAACATCTTTCTTGGGTCGGCTTGACCTTTAATTCTTGCTAGACGTGAGAAAAATGCATAGTATTTGGCAGAAAATGGAGAAAAGAAAAAGAAGAGGATAACGAGTATAGGAGGGGAGGACGGCAAATTGAAAAAAGAACAAGAGCAACAACAAGAAGATGGTCGATGATAATTGATTAACCTTATGTCAAGTTTCATGAAAAAGGTCAATATGTTTTCTAAGTTATATGATGACATTATTTTCAAAAACGTAACCTTGGTTAAGATTTCAATGTTGACGTCGGAAAATCTGTGCATGTATAGTCTCGCTCTGCTATGCAGGCGAGACAACAAAACAACAAAAGCAAAATGAACAGGAACAAAGAAAAGATAGTCACTAAAACATCAGTGTTTATTATACGATTTTCGTTCTTATATTCCTATCGTCTTCAAAGACATCAGAGCTAAGTGCAACAGCTTACCCCCCCCCCCCCCCGTTAGTCTCTACAGCATGACCCTACTCTCTTTCTTTAAGTCAATTTACCCGTTGTAAAACTTCTTTCTTCGGGAAAGACTAGCAAACACTGGTCTAGTTTTTCTAATCAATATTTCATTGTTATTATTCTTTTGTACTCAAGTCTACCCACTTTCTTGGTTTACACGTAATCTATAAGCTCTTCAAGCCTCATACGTGATATACGTTGGGTGTATAATGACTGCATGATATCAGCACTTCTTTAAAATGTTATGGATATATTTGAACTTTGGAAGTGAGCATTTTTTCTCCCTAACAAGTTATCGTTTCTAAAAGTGCTACCATCTATCAAATTGATGTACAGGTAAGAGATGCCCATTCATGTTTTATCATGTGTTTTTAAACTGATTGCAATCAACAAATTCCATCATGGGACGATACTTTAATCAAGATATACAGTGAATTTGTTAAATTTATATGGAGTACAAAATGATTGGAATACTATTTTATGATTTTTTTTTTAATTTTGGGTAATGATGGTACGCTATTTGTTACATGGCTAATGTCGAAGTATTAACTTAATTTTGTTTTATCGACTCTCAGCCAAAATACGTGAGCCCAACATCATATTTCTTCAAAGTTTCATGGCACAATAATCTATTATCATCATTTTGATAAATTCTGTGGACTATATACCTCAACATTCAGCTTCACATTCTTCCACTGTATCCCATTAACCATGGTAGTCTTTATCCACTAATTTGTAAATGTTTATTTAATTTTAAGTTCGATCTTAGTTGATTTGTATACAAAGTCTATATTTTTTCAGAATTTGGAATGGATTTCCATTAAAAGATGGCATCACAATCTGTGTTCAAATTACCGATAAAAAAATAACTGAAAATGAGTTGAGGTCTTGATATTTCCGTTAATGCAATTTCTTTTTCATGATTTTTAGGATTGAGTTCCTCAATAGCTGACGAGTATCAACACCAGATTGACACAATGATAAGGAGATGGTAAATATGAATTACATGTATTTGTGTAAATAATGTCCTATTATGTACTTTAAAGAGACGGTATTTCGTCTCTTTATTTACGATTACTTTTTGAATTCAGGAAAGGGTAGTGATATATCTTTCCATGCGAAATGATCGTGAAAAGAAGAAAGATAATGGGGAAAATGATTAAAACTACTCTTATATCGATTTATCTTACTGAAGATATTGTTATATGATTAAGATGGGTTAAATTCCAACATGACGCGCCTTCTGTCACCCTTCTAAAAGCCTCTAAACAACAATCTGATACAAATGCTATGCCAATTAATATCATATGATTTTAAGATGTAGAAATTTAAGCAGTAGAAATGCAATTTTAATCTTGCAAAATACATTCCAAAGGTTTTCAAAAGTTTTCTCTCATGAACTTTAATCTGGATCTGCTGTTCGCAAAATGATAAATTTGAAACGTTCCGTTCATAATGAATAATACATCTGTCTTAGTAAAGCAATCTTCCACATATTATGTTTGTCAATGTTGGCAGATAATTTTAAGAGTTTTTAGAATGTTCGTAGTAAACAGGTGTATCCTGCATTTGTCGGACAAAGGTTTCCCCTGCCGTTACGTGTATAATCTGTTTTTGTCTGTTTGTTTGTGAGTGATGAGGCGATTCAAAAATTGTACTATTTAAAGAAAACTTTCTTTTTTCACTTGCTTCATTTTTTTTCATCAAGGTGCCGCAGGAAACGTGTTCCGTCTATCTTACTTTCGACGTTGATGGCGCTAGGCTACATCTTTCTTAGACTACATGGTAAGTTGGTTTAAGTTTGCCAAGAAGAAATTATGACTCATTGCAAGAAAACATCAAGAGAACTCACTACTTTATGTCCTCCCCGAGGTCCCAGGCAATGATAATTAATGTATTGATGAAATGTAAGTACATTGTTTAAAAATAATATTGATAAATGCTCATCAAAATCAGACTGTCAAAAGTTGATTTTTTTTTAATGAATTCAGGGAACATCCATCAGCGAGCTGATTTCATTGTACAGTAAAAATGAAATATTTTAAGTCCCAGAAAATCATTCATTTCAACTCTTAAGATATCTGTGTTACAATAAGAGAACACAAAGAGTTTTTAGTCCATGGACATTTCTGATAAACTCACTTATTCATCATTTTTGAGGTCTTGATTACCGAAATAGTTTGTGCCGAAAAGGGGTGACGAAACTGTTGACGAATTTCAAATTGTACGTTATTTAAAACATTTGTCTAAAGGTATAAAAACGTGTGTTTGAAATATTTTTCCGAGATTAATGTTGAACTTGGTTCTATTTCGTTGCACCATTGCAGTTTCGATTTCTCGAAAAGAGACTTCCAACAAAAAAGAAAACCAAATCAACTTTATATTTTTTAGATCTTGATCACCGAAAAGGGTGACGAAAATGTTGACGAACTTCAAATTACTTTAAGGTTCTTCTCATGATGTGATATTTGTTTGTATCAATTTGATTAATTGTTTTCTTCTGCAATAATATGATTTGTACAGTACATTTTCCATAACCTAACAAACATAATGATTATTGTTGTTGGCATGAATCATTAAAATCTGTGCTTAGAATATAATTCCAAACAACAATGATCTACTACCAATTTATTATTACATTTACAATTTGCAGGAGGGTTATCATAAACCGATTGCTTGAAGGATTTGACAACCACGTAATCAAACTCATTAAATTGATTAATACATTTTCTAAATCAGAATGGGACTATTTGATCATAAATTTGTATATGAAGATGGGCGATAAGGATGAGGGTGACATTCAAAGATAATTTCGAATTTGTTTCCATTGCACTGCACCACTGTGAATTTGCCTAAAAATCAACCTCTGGCGAATAAGAAAACACTTATTATTAATTCATTTCATTTTTCAGTCTTGATCACTAGCTGAAGAGGGTGACAAGTTGTGCTTTTCTTTGTTCTTCTCATAATACAAAAATATTTTTATGTATACGTTTAAAAGTAGAGTCGAAATTTATTTTCATTGTATTACAGCATTGCATGTTCCAGAAAAGCAACATCCTGCAAAGAAGAAAACAAGTGCCTCTGAAACAACTCATTTGACGACATCACCGATGATATCACCAGTTCAGTTCAACATCCGGTACAAACTCAACATATCGAATGACGGACCAATCGTCCTCATTACAAGCAACAAAGCGTTCATGGACTTCGCCGAGAACTGGCTGGAAAGTGTCCGCCGCCTGGGAATCCGTCCGAATATCCTCGCCATTTCTGAGGACATAGTGGCCTACAGGACTTTCCTGAGGTATCCCAACGTGACAGCCGTCATGACGCAACGAGCCGCATCGCCGCAAAAGACGCTGGCCTACCTCTCGCACGAGTACAACGTTCTCATCAACAAGCGACCTGTGTACATCTACAGGCTCCTAGCCAAGGGCAGGGATGTACTGTTCAGTGATGTCGACACCGTGTGGCTTGCGGATCCGTTCCCGCATCTCGAGGGCGACTACGACGTGGTGCTTCAGGAAGATCTGCATAATCCGAAAGTTGTCTATTGCGCAGGGTTCATCTTCTTCCGCGCGACCAATGCATCGCGCGCGTTCGTCGGGGAATGGATTAGCCGAATCCACAAGGCAAGGGATAACGTACCTGATCAGAGATTGTTAAACCAACTCATAGGAGAAAACTTTGGGAATCTGAGGATCAAAGTTCTTGATTCGTCTCTCTTTCCGAACGGAAAACTTTACTTTGATGACGAGTGGAGAAGGCAGCAAACTGCAAAACCTGTGATAGTCCATAATAACTGGATTGAAGATCACGAAGAGAAAGTACGGAGATTTAAGAAACATGGTTTCTGGTACTTGTGAAACATAGTTGTTATCTATCTCTATTTAGGACAAGAAAAAATGGCAAAAATCCTTATATCTTTTAATAATATTATTCTCTCTTGTAATTTGGTAAGCATTCAGGGCATCTAACAGGGAAGAATACAACAGAGTAATTACAAAGCCAAAGTGGAAAGAGCTGATACAAAGATGAATACATCAATGGAAAATCTATCTAGCCACATACGTGATTATGATAGATAAATGTCCTTCTCTAAGAAAAATGGAAACATAACCAAGAGATGGGGCTAAATATTTATTCAATTCAATTCAATTCTTTTTATTTCATTTCCATTTAAAACATAATACAAAGTAATATAAAACAATACAAATCAAATACAATTTTACAGAAGGGCATTCTTACTTCGTAAAAAAACAGTATAATATAGAGCATAAATGGATATGGAAATGAGGAGGATCCACTAAAAAGCAAAGCTTGTAAAATTATGGATCCCCCTTGGAAAAGAAGAAATTATAGTCGACTTACTATTATGCGTACATGCATGTATTACAGGAAAGAAAAAGAGAAAAAGAAATCATATTGACGGAAACATAATAACTGAACAAATGCAAGGCTTTTCACACAAAGAGGTCTTCGTTGTAAAGGATATGTTGCGCAAGACAGGAAAAAAAACAGAGAGAGGGGATGACAAGACGTAGAAGACAAGACAAGAGACAGTACAAGACAACTAATATCAACAGACTATCGGATGAAAAAAATGCTTTTAACAGTAACTACATTAATGTACCATCTTCAGTTTCATAAGGTTGTTTTTAATGTCCAAACATGAACAATGGAAATTTGCGCTTTTACATAGTATTTTGTAAGTACATAACATATATATAAAACACAGAAATGCATACATTATACATGGATGCTTGCTGGCATATAATCACAACAAAAATTAATGTAATACAAATTTATACACATGCATTCATGTTAGTATCCCACTCATATCAAACTTGAAATGTTGATCTAGTCAATACCGTTATCTCTAGGAAACTATCCAGTTTCACTCTCAACCATCACAAAAATCCCCAGCTCCCCCCATCTATCTCTCCTTTTTTTCTTCCGATATTGCCCATTTCCTTTCTTTTGTCCAGCACTCTTCCCCCACAAGCTCAGCCTCACTCTCGCTACATTATTTTACGCATCTCATCTTCACATTTTTCATTCATGCTGATAATCAACTCCTAAACTCTCTGAGACCGTCAAAAACACACACACAAATTAACAATGGATATGAAATTCAATATCAATTTAATATTCATATGTAAATGGCAAAAGTCAGGATCAACCCTCCAGAAAGAATGGAACATACCTATCACACCTTAAATTAAATAACACACCATGCAATCAGGTGGCATAGTCCATTCGATTTAGGGGTGCGTCATAAATGCTTGAGCTACATGAAGCATACACACATAGACTAGGAAGGAATGTACGAAGGTTATTGAAAATGATTAAATATATAGAGAATGTAGGGTAAAGCATTGGTTCATAAATAAAGCAGAAACACACAAATCGTCAAGTCTTTTTTTAACTTGAAAAAAAAATTATTACACTCACATATTTGCCGAGTCAAAATTTGACTAAAAATGCTGCAAGTCAATTCTTTTCCTAGTCAAAGTGACTAATTCAAATCATTAATTTGACTCAGAGTTGAGTCAATTCTTATTTGACAATGTTCTGGGTCAAACTTAACTTCACATAAATAGCCGTACATTTCAAAGTCATTCAGAGTCACCCAGGTGAAGCCTTCCTTGTTCAAATTTAACTCTGGAAACAAAAGAATGCAATTAAAAATTTCTGAAATATTATGTTCATGAGTAATTTTGTAATGCAGTGTAATGGAATTAAATGGGTTGATTGGTATGAACATCTGTTATGAATGTATTTCTCAAATCAGAAGTTGCATGATGTAATGTGTACCAATGCAGGAAATGCCTGACCTAGCAACAAAACATTTATGCACTTCCTATTCCATTAATATGAATAAAATATCATTCAGATCCAGAACTATATGAATTGAAGATGCACAAAATTTGCAAAAAAATGACAAAAGGG
This sequence comes from Lytechinus variegatus, assembly GCF_018143015.1. Taxonomy (NCBI): domain Eukaryota; kingdom Metazoa; phylum Echinodermata; class Echinoidea; order Temnopleuroida; family Toxopneustidae; genus Lytechinus; species Lytechinus variegatus. The sequence continues at coordinate 55,615,269 of NC_054742.1, read as the reverse complement.
TTATGTTTAACAGACTGCTAAATATTGATGTTCATTCAGTTTAGACTTCAAACACTTTGACAGTTTGCACTGAAGATGACTTATTTTTTTAAGAATAGATTTTAAGATTCATATTTCAAAAATTGCCCCGTTCTCCCACCTCCCCCCGCAAAATGGGAAAAAATAATAAAGGAAGATCATGTGGCGTATTTTTGAGATTGAAATGTGGTGATCAATTTTTAGTCAATTCACTTAAATGTCAAGAAAAAAAAAGAGTTCATGCATAAACTATGGACTAAACCAATGCAGTTTGTTTGAAAAGAAGTCTTATATCTACAAGTAACATCCATGTGCATAATCTAGGAATAAAAATCAACAACCCTCTCCCTAAAATTTCAAGAGCATATCTAACATTCAGCAGCCATGTTATCAAATATTCACAGGAATTCTAATCAACTCAAAACCAGATAAAGACAAGAAGTTGACAATCATCTCACAAATAATTTAAGAAACCGATGATATACAATGGTATACAGAAGGCAAATCTAATTCTGAAATTGATATTCATTTATGAAATATGAATAGATATGATAGCATTACTTGATTGTCATTTCATTATTCATTGTTACTGAAGAAGACATATATCCAACACAATTCTACACACACCCTTATCCAAGAAAGGATCAAGTGGGATTTTCCCATGCCTATGAGCTAGCCTTCATTACTACACATCATTCATATACTATCAATATTTTCATCTCATATTTAAGCCAGGTATGGAATTTTTGTCAAAAAGAAAAATAGAAAAAGGTGGCCTAGAATCTAAATACCATTTCGATAAATTAAACATAAGTGGTCATCATTTTAACCTATATGCCAATGTAAGTATTGACATGATGGCACTCGGGGTCTGCCTCGTCAAGACCTTTTGGTCTTTTGCAGTCTACCAAATTTCATTTTGTATTTATGTATGTTTAATTGCTTTGTTACCAATCATGGCTCTGATATCTTATCTTGTGTTTTTATTGAATGGAATTTGAATAAATTGAATTAATTAAAATGATAATTGATTAAAAACAACAACTCTTTCAATTGGTATGATATTAAACTTGCCATAACAAATGGACGTACTAATATATTCAAATTTGAACATTTTGCTTGTCAGAAAAATCATGAAGAAAATATCAAATTTTTGTTTGAGTGACCCCAAAAATGTCACATTTTTTGTGCCCCCTCTTTCATGCAATCATGGATATGCCCACAGAATATGCACATGACAAGGTCCCTAAAATAAATTGATTTGAATAGGAAAGCAAACTGGTACAAAAACGAAAAACTAATTTGCACATTTATTCTCAACTTTATAACATCTTGGTACATGATGATAGTTTGTTTCCCTACAGTTGATTTTTACAACCGATTAGAAGACTAAATATGAATCCAAACTTCTATATCATCATTTACAATGTCACTTGTATTCTATTAGCAATGATAGACAATAAATTCTCCTATTAATTTACCATACCGAATACCCATCTTAAATTAACATCAAACATTTATCATAAAATCTTGTTTTCTGGTAGTACATGTATAAAACCTGCACTGCAAAATGTCTGGTTTCTCAGCCCAGAATCTATATATGTCCACACCAGAGAAGTATTGAAACAACACCAGTTTGGAATCAAACCGATGCTGTTTTGATATGAATTGATGTCATATAAACACCTATCTGGTGTTAGACCAAAACCAAACTGGTGTTGTTTAACACTTCTCTGGTGTGCGTGTGGACATATATGATTCCGGGCTGGTGGTACATAAACACCAGATTTTTTACAGTGTGACAACAAGCAAAGTACATTCTTATTCCTTCTTGGTTTTAACAGGAGTACAGTTCCAAAAACTGTCTGATACAATCTCAGCACCCACTTAAATACAATGTAGAATAATACACTGATAGAATACACCCAAATTACAAGAAATAAATAACCATATTTTCTTAACCACCATCTCTAATTTACCAAAGAATTATGTACAGTCCAAGTCAACATCTTATTGAAAAAAATCTACACATCTTATATTGCCACATAACATTGATAAATTGGTCTAGATAGCAAATAACAAAGAAGAAAGAAAATTCAATTGTACATTAATTTAAGCCACATAAGTCCTTTATATCCTGACATTCTAATAAACTTTACCTGCACAAAGCCAGTTGGCCAAGCATTCCTAAATCTGATGAGGGCTACAGGTTATAATTCTAAAGGTTCGTTTAATAATCCAAATGTCTGAATTAAGGTTTATTCTGAAGTTCGCTTCACCAACAACGAAAGAAGCTCCGTTAATTTGAAGAATTATTATTAATTTTAAAATGAAATAAGGTTTGTTATTTAATATTTTTGTACTCACAAAGCATTTTTTTTTGACAAACGAATGTCATGGTTTAAGCAATGAGCATATTTCTGAGTAATAAACTTATGAAATAACATGTACCAGTTCTGACAATCACATATACTGTAGCACCCTATTAATGTTCTTTGGGTGGAATATTTTTCCACCTATTCTTCAACAGGCCAGATGATTTGCAGGTCTCAAACTGGCAACTTCGGCAAGGTTGGAAATCAGAAAATATTGGAAACCATGATCAGGGCCCAGTTGCATAAAAGTTACTATTATGGTAACTTTGCCATCCAATGGAATCGTTCTTTGAATCCTTGATTTTGATTGGCTGTTGATCATCGTTACCATGGTAGTTACCATTGGATGGCAAAGTTAAAGTAATGGTAACTTTTATGCAACAGTGCCCTGGGACCTGATACATAAAGCTTAGCAATTATCGTGGAACCCTTTCCTATGATTGATTGCATTGACTTCAATGTACAATCAATCATGAAAATCAAGCGTATGATTAATCGCTAACATTTGTGTTACGGGACCCTGGTATTGGATTTAAACAAACTCCCAAACTCAACCAGCCTTTCAGAATATATTATTTCCCTATTATAGAGGAAAAATCAATTCCTATGCCACAAGGGAAGGAAGTTATCTACCTTCCAAAAATGAAAATGTTGAAATTAAGAGAATACTATAATAACAAGAATCGTATCTTATATATGAATATATATCAATACATGACATTTCGACGGCAGCAGATGTCAAAGAAAAACTTAAGTCAATGAGTAGCCATTTTGCAAAATCAGAAATGGAAAGCAATATCAACGAATATAGAACAATTATATGATCATCATAAAACCTGTTACAAATTGCCAGTAATCAATGATATAAAAACTATGTAGTGAACAATTTTACTTCGATTTATATAGCACGGCTCAATCTTTTTCATACTAAAAAATGATCTGCAACACTGTGCAAATCAATGTAAAATATTGAATTAAAAAAAAAAGAATCTAAAAATGTGTGATTTAGGATTATTTCGAGCTGTTTTTTTAATCAGAGAAATGCATTGGGGTTGGCCCTTGGATCCTTTTGGTTCCGATATCGGTATGTCACAACACATCCAACGAACTGTAGGATGAAAACAAAAGAAAGAACAAAAGGTGTACAATATCAATCAAAAGGGTTTTTGAGTCGTTATCATATAAATTTAAAGGTAACAAATACAATACTGTGTTGGCAACAGAATGGCATTTCATTATGACTGCACTGGTAAATAATGTTTTGAATTGATATGAACAGATAATGTTTATGGCTTCAGAATTCTGGAGGAACAATGGAAACATATATGAAAACATAAATACTCTTTAATAATTAGAAGTAAACAATAGGAAGCACGCATGATCAGAAATTTACCTGGTTCTATTTATCTATAAATATTTAATTGGTAACTATAAAGTTTATTCAGTCATGTATTGATTGATAGAATAGATACATGTAGAACGGAAAATTGATTCATTCATTTATCCATTCATTCATAAATATATTTTCTAACTATTCGATTTTTTTAAATTCAGTCATTCACTCATTTGTCTTTCTACATTTGTTTTTCATTTATTCAAGTCACACATTTAGTTTTTCTTTCATTCACTCGTATCCCTCTTGTATCGTCTGCATTTAATTGCGACTTAAGTCATACTTAAATCTTTGTGAAACACCCCCCTGGAGAGGTAGAATGTGCCACAGGAGCAGGGAGCAGCCACATCCCCATGATTTCCCCCCAGCAGTATAAAAACAAGTTGGGGGGAAGGGTAAAGATAGAACAGCATTAGAAAGAGAGTTTGGGGTTGTACATGTACATGTATAACTCTATAATAGTATAAAAAAAAATGAAATAACTTCAAGTTTGTGTCACCCCCCTAATAAACACATGCAGTCACCACCTGCATGTGTCAAAATCTACCCCCCCCAAAAAAAAATATATATTGAAAATTGATTAATCATCAGTCATGGCATTAGTAATAACCCTTTATTTACAAAATTATAATTTTCTTAGAAATACCATGTGGACTAGCAGGAGACAATTATTAGCAAATTCATTTACATACAATACATCCCATTGGCCCCTTCCACATGAGCTATATGTGTCACATGCTACTTCACTTCACTGCTATCTCTAAATACACAATGAATTAGTATGCAACTGATATCATCAAAGTGCTTTTGATAGGAAAAAAAATCAAATGGAGGAAGTTGTAGTATGTATGAATTCATGATCACATTACAGTAATCCGACAAACATTAATCTTGCATATCAGGCACACACTCCCTGTGTGCAATGTAAATGAAAAGTAAAATACAATGTGCATATTTCATAGCCTGAACCCATTTCACACTAAGCGGAGAAGGGGTCTTTCAAATCCGGATTTATCCGGATCAATCAAATAGAGGAAGTCATAGTAATGGTAACTAATATGAGTTCAGGATCATATTACCATAGTTTGGCAAATATTATTTAATCATAGAAATCGGTCACATGTTCCCTCTCTATGCAATGTACAGGACCGTACAACACAACCTAGCTGGTATCCCTTTCACACTAGGTGGAGAAGGGGTCTTATATCCCATTTTTTTCCCGGATTAAATGAAATAGAGGAAGCAAATTAATGGTAGCAAATAATGAATTCAGGATCATATTTCAGAAATCTAACATACATGAAGATTGGTCATACATTCCCTCTGTATGCAAAGTATATGAATCCGGAACAAATGAACACATCCTGCATATTTAAAGGTCAAGTCCACCTTAGAGAAATGTTGTTTGAGTCAATACAGAAAAATCAGACAAGCATAATGGTGAAAAAAATGATGAAAATTGGATGTAAAATAAGAAAGTTATGACATTTTAAAGTTCATAACTTTCTTATTTTACATCCAATTTTGATGTGTTTGATGTAATGCGGTATGCGTGTTGGATTTTTCTCGCTTCATTCAAATCAACTTTTTGTTGGGGGTGTACTTGGAGACAGGCAAGATAAAAATAAGTCACTGTGAACTTGACCTTTGACCTCAAAATCAATAGGTTTCCTGAGATCCAAGCTAGTATCATACATACCAAATGATATGAGCCTAGGTTAAGTCAAACTGAACTTATCGCGTTAACGAGAAAAAGTTAACGGACAGACGGACGGACACCGAGCGTGATACCAAAATATGGTAGGACAGGCGAATAAAAAAGGTGAGGGAAACACACCAGACATCGAGGAGAAAATTTTGCACTGTGCGATTAGGACTCCTTTTTTTAATTTTCAAATGTTGGTAGGCCTGAGAAAGAGAGGATTTGAAGGCTATCTGCACAATTATTACATATACAAGGCATTTTTAGCAGATAAATAAAAGTCATATTTCACTCGCTACTTTCAATCCTAGACCTAGGGGTAAACATTTGCCATCCATGTTGCCTCAGGGCTTTGCCCATAGGAATACTTTACAAAAAGGGCAACATTGGCGATATATCTGCTACTGCGCTTGCGCAGTGGGAGTCGATTTTGATCGCTAATTCAGCGTTTGCGAAATCTGATTGGAACCAGTTTTTGAACCAACACAAGTATGTAGATGATGTGCGGCACGGCTAGTGCATACACATTCCCAGCTAATCAAACCCAAGTGCGAGATTTTTATGCGTTACGCCATGCTGCACATACACAATACGCTATAACAATTACGTCATTATTGCTTAGCGAGGATTACTTTTCCAAGTTTGTGACTAACCCAACATCAGAAGTAGTGATGAGCAAACAGGCATATAAATTGTTCTAAATAATAGCTTGAATTACACATTATACAGCTGTAGGTAATAATGATAAATAATATTGACTGGCTCTTTTTAAAAAAACATCAAATATATTGCCCTTTAAAAGAACCATATTGCCCTCGTCTAAACACTCGGGCCAATATGATTCTGTTGCGGGCAACATATTTGATGTTCCCCTCAAGGCCAGTCAATATTACATAATTATTGACCCCTATCAGTGGATCCACAGTATCGCAAGTAAGAATGTCAAGTTGTCATAATCATAAAACTGAAAGAAACAAAAACAACAGCCAAGCATTTCTAAAATATGAAAGGGCATCAGTACAGAGAGAGGGATAAGAATACATGTTTAATGCTTTATATTAAGCTTGAGTGTTTTAGCAATCACAATCCTCCCTTGGCCGACAGTCCTCATTATCGGCTAGACAGAAAAACATAGTTGAAACTAATTCCCAACAATGTTCCATCCCATAGGATAATGAAAATATACAACGTTCAATATAACCCCAATAACGCCTCCAAGCCCTTGGTGTGAAAAGTCATATAAAGCCCCTCTAGTCATTATTATAAACTGAAGGAGGCCCTGCTGGTAAGGAGTACAGGGGATGAACATTAGAGATATGACAATCTTTTTTTCATCAAATATATCGCCACATGTGAGAAAAGCAGAAGAGGATTTTTTTTAAAGGAAAAATCTTCTGTTATTCTCTATGTGCTTGTTTCATTATTCAAATATGATATTAAAGTGAAAGTATGTAATGTACTGGAAAGTCTTTCTATATAAAACAAAAATTACAAATAAAATATAATTTTTTATTGTTCAAGCACTCAAAATGAGCAACCAGTGCATCCTTACCGGGGGGGGGGAGGGGGGCACTCGACCAAAAAAGTGGTAGAGGTGTGCCGCGGGCGAGACAAAAAAAACGGGGGCCTTGGAGCGGGCTAATTATAAAAAGGAGGGTCATCGGAACGGGCTTTGGAACTACAAATGTTTGTGGAAACGGGGGTCCTTGGAGCGGATTGCCAGCGTACGTGTGAGTGTGTATGCATCCCTATGGAACGGGCATGCATGCATGATGCGGCTAGCGCGGCCAATGCCGGGTGCGCTCACGCAGAGGCGATGGTCGGACAGCACTCTGCGGCCGCTTTTCACCAAATTGCAGCTCATTATAGCAGATCAATGCAACCGGAACAGCGTAACAAAAAATATCGAATCTTCGGAAAGGATTCCTTTCTTCTTTTTTTCTTGCATTATATACTGAGTGCCCCCCCCCCCCCCGATCCTTACTATATACACATCCCTTTCCATTTGCTAATAAATCTGGCTAATAATCTCCCTATCCCTATAAATCCTTGCCCAGTATTCATTTAACCTGCAGTTGAGGCTAACTGTGCCCCTATAATCTCATTATCTAGCCTCAATATGAAAAGGGGGAGGGGGAAGAGAGCCTCAGAATCCTCTCTTAATTTCTCCCTGGTGGACACATTAAGGAAGGCTATCAAATTAGGCCCTAGTATGACTCTGAATTCAGCATTTTCACCTGCATCACTTCTCCTCCTTCACTGTTTAAAGCTAAAAATGGAGTACATGTAGCTGAAGCAAAATGAGTCTTTAAGACCTATCACTTGACTGTAATATTTATTGCTAAAAAATGTTGAGGGGTGCCATTGCGCCCCCCCCCCCTCCAATCCCCATCTATTAGGGTTCAAGATAAGATTTACAAGGAACTTTTGAAACTTTTCTATTAGTTCTAAGTGCAGATTCTGTCTGTCAAATGATCGTTTGGTATAGCTGTAAAGCTGTAATTATTAAATGCAACCCTACAAACCGATGCAACTTGATTTTCAACCAATCAACAGCGTGCATTCTGGATTTGTACTTGATTATTTTAGTTGCGTTTAAACGCATCTCTTTCTGCAACCGACCCAGATAATAGCTCACTGTATAATGCAAGATCTAGAGAGATGGAGAGGTGTGGTGTTGTGGCTCAGTGGACAAGTGTCCAGACTTTGAACCACAAGGTCAGAAGTTCAAATCCTAAATCAGCTCTTGCGCCCTTTGGTATTTGAAGGTATTTATCTACATACGCACCATGAATCAAACAATACCCCTGGTTTTGTATATAATAAGAGCATGAAATTACGGAAATGTAAACAAATATATATATATGACAATTGACATGTATATATGCATATATATATTCACTGTATAGAAAGGTGCACACCTGAGATCTGTGCAAAGCATAATACACAGTAAACCTACATGTACTTGTAACTGATGAATGTGTTCATGAGAATAATCAATTACATGTGTGAAGAGACAGGTGGTGCCAAGTCAAAGGATGAAAAACAGATAGCTTACATGGATTCGAAAGGATTAGATCAATAGGATATCATGGGATTAGAAACCTGGAAATAGGATTGATTAGCTTTATTTTCATGAAAATGCATGAGTATTGATATTTACCCAAAGAAAGGTAAATGATCCAATTAATAAAAGCTGCAACACTACCACAGGTGTATATGTACAGTACATGTATGCACTTCATGTAGTACCCATTTCACACCTGAGCAAAAGTTACAAACCAGGGCAAATTCCCAGCCTGAAAGACATTGCAGATCATTCTCGGGTAAAATCTTACCCTATAATCATCAAATCTTAACCTATAATCATCAAATCTTAACCTATAATCATAATGGTAGCTCACAGGTGTACCCTCTGGCTGGGTCTAGATCTGCATGTACTTGGTGAGTTGGTCTATAGGCAAATTTAATCGTCAGACTCTGCACTGACGATTATCATCTCTGTATAACCACTTCTTCTACTTTCTAATTTACTAAATTTTCATATTCAAATTATATAATTGTCTTATATCTAGACTTCTGTGAGGAGCCTACAATGTTAAATCAAAAGAAATGGCAACATCTTTATTGTATTTGTTTTTTTCATGTCAAAAAGATATTACAATCATCCATTCTTCAAAGAAGAGCCAGGAAATTCAATTCATTTGGAGCTCATCTGTGCAGTCTATAGTGAAAATGGTACATCTGACAGTGATATGGAATATTTCGTCTTATCTTCTGCACTGTGTACATTACTATACACCAAAGGACACTCAACACATTCACAGAGAAATAAACAAGAAATTACTTGAAACTAAAGGCTTTTCAAGAAAAACTGAATGAACAATACAAAAAATTTGCATATACATGTACATCAGTTTCTTTTTTTTTTATTTGTTTGCATACTTGTTTGATTTAGCGAAGCAAGCGAAGAGCAACAGGATTAGGTGAGCAGGCAAGATCCTCCGTTACAGGAAGGCGCTGGGGTTGGCCCGGGGGTCCTTCTGATTCCTGAACCTAACAGCTAACCACACCCCTATCAGCTATGGGATGGATGGATGGACCATGCGTTGGTGATATAGGGTGGAGTGCAAGGATTAAAGGGGGTGGGGTGGGGTTGAGGGGGGACAAGGAGGTGCAAGTATAGATAGGAGGTACATGTGGATTAGGGGTAGGGGTAAGCATAGGGGTTAGGGGTAATTTTTAGGGTTGAGGAAGATGTTAGATGATTAAAGGGACATGAAGGGGGTATGGGGTATCGTGTAAGGACAAGGGTATCATAAGGGTGCAAGGAGTTTGGGAATAGGGAAATGGGTTGGAATAAGGGAAGAATAATGTAAGTGGTTAGGAGTAAGGAGCAGGGATGAAGCATAGGGGATGTGGAGAGAAATGATGAAAGGTTAAGGAATGGGGGGATTGTGATTGGAAAAATGGACCAGGCATACCGTAGGGTAGGGATATAAGATGAAATGGGGATGAGGAGGGGGGCAAACAGGTTATAGATTGAGATGAGAAGTGGAGGGGTATGGATAAAAAGGTAAGGAAGGGAAAATGTTAGGGATATGGGATAAGGAGAGGTAAAATGATAAAGGTTAGGTTTGGGAAGATGACAGGTAGGAAGGGTTGGGTGTATTATAGAGGAGCCAAGTATGGGTTAAAATCAGGAAAGGGGCATGGAAGCAGGAATGAGGATGACAAGGAAAGATTAGGCCATGGGGGCACAGAGGAATTGCATAGGGAACATGCCGGTTACGTACAGAGGGAGGTCGGTGTGGGGTGGGACAGGACATGTCAGTAGGCAAGTCATGAATGTATGTGTATAGGAGAAGGGAGGAATATAAGGGAAATACTCAGAAGGGGTGTGGTGGTGATAATAAAAGGATCAAGAGAAAAGGCAAAAATGAAGAAATTGATAAGTGAAAGATACAAGCAGAAGTGGTGAATGGGTAGGGTATTTTGATGAGACAGTAAATTTTTTAACAATATGTTGTTATGCAACATGTTTTATGTGATTTATGAAATGATAAATGTAAGAGTAAAATATGTTTACACATGCAGAAGGTTAAAGGTCAAGTGCAGGAAGGGAGGGGTTAGGTACAAGCAGGCAGTAGCAAAAGCAGATTGAATGAAATCAACCAGAAAGTAATTAAAGTAGAGAAAAAAATACATTTAATTAGAGAACAGGACAGTGTGCAGACCATTATGATAAATGATGCATGCAAAGGAATTGGTGGCACGCATGGAAAGCAGCATAGCATGATATAATGAATTGATGAAAGCACATTATAAGTGAATGTACAATGTAGTTCCAAAAAAAAATTTTTTCAGAAATTGGAATTCCATTGTGATGTCATTTAATAAAGTCAAGACATAAGTGGAAACATGTTCAAACATTCATAAGACAATGAATTTACATCAACATTTGACAGCATACAAGTAAATTACAGAATTACAGAACGAGTTGTGTGCATGTACATCATGATACATTCAGGGGTACAGGGATATCAGGGGGCAAGGAGGGGAGAGGGGGTGGAAAAAGGAAAGAAAGAACATCATATCAAAGATGGGGTGAGGATGGAAAGGGGGAGAGGGGAAGGGGTATTAACAGAGTGTGTAAGAAAGAAAGGGGTGTGGCACCAGAGAAGGGAAATGAAACAAAATTGTAACAAGTTATAGAACAGGACTGGCAGAAACTGAAATGACACTGTGTATTTGAAAAGATATGAGCAAATAAATCAAACAAGAATGAAATAATAGGCCCATAATAATGGTATATTCAGACAGAGATCAAGACATATTTAATGTTCATTGCTTGCTTGCTTTTATTTATGTGTTCATAATACAACACAAAACACATTTACATTCATGTACATGAAAAATTGATACAATATAGTTGTTATAAAGAATACAAAACAATGATGTGAAGTAAAAAAAAAAAAAACTTCCTCTAATAAGGCAAAGTAAAAACTTGTACTTTAAGAATGCAAAGTAAAAACATTTCCTTTAATCTTGAATGCAGTTTTGTAGAACATGTTCACATTTTGTAGGACCTTTGAGATACACAACTACAGTACAGGTTGTATCATAGTGAGCGACCTATATGGGTGAACCTACTTTTAACCCCAATTCACATTTGGCTTCAGGGAATAATTTTGCTTTTCAAATTTGAATACAATTTTTGGTCACAAGAGAAAAGCTCTCCACTGATACCATGGTAACATTTGTTCTACGGCGGCCGTACGGCGAGTCGAAAACAGCCATTTTATCAATTTTTATTCAAACCACTGATATGTAGTTGGCCGCCGTAGAACAAATGTGACCATGGCATTTAATGTACAACCCTATGCTACATACAAAAGACTTTACACATAGCATATTTTCAAATATGTGGAGCAAATTGCGATGTAATACCAGGAAAATTATTCCCTGGGCTTCCATGCCTGTATCCCACCCCCTGCCTCTCCTTTCTCTCAATCCCTCCCCCCCCTTTTCACAATTAAATACAACATGTATTCAGAGGCTAAAGTGGCTGTGCGATCATTTACCCCATTCACATTGGCTATTCTTTTTCAAGCTGGATGAAAGTTTTATTGCCTTTACTGGTGACCTATTCTTAAACGCTAAATCATCAGGTCATCAACTGAATTTAGCTAATGTTGAAAGATATTCCTCGGAAATCATAATTCTTATTTTTAATAATCATCCGAAAGCAAAGCTTATTATTTCGAACACAGACAGGTTATCAATTGAATGCAACACTGTATGCTAAGTCTTATAGAACATACTGAACACCCACCATTACATGTAGGTAATTATGAAATTGATGTCAAAATTATAACCTCTTCATCTGCCACATAGTGTGCACGATACGATGCATCAAGAACACATGATTTTGTTTGGCATGGTAATCCATGGTTACATATAGCACTCTGCATGCACAAGAAGACTGCACCTTTGTTTTGTTGTCTAAATGTTAAACATGTATGCATTTGCAGCTTATATACATGTTATTGGTTACAAAAAAAAGAAGATACAATATATTTCAGGTAAAATGATATGTAAGTACATTGTATGTATGAAAGAACTTCAATGACTGATGTACATACTGTAGGCATACTTTACTTAATATTCTGAAATACTCAATCATTATATATAAGCAGACAATGTAAGTAGTTTGTACATGTTATAGTAGTGCATGTAATTGTAATGGATGATGTAAGGATAACATGAAAATTCATACAGTGATATGAACTCACTGTGCATTTTAGATACTAGTATATAACTGAATATCTATCATATCACAATTGGGATGCCAGGATATGCTTTATGTTTATGACAAGGCTATGGCAAGGACTATAGTGTACTCACTCAGGTGCACAACATACAGGCTTCGCTTCTGATATCACAATGGTAAATTGCCAATCCGTACACTGCCACTCACCACATGGTCTACCTTCATTTAGTCCAATGCCATTCCATCCATCAACACTTTGTCCAACAACCATTTGGTCCAATAACCATATGATCCAATCATCACTTTGTTCGTCTCATCACCAGTTGGCTTAATGATCATTTCGCCCAATTAATACTTAGTCCAATGAGATCAAATGGTATATTGACTAAATGGCTATTGGACCGACTGGTTATTAGATGAAATGGTGATTGGACGAAATAGCAATTAGACCATGTCAATAGTGGAAAAACTGACGGCAGACAAAACGATAGTAGATGAGTTGGTAATTGGACGAATTGGCATTAGACCAATTGAAAATAAACCGTCATAATACTAGTAAGCAGCTGTAATGTCATTGTCCGTGCAATCAGTGGAAATGTGGAGTGCACAGACCTATCAAATTTTCTACCACAAATCCAGACTGCCATCTCATTTTGTTAAACAAATAATGCACAGGTTTAAATTTGAGGTCGGGTGTTGCAGACATCTCGGGCCTTCACAATTTTAATGCAAAAGCACTCGGAAGCGCCCCATGCTTCTAGCATGCATAAAGACAACAAGTGGAATGCCTCTGGCCGTCTCACCTGCATCACGCGGTTCAATATAGCAGCAGTGCTGACTTTGAATACTACTCTAACTCGCACAAGATGTTCAGTGATACATGGTTACTCTTATGTCCACTTTTTATGAACTAGACCAATAAACTTACAGAGATATGATGGTTATTCAACAAAAAACCCCAACATGGCCAAAGTTCATTGACCTTACATGACCTTTGACCTTGATCATGTGACCTGAAACTCGCACAGGATGTTCAGTGATACTTGATTACTCTTATGTACAAGTTTCATGAATCAGATCCATAAACTTTCAAAGTTTTGATGGTAATTCAACTGATACACCCACTTCGGCCAAAGTTCATTGACCTTTGACCTTGGTCATGTGACCTGAAACGCGCACAGGATGTTCAGTGATATTTGATTACTCATATGTCCAAGTTTAATGAACTAGACTAATAAACTTTCAAAGTTATGATGGTAATTCAACAGATACCCCCGATTTGGCCAAAGTTCATTGACCCTAAATGACCTTTGACCTTAATCATGAGACCTGAAACTTGCACAAAATATTCAGTGATGCTTGATTACTATTATGTCCAAGTTTCATGAATCAGATCCATAAACTTTCAAAGTTATGATGGGAATTCAACAGATATCCCCAATTCGGCCAAAGTTCATTGACCCTAAATGACCTTTGACCTTGGTCATGTGACGTGAAACTCATGCAGGATGTTCAGTGATACTTGATTAACCTTATGTCCAAGTTTCATGAACTAGGTCCATATATTTTCTAAGTTATGATGACATTTCAAAAACTTAACCTCAGGTTAAGATTTCAATGTTGATCCTCCAACATGGTCTAAGTTCATTGACCCTAAATGACCTTTGACCTTGGTCATGTGACATGAAACTTTAATAGGATGTTCAGTAATACTTGATTAACCTTATGGCCAAGTTTCATGAACTAGGTCCTAAGTTATGATGTCATTTCAAAAACTTAACCTCAGGTTAAGATTTGATGTTGACGCCGCCGCCGTCGGAAAAGCGGCGCCTATAGTCTCACTCTGCTTCGCAGGTGAGACAAAAACCCTTTGGCCCATATTCTGAAATCAGGTTTAACTTTGACCATGGTCTAACTCTGTGCTAAAATTATGGGAAGCCAAAAGAGTAAAGAATTTTATTACATTGTATGTTTGTTATGTTTACTGTGCTCTTTCCTGATTCATTGATGGTGAAGACAATCATCTATTTATACTTCCAAGACAATTATGAATGATTTGAGAGCCAAATGAGCTGAAATATGATATCTTTACTGTTAGTGATTTATGTAACCATTGGCTATCCATACTTTAAACCACAACTTTAAACCAGAGTTTAAGTTAAACCTGACTTAAGAATACGAGCCTTTAAGTTTGCTACATAGCCAAAACAGGCTCACCCCTGTACACAAAAATTTGCGATGACAACATATAGCATTCAATCATTCAAAATTTCCTTCTCACATATAGCCAAAACTAATCAGCACCCAGGGTGATATTGCTGTGACATGCACTTCCACGTTCCAATAGCAGTTCGCACAGCAGCTGATCATCGCTACCATTTACATACAACTATATGTAGCTCAGCTGATAGTGAGAGTGCAAATTTCAATATTTCTCTAGCTCTACCAAATTTTCAAAAATTGTTTGCACAATAATGGATCGATTTCAACGGTTGACAGTTCAACAATTGAGGATTTTTTAGCAGTCGTGTGTTCCCAATGCTGGGAAACAACAATCAACTGTTCGCACCGGAAGTAACCTTCAAGGCGCACAAGGGTACTTGGAATTGTTGATAGTTGATATTGCTGAGGATTGGCTCTATGTGATAAGGAGAATTGAGCAAGTACCCACCTCTGTTAAACTGAAGAAAAGACCTACTGCTCCTGATATTTTTAATCCTTGTGCATAACCTTCATCCATCTTTTGCTGGCAAAATTGGTCTGCACATTTCTGTAAGGAGAAAAATAAAAATCTTGTCTTAGCATCACTTGTTTTACCTCCAAGGACTAACAGTTCAAAGGTAAAGTCCATTAAACGTCAATTTTATTTGACTACATAGACTCAATCAAACAAGCATACACTACTAGATAATTTCATCATCATTATCAGAAGTGACAAAAATATTTTACAGCATCTTTAAGTCTTTAGTTTCTAATCAAAGGAAAATGCATCATTTAGTTAGTATGCAAAATAAAAAAGATGGTGTATACAACTAAACTACATCACTATTCTTTAAATAGTCCATTACATATTTCTTATGATGTACTTTTTAATTTCTAAATAGAGCAATATGCATCATTTGGTTGATAAACTATGAAAAAGAAGACCATGTATACAACTAACGACATCCTATTCTCTAGGTATTTCCTATGATGTACTGGTACATGTATGTAGCCAGTGATTTGTCAGTTGGATCTGTGAGTTCTAAATCCAGCATGAAATGAATACAACATTACAGCTGGATGCTGTTTCAAAAAAGATGTACATACAGTCACCAATAACCTTGCGTCTAAGTAGAATATGGTGTGCATAGTCGTCTACAGCAGTTTAAATTGACTTCTGATCTTTCTACATGAAGTACATGTACCTGTATTCATTAGTAGTATACATGTATGCACGCATTTAAACCAAAAACATAATAAGGATTATCCCCGGTAGTGGAAACTCAATGCGTTCAACTTACCACTTCATTCTTTTGTGCTTTTGGGCAGGTGGGATGACTGGTGTCATTTTTATCAAAGCCACAGCAGCAGAAGCTCTGCTGAATGTCTGTTTTTGTGTCATTGCTTGAGTGCTCCCACGAGAGTCTGACAAGCTTTTCCCGCTGCTCCTCCCCGCAGGCCAGGGCTGCTATGGATACAGAGAACTGAATTAGGAAGACCAGGAACAGAATAAGCATGTACTGAATGGGACTGCTGTCAAGGAAAACGTACTGTGAATTCAAGATCTGGAATACCGTAGACATTTGTGAATGGATGAACTGCTAGTAGGAGTACATGTAACCCCAACACAAGTTTACTGAATTTCTGTTTTGCCCAATTCCCAGTTAGACTTAAAGGGGTGGTCGGGTTGAAAATATCTATATCTTAATACATAGAGTAGAATTCACTGAGCAACATGCCGAAAATTTCATCAAAGTCGGATAACAAATAATAAAGTTATTGAAGTTTAAAGTTTAGCAATATATTTTATAAACAGTTATCATGAATATTCATTAGGTGGGCTGATGATGTCACATCCCCACTTTCCATTTTCTTATGACATAAAATCATAATCTTTTCATTATTTCATACTTGTGTGAATACTATGTCTCCCTATAATGAAATACGTTGCAGCAATAAATATCTAATGCACTAAATCAGTTGTCAATCCAATTTTCTAGTTCTTGGAGGAAAAAATTGAACAAACCTAATTTCATATAATAAAATACAAAAGAACAAGTGGGGATGTGACATCATCAGCCCACCTAATGAATTTTCATGACAACTGTTTTCACAAAATATTGCTAAACTTTACAATTAAATAACTTTGTTATTTGTTATCCGATTTTGATGAGATTTTCGGCATTTTGCTCAGTGAATTTTACTCTATTTATCGAGCTATAAATACTTTCAGCCCGGACCATCCTTTTAACTTTGTTTGTTTTTAATCCATTGGAATCTACTCCGAACTCTGGTGTAAGGCTCTAACGCAAGACATGGTCTCACTATGCTCTAGGATAATACATGTAGGAATCCAAACACCACTGTTGTATTCATCAAATGGATTTTAGAAGTGTATTGATTGAATCAGATTATAATTAGGTCATTCCATCGGGTTGGGAGGCACAAATTACAAAATGTCCATGAAAAGGAGGTATATAAAGAAGATCAATTCATAATTGGCCAAGTGTTAACATGAGCAAGGTCTCCTACCATATTAATCCAACTTAAAATTTGATGTCTTTTCTGGATTTGTTGAGGTTTAAATAATATTTTTATAACTATATCACATTATCATTGACAACAGTCACTCAGGTCTGAAAATGCAATACATTGTGACATTTTCTTTGTATTTTATATAGCAAATGTTAATGGGGCATACTTTTTTGCTTAATTATTAGCCTAGTTTAATTTTTTTATAAATTCTGTTATGAAACAAAACTGACCGCAACCTGATAAAATGACCCAGTTATTATGTTATATTATATCCCAAAAATTTTGAATTTTCTGCTTACTGAAATGGAACATGGCTATGACAAAACGGGGTATTTCATTTCCCACCATATCTCCTTATAAATAATGATGGCTTCTCACAAAACTACCAATTCATATCATACATGATCTTTTAAAAATAATTGCAAGTTTTCCAAAGGATACAAAGAAAAGACAGACTTGATGATGTTTGATGGCTCCGATGAGCCCTGCTACTGCTACGATGAATAAGAAAATTCCACAGGCTATGATACCACCGATGATATACAGACTGGAAACATAGGATCCTGATTTGGCTAATGATGGGACAATAATTAAAATGAGTGCAACAATCTGCAAAGACGGAAAAAGATAAATAAAACATTTCATGAAACACAATACAAGTAATATTAATACTCAGTTTGTGGTTTTGATAAACAGTATCGTGATCACTAATTGTACATAATTTACTGTATCTTCGTGAGTCTAATAGGATTTTTTTAGCTTTTCCTGAAGGAACTCTGTTGACAATATGTCATTGTCTGTGATTAACTCAATAGTTTTTTTCCATTGATGACACTGATAGCACAAGCATCTGGCTAGGATTGCATTGCTTGTGTGAATGTCAAATTTGAAAGTTGGAAGTATGCTCGACACTTCAAATCCCTTGATTTTTGTTGGAATTCTTGGGTGCATGTATGATGGGTAAAATTGAAGGAAAGTTTGGTTTCAAGAAAAAAAAAATTATGAGTGCAGGTAGAGGTAACCATGGCCTGCACTCACTCATTCCTGGTGATTTGCAGTTAAGCTCCCTGAAACAATGAGATGCCTCACTGCTTCTCCTCTCCACTGCTCATCTATGCATCGTTGCCACTTGCCAGGACTTTTCAACTCATCTCTACTCATCTTTCACTCGTACCCACCTGGGTGGTGATTCATAGAGCTGTTCATAGGTTAAGAACGACTGTTGAACCTTTCTTATGTGCTAAATAATCACCAATGAACATAATGGTGAACATCATTTACCACAAGGAAGGATCACCAGTTGATCTTTAAGTTGCTCTTAACTTAAATGAACAGCTTTATAAAACACCCAAAGGACTTACCATCTCATCTTATCCACTGCACATCATCAATCTCATCTGGTTTTCAGTCCTTCTGACCGAGCATATCACCTACATGCATATCACAATGGATACTGTACATAGTTCTCAATCTCATCTTTTTCTTTCTCAAGTCTCAACCTTCATTTTCATCACCATCTCTCCACCACCTGACATTTCTATTCAGGACTAATCACACAGATGACCGCACAGCTCTTCTGCGTTATCTGTACCGACATGCAAAGCTACAATGATCAGCCCTGGTGAGTAGTGGAATGAGTTTCGGCTAACATTATTGGTGTTATGGTTTCAAGGTTTAAAGCTACAATGACTGCCCCCTTCAATCCTGAAGATTCTTGTAGTATTGTAGTACCAGGGACAGGCAGGTGCAATGGCAATGCACCGGGTGAACACCCTACTCTCTGACAAATAGTGTATTGGTTTTAACGTGCATAGGTTGTGACTCTCCTATACACGGGACCAACATTTGGGTCCTTCCGATGGATGTAGTGTTTTCCAACCACATTCACACCCGCACTGAACACAGTGGTGAGGCATGCTAACAGTAACACACAATGCTAGCATCAGATTCATATGTTAGACGTCTTCTGGCATGCTGCGGGACTCGATCGAACCCACGCACATTGAGATCTAGGATCTTATGCGGATCAGGCGCTCTAACCAACTGAGCTACGCCAAGTCACACATAATGCGAGGTTACTAGGATACTAACCTCGCACCATGAACCGCACTTGGCAGTGGATTTCTAACTAGTGGGTCGCGCGTGCTGTGACCCCACTTCTGGTGTCCACAACACGACTTGTAAGGCTTGATTTTTCTGTGCCCGGCGGCATGTAATGAACCACTGAGTAGAGCTACGCTGCCTCCCACGAGGCATGAAGCGATGTAGACCAAAAGCTTCGGTCTCTGTTATGTTGGTTGTTCAGCTGAACTCCGTTGGCTTCACTCACCAAATACAGAGACCCAAGTTCTAGCGTGATCTGTACAGGGGACTTAATGGCCATATGTTTATGTACTTAAGATCGGATAAAACGGGGAAGTGAATTTGCGCGACAGCAGAGGTAAGTCAGTTTTTTTGTTTCTTTTTACTTGATTTTTCTTAGTTTTTTGGCAATTAATGCCAAGAGGGAATATCAATTTGCATTTTGGTCGCGTTTATTTTCAAAATTTTTATTCATTAAAGACAAAAATTGAAGAGCCCCGACAGGGGTATTTTGCATTGCAAGTCCCCTAAATAATGGTGGCTGCACGATAGCGAGCCGTCTGTGTACGAGGAGAAATAAAAAAAAGAAAGTTAAAAACTCCTCGAAACACACGGCTGCCAGCTTAATTAGGCACTTCAGGTGAAAATTAGGAAAGACTGTTCCAGCATATTTGATAGGCTCACAATGAGGCCCTATATCTACGATTCACAAAACTGTTTGAATTTTCAAATTCCGATATCTAGAAGTCGAGTTATTGTCATCTTTGTGATGAAAAAACAGGGCTTTTTGTGGACAAAAGAAGATTGCGAAATCTTATTATTTTCTTTGTTTTGGGCATGGCACATTTATAACACATAGCTTATGGGGAATTGTACAATCTTTTAATATATCTTAAAGTACTCAGATTGATTTGACATATTGGCATATGATGTCTTTGGTTCAAGGGCAACTACCCCTGGACAATTCCCCCACCCCCCGACAATTCCCCCCACACCCCCCCGACAATTACCCCCCACCCCCGCCCGGACACTTACCCCCCCCCCCCCGGCCGGACAACTGTACTGTAATACTGTAAACCTATGCCTATTTTGGGGGTAATTGCCCTGTGGTAGGTCTGTGCACAGGTAAACATGACTTGATATTGATTTTCTTTGCTTGAACATTAGAAATTAAGTTTTCAATTAATAAATTTGTAATCAAAGAAGAGAATTAAAATAATAATCTTAGGATTTCTTGAAAAAATAAAAACAGATTGATTTCAATTGTCTATTATCTCATTATTGTTATTGTGGTCTCAATAAAATTGTTGATATTATTATTGTCTCATCATCGTTTCATTATTGTCCCAATTTTTATTATGATTATTATTATTATCATAATAACAATTATTTTTGTTTCATTAATATTATTTTCTAAATAATTATTACAATAAAAATTACTATCATTATAGTAATACTTGTTATAATTATTTCATAATAATTATTATTGAAATAATAATTATTGTCTCAAAAATTATAAGGCCTTTAATTATAATTATGATTATTTTTATAATTATAATTAAAATAATTTGATGACAATAATTATTTTTTAAAATTATCAATATTACTGTCTCAGTAATTATTACAATTATAATTACTTACATTATTATCATTATAATTCTTTTATAATAATTATTATTGTATTGTCTCTTATAAGGCCTTTAATCGTAACAGAGATGCCAACTTTTGGAAATCATAATTAGGGAGGATTTGCAACCGCCACCAAATTATGTGCGCGCAGCGCACATCTCGAGCACGGAGCGCTCGACCCTTGCGGCCGGGTCTGGGTTTCTAAATGCTCTCTGGTGCAATCTGACCCTTATTTTTGGGCATTTCACATGTTTTGAAATGAACATTGTTCCCACTTTTTTAACATAAAAAATATCAAATATGCATTTTCACATGTAAAAAAAAATGAGGGGACAAATGAAGTACCTGTTCTAAGGAGGAATTATCACTATTGGCTATAGGCAGGTTGTGTTCCACTTTAAATCCAGTAAAGAAAAGCTCAGCGCTGCACTGGTCCCTTGCTTGGTGAAAAAAATTAAATAAAGACAACAGGGTACTAGTGCCAGTGGAGCTCGAAGATCTTGCCTTCGCAATGTCCGTAGGCCTATGCCGTTTTCTCCCGAACGTTTGTGCTTCCGAAGACATCATGACCTCCCTGCTAAACTGAAATGTCCACGCTGCAAATTGCGCAAAATGCATGGTACATTCCTCTTTCCGACTTCCGAACACACAGGTACTGGAGACTGTATTCAGTCTTATACTTCTGAGACCATTTCTTGGTCTTCTTTTGTTGATTTTCCGCCATTTCGTGTCAATATCAACCCATCAATACGCCGAAATCACACACTGATATTCCACCGCACGACTCGACAAATCCAGTGGCCGCGAGCGCACACGCCTCGCGAAGCTAGCCGGGCCTACCGGCCTGGTTCACAGTGGGTTCCCGTTGGGCATTTCACATGCACCAGCTTTTCGCTGCTCCTTATTTGTCTACCTTTCACACAGAATTAAGTAACAGCGAACGTAATGGAGTTACTACATGCTAAAGTTAGCAGACGATACATGTCTTTCCAATCAAATTTGATCAATGCAAAAAAATCGTAATTTCGGGAGGATAAGGATGGTAATCGTAAGGGCGGGAGTTGGGATGAATTTTCGGGAGCCTCCCGATGAAATCGGGAGGGTTGGCATCTCCGTCGTAATTATGATTATTTTTATAATTATAATCATTTTTATAATAATCATTATTATTGATGACTTATCAATATTACTGTCTCAGTAATTATTACAATTATAATTGCTTTCATTGTAATTGTTATCATTATAATTATTTTATAATTATTGTAATAATAGTTACAATGTATCACTGTCTCAATAATTATTAGGCCTATAACTATAATTACTATAATTATAATCATTTCTACAATTACATTTATTTTGATTATGAGTATTGTTATGATTATATTGATATCTCATTAATATTATTGTCTCAGTAATTATTACAACTAAAAGTACTATCATTATAATTGTTATCATTACAATTATTTTATTATAATAATGATTACTGTAATAATAAATTTATTGTAATACTAGAATTGTCATTATCTATGTAATTATAATTATTTTATAATTATTACTGATGTCTCATTAACATTGTCTCAATAATTATTACAATCATAATTATTATAATTATAATTGATATAATTGAAATCCTTTTATAATAATTATTATTGTAATAATAATTATTATAATTGTCTCAACATTTATTGTCTAATAATTATTAATGTCTCATCACTATTGCCTCATTATTGTCTTCAAACTAATAATTAACACCAAAACAAAGGTCCATAAATCAGATATCAAATTCATGAAACACATCTTAAACATGTATTTTTTAAATTCAAAGGCTTTCTGTGCCATTTAAAAATACAACTTCCGTTGACAATTCCATATTCTATGCATTCAGACGCATTGATACAAAACAATAATCCTTATCAATCAAAATTCTTGAATTTTACTCGCAGTTTTTTGTCTTAATACATATTTCGCAAAAAATCTACAAATTAATTTTCAAAAAACAATTCAAATTTCATAATAAATAGAGCTCAAATCGTAATTTAAAAAAATATATACAACGAACAAAACGAAATGTGTCTGAAAATCCAGACTAATCTCGATGCCCATCGCAACGGGGATGACGTCACACACAGCTTCTCGCGATCGCGCACACGGTCAAAACTACCCTGCTCGATCGTCAAGTCAGATTCGCAAACGCCTCATGACACTCAAATTTGAAGCTCATATTCGGAGTCTCTCTACGGACCAAATTCGATTAAAATTTCACAAAATGTTCTCAAATATATAAACTTATAAATGACCAAAGTTATCAAGAGATCTGATGATTACAAGAAGGAAATTTCAAGGAAAGAAAAATAAATACTTCAATATTAGGTCGTTCCCTCGCAAGAAGGTAAGTGTAACTCTGTGTTATAGTATTTCCGATGTTTACCGAAGATTTTCGAAGCAACTGCAAGAAATTTTGACCAATCAAAATCACGGAAATAAAGGAAGAAAATGACTCTGTCTTTTCGGCCAAAATCCGAATGCAACTCAAGCACTCGGCCCGAAGTGCCGAGTGGAGCGAACTGTGTGTGTTAGACATACGCCTGCCATTCACTGCAATGCAAAAATCGACATCTAGCGCTTTGTCCGCGCGATCGCGCGCCCGACTGAAGTGCCTAGCTTAATTTCTAGAAGCGATGTTAACCGACAACTCTAAAATCCATTGCATAGACATGTTCGTAGTGCGAGCAATAATAGTATAGACAGTACCTCGCAATACAGGTGACTGTGAGTGAGATTCTACAGTAGGAGCACTCCTAGTACCAATGAGGTCCAAACATTAACATGTATGGACCTCATAGGCGACATTACCCAAAAATATGGGTTAGACAATGCTGTTCTGATTTCCAACCCAAGACTTTGGTAAATGTACGCCTTAATACAAATTGGAGTTAAGTGATATGACTTTCATTTGGTGGGGAGACATTAAAAGTATTAATTAAGTAGTTCAAATTAAAATAGATTATCATTAAACTTACATTTCAGGCCCTTTTTGTTGATTTTCGGTGAGCGTTCCACACAGCTGCGACGAGTGATCAACTCCGAAGTGATACGCGAACTGGTCAGCTGATCGGTCAGGTGATCGGTAGATTATCTTTTTGTCAGACGTTCATAATTTATGTAAAGCGTATCAATCTTCAGTATCTTGATTCCAAAGTATCAGTATTGCAGATAAATGTCATTATTGATTGGAATCAGTGGCGGATCGGGGGGGTGGGGGTGAGCATTTCTGCCCGATCCCCCTATTGAGATTTGTAGTAAATATTTTGGAATTAAATACGTTGTTCATACTAGTTATGCGACCCCTCCCTTATGATGATCACAGCATTATTTGTAATGGGGATATTTCGTTCATAATTATTCTTGTCTCTTCTTTCTCTTTTTTAGCCTTTTTTTGCTTGTTAAACCTTTTTTCCTTTTTTTTTTTGGGGGGGGGGGCTCGCCAAATTTTACGTGGGTCAAAATTACCTTCATTTTTTTAGTGACAATCTTTTTTTCATTTGTCCAGTTCTACGCGAGACAAAATTACCTTCGATCATTATTATAGTTAAAACTTTTTTTTATTTTTTATATTTATTTATTTATTTTTTTTTGGGGGGGGGAGGTTGCCAAATATCACGCGAACGTTTTTCAGCTTTTACTGTTTTATTCGACTTATAATCAAATATTAAATGGGGCTTACCACAGTTTTTTTTTAAGTCAATTCATAAGAATATTCCTCCTCGGGATTTGAGCTTTCTTTCATGAAATATCAATTTTTTTTCATGATTACCAAAAATACTTAAAATTTTTTATCGGTGTATGCCTATAAAGCTTTAGCTCATGCGTTGCGCCTGCCATATTTTAATGCTGATCAACTTTATGCTTTTAATGAATTCCTAAAAACAATAAATTCTCAGATCATCAATTTTGTCGCAATCGAATAATTCGATTGCGTCTCTCTATCAGTTTTGAATATTCATAAAAAATATCAGCTCGTGCTTTTTGCTCATAATATTTTGATTAGTAAATTCTTCTCTTATATAATCGAGTCGGATAGATAGATAGATAACAAGAGAGGAGAGTTGGGGGGGTCCCTCAGCTACTTGTCCTCGCTTATTTGTTATTATGCTCATGTTGTGAGAGCTTTGTGTTTTCACATTTTTTTCTTTTTCAACCTTTTTATTGTCTCGGAGCTTCCCTCTATTTCTTTACACTATATAATGTAGTCCTTTTTACCTCATTGTTTCAATCATTGGCGGCGGAAGCCCCAAATTTTAGGAGGGGACAACCTAAAAAATTTTGACAAGCAAAAAAAAAAAGGCTCTCAACCCAAACATTTTAGGGGGGACGTAGGAAAATAAATTGACAAGCAAAAAAAAAAAAAGGTCAACAACAAATTTAGGGGGGAACGTCCCCGCTTCCGCCGCCTATGGTTTCAATTCTTTTTTTGTTCTCATTTCAATGAAAACATCATTATTAAACTGACGTAGAAGACTTTATTACGAAATTTTGACATTGTTTTGTTTCATTTGTTTGGCTTTCTTTTTTTCTTCTCCTCATCTTCTTTTTCTTCTTACTTTTTCCCTTTCCTTATTTTCTCTTCAGTATTTCATTCAGGTATCCGCCAATTTATCCCGGGGGGGGCCACTTCCATTCACGAGTGGATACCATGCGCGACCATGGGGTCTCGAAAAGCACCCTAAACACGTAATTTCCATATTCTGAAAATGCACCCCTTAACAAGTATTGGCGTGTGAAACCCTACCCTTAACAAGTATTGGAAACAAAACGATACTCTTGGCAAATATTCCCTGAAATGAACCCCTAAACAAGTACAGGAATGTTTTATTGTTACGGGTCCTTCGGTCGTCGGCTTTACCTTATTTGGTTTAGTACGACCCCACCTTCTACACCTCGCGCAAATCGGACTCTAAACACGAAGTGTTGGAGCAAAAAGGACATCCTTTATAAAACATTTTGATTTTGTTTTATCATCCCCGCAAATTAGACCCTAAACACGACGGTTTTCCTAGCGAATTAATAGATACCCTTTTTTCGTTATTTTGTGTTTTTGACACCCTTATCACGTTACGTAGGTAACGTGGCCCTATCGTGAAAAGGACATCCTTTTTACGTTTTTTTTTTGGTCGCGCATGGTATCCACTCGTCAATGTAAGTGGCCCCCCCCCCGGTTTTTTTGTGACGGCGTAGGCCTTTGCAAGCAGCTATTATTATGGTAAAAAAGTAAATGAAATGTCAAGAAATACATGATAATGATTTTTATGGTACATTTTAGTAGGCCTATATCAATTCATACTTGTTATCAAAAAGAAAAAAGTGGGTCGTTACGGACCATTAAAAATGGGAAATTTGGGCATTTTATATTTAGGATAGAGCAACTGCTCGTTATAGACGTCACAATAAATCAAGCATTCTAAATTCTATCAACTCCATTTTCTGTCAAATAACACCTTCATCGATATTTTGAAATGATTTTTCTCATATTTTCATCATCTTTTTATCAGGGTGAAATTCCCCTTTAATTTACAAAACAGATTCGCAAACAATATCAAGAGTAGTGGGAGGCAAGGGTGGAAATCTAAGGTAGGGGACCAGGGGCTGGAAAACAGGCAAAAAAAAAAAAAAAAAAAACTAACAAAAAAAAAAAAAGGAAGGTTTATCACCCCCAAAAGAAGGTCGTCTCGTCCAAAATATGTTTTTACTTCGATTTAAATGATGTAGGCCTATTTCTTTCCATCATATATAAAAGACAAAAAATAGTAGGGGGACATTTGATAATGTGCCCCTACTATTTTGGGTTAGGGGGAAGTGTCCCCCTGGGATTTGCGCCCATGTGGGTGGGGGGTGTTGCACCTCCTTTCGGAATCATTATGGAACAGTGTGAATAGTCGCTGTGATTTCGATCTCATACCTATAAAAAAAATAGAACAGAAGAACGCCTTGACCACAGGCCAAAATGCCTAACAATTTTTCCGCGGCATTAGCGACTCTCGTAAGATAAATAAAGTTGCATGTGTAGCTGTCTATGGCAACAGAATCTATCGCAGAATTGAAGCCAGAAGCGTGGGAATTTTCAAGAAAATTCAAGAAAAGAACCGGTGAGTACCGATTTAACAGTACTAATCTAATTAGTTACATGTATTGAATTATAAGAATATTCAATTTTTCGTGAAACAAAGCTTAGTTCTAAGCTAGGGCGGCCCAAATGCGCGTGAGTGGAGTCCCAGTTTCTTCACACGGGTAAGTATTGCGTTGTTGCCTAGAGTGAGTAGGAGTAGGCTTATCTCTTTTTTTTTCTTTTATTAGTTGGCTGGAATGCAATCATGGGACATACATGTAGCCAGGAGGCGTTCTGGGGTAAAAATCATAGTACTATTCGTACCTTTTACCCCCTAACGCCAGGCGCTTGGCCCTATAGGACGCACATCGGAAAGGAAAAATGCAACTATACAAATGCACCAAACAGCGCCTTATAATTTGAATCTGACGTTAACACTTCTGTACATGGGTATAAATATCGGTTAGCACAGTTTGGTACATTAAAATTAAATGAAAGGGAACAAAAATCGCAGAAATGGGATGAAGAAATAAAAGTAGAAGAGAGTTTACTCACATTTGTTGTCTTCGCCATCTTGGATCCATTGTTAATGCAACCTAGTTACGTGACGCTTATAGAGAGGGCGGCAAAATCAAGTGCTAAAATGTCCCGCTTCAACCACTGAACCAGGGGGGTGTTTCAACAATATTGTAACGCGACAACTGTCATGTCGCGCGTGACAATATTGATGAAACACCCCCCTGGTTCAGTGGTTGAAGCGGGACATTTTAGCACTTGATTTTGCCGCCCTCTATAAGCGTCACGTAACTAGGTTGCATTAACAATGGATCCAAGATGGCGAAGACAACAAATGTGAGTAAACTCTCTTCTACTTTTATTCTTCATCCCATTTCTGCGATTTTTGTTCCCTTTCATTTAATTTTAATGTACCAAACTGTGCTAACCGATATTTATACCCATGT
This sequence comes from Lytechinus variegatus, assembly GCF_018143015.1. Taxonomy (NCBI): domain Eukaryota; kingdom Metazoa; phylum Echinodermata; class Echinoidea; order Temnopleuroida; family Toxopneustidae; genus Lytechinus; species Lytechinus variegatus. The sequence goes on along the minus strand of NC_054742.1, from coordinate 55,586,995 downwards.
ACAGAAGTGTTAACGTCAGATTCAAATTATAAGGCGCTGTTTGGTGCATTTGTATAGTTGCATTTTCCTTTCCGATGTGCGGTCCTATAGGGCCAAGCGCCTGGCGTTAGGGGTAAAAGTACGAATAGTACTATGATTTTTACCCCAGAACGCCTCCTGGCTACATACATGTAGGCCAATCAATATGGATGAGATATTAATTATCAGCATCAACTGATCTAGTTAGAATTTAGAAATATCAGAAACAGTATTGGATGAAATGAAGCTTAAATTGTGGAATGCTGAAAGTGATGGAAATTATGTTTAATCATGTCAAATTTACAGCGGGCAGACATATGGCCTATTGCCTATTGGGACCGCCTTCATAATTGTGGTAACACCTATTCATTTGTGTGCACAAGAAATCGCATGCGCCATACTGTGGCTGGAGCCTGGCTGGGCCACACGCCAGTCAACGCAACGTCAACAATCTTTCATCAGTTCATTCATACTCAAGTCAAGTAAAAATGCAATAAAATGAGGCAACGATACTCACAATGTAAAGACTGTTCAGCGCAATAAGCGCGTTTTTACTACATGAAAACCCTCCGCAAACCATGTTGATATTAATGTTCAACTTTCATGAAAAAGCTGGATTTAACTCGCAGAGAATTCAATAGATGAAACTTCGTCCTTTTCGCGTGTAAATGATGTCACCGTGCTGTTAGTAGCTAGCTATGATATGGGTCATCATTGAAGAAATATAACTTCCGGGTCCAACCACAAAATCATTTTGATACTTCGGATAGCTCGATCAGAAAAGAGGACTTATCAATTCACGAAAAACGGTAATTGGAGCCCATATTTTACTCCTTCTTTGAATAAGAGATGAAATCTACACAGGCCTGCCCTGCGCCTAGGCCCTGATTCGTTTACGGCATATAGATGAGGGCGGGGCTTGGGGCACTATATACCGCCCCCGCCCCCCCCCCCCCCCCTCCCCCGCGGGCACATTAGTTTTTGATGGGGGTGTGCCTCACGAAACTCTGAACTGGGGGTCTAAGGAACTGACTAAAGGGGTAAAGTGTACAGGGTCTTGGGAACTGAATATATACCACACGGTGTGAAAAACAGGGTCTACGGAACGGGCCGGGCTGATTACCCCATAAATATCCAATAAGCAACAAAGAAAAAAGATGGAAAGAAAACTGGAGAAAAATACATGCAAATTATTATACCACTTTCTGAATTATGTCAAAATTTATCACAAGCTTCGATTTTCATCTACAAAATTCCAAATTTTTCATCGACCACAGCTCCTTTGGATAAAAAAAATGCCAATTTTAACCCACAATATTTGGTGGCCCTCAAAGTTTTTTGGGGGAGGAGGGGTGCTAATTACGCCCACGGAAATAGATTGATTACACCTCTGTGCTTATAGGCCTACTGTAGATAGTTTTTCCCTGATTAGTCATATACTAATTAATTTGAGTGGGTTGTTTTCTTTATTTGTGGTGTGTGTGTGTGGTGACGCTGACTCACACCCAGAGTCCCGACACTCAGCCCCTTCCTCTGCTTTCCGCTGATTTTCCACCTCCCCATGCTCAAACCAGCCTACGCCCTTGCTTTCCTTAAAGGTCAAGTCCACCTCAGAAAAATGTTGATTTGAATCAATAGAGAAAAATCAGAAAAGCACAATGCTGAAAATTTCATCAAAATCGGATGTAAAATAAGAAAGTTATGACATTTCAAAGTTTCGCTTATTTTTAACAAAATAGTTATATGAACAAGCCAGTTACATACAAATGAGAGAGTCGATGATGTCACTCACTATTTCTTTTGTATTTATTGTTTGAATTATACAATATTTCAATTTTTACGAATTTGAATATTAGGACCTCCTTACCTGAAGCACAAAATGTTAAAATAATGAAATTCCACGTGTTCAGGGAGGAATGAAATTTCATATCACCTGACAATGACGAGAAAATAAAAAAATTTCATATTTCATATAATAAAATACAAAAGAAATAGTGAGTGATGTCATCAGTTCCTCATTTCCGAGATGTGCATATAACTGTTTTGTGAAATGAAGCGAAACTTTAAAATGCCATAACTTAATTTTACATCCGATTTTGATGAAATTTTCAGTGTTATGCTTCCCAGAAGGAAAAACCAGTTAGACCAGTAATTTTTTTTTACTGGTTTCCAGTATAATTATACTGGTTTCCAGTATATTTTTACTGGGCCAGTTGATTTTTAACTGGACCAGTAAAAATTAACTGGAGACCAGTTCCAACAATTGCATTCCAGTTGAAGCAATTAGTAATACCAGTTAAATTGTTTTTCATTAAACTGGTGTTACTGGTCCAATAAATGGTTTCCAGTAGATTTTTACTGGTTTCCAGTAAATGTTTACTGGACCAGTTGATTTTTAACTGGACCAGTAAAAATGAACTGGAGACCAATTCAAACAATTGCATTCTGGTTACTGGTCCAATAAATAATGACTTTCAAATCAGATCATTTAACAAATTATGAAAAATTAATCTTACAATTCAGAGAAAGTTATTATCGTTAACATTGTTATCATCATTGCTCTTATGATTATCACAATTATTATTATTATGATCATTCTTGTAATCATTCTTATTACTGTTATTATTGTTGATATTGTAATTATTATTATTAATATTATCATAATTATCAATTATTGATATCATAATTAAAATAATTATTTCCTCTAATTATGATTAAGCTCAAAGCAAGATGTATTCCTCTGATATATAGTAACCTGGTCTAAAGTAATTCAATGTTTGAAATTAAACTGGTCAAGACCAGTAATACCAGTAATTCTGATGATGCTGATCACGTGGTTTACCTCATTTGCATATTTCCTGTTTTTTTTTAAGAAAAATCAGGATTTATAATGGAATATCTTTGCAATAGCACTCATTGTTTTTTGAAAACCTTCAAAATAATTGTGTGAACTAATTAACAATGAAAATGTGTAATTTTATACATCACATTCAAAATAACAGCAGAAAGATTAATTCACTAACCATCTTTTTCATCACATTTCACTGGCGATGGTATATAACAAACCAAAAGCATGTAATAAACTGATCTAGTAAAACCAGTACGAGGACCAGTTCGACCAGTTTGAGGACCAGTTAGACCAGTATGAGGACCAGTGAGACCAGTATGAAGACCAGTGAAACCAATAACAACCACCAGAAACAAGACCAGTATAAAATTCCAGTACTTCAAGACCAGTTTAATTTTTAACTGGACCAGTATGACCAGTTAGACCAGTAAATCGATGTACCAATTTCCAGAGTTACCAGTTAAAATTATATTGGTCTAACTGGTCCAGAGGAACTGGTTTTTCCTTCTGGGTTGTTGAATTTTTCTTTTATTCAAGTCAAGTTTTTGTTGGGGTGGACTTGTCCTTTAAACAATAAACAAATAAGATGAAAGAAACAGAGTATGTAAATTTTGTCTTTTTTTTCAAGCAATCTGCTTAATGACAACCCTTCTCCTGCAAACTGTAAATGTTCAATATTCTTTGCTGGTTGTAGATCATATTTGTTAAGAATGACTTTTTTTTATTTTGTAGTTTTTTCTTTATGGTTAATACCAAAATCAAGTACTGATATATTGATTATGTTTGTTACGTAATGAATATTGCATATCATTGTTATGAATGCAGAAGAAAAAGAATAAATCAAATCAAATCTATTTCACGAGCAGAAAAATAAACAAAGTTGTATTTTGATTCTGACATATCAGGTTGCAGTGGTTGCCACTAGCAATAGGGGGCGAGGAGGGGCAAACGCTCGAAATGAATCACTGTAAACAAGAGTACTGATTATTAAGCACTCAATAGGCGTAATTCACTTAATGTTTCTTTTTTCTGCCTACTATTGAAATCCAACTACATTCCAAGACTAGAGTTGAGAATATCCGCCCATTGGATGTTGTGCAATAAGGTACGATCACATAAATAGTTTGTCGCCATCTTGTGCTGAACAATAATGTCATCATATTTTTTGTTGCAAATATAATATTTTATTATGTCTCCGTATAACGTCTCTTTCCTCTCTGTAATAATTCATAATGCAGATAGACACTCTTTGTGCAGAACCCTGCTAAATGTTGATCTACAACAAAAGTGGAGGAAGAAGGAGGAAGAAGAAGAAGAAGAACAACAACAACAAAAACAGCAAGATCAAGAAAATAGCTCCGCCCTATATTTTACCGGCATTATACCTAATTCTTTTTCTTATATGTCGATTTCACATTCGTATAATGTATCATTTTTATTTGTAATGTTTTTGTAATTTTTTTGTTAATAGATTATTGATTTGTGTTATACCTGTCAGTGTTTTAATGTTCCAGACGGAAATGCCAAAAACAGCTTGATAGCTGATTTTTGAAATCTCTATAATAAACAGAAACTCAGTAAACCATCATGAAAGTTCATCTGTTCGTGAAAGATAACGATTTTGTTGAACTTTGGTTCACAATATAAAAAACAGAAAATAACGAAATCGGGTCACATCGCTGAAGAAAGTTGCAGTTAGCAACTCATAATTTCGAGGCCACTCTTTGTTATTTTCTTTTTTGTGTGTGTTGTGAACCAAATTTCAACAAAGTGAAAACCAACCACTCTTCAGCTACACATTTCATTCCGACAAAATAGAAGTGGATATCCCCGGAGGGTATCTAGATTCCAACAACAATTCTTTCTTTTTTCATCATTCTTTCTTAGAACTAAATCTATATGAAACATGAAAGTCTGTCTTGGATCAAAGGTGTTTTTTGTTGCTGATTTGTGTTTTGTTTTGTTTTTTTTGACAAACCAATAAAGGGGTTAGGATTGGAAATTCATGGCTTGGGTAAGCCAACAGACCGCGGTGCATGTATGAAAAAATGCAACGGTGTTGTTTTTGTGTTCTTAATATACAAATTCTTTATTCAGATTGTTGTACACTTTTTAAGTATAAACGTAGAGACTTATTCTTTTTTGTATTGTATTACAAAATACAGAGATATAAAATATCTATACATTTTTTTTATCATGGGATAGCTTATTCACATCTTTATTAAACAAAGTATTATATACATCAATTTTATTATTTGCTCAGAATTTAAAAAAGTCACTTTATGTTTGTTTCTTGTTGGGTTTTTTTAGTATACAATACCACATCATTATACAGAAAATACATGTGAAAATAATGGATTTCTTTGCATTATGGGTTGTGATAATCTTTGTTTATAAAATGTTCATCATAATGTATATTTCATTTGTTATATTGCTGTACATGTATTTCACTTTACTTTGTATAATTTATTTATTACTTGTGTATGCATGAAAAATGTGATGTTATCTGAATAAAGGCTAAAAAGCATTAAAAAAACTGTGCAATCCAATTCAATTAATTTTGTTTTATACTTACAATGATGATATGTATACAGTTAGCATAATACCATGCATGTATTATACAGTGCGTCCCAGAAAAAACGAAACCGAGATTTAGCGATCATTTATCATTACTTAATCATAATAAAATAGACAAATGACCTATATACCAATTGAAAGCTTAGAATCTCCTCTTCCATCTGATATTACTTAGATTATTTTTTATTCACGCATGAGTGAGCAAAGACAATTTGAAAAAAGGATATCAAAAACTAATTTGGCGAGGGGGTATATGGGTTTCAAAAAGAAAACCACATTTTTGAAAAGTTCAATATCTCCTCTTTAATTTGATACCTAAATTACAGAAAATGGTTGAGAAATAAGAAAGTTCTAGTTATTTGAAATAAGGCTTGAATTTCAGTAATTTCATAAAATTAAGAAGTTTTACAGGCTAGGCTGGCTTTCAAACTCACTCGACACTCCGTTTTGTTGACGATCAGCCATGCTTTAAATCTATCGTTCACCATGCGAAAACTTCTGTGGGAAACCGGTGAAAACACATTTATCTATGGAAGCTTAAAAGTGCCACCGAGATGTTGAGATAATTATCTCGGGAAGTCGACATCTTGATAGCAAAATATAAGATGACGAGATCCTGGATCTCATCATGTTGACATCTTTTAGAAGAGATGATGAGATGACGAGATCCTGGATCTCATCATGTCAACATCTTTTAGAAGAGATGTTGAGATGACGAGATCCTGGATCTCATCATGTCAACATCTTTTAGAAGAGATGTTGAGATGACGAGATCCTGGATCTCATCATGTCGACATCTTTTAGAAGAGATGATGAGATGACAAGATCCTGGATCTCATCATGTCAACATCTTTTAGAACAGATGATGAGATGACAAGATCCCGGATCTCATCATGTCAACATCTTTTAGAAGAGATGTTGAGATGACAAGATCCCGGATCTCATCATGTTGACATCTTGTAGAAAAGATGATGAGATGATGAGATGATCTTGTCATCTCAACATCTCTTCTTAAGATGTTGACATGATGAGATCCAGGATCTTGTCATCTCATCATCTCTTCTACAAGATGTCAACATGATGAGATCCAGGATCTTGTCATCTCATCATCTCTTCTACAAGATGTCAACATGATGAGATCCGGGATCTTGTCATCTCATCATCTCTTCCAAAAGATGTCAACATGATGAGATCCAGGATCTTGTCATCTCATCATCTCTTCTAAAAGATGTCAACATGATGAGATCCGGGATCTTGTCATCTCAACATCTCTTCTAAAAGATGTTGACATGATGAGATCCGGGATCTTGTCATCTCATCATCTCTTCTAAAAGATGTCGACATGATGAGATCCAGGATCTCGTCATCTTATCTTTTGCTATCGAGATGTCGACTTCCCGAGATAATTATCTCAACATCTCGGTGGCACTTTTAAGCTTCCATATTTATCTCATGAAATTATGGAAATAAAGCTCCGACAAAATTTACTTGGCAACGCCAACGATCGACGATGCTCGGCAACCACACCCACACCCCCGCCCCAGAACTGCCACACAGCCCCTTTAAGCCATGTGTATATATACCGCTTACATCCGCTCGATACGGTATGTGTGTGTATTGCCTATTGGTGTATTCAGTCGGCTAGGCTGCTTTCACCGGGATCGGGAAGCCGTACGAAGTTGCAGTGCACCGAATTTCTTCCAGTTCCAATCTTAGCTGGCAGCAGGATCAGGAATAAATAATTCGCAATTCACAGTGCAGCTGGCCTGAGTGTGCTTGTGACTTGTGTCCACTTTGTTATGGTAAAAGCCTGTTTTGAAATTTTATCTGAACGTTGGCCGGATAAACGTCAAACTTGGAATTCATTTTACTGCATTCTGCTGTCGTTCTCTCGCGTTGAACAACATGGCTGAAGCGAGGAGTGCCGCTGATGAAACGGAGCCGAAGGTGGATTATTTCTCCAGCACGAAAGAGAATACCTGGGAAAGTAGATTCGAGAAATACAAGCGGAAATCTGTCAGAAATCTCTACAGAACTCGGTGCGTACTATTGTTCTTTAAAAAAGGGAATATAGACTAGACCTAGATCTAGTGCCCATGTGGATGTATTGTCAATGAGAGTAGTAGAGGACTAGGTATTTTGCCTTTTTGCTGATGAAGTTCTATTCTTTACACATGACCACTTCCTTATTTCCTGAATCTTATTCTATCTAGCATTTTGAAATATTACTATTAGTTTTTTTTTACCGATGATTGTGATGCAAAGTATAAAGTGATGTTTTTGTGATGGAGAGATGATGATGACTAATGATGATGATGAAGAATGAGACTAATCATGATCATGATGTCTTAATGATCCTTTTGATAATTTTCAAAATTGATGCTGACTAAATTTTCACAGTAGATCTAGATGTACATGATTATTATAGTTGTGACTGTGAGATTGATGGTTACTAGTATATTAACTTTTGTAGTGAATGTTGTCGATACTTGTGTAGACTAGCAATTTATTTTGCTGATTATGGTTCCAATTTAATTCACTGTAATCCGCATTTTCATTCATCTATCATCACATTTCAAGATGTTGAAATTAAAATTTCAATTTTAATACCACTCCTTTCCCTATTTCTGTAAAGGAATCTGATCATGAATGGCTTATGGCCCACATCTCCCTGGAACCTCTGTATTGCCATAATAGCCCTCTCTCTCATCATGGCGATCGATGTCTCGTTTCTCCAACCTATTCATGATGCCTTGTGGAGGGTAGCGAGATCTCTCACCATATGCGAAGGTAATACTGCCGCTGTGTGATATCACATTTTTAAAAAAATAATGTAGATCCAAACCGAATTACATTGGGCCCAGCTTAAGCTTACAGGGTGCCGTTTCATAAAGCTGTTTAGAAATTAAGAGTGACTTTAGAAATTGCTGGTGAACCTTTCTTACATGCTATAATCACCAATGAACATTAAATGGTGACTGCAATTTACCTTAAGAAAGCATTACTAGTCGTCGTTTAAGTCACTCTTAACTTACAGTTCATGAAACGACCCCCATGTATCCAACAAGAACAATTGATGATAATAGTTCTTAAATTAAAATTTTAATGAACAATTTCATTGAACGGTGCTCTAGAGTCTGGATATATGTTCACATCTTTGTTCATGTATAGTAATGTAGAATTCAGACTGGTGACAAACGGTGCAATAAAGCTCAGTTTTGAGGCTCATAAATTTGAGTTTTTCTATTCAAATCAATCCTGTGGTAAGCAGTGAAAATGCATTAAACTTGTTGGCAATTCCCCAAAATTATGTATGTCTGACCCCCTGTGGGACCTTCATGAATTTTTCTTTCTGTCTCTGATTTCTTGTTCTTTTGACAGCCTGTAATGTTCTCAGAGGACCATGACTTGCTCAGTTTAAGACTTAAAGGGGAAGTTCACCCTGAAGAAAACTTTGTTGTAAAAATAGCAGAAAAAATAGTAAAAAAATATTGGTGAAGGTTTGAGGAAAATCTGTTAAAGTGTAAAAGAAAGTTATTAGAGTTCAAAGTTTTGGATTTGTGACGTCATAAACGAGCAGCTGCCTCATGTGTTATGTAATATAAAATGTATGAATTTCAAATTTTGTATGGTTCCTGATGACTTAGTTTTGTTTTCTTTTCGTGATCGGATGTGAAATGATTTGTCTATTGATATACAAAAGGTACAGTGAAAACTATTGTCAATTTTCTGAGAAAATGGCATTTTATTGTTTTTTTACCATTCGCTATGTAGGAATGCTGCTCGCATATGACGTCACAAATCAAATAATTGAAATTCTAATAACTTTTTAATTATTTGATGAATTTTTCTCAAACCTTCGGCAATATTTTTTATTATTTTTTCTGCTATTTTTACAATAATTTTTTTGTCAGACTGAACTTCCTCTTTAAGAAAAATGGGGGTCAGATGTACAAAAAGGTTGATCATTCTATGGAACTGCCCTTGTGTATATTTTACTTATTCTTATGATGATGTATTTGCTTCTGATTTGGTTTTTAAATCTTGATTTTTTTAAGAGAAAATAAAGTTACATGAAAGATGAATGTCCATATTTTATTATTCGAAATAGACATGAAATGAAATACTCCCAAAATCTGCTTTACCGCTTTGCAGCGCCAGATTGACGAGGCTCCATCTCTAATCATTGAATGCCAAACAGTGTAGCAGGAACTCCCATTTTTTTATGTCTTTTGGTCTGACGCGGCCGGGGTTGGAACTCCTGATCTCCCGATTGGGAGACGGACGCTTTACCAACTGAGCCAACACACTGGTTGTCCTTATTACCTGATCTTCTTTGCATATTTCAATCCAACTACATACATGCACACCATTCTTGATGGGCTTGATGCTAGATGACATCCCACATTGTCATAAAAACTATTGAAGCATTGCACTAGGCATTATGCCTAAGCCATTAACATGGCTGTGGGAACCTCATCAACCATGACTAATATTGAATAACACCACTGAAATGTGTACTTTCGTCGCACAGTACACAAGTAGTCTCAAGTTTAAAGAGAAATGCCAGTAGTTGCCGTAAACACTGATTTCATGAGAAAGTCTGTAAACCAGGCTTAATTGTCAGTATATCATCGAGGATCTTGATCTGGTACAGTTACATAAACTAAACTTTGTGAAATCTTGAAATCTACGCTGAAAAATGTTCACACTGAAGATAACCTACACAGAAAGGCACACGTGGGACAGTGTATTATTATTGCTGGAATAAAGACCCGACAGAAGTGACCGAATCCGCGCTTATTTTGCTTATTTCTCATTAATTACACAATTTCTTCCAAAATCCTTTGGCACATATTTTTTATTCATACAAACAGACACTTGGGTGGTCATTATATTAGATTCTGAAAAAAGTCAGTTTGAGATCGTTACCAATACTGGAATTTATCTTGAAGTAGAGACCAATATGTGCGTATTATGAGTCTTCAGGGGGTTGCCACACCTGAATGTTTAAACCAGGATTATATGCCTTAGTATAGAGACTACACGTATGGCATGCTGTTTTCTTAATCCCACTTCTTGATATAAAGAGTTGCCTTTTATTTTATTAAACAGATGATTCTTCATATAAAATAAATTAAAATTGTGATATTTTGTGTAATTAACAAAATGCAAATCTCGATGTCTAGCATGGAATGCTTTATGTAGTAAGAAATTAGAGTAAAGGAGAAAGTGGTTGGCCATACATGTATGTGCAGTAGGCCAACATGTATGTTGGCACATGGTCACTGAAACGCCCAGATTTCTTTGAGGCTAAGTCTACCGGACACCTAACAACAAGTCGATTAGAATGAGGATGCCGTTTAGAGAAAATTCAAACAAGACACTGAGAATTTCATCAAATTTGATGCAAGAATGACTATTTTGCATCATTTTACCAAACAATTAAGTTCTGCACAATACAGAAAGTGTTCAAATGAGTGAATTAAAAGATGTCACCTGACATTTGCTCACTTTTTTCATTTCATTTATTTATTTCCATTTCTGGTAAAAAAACATTCAAATACAATCAAATATTTACAAAAAGAAAACATATGAATATACATGTAAATACCAAGAATATGGGGGAGCCAGCAGAGGCCATTGGCCTTTCAAAGGCTGGGCTCCAAAGCCATATTGAAATATACATAATAAAGAGAGAGAAAGGGGGGTACAGGTACATTTATGTCTGAATTGTGATGGGTAAATTATATATCACTTAAGATTCCTTCATGAGATGCATTTTATACTTTCGTTTAAATGAGGCAATAGATGGAGACATTTTTATATTAGCAGGTATTGCATTCCAAGTAATTACTCCAGAATATTTTACAGATTTACGTGAAGTTTGATATTTCAACAGAGGAATATACATGTTATTAGCATGTCTTGTATTAAGTGTATGGACATCCTTTGTCATTTTAAACATATATAAAAAATATGGGGAAGCAAGTTTTTATTATACATGTACATAAATGATCCAACTTGCAGTTCATGTATTTGAAATATAGTTAGCATATTAAATTTTCTAAAAAGAGGTCCAGATGGAGTTCTCGGGTGAGAGTTTGTAATTGCACGTAGTGCTCTTTTTTGTAAAACATACAATTTATTTAGAATAATTTTAGCACAATGCCCCCAAGCAACAATACAGTAAGACAGATGGGGAAGGATAATAGCATTATATGATATCAATCAATATTTTCAGAAGAACAAAGTGTCTTATTTTGTATAATATACCAATTGCATACGAGATCTTTCGCAGGATGATATTAATATGTGGAGTCCAAGTAAGATTTTCATCAATTGTCACTCCAAGAAATGTGTTTGATACCTGTTGTATATTAGAATTATTGATTGCAACATCGCAGATTTGTTCAGAGAGTTTTTTATTTTTTGGTTTGAATATCAAATAATTAGTTTTTTGAGAATTAACCAGTAATTTATTAGCCAAACACCACATCTCCAATTTTGGTAGTTCCAAAGTAATTACATGTATATATTTCATGGGCATTTTTACCAGATACAAAAAGTTTTTTTTTTTTTCATTTTATGAAACCCAAAGTATATCCACTTTTTCTGATTTGAATGAAAAATATGGTTTTCTTCCTCTCTGAACATACATGTACATGTCTTAGTATTTAGTAAACTCGTCATCATCATCATTTAGTATTTTAGTTTATTGTGAATCAGTTAAGAGTTAACATGTACAATGTATTTCTCTTCAAACCTATTGAACATTACGTAAGGAAACACTTGTATATGATTGACAACCCTTTTGCACATGATAGGTGGGATGCAAAACAAGAGAGGTGAGCATGTCCAGATTTTGCAGAGTTTTCAACTGTTGATCTTACGCTGAAACAAATAGTTTGATGATGGTTTGTTTATGTTTAGTTGGTTACATGTATTTCTTGGTCTCGATTTTTTCTCTTTTTTTTTTTTGGGGGGGCATTATATTCCTTTGTGTAGCTTTAGTACGAGCCAACTGGATGTGGAAACATTTTTAGAAATAGACTTTATAATCAAATATTTGCTTGATCCATATTGTTTGTAATTATACTGAGTCAACTGAAGTGTAAAAATATTTGAAATTCTTTCATTTATGATAAATATCATTCAGTAAATTTCTCATGGCACAAAGTCACAAACATGCACTAGTGTGGTTCAGTGGGTACTACAAGTATACACACATGTAGATCCATTATGTTGTACACACTAGATACTTTCAAACCTGCATAATTTAAAAAAACAAACCTGATAATTGTTGAAAGTGTCATCACACCCACTAAAATCAGAAAACATGAATATGAGCCAGCAAAAAATAATTTTGTATTCTTTTCCTGTGTATGGAGGATACATGTTTGTGAATTCTTCTTATTTCTCACCTCGTGTTCTTACAATGATTTTCATTTTTTTTTGTGGGGGGGCACAGCTATCTCAATGACACAACATTGTCATTGAGTATGAAAAAAATGTAAAACCAAAGGTCACTGTCATGTTTGCTCAACACTTGATGCAAACATGATTTTAGATATGGGGTGTTTATGAAATGCCAAAACCAGGCAACACACAACCCAATGAACCTATCTTGCATATTTTCAAACCTGTTTTCAGAAAACTAGTCCCCCAAAATGAAAATTTATTGCATCTAATGAATTACATGTACATGTAGGCCTCAATGATAAGTAAATAATAAAAATACAGTTTAAATCATACTATTATAATTAAAGTGCGTTTTTGTTATTGTTTTTCCAAGTGCAACAATGAGTGAAAATACTTAGCTTGAGAATCATTAGTGCAGGTTATTTGGTCAAGCCTATTGAGGCCTATCAATTAAGGAGGTTTTCTTATCATATTTGCAGTGAAGATCTGTACCTAGTACAAATCCTTTTTATAAAGAGCTTTATCAGCAATAGTTTACATATCATGACCAAGCCCTAGTGCATGCATTAATTAATTCATTCGTCCATTCATCTATTCATCCATCAACCCACCGTCTATCCATCCACTCATTGATAGATTCATTTCTCTATCCATTAATTCATCCATCAAACATTCATTCATCCATCCATCAAATTTTCATTCATTCATTCATCCACCAATCCATCACCCATCTATATCTATCTATCCATCTACTCATCCATCAATCATTGATCCATCCATCAATTCCTCTATCAATCATTCATACATACATTTATTCATTCATTCAATTCATTCATTCATTCATTCATTTGTTTTTGTTTGTTCATCCATCCATCCATTCATCCATTCATTCATTCATTGAATTGAATTGATTTCTGTTAAAAACAAATGCAATAAAACATTACATGTGAAATTGACAAATGAAAACAGGAGGATGGCCCTACTCATCAGCATAATCATGGCGCTGCTGGTCTACTGAGGGGTCTACTTCTTGCCTTATCCATCCATCAATCCAATCCACCCACATCACACATCTTGCCATTCCCACATAGTCTTCATGTAAATAGAGTGACTTAAAGGTAAATGCTAGTTTTGGTAACGATATCAAAATGAGTTCGTACAGAATCCAATGAAATGACCACTAAAGTGTCTGTTTGTATAAGTAAAACGCATGTGCCAAAGGATTCTGGAAGAAATTGTGTAATTGCTGAGAAATCAGCAAATAAGCACGGGATTCGGGTAGGGCGTCGGGCCCGACGCCCTGAGCAATAATTATACATTGTCCCACGTGCGCTTATCTGTGTTGGGGATTTTCGGTGTGAACATTTTTCAGCGTAGATTTCAAGATTTCACAAAGTCCAGTTAATGTAACTGTACCAGATCTAGATCCTCGATGATATACTTGCAATTAAGCCTTGTTTTACAGACTTTCTCATGAAATCAGTGTTAACTGCAACTACTGGAATTTCTCTTTAAAGTCCATTCATACATTTTTTACTACAGTGTTTACACTCTGTCTCCTTGATAATGAAAAAGATAACTGATGATTAAACAAAGTGAAGTGTGCATTTTTATCTTAATATAACTAACCTTGTTTGATCATAGACAGTTTAATCGAGGAAGTTATAAAGGTGACCTTGTACTATCTGCTCATTTACAAATTTGTGGCAACTGGCTAGTGTTATTTTTATTTTTTATGATGCCTAAATGAGCAAATGTATGCGTGGTTAATATGGTGATAATCCTCTCCCTGGCCCGAATTCACAAAGTATTTTTTTTAATTTGTGGTTTGAACTTTGAAACCATGGCAGGGCTCAAATTAACAGTTCAAAGGGCAAGGCCATTTTTGTCGCACCTGCACAGCAGAGTGAGACTATAGGCGCCGCTTTTCCGACGGTTGCGGCGTCAACATCAAATCTTAACCGAAGGTTAAGCTTTTGAAATGACAGCATAACTTAGAAAGTATATGGACCTAGTTCATGAAAATTGGCCAAAAAGTTAATCAAGTATTACTGAACATCCTGCCTGAGTTACATGTCACATGACCAAGGTCAAAGGTCATTTAGGGTCAATGAACTTAGACCATGTTGGGGGAATCAACATCAAAATCTTAACCTAAGATTAAGTTTTTAAAATGACAGCATAACTTAGAAAATATATGGACCTAGTTCATGAAACTTGGCCATAAGGTTAATCAAGTATTACTGAACATCCTGCCTGAGTTTCATGTCACATGACGAAGGTCAAAGGTCATTTAGGGTCAATGAACTTTGGCCGAATTGGCGGTATCTGTTGAATTACCATCATAACTTTGAAAGTTTATGGATCTGATTCATGAAACTTGGACATAACAGTAATCAAGTATCACTGAACATCCTGCATGAGTTTTATGTCACATGACCAAGGTCAAAGTTCATTTAGGCCTTTAGGGTCAATGAACTTTTGCCGAATCGGGGGTATCTGATGAATTACCATCATTACTTTAAAAGTTTATGGATCTGATTCATGAAACTTGGACATAACAGTAATCAAGTATCACTGAACATCCTGTGCAAGTTTCAGGTCACATGACCAAGGTCAAAGGTAGGGTTGCAAAATTCCCGGGAATTTTCGAGGTGGAAACTTTCCATGGGAATAAACGGGAATTTATTGGGAATTTTGGGAATTTTCGGCAATTTTGGGGAATTTTCAAGAAGTGTTGGGAATTTTCAAGAAATGTTGGGAATTTTCAAAAAGTAGCAATTTTCTGATATTCATATACAGGAATTGAAAGGATTGCCCTGGCAGATGATGCTTGATTGTGCTTTGTCAGTAAGTTTCAAGTAAAGCATAAAGATAAGATGATTAGACAAAGCAGAATTTCAATGAATTTCATGTAAAAGTTGATTTACTATATTACTGGTTGAATGGTATGTACGATGGCAGTACACGTACACTGCACATGCTAATACACAAATGATATATACATATACATTGTTCATGGATTGATACCTCTTTGATATTCTGATCTTTTTGCAGATGAGAAACATTATCAATGATAATTCTGCATAGTAGAAGTTATAACTTGGTGCTGTGTGCAGCATTAATTTGATGAGTATAAAAACGTTTTTTTGGTTAGAGCTTACAAATTAACCCTCTAATAGAAATAAAAATTTTGTTCATTATTTTCAAAATACTAGATCAAATTAAATGAAACTGATATGAGATTGTCATTTAATATCACAAAAGATATGAAAATGATAACAAGTTTCTCAATCTCAATCAAGGTCAAAGGTCATTTGAGGTCAACAAGCTTTAATATTGTATTTTTATTTCTCCCTTGGTGAAAAATTATTCATCTTGATTGTTTTCAGTCAGCCATTATAATATTGTTATTTCTTGCCCACCCCCTCCATTTTTTCAGAGGTGGAGGGTGGCATCAGAAATAAAGCAGTAATTTTACATTTTTCGTTCCTGGACCTGATTTTTTCCCCCATTTTAAGACTCAAGCCAGTGCCATAGCTGCTGGTGGGATTAGTCTGCTGTGCAAACCTAGTCTGCAGACACAGACCATGATTGAAACTTTGATCAAAAAGTGGGTCTCCATGCAAAGACTAGCTCATAAAATCTTGCTGTTTCCTGAGCGAGAGGGCCGTCAGTTCACAAGGCATGAGTAGGCTGCACATTCAGACCCTTTACTCGAGTGAAGGCTTTACACAGCAGACTAAGTGCAAACCCTTTACTCGAGGAAAATGGTCAGAATATGCAGCCTAAGGTTTCTGCCAATGACTTGTGTACAGAAGGTCCTTTTGTTTAACAGAAAGTTGTATTTGTGCTAGTCTTGTGTGAAGTCCCACATGTGGATCAAAGTTTCAATAAGGGTCTGTGCATGCAGACTGCATGTAGGGGGCAATGTTATTTAATGGCAGGTTCTCACTTAAAAGACATTTACATTTAAAGAAAAATGAAAAAAAAGTGTAATGCAATGGGGTTTTTTTCATGTTGAATTGAAAAGCTTCATTTTGTACATAATGCTCTATCATGTTACTGGATTCATATACATGTACATGTAATGTATTTATGTACAGTTTGATGAATATTTTATACCCTGGGCAATTTAAAGAATGAAGAACAGTATAAATACAAATGGAAAGTATGATATTTGAGGATATCTATTTATGATTGTTTATTTAAAAACATAATTTATCACTTTTTGTGAAAAAATGAAAATTCCCGAAAATTCCCAAAATTCCCGGCAGCTGAAAATTCCCGAAACTTTCCATGGAAATTTTCCAAAATTTCCGGAAAGTTTCCAGCCCTTTGCAACCCTAGTCAAAGGCGAATGAACTTTGGCCAAATTGTTATTTTTGTTGTTGTTGAATTACCATCATATCTCTGTTAGTGTATTGGTCTAGTTCATAAAACATGGACATAAGAGTAACCAAGTATCACTGAACATCTTGTGCGAGTTATAGTAGTTTTCAAAGTCAGCACTGCTGCTATATTGAGTCATGTGATGCAGGTGAGATGGCCAGAGGCATTCCACTTGTTTACTACAGTGTTTGCACTCTGTGTCCTTGATAATGAAAAAGATAACTGATAATTAATCAAAATGAAGTGTGCATTTTTATCTAATATAACTAATCCTTGTTTGATCATAGTCAGTTTAATCAAGGAAGTTGTAAAGGTGACCTTGTACTATCTGCTCATTTACAAATACATGTGGTTTGTGGCAACTGACTAGTGTTATTTTTATTTTTTATATTGCCTAAATGAGTAAATGTATGCATGGTTAATATGGTGATAATCCTCAGAATTCACTAAAGGGCCGTCTGCACCATCCCGAGTTTTCAAATTAGCGCGCTATTTCTGATCCGGCAAATTATCCCGATCTGAAAAATCTCGAGATTGTTTGTAATGCAGATGCAATTATCGCGCTAGTTCGTAGGATTAACCTCGAGATTGCAATCCCAAGTCAACTCGGGTTTATTTGCAAAATAGCGCGCTATTTACGAATTATCGCGCTAATTCGTAGGTGCAGACGCACTCGGGTTTGGACTCGGGTTAATTTATTCATGACCTTCAGTCCATAATGCAATTCGCGTTCCATTTCCGCCTTGGTAAAAACATAAACAGCGATTATACCGAACGCATGCGAAAGTCAACTTTATCATAGCGTTCATCAATTCCCCAATCAGCAACGATGGTGTCAAGCCCCCCGTGAATGGATTTTGGGAGAGACCAGACCGATTGGGGAGGCGCTCATTATCGACGATGGTCATAGTCAGTAACAATACTGACAGCATTGTCTTATTCCTTCGCAAAATGTGAGCAAATAGCATTTCTTTCCTCCCCCCTCTCTCTCTCCCCCTCTGTCGTTGCCTCGAAGTCCGCCATCATATTAAACGAAGAATACTTCACTCGCTTATAATTATTGCGTGGCTGAGCTGAGAGGATTGTTGCATAACAACGGTCGAATTCGGCGAAAGAGTACATGTACTTGATTGCATATCGCGGGAAGTTATTCAAAAGCGCGGGCCGTTGAAACTCCAAGATCGAAAGTGCGCATGCTCGGAATATCGGCTTGTTGCCTCGCTCGAGCAAGAATCGCTCTTCGTGCGATGGTGGAGACGGGGTTTCTTGAATCGTTAAGAGGGCTGATCGGGCTAAAATCTCGAGATTGATCAAACTCGGGATGGTGCAGCACCGCCTAAAGGTTTTTTTTTTAGTTTGTGGTTTGAACTCTGAAACTTTGGCAGGGCTCAAATTAACAGTTCAAAGTGCAAGGCCATTTTTGTCTCACCTGCACAGCAGAGTGAGACTAGAGGCGCCACATTTCCGACGGTGGCAACATCAAGTTTTTGAAATGACAGCATAACTTACTAAGTATATGGACCTAGTTCATGAAACTTGGACATACATGTAAGGTTAATAAAGTATTTTTAAATATCCTGTTTGAGTTTCAGGTCACATGACCAAGGTCAAAGGTCATTTAGGGTCAATGATTCTAGACCATGTTGGGGGAATCAACATCAAAATCTTAACGTAAGCCTAGATTAAGTTTTTGAAATTTTGTCATAACTTCGAAAGAGTATGAACCTGGTTCGTGAAACTTGCCATAAGGGTAATCAAGTATTACTTAACATTTTGCAGTAGTTTCAAGTTACATGACCAAGGTCAAAGGTCATTTAGGGTCAATGAACTTTGACCAAGTTGGGGGTATTTTTTCATAGCCATCATAACTTTGAAAGTTAATGGATCTGATTTGTATAACTTGGACATATAAGAATAATCAAGTATCACTAAACATCCTGTGCGAGTTTCAGGTCACATGACCAAGGTCAAAGGTCATTTAAGCATAAGGTCAATGAACTCATGGCAAGTTGGGGTTTTTGTTGAATTACCATCATAACTTCGAAAGTTTATGGATCTGATTTAAAACTTGGACATAAGAGTAATCAACTATCACTGAACATCCTGTGCAAGTTTTAGCTCACATGACCAAGGTTAAAGGTCAATGAACTTTGGCCATGTTAGGGGGAATTGTTGAATAACCATCATAACTCTGAAAGTGTATGGATCGAGTTCATAAAACTTGGACATTAAAATAGTAAATCAAGTATCACTGAACATCTCATTCGAGTTTCAGGTCACATGACCAAAGTCAAAGGTCATTATGTCAATAAACTTTGGCCATTTTGAAGGTTATCATTGGATTGCTGTCATAACTTTCAAAGTTTATCGATATATAAAATGAGGATATAGGGGTAATCAAGAAGTATCACTGACAAGTCTTAGGTCACATGATCAAGGTCAAATGTCATTTATTGTCAATGAACATAGTATTGTATCATCATATGAATTGTGTTTTTTGTGATTATGTTATGTAGCAGTTTTCAAAGTCAGCAATGCTGCTACATGTATATTGAATCGCATGATGCAGGTGAGACTGCCAGAGGCGCTCCACTTTTTTTTAAAGGGCTCACTTAATTGTAAAGGGAAGATGGTGCTCACTTTAGGGACATCAAAGTCCATTTTAAAAAGGCAACAATAGTAAAATGTACTTTTTACATTGGACTTTAATAATGCTCTGGAAAACTACAGGGCACGAAGACCACAGGCGAAAAGGTCATCTAATTTTGGTCTTAATTCTACCAATATTTGGAGGGCATCAATGCCAATTCTGAGGGCATCAGAGGGCTTGGATTAATTTGAGCCCAGCTTGATATCAAGATTAAATAATTGAGATTTCATTCATATATAAAGTGTCCAAGAATGAAGGCATGCTTTTATCTATGGTCCTGGGCATCCCTCAAGATTGGCATTAGGAGTGCTGCATATGTTATTCACCATAGGCCCCCATGGAAATTTGGTAGGTTTGTGAATTAGTAGCAGAAATTCATTAGCCAAAATCACATTCATTTTGTAGCAAAAACTCTTTTTTTGGGGGGGGCTTGTCAAATTTAAACCAACACCGCCTATCAAAAAAATATTCCCAGGGCCCTGCTTTTATCTCAGTGAGTTACAGTAATTTCATACTTGTAACTGAGATTACAACATTAATGAGCCCAAAGGTTTGATTTTAGGAGTCCACTATTTATGTTTATAAATTTACATAAACTTTTGACTCATTAAACGCAGCGATGTAGTGACAGGCGTGAATTTGGCACCCTGTGGCAAAGGTGCACATTCATCGGTGGATACTTTCTCAGTATTTATGCTGAATAACATGTAATGTAAGCATAATTTGTGCACGAAATCTGCATAAACCATGTATGGTTTCAGTTCAAATCTCAGATTTAAAACCACCTTTGTGATTTCTGATATTTGTGTATTATTTTGAAGAAATGATGCTTTTCAGTTGACCATTTTCTCTCATTGATGTTCTACTTACATTGTAAATAATCATAAAAAAATATTGTGAACTTATCAATTTTTCATAGATCTTTCCCAGAAATAGAGGCCTAACCCTTTTAAAGTTCTATGCACATTGCAAATGCTTGTGTCTTTGATGATGGGGGGGGGGGGGCAGAAAAGAGTTATCCTTATATGGATTGAAGCACCCCAATGAAAGGAAATAGTTGTTAATCACTGACCTTCTTTCCTCTACAGCTTCTCCATTCTTACAGGTCTCACAGGCCTAATTCATTCCCCATAGACTCATGTGTTCAATTGGCACTTTAAAAAATTCATAAAAAATAAGGATGAAATTCGGGGGTCGAATGTTTACTACCAGTGGATAGGATTTATATCTGGCAATCCATATCTGACCAGAAAAGGGTCCCTCGACCGGCTCATTTTAGAAATAAAATAGCCCTAATCCTTCCGCCAGTCAAAATATAGTCCCAAATTGGTGATATTTCTTCCCAATTTGGGAAAAGGAAGTTCAGTAATTACCAAAAATAGAATCAGTGTTAGATGGACAATCATATGCATACACTTTGTCAATCAGCCATATCAAAATAAAAAAAATAGCAATGGGTTGGCTCGAATGAATATCTATGGCCTGCCACTATTGATTAGGCCCGTGAAACCTTCATTCCACAGTCTTTATTTGAATTTTTAATAAATTTTTTTTTGAGAGAAGGGATACCCTTTTCCATATTATCACCCTCAAAATGTTAAGACCAGAATTGTGTAGATGAGCCTGCAATGAAAATCACATTCTGAAACAATCTGCACTATTTCTACTATTTTTTTTTTATAGATTACACAAATAATGTCAGTATGCCTACAGAATTACTTGTATATAAGTATACATGTAGTATGATGGTTGATTCTATTTGAAAAAAACATAGTAGTTAAAGACACAAACCCCATTGGATTTTCACAGTATGCCTATTCATGTCCCATCCCCCCCCCCCCCCCCCCTCCTCAAATAGTGATATTGTTGGCCCAATATGTTTTTTTTTTTTCTTCCTTTACCAATTGAGGCCTTACACAATTGGTTTATTTTTTTAATTCCTCATTGAAATGTAGGTCTGTATGATGCATGTAAATTACATGAAGAAGATTGTACATGTACATTTACATTGCATAATTCAACTGTGCATTACATTACCCTGGGCTATACATACATGTAAGTAGTATGCTGAACATATACATTTGTATTCATCACTGAAATACGTAGGCCTATGAAATATTCTGAAAGCATTGTAGATACTCCTTGAAAAACTAAAAACATTTTTTGTTCCAGGCAACTGCCTTTTTTATAAATGTATGTCATTCTGTATTTTTTGTATGAATTAGGCATTAAACTGAAATTTGGAGCACTTAGGGCCATTTGGGGAAAAAAACGGAAAAGCGTGCTATGAATATTGGGTATGAGGATATACTGTACTCAACTACTCTTACCCTTGATGTAAATCTGTATGACTAAAGTGACCTACCGGTATTCATCCACTGCGCATGGGGTTTGGCAGAACAATAATAAGTGTGAACATGTTGACCTGGGACTGTTCCTTTCAATTTGGATGTCAGTCTTTGGTGTATCCAATGGTGTGTTTACACCCACTGATGGATAAAAAATATATCAGGTATTTTGCCAGTGTGAAAGTGTTCAATTTCCCTGATAGAAAGTACTTGTAAAGTCGTAGGCACTCCAATTTGATTGATAGTCAGTCTTTGGTGTAATCATGGTTGTATTGTACACCCACTGATGGATGAATCAAGTATTTTGCCAGTGTGAAAGGGTTCAGTGTCCCTGATAAAAAAAGCCTGTAAAGTCGTAGGCACTTTTTACATTGGAGCTATTTTTCACAGAGCAATATCGAGAGAACATTCGCTTTGCGAATGATTGAGCAGTTCCAAGAAACTTTTATCCAGTCGCTGAGATGAAGCAAATGCAGAATTAAAAAAAAAATCAAAGAACGTTTTGTCTTATTAAGCCAAATGTAGAATGAATGATCTTAGCCCTTCAGTGAAACCTGCTTTATACCTCAGTCACATTTGCTCTATGGTGGCCATAGGGCAAGTCAAAATTAGCCGTTTTAACATTTCTTGTAATAGCTACACATATAGGTGTTTTGAATGAAACTGAATTTTACAGCTGTTGAGACTCACCATATGGTCACCATCATAGAGCAAATGTGACTGAGGTATAGTTAGCAACCATAAGGAACATCTGTCTAGAAAGACCTCAAGTTTCAGGCGCGAATTGCTGAGTCAGACTTTTCATTAAAGAAGACAATTCCCCCCCCCCCAAAAAAAAAGACCACAATGTTTTTCATTCATGGGGGGGGGGGTGCGCAATGAAGGCATTATATGAGGTGTACCATTATGCATGTATTTTCAAAGTGAAACCTGTATAGAAAGACCACAGGTCACAGAGTTGTGCATACATGTTTCAATGGGGGGAAATTATTCAAGGAAAACCATACTTGGTACATGTAGATGATGGAGTGGGTTTGACTGTATAGTTTCGCTGCACAATGTGTCATTTAGAGCCTGAACAAGTTCTCATGATTTTATGAGGGTTTTTAATGTTAGGGCTGGTGTGAATAGACCCATTTCTACACCGGCCGGCATCCTCCCACCTCTTTGTGCCAGGAAAGGCAAGAACATATGACGGACATATGGAATGAAATTTTATCGATTCGTTCAGTTTGAGAGTTTCCACACAAGAGGAAATGGACATTTTCGCAACTACATAAAAAATACCTGCCTATAAGTCCTCATGTGTAACCACATAGTGAACCATGCCTCCTTCTACTCTATCTCTACCTTCATACAAATATCATCTGAAAATGACTTGAGCTTGTGCCTCTCTGGCATACATTTGTTGATGGATATCATTATATTGCTTTTGCTTTGTACACAAAAAAATTCTGAGATTAGTTGCTGGGCTATGCTATGCCGCACTCTAAATTTCACTGATTTAAAATAAATCTGCATTGGCGGTGAATAATGAGAAGCTGAACATTGGATTCATTTTTAATACTATTATCTTTAAATCTTAAAAGATTTAAATTCAAATCCACAAGGTTTAATTTCAAATCTGCAAGGTTTAAATCTAAATCCAATGGCTGGTTATTATTCATAGAATATAGTATAAAAATGTAGTCAATGTTCATATTTTCACAAACCTTATTTTATTTTTGGACTTTCGACCTGTCAGTCTTACGAGCATATACCGACATGCCTGCCTTCCCTGTATAAGTGCTGGTATTCATACAATATACCTAGAGCTATCAATTATAGCCAGATATGTGCACATTTACAGGTATATATGTAGGCCTATGTATATGATTATATGAAATAGCAAAGAGCTCATATCAATTTCATCTTTATAGTTGTCCACCTCAAGGGCAAAAATGTAGAAATAATCTGCAGGCTGATCTGATACCCTCATCTTGAAAGTTGATACAATAAAAAGAAGTTTTAAAATATCGTATGAGACCAAATAAATTTAGAGTGCTTCATCCGCATTATCAGGTCCCTTGGAGAGGACCTTAAGCCATTGGACCTTTGGTTACCTAACTTAAGGGCATTGAGACCTTCAAATCTGAACACAAGACCTATATTTTCCAGCAAATTTGTGATAATATGTGACATATTGGGAAGCCAGCACCTCTGATTTTTTGTTTACAGATAAACAGCGCTATAGAAATGCTGTTCATCGTCAACATCATCACTATCATCAACACTGTCATCGTTGTCATCATCAACATCATCATCCACCACCATCACCATCATCAGTATCATTTTTATTGTGATCATGATCATCATCATGATCATCATGATCATGATCACCATCATCAATCGGTTTTCTTTGAATCAAAATAACCACAAAACAATTTGCATAACCTCCCTCACCCCTTCTGGGCTATTCCACGGTTACTCACGTTAAATTTGGAGACACCTTGACTCATACTTGGAGCTGTAACTCCATTATTATTGATAGGAACTAAACATCTCCTTATCACAACAAAGTACACAGTCTGACTATCCTTTGTATAAAAACAAAACTTGGGAAATTCTATTATGCTCCTGGCAAATCTTTGGAATGTGTCGGTTACTCACGTTACATGATTTGGACCAACCTGTGGAATTGCCCTTCTTTTTAATATAGGTGTGCCAGAGTTCACCCAGGTGGCTATTGTCTCGACAACAGTGGGCGTGGTCTACTTCATCCTACTCATTCACTTTAGACGTCTTCTTATGAGGGCCTTGCTAACATACAGAAGATGGATGTGTAAGTACATGTATAACTTTCATGTTTATTGATGTTGAAATATTACATTGAATTCATTTTACATTATACGCGCACTCCAAATATTCATGGGCATCAGTGCAGAGGATTATCTTATGTGTTGGGGGGGACACAACAATAGATGTCCCTCTCCCATGAACAAAGGATATTCCTCCACACTGATGCCCATACCAACATTGTCACATACATCATTCACATGCACTATCAAAAATTCATGAAAATTGAATTCAGTTATGTATGTCAGTTGAAATTAAAATTGAATGTGAATGAGGAGTGTGAGAAATAGTTGGAAGTTATTGATGAATGAAAGATAAACCTTGGACTGCATTTCAGCAATTATTGCATAAACCATATAAACACAAAAGTATTGTCTTCAAAAATAAAATATGGTAAATTATAACAGTGCTTCATAAAATAGTCTTGAGAAATTCTGTCTAAAATGGAGAATATTATATTCTAATGATGGAGACATATGGATGTTAAGTTTTAATAGCATGAATGATATCAGTAAAATAGGAAGATGAGAATGATAATATGATCAGAATGATAAATATGATCGATTGTAAGCAATGTTGGCTATTGATTAAAGAAGATGGTGGTTGTGCGTGATATGATGATGATAGTGACGATGACGACGACGATGATGATGATGTTGATGATGATGATGATGATGATGATGATGATGATGATAATGATAATAATGATGATAATGATGATGATAACAATGATGATGTGATGATGGTGATGATGATGATGATGATGATAGTGATGATGGTTATGATGATGATGGTGATGATGATGATGATGATGATGATGAAGATGAAGATGGTGATGAGGATGGTGATGTTGGTGAAGATGTCCATGGTGATTGAAGGGAAGGATGAAGAGGTGGAGGAGAATCAATTACATGTAGATGACTTGATGATGATGATCATATTGAATATTATTTTAACATAATCATAGATTACCCCAATTTCCACTTAAACTATCATAAAATTTTCTTCATCCTCAGACGAGCCCCCACGTCAACTGAGCAACACCACCAAGGTGTGGGGACTCCTCCTCCGAATGATCTGCAGTCGCCACCCAACGACGTACAGCCAGCAAATGTGCCTCCCACGACAGCCCGTGCCGGCCCTGGAGACCACTATCGCCAAGTTCCTGGACTCTGTTGAACATTTGATGGATGAGAAGGAGTTCCAGGAACTGAGAGATCAAGCCAAGGTTTGCTCGAAATGATCTCATACTTGGAATTTATATCACATGACATATGGGAAATCTACTTTGTAATTATAGATAGATAACACATATTCATTTCAAATTTCACAGGTTCTGTTATCACTAAAGACAGGTTTTCATTATACAGGTGTCCAGTAATATAGGTTTGACTACATAATACTTTATTTACCTTCCTGAAAAAAGGTTTATTTATCTTCACTCAATAGGCCTTTGAAGCTGGTGATGGCCCCAAGATGCAGAAACTGCTCCAGCTGAAATCCTGGTGGGCCTCAAACTACGTCACAGATTGGTGGTATGTTTCCCTACCTCATGCAATGTCATGGGGAGTCTTAATCATGTTTTAACGATGTTACTTTTCAGGCAAAATCCTGAAGACATTCACAGTATAAACAAATATCTAAGGAAGTAAAAAAGAGCCTTTTCTAGATAGTTTCACACCTTCTGGGCCCCAATTCATACATGTAGACATACAACTGAAGGTAACTTTGCCAATGAACTACCATGATGATGGGGCTTGGGCAGCAATCCGCTTGGTAAACTTATTTCCGTGGTCCCACTTGGTTGAGAATGACATATGAAGCTTTTAGAAAAATCAGTTCGGAATCTGGTTAATTGTCAAGTCCTTTGACTTTGTGAGTTTCATATATATATTCCATTGTCTCTGTGTAAGAAGGCCCTTAGCAAAACATTTTTGCGCTCCAGAAACGCCATTCAGGAATGCCCTTACTGGAGCTGCTAAGGGTGTTCTTGCGTGCATGCAATGCAGGAAAGTGTGGTGTTAAGGGCATTCTCGCACTGATACAATGATTTCTTTCTTATGTCAGTGGTTCTCCAGTCTGTAGGAATTGCAATGATAACCAGCAGCATTGGTTGGGCATTGTTGGACCGGTCGCTACGACCCAGCCCCAATCCCTTTTAAAAAATGTTGCCTTTGACGGCATTTCATTAATTTAATATACATGTAGTTACCATTAGAGAGATGGAAGTCATTTGTAAATATTGTGGTTCTTGATAATTTATTTCAATACAAACTTAAATATTAAAGAAAAAACAATACATGCATGTTCATATCAAAGCTTGTCACTGACACTGTTGTGATGGTGAAATATTGAATTGTTCTGAAACTTTATTAATTGTGGTATTTGTCTTTATTTTTCAGGGAGAAGTATGTGTACCTGTCGAGTCGGGAAGCCATACCAATGTACTCCAACTACTATTGCCTGGATTTCTGTAACTACAAACCAACTTGTATACAAGCAGCAAGGTACATACGATAATTGAACAAAACATTTTAGATCAAATTCACAATGGTAGTTTTGAAATCGATGGGTTCCACAAACCATGGTTTATGCAGATTTCATCTTCAATTATATACATTCAGGTAGCATCCGATGATGAGTGTACAATTTGACATTCACTGAAATTCACTGTTTATGCAAATTAATCAATGGTGGACTCGTATTAATACAGTTCTCTTAGAAGGTAATCAATGCAAAATGTCTGCATTATGAGTTTGGGCCTTAGAATTTTACCAGTAATTTTTGCCAAAAGATGGCACTTCACAATTTTAGGGATTTTTAAAAGATTACTCTGAATAAGAGAGGGGAAAAAAAGTCATAATAGGTCATGACTATTGGTTACAAGTTTGAATTCGTTTTGCATTCTCTTTTTATACATAGAAATTCTCTTTCTCTATATCACCCTCTTTTTCTTTGTTTCTGTCTTTCTCTCCTGTCCATCCTTCTCCCCATGTTCAGAAGTAAAGGAAAAACAAAAACATGCCCTTCACTTTCTCTATTTTCAATCATTATTATGCCAATGTCAATCCTAGGTGTTTATCAAAGGTATTGTATTTTGGGGACCTATCTATCTATCTGTCTTTCTGTGAACTAAAAATAAAATAACCGAAACACCATCGGAGGGATCAAATTAAGAATCGTTCTCTGTGTTCATAAAGGACTGACAATGATCTTATAAAGTTTAGGGGTATGAGGGTCAAATTTGAATGGTCAAATGTCACAGAGGTCATTCAATACATTGAGAATCATGTGAAGTATCAACCCTAAACTTGGGTCATGAGTACGTTGCGGTAATCTGATTGGATCCATAGGTCAAGGATTTCAGTAGCTTATAACACTTGTCATTGAAAATCACTGATGCGAAATGCTCCCCGGGGATTTTCCCTGACTTTTATTATAAGCTACCATAATCCTTGCATCTGATTGGCTCGGAGCAAGTTTGTTTCTAGTGAAAATCACAGACAATTTGTTTCATAAAATGATCCCCTGTCCTCAACAGAGCCGCAATGGTCATCTACCGCGAGATGATTTTCAAGATGGAGTTGGAACGGGAGAAGCTCCAGCCCATCTGGGTACGGAACACCATCCCCATGTGTATGAGCCAGTACGAAAGATGCATGTCAACTACCAGGTAGGTTTACTTGGTCATCGTTTCTGTCGTATTCCACATTCCATTTGATACATTATGAATACACAGCTGGATAAGCATGACTGCTTTATATAAATTAGTGAATAAATATCAGGGTCCTATTTCAAATTAAGAGTTTTAATAACAAATGAACAATTATATTCAGTGAATTGTTATTTATTTCAATTGAATAATCATGAACCACATTCCAGAATATAATTTCATGTAGCATTATAGCTCTTTCAATGATTGAACTTATTTTAATTGGTATTCTAGATTTTCTAGTTTTTTTTCCCCCATAATGTATTTTTGCAGGAAGCTATCATATTTGTCTTACTATCATGATTGTTGTTTATTTCTATATTTTGCAGGATACCTGGTGAAGAATGTGATGAAATTGTTCACTATGATCTAGCAAAGGTATATTTATTTATTGTAAAAATCTATTTAATGGAATGCCTACAAAAAAATCTATCTTCATTTTTATACGGATTATTGAAATCATTCAAAATATTTTTTAAGATTTCAAGATTCGAAAATAGAATATTTATGATGTATATAAAAAAAATGATATAATGCATACTAAGTATCTTGGTATAGGATTGGTCAAAAGTCAATCACGTGATAAAGGGTAGTTTCGCCATCAATAATCATTTGCAGTGATGGAAATTTTGCATTCTGCTGATCACTTCAGTCCATTAGGGTTGTAGTGCATTATAACTTAGTCTGAGTATGCGCAAAATGAAGAGGTCATTGCCCATAGATTTTTTGTTTCCATCATTCTCTATCACATGCAGTGACAATTGGACAAGATCTAGATGCGCGCACACAGTGTGCTTACGCGCTAGCGGTAAAAGTTTGCGCAAAATGGAAGTGCATTGCCCCTCTATGTTGTAAGTGTAAAATTCCTCCTTTGTGAAGTCACAGTAATCTGGGAAGATTTAGATGCTTGCACACAGTTTAAATACGCGCTAGTGTAGCATTGTCTTGATGGATATTTATTTTGTTTTGCAAAGGAAATCTTGATTTTATAACTTCCTTCTTGAAAATAAATATTAGTTTTTCCGTTTTTAGAGGCACTTGATGCGCAATATAAAGTACATAATCACCTCTTGATTTCAGGTGACGAGGCAAACTATCATTTGCTATCACTTGCTATCTTTCCTCAGCTTTACTTTGGAAAGATGTGTACATCCAGCCTGCTTCGAAAGTGATAGTTTGCACGCCACCTTCACCAGCAGTGATTGTCTGCTTTAATGATTTTTCTATTTGTTTATACAGCATGTGGTGATCTTTAGGAAGGGTTTATACTACAAGCTTGACACCCATGATAGTAAAGGCAAAATGATTTCAGCTATGGCGATGCAAAAACAAATAGAATGGATCATGGAGGATGCAGACAAAAGAGAGGGTGAGAATTATCCATTCATCTAACCATCACTTCATCCACCCATCAATTTATCCCTCCATCCACATCTATCCATAACATCTTTTCATCCATGGACAGCAATTTCATGAAATTTTTGGTCCCTCTGTTGGGAGGGGGGCATATAGGTTGCTGATCAAAATCTGAAATGTAAATGTTGATCACTGCCCATTCATTCATTTATTTATCCATTATCATTACAATCTGCATTCCTACTAATTATTGATCATTCCATCAATTCAACTATTCAGCTTTTGAATTTTATCAATTTATCGATATTTCAAACAACCATCCACATATCCATCAGTCTATCCTTCCACCTTTTATCCATCAATCCACCCATCCATCTACCTTTCCACTCATCTATCCCTCTGGCTACCCATTTATCCATCCACCCATCCATCCATTCACATCTATCCACCCACCCATCCATCCATCCATCTGTCCATCCATCCATCCACCCATCCATCCTCCCATCTATCCACCCACCCATCCATCCTCCCATCCATCCACCCACCCATCCACCCATCCATCCTCCCATCCATCCACCCACCCATCCATCCATCCACCACCCACCCATCCACCCATCCATCCACCCATCCATCCACCCACCCATCCATCCATCCACCCACCCATCCACCCATCCATCCTCCCATCCATCCACCCACCCATCCATCCATCCATCCATCCATCCATCCATCCACCCATCCATCCATCCACCCATCCATCCACCCACCCATCCACCCATCCATCCACCCATCCATCCACCCACCCATCCATCCACCCATCCATCCTCCCATCCATCCACCCACCCATCCATCCACCCATCCATCCATCCATCCACCCACCCATCCATCCACCCATCCATCCACCCATCCATCCTCCCATCCATCCACCCACCCATCCATCCACCCATCCAACCTCCCATCCACCCACCCAACCTCCCATCCACCCACCCATCCATCCACCCACCCATCCATCCTCCCATCCATCCATCCTTCTATCCATCCATCCTTCTATCTATCCCTCTGTTTACCCATTTTTCCATTCACCCACCCATCTATCCATATCCATCTATCCCTCTGTCCACCAATTTATCCACCCATCCATCCACCACATATCTGTCCACCCACCCATCCATCAATCCACCCACTATCCATCAATCTATCCTTCCACCCACCAATCCATTCAACCATCCATCCATCCATCAACCCACCCATCCATCAAACTATCCTTCCACCCATCCATACATCCATCAATCTATCCTTCCACTGACCAATCCATTCATCCAACCACCCATCCGTCCGTCCATCCAATTGCATCCATCCTCCCATCCACCCACTCACCCACCCATCCATAAACTACCCTTCCATCCACCCACCCATCCATCACCCTGTCTGCCCATCAACCCATTTATCCGTTTGAAATGTGTTCGTCAATCGATCAGATAGATGCTTCATCAAAATATCTTTTTTTCAAGCGATGATCAACACTTCTAAAATTCATTTTAGTCTACATTGTGGAGTCTTCAAAAATGTATTAAAAATTACTTCCACCATTTTGGACCCCTTCCAGATTCGGAAGAGGCAAAGGCTGGGTATTACCTTGCTTCGTTGACGACAATGAAACGCAACGAATGGTATAAGATTCGCAGGCATTGGTTTGGATCAGGTGTCAATGCGCAGTCGTTGGAGATCATTGAGTCCTCTGTGTTTACGGTAAATATTTTGGTGCATTTTATATTTTTTACTGATTTCTAGTATATACAATTGATAGTCATCATTGAGGGCATGAGTGAGAATTACACGTACCAGGCACCTATACATGCCAGGAAAAAAGCCGAGGGCATTTAGACAGTTTTACCGGAAACAGGCATCTATAATTCTAATGCCTGTGCAAAATGATGTGTATTATGTTTTTTATATGGGTCCTTGTTATTATCTATAAAACTATAAAAATATCTATATAGTTGATAGTACCAGGCATTGGCAAATTTTCCTGTTTACCAGTAGCTAAAATAGATGAGTAGGCACATGATGTAAGTTTATTGTGTATTTTTTATTTTTGTTTATGTATTTTAAACATGTTATTATGTATACATTTATGTCAATTTTGTTACCTTCGGGAATAACCCTAATAGGCGTTTGGCTTTGTCAATTCCCACCACATGAATTCGAACTGAATATCGTCGCATGCACCACGAACCGTCCTCTCTGTGCACTTCGATGCGAAAGTTACTTTTGCAAAAAACGCATTTAAAGAAAAGTTTTTTTTTAAAACCAGCAATAAGTGCACCTACAAGGAGAGCAAATTATTAACCAGTGTCTTTGTTAAAAAGTTCAGGTTCCAAAGTTTCATCCCGTATCTTTATATTTTGTTGAAGTTAATTATTTACGCCACAGTGGGCAACATAACAGAGAGGACGGTTCGTGGAATAGATACAGTGCGCTTAACTTTCGCATCAAAGTGCGCAGAGGACGGTTCGTGGTGCGTGCGACGATGTTTATTTGTTGACATATTATATATCTGCATTTGAATTTCTACTAGCCTTTTTAATCAAATGTGGAATTTCATTATTATTATTAACATATCATATCCTCTCAAAATCAGTTGAGTCTCGAAACCGTATCCAAGCCTGATATGAGCAGCAGAGGTAAATACTCAATGAGTGGCGATGGAAGCTCCATTTGGTTTGACAAGTGTTTTCATTTGTTGATTTTTGCCGACGGCAAAGCCGGTGTCAACGTGGAGCATTCTTGGGGTGACGGCCTTGTCATGGGTCACATGTTTGAGTATGCCCTCATGGAAGAGTAAGTGAATGTCTTTTCCTGCTTTGGTGTTTGACTAAGATTTCTTTTATTTTTGGGGGGGGGTTCGTGAATTATTTTAATAATGATTTTCATTGATAGTGTTATTAATGGGAGTATCTTATTGGTATTGAAAATGACAATGATGATTATTTTTTTTGTAATTATGATTTATTTATCCTTCTATTGCAAAGTATACATGACAATACAATCTCACCAAGTAATTGATATATGAAAATATACAAATGACACCCATGTATAAAAAAGCATGTCTAAAATACAAATGAAATAAACCAAGTGTATATTAAGAGAACGGAAAGTGCCTCACATGGCTCAGACCTTGTCCACATGACAGTATATAACAAATACAGTAAACATTGAATTAAATATCATGCAATGTCTTAAACAAAATGAGGAGGGGGGGGGATAAAGACCATTAAAGAAGCGTATTTAAAGAAAAATGATGTTGATGTTAACAACAATAGTCTGAACAATAATACAGTATAACATGATGATGAATGTGAAGTAGAAGAAGTAGGTAGGCCTGTTCTTTTGCTGTGATATTCTTGTTCTAAATAAGATATTGCAAGTTTTCCATTTTAACATGGTTGAAATAAATCTCCGATAACCCTATTCAAATTTTGACAAATGATAAATGTTGCCGTCTGATGCCTATTAGCAATGAGAATTTCAACCCTTGAACACTGGATTACAACTGAAACTGTTGTGAATCAAACAACAAAGGACTGACAAGAGGGGGTGTTTCACAAAAAGTTGAGTGTGACTAATACCTTGGTCACATTTGCTCTACGGCGGCCGCAGAAAATCTACGGTGGCCGCAGGGTCGACGTACGGCGGATTCCTACTTTTTACAGGCCGTAGGGGTGGCCGTAGAATTTTAACGCGGAGTTATAACATTTTTTCTTTTCTACGCTCGCCGTAGAAATTAGACTAGCCGTAGGCATGGCGTAGAACGGTCTACGGCGGCCGTACGTCGAGCGTACGGTGGCCGTGCGGCTGCCCTCTTGTTTTTCTTCCCTCCTTTCCCCTTCTCCTTTTGTGTTATCTGCTCGGGAGCCACCAGGCGCGTATTTAGAATTTTGCACCTCGGGGGCCCGACCTATAATTTTGGCCCATATGCATGTGTACTTTTCGAACAAAAAATGGCGACCCCTCCTCGTCAGGCAAACAGGTGCCTTAAATGCATGTTGAATTATCTTATTTCATAATCACATGAAAAAGGGCAACTGCAGACCACTTTTTTAATGATGACTTAATAAAAAGCAAACTATCCATGAATATGATGTAATACCACTTTTTTAAAGAACAAATGTGACCAGGAAGCACAGATATTGCCCTTTCACCAGCGGCTAACTTGGGTAAAATATGACCTTATTATTATTATTATTATTATTATCATCATCATTATCATCATGTGGAGTTAAATGCTGATTTTTGTTGTTTCCTATATAGGGTGTAGTTTTTACTTAAGACTAATGCGTTTATTAACATCTTAACTTTATTCTTACAAACAAGTTAACATGTTTAAGGGAGATTTAATTATTTCATAAGTCCAAATAAATAATGCGTACATGATTTTTTGCTTGTGTATAGACCTGAAAATAGAATATTCTGAGAAGTTTTGTAAGCATGAGCAGGATGGGTATTTATCTGTCAGGGCAAGCTCAAATTGTTTATATTCCAAAATGACCCAAAGTTTGGAAATTCTGAGCATTATTGGCAATCATGAACAGGATAGGCACTTAAAAATCATTCGACGCGAGCGCCAAGCGCGAGCTGAACTTTTTTATATTCCGTTCCAAAACTGGACATTCTATGCAATTTAGGTATTCATTAACATGATGTCCATCAAACTAATTATTTGATGCGAGTGCGATGTGCGAATCACCCAAAGGTCGAATTTGTCCCCCCTTCCTAGGTCGAACATTACTGATCTAATAACATCCAGATCAGTGTCAAACATTAATTTGGCGACCCCCCTTCCTAGGTCGAACATTAATTTGGTGCCCCCGCACTTTTATTACTCCCCCTCTCTCCTTTTCTCTTCTTTACCCTTCTTCTTGTTTCCTTTATCTCTTTCTTTTCCTTTTCTTTTCTCTTCTTTCCCCCTCCTTTTTTTTTATCTCCCTTTTCTTTCCCTTTCTTCCCTCCCTCTTTTTGGCGCCCCCTTTTTGCCT
Source organism: Lytechinus variegatus (assembly GCF_018143015.1). Lineage (NCBI taxonomy): Eukaryota > Metazoa > Echinodermata > Echinoidea > Temnopleuroida > Toxopneustidae > Lytechinus > Lytechinus variegatus. The sequence goes on along the minus strand of NC_054742.1, from coordinate 55,551,804 downwards.
ACCCAGGGGCCCGGACCCCGAAACCCACCCCCTCCCTCCCGCCCAGAATACGTGCATGGGCGTGGTGCGAAACTTTGAAAACTTTCTGAAATGAAATGTCTAATGTAAAATATCATGATGAGTGTGAAAAGCAATTCATGGTATACTCACTGTATGGTCCCCCTGCGGCCGCCGTGAGGGCGCCTTGCGGCCACCTCGCGTCTGCCGTAGAATTTGTCAAAAACCTATACGGCCAGCGCAGGGTCGCCCTAGGGCGACCGTACGTCATGATTTCAAGGACTTACGTCAGCCGCATATTTTTTCTCCATAAATTAAAAATACGCCGTGCGGCGACCGTAACATATGTGACCGCTAGAGTAAGTGGCCGTGGAAATTCTGAGGCGACCGTAGAATTACTACTTTTAGAATTTTTTTTTAAAAGATTTTAGAATCTACGGCGGCCGTAGCAAATGTGACCAAGGTATAAATGACATGCTTAGTGCTGATGCACACATGATTATTTAACAGGCAATCTTCCCGATTAATATGCAGTAGTGCACATCCTCTTAGCATGATTTGACCGATGCAGTGATTCCTTTTATTTGACATGCAACTGGACATTAAAGTGCGACTCTAAGTCATACTTAACTCTGTGAAATACCCCCAGGTCACCAATTTGGCATGTAGTAACTTGTGAACTGCTTTATAAAACACCCCACCCACCACTGATTTGTAATTACTTTGCAGAAAAGAACAGGTCCTGTAGATGAAGTTAATTTTTGCATTTTTTATTTTCCCATCAAAATAATTATCTTTATATCTGACCATCCTCCTCCTTCTAGACACCTGGATCCTTGCCTGTACTCGCCCGATGGTAATTGCGCCCCTCCCAAAAAACGTGAAAGTCGTACCGGTCTCGAGCCCCAGCCTATGGTATGGGAGGTAGACAATATTCTAAGCAAGATTATCATGGAAGCAAGAGATTTACATGTTCAGGTAAAACATAAGTTTGATTTGATTTGATATTTTTATTTTATTGAATGTTATTTCATCTGATTAAATGAGATGTGATACTGTGATTTGATGTGACCGAGTGTACTGGTGTAATTCTCATTTTCATTTTTGTTTTTCATTTCCATCCCATTCCCATTTTCATTCCAATTTTCACTCTATTTTCATTTACTTTCTCTTTTTTATATGATATTTCAATTTGTATTTTCATATTCAATTCGATATTCAATTTCATTTTCAGTTTGACTTTGAATAATAGTTTGATTTTGACTTGGTTTGATTTCAATATACATTGGGTTGGATGTGGATTCGATATTGAAAATTGAGAATTGAAATGTGGAGTTAATTTGAGGGTAAGGTAATAAGTGGGATATGAGGATTTGATTAGATGAGTTAAATGTGGATAGGTTTGTTTGTTTTTATATTTCTTTATTTGATTTGATTGTATTGGATTTTACAGTCATAGTTCCTATTTTATTTTCCCAACATTAGATTGATTTCATTTGATCTTAAGATATCTGGTATTGATTTGATTCACTTTGATTCAATGTGAGATGTGGGTTGCTGTAGAATGTACTTGAGATGTCTTCCATTTCATCAAGCATAGGGATTTTTCATCAACAATTGAAATAAATTTCCAAGAATGTATTCCAAAACTAAACTTACCAGAATTGATTATGGTATATATAGGCCTATTTCTTAAAATTGAATTAATCTGTTCATGAATCACCCCAGGAAAATCCATTCACTTTTCAGTTGCAACATATCGTTAGCATTGAAAATGATAAAATTGCATCAGGCTTTGTATTCAGGTACTCCTTTACTACATTTTTCATTATTTCAGAAAGCAGCTGATATTGACCACATTGTTACATATACTGATGACTGTGGAAAGGGTTTTATGAAGAAAGTAAAGGTATGTAAAAACTAAGTTTTCACATTGAATTTGGACATATTTCCTTATCTCTTTATGAATGAATGAAGAACCAGGCCAAATTTCTTTGTGGATTTCAAAACTTGTCATGAATGCAAGAAGATAGGTGGATAGATAGATAGATAATTCAGACATTCAATAAGCATTTACTGATAAATTAATGTAAAGCTGTAAAAAAATTATTGCGTTTAAATATACATTTGATATTATGTGTCATATGTATTAGTAGGTCATATCTACTTAGTGTTTATGATAAGGATTCAATGCATTACTTTCAAATGAAATGACAAGATTGCAAATTACTTGCTTACATCATTTTCTAGTCCTATTGTTAGATTTGATATACTCTGTCAGTACAAGCAGGTGGGGATGGGGAGGGACAATGTCTGTATCTGCCCCCCCCCCCTGCTGTTAGGGCTTTATGCCTATTTCCAAGTTATGATTTCCAAGGTATATTATTGGAAACATTCAGTACATGTAATCTCACATTCCCTTCTTTTCTTTCAATGATATTTCCTAGTTGAGTCCAGACGGTTTCATCCAAGCTGCCCTTCAGCTGGCGTACTACAGAGATTCTGGTCAGAAGCATGCTCTGACGTACGAGTCATGTGCCCTCAGGCTCTACAGGGAGGGGAGGACGGAAACGGTCCGCTCTTTCTCAAAGGAATGCAAGGATTTTGTCTTGTAAGTTTATCTTCTTGAAGTGATTACAGAGGATTTAAAATCTGGGAGTGTTTCATGAAAGGACTTGTTGGATGGATTATCTGACAAGGTCTATTTCATCCAAGAGTTGCCATGGGAACTGTGCTTCTCAGCCAGTCAAATTCATTTAAGGATATCAGATGTTGGGCCCCGTAACACAAAGCTTAGCGATGAATAAAAAATATGAAAGACCACTTCTGATTGGTTCCTGGTCAGTATTATAAACTAGATGCCTGCTATTTAGCGATTGATCGCTTATCTTTGTGTTTCGGAGCCCAGACTGGTGAAAAAATGAATGGTATGTGTGAATTTGGTACCATTGTTTTTCTCATATGACAGGCTGTGGTTTTTCATTTTTTTTAAATCATATATTTGCTCTTATTTTATAGATCAAATTTTTGGCACACTGTTCAGAAGATAAAGAGCCATGTCGTATGAAGGGTTTGTGGAATATTACTCAGACATAGAACCACTTCATATATTTTGACCAGTGAAACTCATTCTTTACAGGGCTATGGAAAACAAGGAGATGACGAATGAAGAGAAGAAGATGTACCTTCAGAAATCAATTGACAAACATCAAGAGATGTTCCGTGGATGTATGAATGGCGAGGGGGTTGACAGGCACCTCTTTGCTCTCTTTGTGGCATGCAAAGGATCAAACCTGGTAAGTTTCACAACAATGATTGTTTATTCTGTGCATGGATATTGAACCCCCAACCTTGGGGATTTGTATCTAGAAATAATCCCCTGGTCCTCATATGAATAATTGCTTCCTTGTTTTCATTCTCTCTTGCTCATATGCATTTTGAAATTTGTGCATTTATTTAGTATTTCTTATTACATTATTGCTAATCTTTAATATTTTTTCCTCTAGATTATACAGGTATTTCATGAATCAAACTGGGTTCACCAATTATTTTGATCCCAAACCAACCCTTATCAATTTAATAAACATAAAGATAAATATCCAAAATCTTATTTTTATCTTAACCTGGTGTCTTGCAGTTAATATTAATGAAATGCTAAATTGGCGGATTCGAAAATTTAAGATTTTTGGCATGACGTTTAAAGTGTCGTAATAGAAGTAATTTGAAAAATATCCTGATTATGCAGTGGTACAGTATCTTCTAAAATATTTGTTCTCCTTATTTTGACAGGAATGTGATTTTTTGAAGCACGCCCTCACACTGCCCTGGACGCTGTCGACAAGCCAGATTCCTCAGAGTCAAATTCTTGGTCGGGTCAATGTCAATGCTCCAGGATACAGGGACAAGGTCAGTGTCAATGTCATGTGAAGTTTTGTTTGTTTACTTATATATTTAGTTGCTCATTTATTTATCTATTTGTTTGTATATTTATTTATTTATTTATTTATTTATACATCTATTAAATTCTTAAAGATAAATTCCAGTTTTGGTAACGATCTCAAAATGACTTTTTACAGAATCTTATATAATGACCACCCAAGTGTCTGTTTGTATGAATGAAAAATATATGCCAAAGGATTCTGAAAGAAATTGTGTAATTGCTGAGAAATAAGCAAAATAAGCGCGGATTCGGTCACTTCCGTCGGGTCTTTATTCCAGCAATAATAATACACTGTCCCACGTGTGCCTATCTGTGTTGGTGATGTTCAGTGTGAACATTTTTCAGCGTAGATTTCAAGATTTCACGAAGTTCAGTTTATTTAACTGTACCAGATCTAGATCCTTGACGATATACTGACAATTAAGCCTGGTTTTATAGACTTTGTCATGAAATCAGTGTTTACTGCAACTACTGGTATTTCTCTTTAAAGTAATATGCCTAATTGTATATTATTTTTTTAAAACTCATATTCTTCATTTATTTATTCATTTATCTACTTAGTAATGGATGAATGAATGAATAATAAAAGTGAAGGACCACCTTACTATAAATACATATAGGTTAATGAAGTTTTACTACAGTAGGATTTTTCTGTATCATGTACATGAACTTTATTTGAACTCTTTCATCAATTTCCATCTAAGGGTGGAGAAAGGGGTTATGGAGGTCATTTTGCCTGTGCCAATCATTATCATGTTGTAGATTACACAGGAAATACCAAGGTTGTAATGTACAAGAACAAGGTGTGGGACATTTCCAAGCCAAGAAATGTACTACAGGATTTGTTGATTTCAAATAGTTGACCCCTTTTAGAGGAAACTTACAAGATATCTACCAGCTGAGAATTTCAGTTGGTTGCCAGATTCTGTAAACAAGAAGGAATGTGAAATGTACACATTTATTCATGGTTCTGAGCCACTAGGTTTAATTTTCATTGTGAAAGGATATAGTATTTGAGAAAGAAAATGAATATCAATACCTTTTTTTTTAATAAAACAAATATATAAACAAATAGATATTAGTTCTGATTTTCCTTTCTTTAATGAAACAGTACTACAGAAATCAATCAGTATATTTTTACACTTTTTTTTCATTGATTATGCATGAAAGTTCAGTTGCATATGTATACGCTTTAAAAAGGGGGATGTAGTCTTGCTATGATAGATATGAAATATTGGCTCTATCCTAGAAATGAATTTATCATTTGGACTACCATGAATTAAGTGATTCAGTTTTGTGAAGATTGGATTTTGCACCAATTTGATCACCAAGACCGCACAATTCGAGCAAAAAAATGCATTGTGCTATATAACAGTAACACATGAAACTGACAGTATTGTGTTAGAGTGGAGCTGCAGTGCATGCAGTTTCTTTAGATGGGTGCAGCACTGTGCACAGAAACTGAGCTTTCAAAATGTCACCCTGGCTGATATTCAGTTGAAAGTATTGATTAAGTATTTTGCTTGTCTCGCTCTCCTTACTTAATTTTCCTTGATTTCTTTCATCCTGCAGTCATGCCCAGGAGGAGGCTTTGCCCCCGTGTCGGACCAGGGCTACGGCGTGGCATACATGATCCCAGAGGACACGCGTCTCTTCTTTCACATTTCATCCAAACACTCCTGTCCCAACACGGACTCTGGGAGATACCGTGATCACCTATTCCAGGTCCTTGCTGACATGAAAGCTCTATTTGACTAACGTTTGCTCCTTCTACTTCGACTGCTATTTCTACATTTTCTTCTACTGCTACTGTTACTTGGCTGACTGGAGAACATTATGGCATATAGTCATAAGGACCCATGAATGGCAAAATGTGACAATTTGTTATGTTGGTGCCAGAATGCCCTTAACACCACACTTACCTGCATTGCATGCACACAAAAATGCCCTCAGCAGCATGCATAAGTGCATTGCATAAGGGCGTTTCTGCACTGTTGCGGTGCGCAAAAAATGATTTGGTAAGGGCGTTTTTTCACCAACACAACAAATTGGGTCTACACTGTTATGATCCTTATGTTTACTGGATGTAGTTAAATTTGCACAAGCATTGTCGCTATGTGTAGAGTTAAGGGTCTAGCGAAACGAAGACAAATAAGTGGCAATTCAATCATGTTATCAGACATCTCAATCTATACCTTGTAGAATATCATTGTGCCATATAGCGTAAGGTGTAGAGGTAATATAATGTATGGTTTGTTTGTATTTTGCTTTTGGAAATATCAATGCACTTCTGTAAATTGGTATGTATTGTAGATTGTACATGTTTGGAGACTTAATGGGTAATATTAGTTTTATTTTATTTTTGTCTTTTCTGGAATACTGTTTACATTTTTAAAAATAAATTTGTGGAGTGGTTTTGCAAGATAGCCTGCATATAGATCTTGTGTTTGATATGTTACCCTTGTACCATCATGGTAAATACCTCCTCCTTTCCTGAAATTAAATCATTAATGGACACTTCATGTTCTCTCTAAGTGTTTGCCTTGCTACGAAACTCCCACTTCCCAGTGAATTTTTTTTTTTTTCAAATTTAAAGTTAATACATTAACGTTTTGATATGTTAGAACAATGGCATGTAGATTGACCTTTGACCTGCTACCAGTGTACACGTGCGATTCACTGAAACCAGCTGAAAATATGTTATCATTGAGATACTTGTCAGAAATGGCTTGATTTGGTTGCAATATGAATTCACCTTGAAGAAGCATTCGTATGAAGCAAGACAATCTAATACCATTGCAGCTTTTATTAGTGATGATACATTATGCTACAGAAATCTATGTATTGTGGGGTTTTCTCAGTGCAACATGTGTCATATTTTTTTATCATGTCAGTGAATTGGACTGGCATTCAACCCCTTTAAAGTATTCTTTTATTGATTCTTCCATTGACATTTACATATGGCAGTAAAATACTTATTCGAATATTAACTGACAAATAACTCCATATTCAAATGACCTCAAGGTACCAGTAAAATAGGTAATCTATAGAATATAGGCCTACACAAAATTTATAAATCCATTCAACTAGTCCTTTCATGTTTCCAGATAATAAAAAAAGAAAAGTAATGAACTCATAACCTCATGGTCATGAGTCCGGTTGTATAACCACTAGACCCTGGATATCAGGACCTTTAGAGAGGTCTTTAAGCCGTTAGTTCTCTGCTTCTGAGGCAGGTTGCCCACAATGTATAATTTCAATAAATATAACAATAAAACTTACCTTATATCTGAAAACTAAAAGAAAATTGATCATCATTATCCCTATTTTGTAATGTATTATCAACATACCACTATGTTATCGATTCCTATGAAGCATTCATGTATTTTATTTGCATTGTATTTATTTTGAATGAATTTGGGGGTTTTATCAATTGTTGCCATGACTTTGAATACATAACAAATATCTCCAAATGAGCAACTTTTTAACGTAATGGACCAAACGCGTAGATCATAGGAATATTTATTACCAAACGAATGGTATTCTACATGTTTCTTGCTGAAAATATTAAAATTAAGCGTTCAGTGTAATCATTGTAAACCTGTTTTGAAACCAAATAAAATTGAATTTCGAAACCTAACATGTCTACATGTATTTATAAGCAAGCCACAGAATAAAGAAAGCAACATCCCACTCAAGAATTATTCAAGCTTGAACGGTTTGTCTAATGACTTGTGAAATTGACCATATTTATTTTGTCAAGATTTGTAGTTATTGGTAGTCCAATCTATATTGAAGATTTTGTAATCTGTCCAGATACATGTATGCCTATATAGTGAAGATTGTCATATTTCCTATGACAATTATACCATCTAAATTCATCTTAAAGTTTTGAATTTATATGGTTATGATTATGTTCTTGGTACAGAATTATTTCAAGTGTAAGGCATCGGAGTCAATGTTGTGAAAAGGTATTCATAGTGGGATGAGCAGAGTTGTCATGTGAGCAATTGATGCCAGGGTTAAGTTGCATGTAAATTTTAATCAATCCTAATTACCATGGAATCCTGACTTTGATTGGCTGTTGAAACATTGTTACCATGGTAATGTTACCATGGTAGTTACCACTGGATGGCAAAGTTAGCATAGTGGTTAACTCCTACGCAACGGGGCCAGAGAAATTCTCGTAGAGTCATATTACATTTCAAATTAGAACTTTCCATTTGTTTGCTGTAATTGAGAGGTGCTCACTCTTCATGAGCAATTGATTCCGTATTATTTATCCTCATCACTTCCATTTTATTTTTCCTTATCACTTTTCTATATTTATTTTTAATTTGTACATATGTGGATATGTATATTTTTTCATCTATGTTCTTCGATGTAAACATGATAGAATAGATGTTAATGATGTTTTTGGCAAGATAAAATTTCTTCCTTCTACACACCATCTGGCATGAACGCTACTTTATATCAATTCTGACATTTTTTTTTGGTGGCTATCATGGTTTTTAAAATTGAGACATGTATTTCAATGTTTTTTTTTAAAACTTACTGTTCAGTGCTAGTGATTTTAGTAGTAAAATGAAACAATTTTCTCTGAATATATATATAGAGAGAGATGGTGTAATTAAAAAAAAAACAATCCTGTCAAGATAATACATTTCAATGTTCTCTGTATTGTGCAAATATCGGGCCTATGAAAATGTCTCATTTTGGATGAGATATTTGAAGCCCTTTTTATTCGCTTTTTTTTATTTTCATATTTAAGTTACCTTTTATTCTTCAAATTGGCATCATAGGTGATGTTCTTCTTTGTGTCATTTTCCAGTGAAACTTTACGGACTAGACTTAGATAGAGATTGAAGGGTGTGGGTGTACAATTGGAATTGATGTTTAGGAATTTGCATGTGAACTACCAGTATTTAATTTTGAGGTTTCTTTCACATAGCAGCTCTAGTGATTCTTGTGATCTTTTTCTTCTTGAAAAAGAAGCATTCAACGAGAGATACTAATGCATTAAAAGTGAGCACAGTATATGTAGATTTTTTTTTCTTGTATATTTTTGTACGCATTTGGAGTTTTTCATTAAAATGGATTGGGCCATACTAAACAAATTTGCTACTTTGTCCTGAATGGCTGATGAAAGATTTGCTATTTGACTATAAATCATGAATTTATCAATATTTGCATAATATATCACTCATCACTTCCCCTGTACAGAAATAATGCAATGAAATATTTTTCTTTAAGGTTTCAACAAATATTTGATATGATTTTATTCTATATTTGATCACAATTTTCTTTTTCGTTTAGATCTAATGTTACATGTTAGTGTATTAGTTTTATTTGTTTGATTATAATATGGTTGACTTGATGTACATTGTCAGAGTTCTACAAAATTCATTTTCATCTCTATATTTCAGCTTTATTTTCAGAGGGAGTAATCGATGCAGGTGGTTGATTTTGGAACGATTCTTTTATTTTTTGTTCTCGATATGGTTCAGTGAAAATTCTATTTTGATGTGTCTCTGTTTCAATGTTGTGTATTTTCTATTTAGCGTGTATCATGCATACTATTGAAGTATTCCCACTATCAAGTGACATTGTATGGACCAGTTCACTACAGGAACTGATGAATCTACTCGGGCTTTGAATCAATGGAAGGTTTGGGGGTGTTGGTTCTCAAGGCCGAAGGAAAGGCCTGTGACCTGCGAGACTGATTTTTTACCGGGTTTTAGTGCCTTGAACACACCTTGAAGGGCCACATTGTCATCTTCATGTTGATTGTTGTGGCAGGGTTTGGGGGCTTTGTAGCCCATTAATAACTCAATTTTGAAAGGATGGAAGGGTTAGATGTGTGGGGGTGATTGTTCTCAAGACTGAAGGAAGGCCTTTGAGACCGAAGACCAATGAGACTGAAGACCAGTGAGAATTACCCCCCCCCCCATCCATCCATAATGAAAAAATCCCTCCATATTTTCCTTTCTCTGACAATACTAGAAATATAAAGACTTGTTTCAAAACAGTGAAGCAAGATATTAATTTAATTGAGGAAATATTCACTTCCTTAATGTTCATATATTTCAATAAGAGGTTTTGGTAATGATTTGGACCAAATACTATGGACTTTTTAATATCTATATTTTGATTAATGAAATTCATTCTTATATGTGATTTTTGTTTACATTTTACTTTTATAGTAGCTTGAAGGGCTTTATTACAGTATTGGGTTAAATCAGAGAGAGGCGGGGGGAGGGAGATTTTAGATGTTGAATGGAAATCAAAAGAATGATGCCTAGTGTATGGTATCCTGTAACTACAAATCATATGAATAATTGTGTGTGAAGAAAAAACAAGAACAATTTTTTTTTATAAAATACATGAGTAGGAGACCTGGACATTTCCATTCAATTTATTTCTTGCGCTGTACAAAAGATTTTATTTCCCATTATTACCTGGCTTTATTGCTACTAATGTTCAAAACAAGTAAAGTGGAATATATTTATAGAAAAGATTTATTTTCGTTTGCTGAAAATGTAGAGATGAAAGCAATCCATTCATGTTTGCTGGGCAAAATGAATGTGTTTAGTGTGTGAATAACAACATGGATGGGCAATAGTGTGAAGGAAAAGGAGGATGAATGCAGCTTTTATTTGATTGTATCTATGAAAATAACACATAGAATACCCCTTAACTTCCCTTGCTTAATGCTTTCTATTTTAAAAAAAATGTATAACATGAAGAAAAAATCTACCCCCTTAATATTGCTTTGAATTGGTTTGACATGTTAAATCATATGTTCTCTTGGCTAAGCTGAGCAAGATAGGTTGTATCACTGTATTGGGGTATACTATTTTGGAAAATATTTGGAAAATATCGGTTGACAGTTGTAAAGTGAAGAGGCCTTGACATACAAAGTGCTATATTTTCTTTCAATTTTCTACTTGGTTTTGATGAAAGTGATTTCACACATGTATGACATTTGTAACATGATAAATGTTAGAAATAGAATTCTGAAAAGATGAAATTCGAATATGATTCAAAGCAAGAAAAATTGTGAAAATTGGAATAATTATTGTAATTGATTTTAAATGATATTTTTTTCAAAGGTAGTGTATTGTATGTAGAATTTTACTTTGTTTTAATATGTACATACCCTGTAATTGTAAGATAAAATGTGTGTAAAAAAATCATGTATAAATGCTTTGATTTAAATGATAGACAATGTGTGCATATTTGTCTTGAAGAATTGGGCATTGTCAGTTTGTCAGTAGTATGTGGAGCGCAAAAATAAGTTTCTACTTTTTGTTTGTGAAGTAGTCATTGCATGCATTTCTTTATACATGTATGGGCAAGCTGCTTTCTTTTGTCAGTTGTGCATAGAATAAATGGTGAATTATTATGTATTTAAGAATTGTGCATTTTATCGGCTGTAATTTCACTGGTGTGTTATTTTTTTTTACTAAATAACTTTTAAAACCATAAACAATTTTTTTTAGCAATTCATAGCATATCTCGCCATATTGTCATGTTTTGTCAACTTAGCAAGATAAATTATCTTGACATCTTAACAAATCTTTAAAGTCAATGACAAGACTTCTTTTAGGTCTGGTACAGAACTATTCTGCACCTCGGAGTAGTTTACTACCTTAGATGGCGCATAATGAATGCTGTTTATTATTATTACAGTTATCTTTGTGAATTCATGAGATCTAAGCAGACAATAATCACTCTGCAGATAACCAACACAGATATTAAAACACATGTGGGACAGCTAGTGTATGATAATTGCATAGGAAATGACCCAATAATTTCATGCTTGTTTTGCTAATTTCTCAGCAATTACACAATTTCTTTCAGAATACTTTGGCACATATTTTTGTTATTTATACAAACTAATTTTGAAACCCATTACCACTACTGGCATTTAGCTTTAAAATCACAATTTCTTACTGGTACATTCTTAATCCTTGTTCATTATTTCCCAGGATCCCAGCCCATCGTGATCCGGGAATCAGGGGAAATTATTTTTACCCCACATATGAAAAATGTGGTTCGGCATGAAAAAAGTAATTTGTTTGAAGTTTGATTGCAACAGTTAGCAAGCATAATATGTGCAAAGTGTAATCATTTTCATGCGGAGAAAGTTTTGTTTTCTATTTCCTAAACCTCTTATTGATTATTTTATGACTCTATACACATCGGCCTATTAAATGTTCGATGTGAGAAAAGGGTAATGCTCTTTGCTAGATTCTCTCCCTCTCCTCTTCTTTCTCCTCTCTCTCTCTCTCCCTCTCCATCCCCTATCTCTCATATATACGATTCCCTTCAAGAAAGCATGTAAGGACGTACAATACAGCAAACACACTAGGCAATTGTTTTCTTATTTTGATTTTTTTTTCTTTCCATTGGCACATGGTGCTCAATTTTCAAATTACATTCTTCTCCATCAAATGCACTGTACAACATGCTGCAACATACACAAATTAATAGTCCATAAATTTCAACTTAATAAAAATCACAATATATATATGCACATTTGGTTTCCAGGATCATAATATACATATACCATTATAAAGACCGAATGAATGAAAACTTATACATCTTGGAATGAATGAATGTCATTGAAACAAAAAAGGCACTATTTGCTATCCCATAATATCTGTTCAGAGCCAAAATGGTGTGAAATCCATGAAATAATGTGAATTTAATGCATATTCATCTCCAAAGAGATGATGCTGATAAAACTGCACAAATACAATGATTGAGATCGCAACCTTGGGACAAGAGGAATGAGATATGTGTTTTATAAAGCTGTAAGTTTACAAACGACTCAGAGCAAGACTGGTTGACTCTTTATTGCACTAAATGATGTCTCTGTTTTAGCGCCTAAGAGTATTTTCCAGCCGTGAAGTAAACTTGAGCGTAACTTTAAGAACTCTTCTGAAACACCCACCAGAGCCCATATCCACAACCTTTTTAAAATTATATATCCTTCACTCATGCATGTCTAAAATATTTAATGAGGTTGTTGCACAAAGTCTAGCTATTGAGTTGTATTCACACCCCTGTCCCATCAAAGTATTTAAATCAAAGCCATTCTGTTCAGGTGTTAAACAGTATTTTAAAATGGGGTAGATATTTTACAGGTGTATAAAATTAATTGATCATAAAAAACAGTCATACTGCTGTTTCAGCTGAAATTGCTTAACCCAAATTTAAAAAATGTTTTTGTGCACGTTTTAACCAAAGAAGATTTGCAGTTGAATTTAGAAACAATGCGATATTTGACAAAATAAAAATACATCAACTAATAATAAATTATATAAGTAGACATTTCTCTCAGAAACTGTAATAATATTTCTCCCCTTTCAAAGATTGGAATGGCAATAGAATGCATTTGTAAACAAATAAAACCATTTTATTACTTACAATTACAAATCTAACTAATTAAGATTAAGTATGTATTAGTGGATTAAATACTTTTCTGAAAATATTTTACATTGGCAATTTTAATAAGATAAGAAGTATTCACAATGGACTACGTTAAAACTTTCTATACATATAAATGATGTATGGTGGGTGAAATATTTTTAATATCACCACTACACTAGTGCATAAAACAAGCTTTCTTTTATAATACACATTTAGATATATATAAACACATAGATTACAGTATACCTATTGGACTAGATACATGGTACAATATTGCATAACAATCATATTTCATATTTATGACTTACGGATGTACAACACAGACAGATGAACAAAACCCCAAATAACATTGATATGATAAATCACAAATAAAGACAGCATAACCAGTTTTCTTAAAGGAGAGGAATGCATTTTGGCAGGAATACATGATCATGTACAACAAAGCCTATCTCCTAAAGAAATACTCTTAAAGGGGAATCCAACCCAAATACAAAGTTGCAAGTTTAAGAGGAAAAAGAAGTAAATGGGTGAAAGTTTGACAATAATCGGACAAACAATACCAAAGTTGTGAATTTCTAAAAGTTGTAAAATTGGTAATCACTATACTCATGGAGACTTTAAATAGGCCACATTGGTGCACAATTGGTGCACAATGATTGGTGCACATTGGTGCACAATGATTAAGGCAACTCTTCCACTTAATCCAATACATAAAATTGCTAAAAATTTGATTTTTTTTCTCAAAAGTTTTACTTCAAATTATACTTTTCTTTCATAAGGACATACAACTAACATGCTACCTTGGTTATAATTTTGGTTGCTGCCCCAAGAGAAAACTTGGGAGAAAACCACAAATCCCTGATTATTAAGTACATGGCCTATGGGAATGGTGTTCATAATATACTCACCCAGTTGCCAAAATAACATTTAAACATTCTTGGGGATCTCAATTTGAAACTGCTTTAAATTTCTTACTGCTTGTCCAATTTCTTTTAAATTTCACCATTCTGTCATACTTTCCTACTTTTTTCTCCTCTCTCTCACAAACATTTTATGACCAAGGATGGACTCCCCTTTAAGAATTGGAATGAAAAATTGACACTGCACTATATATTTGGCTTTAAAATGGGATACAATAGTTTTTAAAATACTGGCACACATCTGCAAGATCTCCAGGGACTCAAATCAGGTGGACTCGAACTCAGCTAGGCTAACTATAATGGTGCTCAGTGTTTTAATAAAGAATTCCATCCTACCAGAAGCCATTCAACACAAGGGTCAAGAGTGGCAATTGTAGAAAAATGCAATGATAAGAGGTGCCGAAAAGACTTGAACCGTAAACTCTGTGCTCAGTATGTATCCATAGCAACATCCATAAAAAAATGTGTGCTGACAATTGGTGAATACACAATATTTTATTTCTATACAATTGAAATGACAGCTAAAACATGTTCTAACTGTACACATACAATACAGACCTTGGTTTGAAAGAAGTATTGTGACATTTGGAGGAAACTCTTATTGATCATAAAAAAAAATTTGGAGAAGATAAAAAAAGGAGAATTCCTAGCAATGCTACGAAAGACACTCTCTTTGGTTGAATTAGTTATTATTCATTACAGGTTTTTAATGTGACCTGGGCTCCATAACAAAGCTTTGCGATAAATCACTTAAGTGCAATGACCAATCAAGATTGTTGTTGCATGTGCACTTAGTTCAAAGCACTGACCAGGGACCAATCAGAAAGGAGCTTTCATATTTCTTAATCTATCACAAATCTTTGCATGACTGGGGTTCCAGATACATGTATTACAATTAAAGACGAAAATCACATTTGACTCTATATGTAAGTTTACTTTTATTTCATTAAAAGAATTTCAAATTAGAGGAATGAACAACAAGATATGTTACATGCAAAATTTTCAACCATCTAACATACCTTTATAATTGGATTATGTAAAGCAAAACATATACATACACAATAAAAGCCCACCATAAAAATATCCATTAAAAATCCTATACAAGAAGATAAGCGACAGTTTTAAATATTGCATTGCAACTCAACTAATCACATTAAAATATCTATTCTGTCCGCACATTTCTCACCATTCACCGCTAAAAGCAATCACTGATTTTTTTAAAACAATGTTTTCTTTATGGCAATTCATTCTTTGGCACAGAATAACATCAATAATCTTTGATATAAAACATCATTATTCCTAAGTGAACTGTGTTTCATACAAAATAATTTTGAGCTCTCTCTCAATTCCATGTCCAGAAATTCTATTCCTCAATACGACATTCATCTCAAAAAGTAGTATTTTTTACTTCAACATTACACTCATCTACAACACTCTGAAATGATTCAGTCATTGTCAGAAACTTGCAACCAATTTAAATCCCAAATCAATCATAAATATTGAGATAAATTTCTATCCCAAATCAGTCATAAATGTTGTAATTGATTGTAAATCAATTCAAGCCCCAAAACAATCACAAATCTTGCAATCAATTTCAATTTCACCATTGATTACAAGTTTTTTCATGCAACGTATTTACCAGCAAATTTGTAATTGACATTTGCAATCAATAGCAACTAGCAATGCCCCTGTACTGCATATACCACAAACTTACACCTGCATTTTGTAGTTATTTTATAAAGTAACTAAAAATGCAATAAAATATCAAATTAAACCATTTTGATGCCAATGTGAGGTATTGTGTTTTTTGTTGCATATCTTTAAAAGTGACAAAAAACAAGTAAAATTGATCCCATTGACCAATTTAACATTGAATGCAGTCATAAGCCAACAATATACACGTGATTGTCAATGGCTGAGAAATAACAAACAAATAATGATAATATATGAAGATATTGTGCTTTTAATAGATTCATTCACATTAGGTACATTTGAAAGATATGAAGAATAATTGAATATAAAAATGCTCCACAGCATTCAAAGAAACTGATACCTGAATTCATAGTGCAAGGAATTCAATTTAAAAGAAAAAAATGAACCAATGTATGGTACATAAATTGTAATAGGTGAGAAAAGCACGGAAAACATATCCCACATGCAAATACACAAGTTCTATATTCTCCATTTGAAAAACTCAAAAGCATCCAAAATATCACCATCAATGTCAAATAGATGTAAGTTTTTGATAAGGGGCATGTCTTTGGCCACAGGAGAATATTGCAATTGGAAAATTTTCCTACAATATGTCATGGAATGTAAATTGGAAATTTTCACAAGATATATTGAATCTTAACCTTGAATCTAATCATGAATCTTGATTCTTGAAGAGTAATATAAGAAAATTCCATGTCAAATGTTTACTGACGATGTTCAACAGAACAACAATGCATGTTCCAAACAGTCAATAGGAGGTACTCACTCATGGGGAGAAGATTATAATTTGAAAACAATGGACTTCGCAAAAAAGCCCCATAAAATATTAGATACAATTGTGATATAGTTGTATCTTTGAGGATCAGCAGATTAAAGATGACCCAGCATAAGCATTCCTTTGTCTGCTTCGGGCATTGGTGGACCGAGGAAAGTGAGATGATAACTGTAACGTATGACGCAATGGGTGGAATATAACAGATAATTACGTAACATCCATTGGTCACATACACATTTCTACTCTGACAGACAGCACCCATTACCCAATGGTCTCAACTCCCTGAAACCAAAGCTTTAGAACAATAAACACTTGACGCTTCTCTATCGCTTACATGCAGCTGGTGCATTACTTCAAAGCTTACCTAACGCAGCATACCAAGCAAGATGGACTTTTATACCATTCTCCACGATGCATGGCTGGAATGTTGAACAAACCATTAAAGTTTATCAAGCCATTTCATCAACATATTCATCAAAGAATTATAAAGACTGGATGTCAATAAACCGCATACACCAATTACAATAAGGGTTACTACTGAGTTAAGTGTAATAATGGCTTGCAGCGCAGCACCTCCTTTTATAATATAGGAAAGACATTTCACCAATATCTTTGATATAGGCCTTTTTAAAGCATAGGGATTCCGCTTGGTCTATGCCGATGATTCGTTCGTGGCTTGCTCTAGCTCCCTCTCTAGTTGGCGTATCCTCTGGTCCTTGAGAAGTATCTTTGATTTCAGTTGCTTGATCTCTTCCTGTTGCCTGAGGTAAGCCTTGCGTAGCTGCAAAGAAAAAGAAAAGTTCAACATTTGACTCTTTGCACACTGAACTATTTCAAAGAGGATAATGTCTATTGTTCTTGTAATATTTTCTTTTAATTTTGCTTGCCTGATTGCATTGCTGATACTGCTAGACTTGTTATGTTGTAGATGTTACCAAAGAATTACATCTATCACTTTGCTTCACTGGTACACAGATAAAATAAATTATCAAAAATCTTTTCATTGGACGCAACTTTCACATGCATAGAGTTATGGGCATTTACTTGAAAGGGACATACATATTGGAACTTAATTTTTAAGTAGGAGACAGATAAATTTTTTTCCATCAAAGTAACAAAAAGGATATCTTCAAAACACAAGTGGTATTCAGAGAGAGTAGGTTTTATTTAACAATTTAGCAGCAGAAGCAAACAACTGTTCTTAGTTTAAAGAAAAACTTGTGATCATATTTATAATATTAAATGGAGAAATAATTCTCCTTTCCAAAAACAATTAATTATGCAATCCTTTCTAGTTTCAATAGGGAAAATAATTTCATAATGTATGCAAATAGTTATTTCATGTTATGAAATTGTCTAGAATGTAAGGTGAACTAACAATCCAGGGAATATACAATGGAGAATTAATGTATATTCAAAGCAAGAAAAAAACAAACTTCATATCCAGCAATATATGCTCTACATGTAAGATGATTATGAGAATTTTTAAATCAATGAGTAAAGTTCAGTCCAAAAATCACCCATAAATTGGCAATAAGATCTTAAACCAGGAATAGAGAGAATAAATATCAAAAGGATGAGCAAAGAAAGAGGTAGAAAGAGGAACCAGAGTGCAATCACCACAATCAGTCAACAATTTTTTTGCAAAAAAAGCTTTTACAGGAATTCTATTTAAACTTTCACATGATAGTGGTATCATACATGGTACTTGTGAAAACTAAACAGTGAATACACTGCAAACATGGTTAACATGATGACAAAATTACTTTTAAAATATTTTTTCTTCAATAGACTGTTTGCATTATAGCATGTTTTTCATGTGGTACAGATATATAGCCGCAAAGCCCCCCCCCACCCACCCACACACACATCCCTAGAGTTCATTAATGAACTGAGATTTGAGAGCAATGATGATATATCCATGAGAGAAACATGTTGAAGTTATCATCTAAGAATATTTTGATGATGAAACCAACTTTGGTTTTGGAACACATGAAGGGAATGAATTCATATACATGTGTATGATGACATGGAAGTTATACTCTTAATACAGATCTGGGGAGCATTTCATCAACATTGTTGTCTGACAAGATGTCAGATCTGACAACTTTCCTTGATTTTGATTGGTTGAGAGGCACTGTTACTATGGTAACTGTGGGATAAAACATCTGACAACTCCTTTCATGAAACACTCCCCAGGTGCAACTAATTATTTTAGTACATTTTTCTCCAATATTTTACACTGCTAAAGCGAGAAAGATAAAGATGAGGAAAGAGAGGCAGAGAAACAGAAATACAGAGACAGACAGACAGTCAGACAAACAAACAGAAAGACAAAAAACCAACAGAAAGACAGAGAGCGGAAGGGGGAAACAAATGGTGAAAGTAGAAAGCTCATACAATTAATAATATTAATTTTCCCAAGTGTCCCAAATGTCAGTCAAATATACTACAAAAACTGATAATGATAAATGTTAAATTTCTACTGGTAGATGTTATAACATTAGGCACAGCAATATTTTCTTTGGACACTACAGAGTGAATATGGAGTGATTTGAGACCAATTATTTACATTTTTACAGATAAATAGCACTATACAAAATGCTGTTCATCATCATCATCATCTTATGTGATCAATATTTGCTCCCATCGTTTTATTTGATTTGATTTTTGAATCAGTAATCTTTTGAACAACTATCTCAGAATACTGATTCTGGGGCCTCTCCCCAAAAGAGTTGCATTGCATCAAACCCAATAAAAAGGTACGCATGATTTGAAGTTCCAACAATCAGAAGTGCCTATTTTGGGGGCTTCATTTGATTTGATTCTTGAAATTGCATTGAATGATAATGATAATACTATTCAGTTTTAGTATTGAGTACTATAGCATGGTACAAGGACATTAATATATCTTGGTTTGAGCCCAGCAAGCCTTTTACAGCGCACAGGCATTTTAAGGAATTCCTGCAAGTCATTTATTTACCACACTCGGGTCAAATGCAGCAAAATGTGAACTAACATAATATAAACACAAATCTCTAAGGGACAGGCCCATAGACTCATTCATGAGGCAAACTACAAAATGCCTACTTGTGAAAATTACTTTTAAAGCCATTTTCTTTGGAAGGAGAGCTTTGATAACACCCAGAGCATAGCAAAAATGTATGTGTTTCAGTAATGACCACCACACTAAATACTGATTTGATGTTTTGAAGCTAATTGTTAAGTGAAAAAGCTTCCGAGATGCAGATGATGAAGTTATGGTGTATGTCACTGCATGAAAACCAGTTATGACCCTAGCTCACGTTTTGGATTGAGGGGGAACGTTTCGGAGTGATCACTTCTTCGGATACGTCATCTCGGCTTTCGCTAGATTCAGGATCCTGTGGGAGAATTGGCATGCAATATTTATTCTTCCCTGAGAAGGATGTCATGAAACAATTGGTCCTTTGTTCTTTAATGACAGCTGATATAAACTCTAAGTTATACAAGTTTGATGCTGCAGGAAATTACAGAATACATTATCTCCATTTGATGGAATGTACAATACACTCTGTCCAAGTCAAATCTCTTGGATCACAGAAATATGTTTGAATTACAGTATTAGAAGATGTTAATAACACATATTTTGTGTATTTTGAACTAAAAAAAAAACAGCTTCAACTAGTATAGCATTAAAATTGACTTCTGGTAGGTAGGTTCCATTATGCAGATTCTACCATGTTGTACTTATGTCTTATCTGTTTATCATGAGAAAAAAACTATTTAGCATCAGGCAATTAATCTCTTACTTCTATTTCTTAAATCATCTCTTCAGGAGTACCAACTATACTTGTCTATCCCATGCATGTTTCTTATATATAATGACAGGTTTTAATGACTTTTGAAAAGTAATAATATCCATTTTATTTGTCTGATTTTGTTCATTTTCATCAACCTGCTTCTCTGATATCTCTTTTTTTTTCAAGTTAAAGCAACTTGTCATTTTGGTTGGATTTCCCTTTACAAGAGGAAACTACATAAGGGTATACTAGACAAAACTTTAAACAAGATAAAACTACAAAGGGGTATACAAGGCAACTTTAAACAAGATAATATTACAAAAGAGTATAATGGCAACTTTAAACAAGGGGATAATACTACAAAGGGTTTACTAAGCAACTTTAAACGGGTGGCAGAAGATGCTGAGGTCACGCTTACCTGATCCATACCCATGTCCTTGGAAGTTAGAAGTGGCTCATCATCCAAGTTTCTCCTTTCACCGTTGCTTGCGAGACTGAATCGACTAGCAATGGTGCTGGCCATCGGCGAGTACGGCCTCTCATCTGACACGCTCACACTACGTCTGTTGGTGTCCGAAAGGCTAGGTGCCCTGGACGAGTCGATAGAGACACTCATCTGACGTCTGGTGGAGGAGTCTGAGACACCGGGTGCTCGCCGGGGACTACCGGAGGTGGCGCTGGGTTGGCGGGTGGGGCTCATGTTGATCCGTATCACCTCCCTACCTTCCAAATTCAGCGACCGCTCCACCTCGTAGTCGTCCGAGGTCGAGGACAGCGGCGACCTGAAGACGGACGATGACCTGGAATCTTCCCTTGACTGCTGTTGAGGGGCGATTTCGATCTCCCCGCTGGAGGATCGGCTGGGAGACTCAAACTGATCCTTGAAAGGATGGTCCCGCAGCTTCCTGCTTTCAGCCCTTGAGGAGAAACCTGAAGACGATCCGCCATTCCGGCTTTCTGCCTCTCGCGTCTTCCACTGAGCGAATATCGAAGACCTTGCGGGAGAGGAAGTCAGCGATGATGACCTGGACTCGGATTTCTGCTGATCTCCTCCAGAACTGATCACAGTGTCCTTTTCAAGTAGCTCTCGCTCTGATTTCTCCTTGATAGAGTTTGTTTCTGAGTCTTCCCTTGCAATATTCACATTCTCCTTTTCAAAAACTGGTGGTGCACTATCAGTCAGTGATATATTAATGGGTTGAACGTCCCTTTCTGCTTTGTTGATGCCTGTGACAATGGCCGTCGGCTTGTTACCGATCATAGCGGAGGACGTCGATGGTAACGACATCGATGCTGATGATGTGGATGATGACGACGATGTTGAAGATGAGACTTTGGATATGTTGTCACTATTCCTGGTTTCCCTGAGAGGGACCTTCGCTGGGGTGGGGGCTGGAGGGAATGCACTGATGGGGCGTGGTACCCCTCCCAGCGACATGAGGTTGGGCGGGGCATCGATACCAGACAGCCACTGTTCAGCTGTGAGGGCAGGCTGATCACTGACAGTGTCTGGATACAGATCGGATTGGAATGCATCTCCCTGGTAATTGTAGACAAGAAATGAAAACATGATTTCTTTTATTTCTTACAGATTTTCAACAACATAAGAGTCAAACAAGAACATTATCGTAAGTCATCATTAATTCTTTTGAATCACAGTACCTTCTTCATGATAATTGGAGGGGTGTTTCATGAATTTAAACTTTACTTAACAAATCTGAAAAATGGCAAACCAATTGATATTTTCAATTTTATTAGCTGGGATAAAAATAACGAGATGTTAATAATCAACAGGTATACTATAACTAATAAACCTTTTTAGTGCAAAATAATACCAATAGCAATTTAAATATATTAGTAAACATACAAAAATTCTCTCAGAAAAATATTTTAAGCACACATTATACAAAGTACTAACCAAAAATAACCATTTCACAAGCAAGCTATTCTTCCAGTGGACCCTTGCATGACAAGTTATAATATCATTACCCTTCTCCACTCCAATATTTGGAGCACCAGACAAGAGAAGTCTTTGTTATGATGCAACTGGGGATTGAATCCTCAACCTTCTGTTTATGAGGAAGGCAGTCTAGCACTGAGCCATCATCAACAATGATTATAATCATCACTTGTTAAGTCATTCATAACAATGTACAAATTGATGAAGGAAAACAAACACTAAATAAACTTGAAATGTTTATTTCTTTTCATAATTTATCATTTCAAATGAAAAAGCATGTCAATATATGCCCAACTTGATTCCAATATACTTCAAGACATCTGAAACCTTTGTCGAAATTTGAGTATTGTGTCAAAATAATGGAATGAACTGCTGTCTACTGACTGATCATGGTGCAATCATGGAATTAGTCCACAGAAATTTTTGCTGGCGTGAACCTTATTAAAACAGACCACTTCAACTCATGTTAAAGATAAATTCCAGTTTTGGTAACGATCTCAAAATGACTTTTTACAGAATCTAATATAATGACCACCCAAGTGTTTGTTTGTATGAATAAAAAATATGTGCCAAAGGATTCTGGGAGAAATTGTGTAATTGCTGAGAAATAAGCAAAATAAGCGCAGATTCGGTCACTTCCGTCGGGTCTTTAGTCCAGCAATAATATTACACTGTCCCACGTGTGCCTATCTGTGTTGGTGATCTTCAGTGTGAACGTTTTTTAGCGTAGATTTCAAGATTTCACAAAGTTCAGTTTATGTAACTGTACCAGATCTAGATCCTCGATGATATTCTGACAATTAAGCCTGGTTTTACAGACTTTCTTATGAAATCAGTGTTTACTGCAACTACTGGCATTTCTCTTTAATAGCTAAAGACATTATTTCAACCTTTTGCCCAAATACAAATATTTTGTAAAAATTTACAAAATCAACCACTCTCTACTGACCTTTCTTGGTACAATCATTGAGATCGGTTCACAGAAATTCTTGCTTGCGTGAACCTTATAGAACCGGACGACCTCATTGGTCATCATATCAACCCCTCTCTTTGGCATGAAGCCCAGGCCTCGCTGCGGACCGGCTGACATAAACTGATTCAGGTAGAAGAGGTATGGCTTCTCGGAAAGGATCTCATAGTACCATATGCTGGAGTCACCCTGGTGTGGAGAAAAAACAACAACACAAATTGAGGGTTTGATTTAGTCAAAATATTTTAAAGGGATCTTGTTCAAACTATCACTTTCCTGACTGCCATTGTGATGTAGAGTATGGATAACATGTCATTTGCTCAAATACACGCAATTATTTTTATTTTTAGCGTTTTTATCAAAGTTATATTTTTATGACTCAAAATTACAAAATTATATTTTGATTACAGACCTAGAGGGAAAGTTATTACTATAGTCAAAGTTGTCTTAGCATCCACCTCTCCATAGAGAAAACCAGTCTTTAATAGCCTCCAAAATTGTCACCCATTTGAAAGGAATATTGGTTTTAGAACATGTCTATAAAGGCCACCTATCTCTCATGACACTTTGGCACTTATTCTGAAATCAGGTTTAAAGTTGTGGTTTAATTAGGATAGCCAATTGTTACATAAATCAGTAACAGTAGAGATATCATATTTCAGCTCATTTGGCTCTCAAATCATTCATAAATGTCTAGGAAGTATAAATATATGATTGTCTCCACCATTGAAGAATCAGGAAAGAGCACAGCAAATACAAGAAACATACAACTAAATAACAATTTTGACATATTTGGCTTCCCATAATTTAGCACAGAGTTAAACCATGGTCTAAGTTAAGCCTGACTTCAGAATACAGGCCTTTGTCTGTTTCTCAATAGACAGGTCACATATTAACAACAGTCAAGCAAATGAGAGAGTTGTATCTATGTTCAATATTACAAAGTCACAGTGATCTCATTATTCAAACTGCCAATATGTTATCTTTCTGGTCCCATTTCTTTTTTGTTCTCCTCTCACACAATTCAATCAACCGGTGTGTTGGCTCAGTTGGTAGAGCGTCTGTCTCACAATTGGGAGGTCGGGGGTTCAAACCCCGGCCGCGGCAGACCAAAAGACGTTAAAAGATGGGAGTTGCTGCTACCCTGTTTGGCGTTCAACGATTAAAGGGATAGAGCCTCGTCGATCTGGCGCTGCACAGCGGCTGCCAGGCCCACGATCAATTGGGCAAAGCAAATTTTCGGAGTATTTCATTTCATGTCTATTTCGAACAATAAATTATGGATTTATCATTTATCATTTTATCATTTATTACAAATGCTGGTTTCCCCATTAATAATATAGCAAGGATAAAGAAATCAGAGTTAACATTTCATTAATTAGTTGACTTCATAAGCACACTCTACATCTCTACAAAAAAAACAAGGCAAGAGCGATTTTGTGTCTCGCCCACTTGTGAAAATGACCAGAAATATCGTGATTTGCGAGGGCACGCAACAGAATTGTATCGAAACTTTATTGTGAAATGACTGGGATGATAACACTTGTCGTAAGAGCCTTGCACAGAAACTTTAATGTTGACCTGGAAATGACATTTGACCTTACCATGTGACCTCCGACTGCAGCATAACATGCAGGTCCCCCAAGTCCATCTACCATCCAAGTTGGTTGAAAAGTGACTTACGGTTGCAAAGTTAGGTGTCATAAGGGAGTCTTGCATGTAAATTTTAATGTTAACCTGAAAATGACCTTTGAACTTATCATGTGACCTCCTACTGCAGCATAACATGCAGGTCCCCAAGTCCATCTACCATCCAAGTTTGGTTGAAAAGTCACTTACGGTTGCGGAGTTAGGTGTCATAATAGAGTCTTGCATGTAAACTTTAACGTTGACATGAAAATGACCTTTGACCTTACCATGTGACCTCCGACTGCAGCATAACATGCAGGTCCCCAAGTCCATCTACCATCCAAGTTTGGTTGAAAAGCGACTTACGGTTGCAGAGTTAGGTGTCATAATAGAGTCTTGCATGTAAACTTTAACGTTGACCTGAAAATGACCTTTGACCTTACCATGTGACCTCCAACTGCAGCATAACATGCAGGTCCCTTAAGTCCATCTACCATCCAAGTTTGGTTGAAAAGCGACTTACGGTTGCAGAGTTAGGTGTCATAATAGAGTCTTGCATGTAAACTTTAACGTTGACCTGAAAATGACCTTTGACCTTACCATGTGACCTCCAACTGCAGCATAACATGCAGGTCCCTTAAGTCCATCTACCATCCAAGTTTGGTTGAAAAAAAACTGACGGTTGCGGAGTTAGGTGTCGTAAGAGAGTCTTGCATGTAAACTTTAACATTGACCTGAAAATGACCTTTGACCTTACCATGTGACCTCAGAGTGCAGCATAACATGCAGGTCCCCCAAGTCCATCTACCATCCAAGTTTGGTTGAAAAGTGACTTACGGTTGTGGAGTTATGTGTCATAAGGTTTGTGACGGACGGACGACGGACGACATTTGGATCCCTAAGTCTCGCCTTCACGTCTGGTGGGCGAGACAAAAATGTCATTGAATCAAGGATTATAAAAATAAATCATTGATTTGATTATTCTCACCTTGCATGCTACATAGAGAACATTGCTATCCGAGTCGTAGTATGGGAAGAGAATTCCTGTTCCGGTACCTAGATCCGCCGTGGCAACTGGTGTACTGAGATTATCCTGTGAAGAGAGGATCAGCAACATGAATATAATATTGAAGGATTATGGATCAAGTTGCTGAATATAACACACTGGCCGTATTCACAAAGATGGTTTCAATTGCATCATGGTAAATATGGTGAAAAAAACAGGGATTCTGCAGATTTCTTATGTAATCACGCTTCATTCAAGCATGACTTCAGAGCGCTTTGCCAAAAGCATGCATTTATAACTGTACTTTTCATAGTTGACGCAATGCAATAATGGTAATTATGTACATGAAATATGCATAGTCCATATGGTACACTTGAAACCTAGATTTTTTTTTTCCATGAGGGCTCGCATGCCTCTGGGCAATAGTACTGAATTTTACTTTTGCGAGCCCTGGCCCATGGAAGAACCGTTTTCTTACTCTTTTCTTCTTCTCTTTCATTTCGACTTTATCCATATTCAATTATTCAATTTCAAATTGTATTTATGTAATTGCATTGTACAATTTTGGTATGTTTTTATGGCCAAATAAATAATAATGATAATTGCAGATGCGTGTGGGGTTGAGGAGATTTTTTAAAACTTTGCACCAGTGATGAAATATCACCTACTACAATTGAAAGTAAACTGCTACTCTGCAAGATTTTTGAGAACATCAAACAGCATCAAACACGACAGAAAATTGTTCTCAAAATATTTTTTTTAAATCCATTTTGAATGTAGAACTATTTTACTGTATCTTGCAATTCGCAATTTTGAATGCCATTCAACTATGAAATAGTTATTACCAATACTTTTAGTCAAAACACCCTAAAAAAATACAATAATTACAAACTTTCTTCAATTGGCTCTCACTACTAATTGACCTCGATACTCAAGGCAGTGAAAGTTGAGGTTTCCTGTAATTAAAGACTTAATTCAAATTTCCTTCCCTTGTTCCATACAACATGCCCCAGTTTAAAAGATAGTATGTCATTTGCATTATGCTTAATGAAATTCAATATCCAAAAAGCAAAAGCAAATAGATTTTCTATATTAAAACTACCATGGAAACCATGATTCTGATTGGCTGCTGAGCCCCGTTACCATGGTAGTTGTAATAATGGCAGAATTACCATAGTTGTAACTCTTTATGACACAGGCCCAAGAGGAAATCTTCTTGACCCATTTTAGGGGGCTGTTTCACAAATTAAAAATCCATTTCAAAATTGATTGTAAGATCGATGAGCCCACTCCATGTAATCTATGTGATAGGATAATGATAAACTATCCTGACCCAGAGGACCTTTTCATCAATTTCAAAAGTGAGAGTAGGATTGGTGGTGATTTTATTTTACCTGATTGCCAATAAAGCATGGATGTTTGTAAGCAGCCTACAAAAGAACCAACGGCTTTAAGTCCTCTCCAAGGGACCTGGTAATGAGGATAAATGCCTTGCCTGCTAGGGCACTAAGCGCACCAAGTGGGAATCAAACCCAGGCCACCGGAACCGGAAACCCCTGCTCTACCGACTGAGCTGCCACACCTTATTGATGACCCCCCCTCCCAGTAATCAATAAGACAAGATGATAATAGACTAACCTGATCCCACAGGAAGACTTGTCTATTTGAGTGTTGGCTGTGACCTACTGAGATCAGTCGTCCTGTGTCACCAGCATAGATGCACTTTGAACTCTTGGTACCAGTATGACCTTTGCCCTCCTGGATGTCAAAAGAGAAATGGAAGAGAGAAAAACGAAGGAATAAACCAATTAAGAAAATTACTTCAATTTTGGAGAATTATTTCAATTTTTAGGATGCATATAAAGGAGGAACACTTTTGCTTAAAGTGATTGGTTAACATTGGTTTGACTTTTAAAAATCTGAGCTAGAAGGTCACACTTTTCACCTGTGTCTGTGATATGTTCCAAAAATGAAGCCCTGAAAAAATTGCGTTCAAAAATGATTATTTAGTGCTTCAAAAATTGAAATATAAAGTGACCGGAAACACCATCTTAATTTCATCCCATACACTTATGTGTACTATTTAGGTGTCTATAAGACGCCTAATTACAAAATCAGGTTTGCCTTGTAGTTTTAGCTTTTCATTCTCAATAATGGTTGTTTTCAGGGTTTATTAGTTCTAATACATGCACTTGTACACATGTTTCATCTTGGTTTGAGAATTTTTAAAATCGGCTTTTGCTTAAGACTACATTCATTTAAGAAGTGTCATTACCTCTAAAACTTTGGGCCAATAATTTGACCATTCACATTTCAGTTGTTTGTAAGCTCTAGTAGCTTAAAAAACACACACCCACAGATACTATTGACCCACCTACCTGCATTACAGCACCATTCCTGGGGTCAATGACCCTGATCAGTTTGTCTTTTGATGTCGTAGCTAGTCTGCTGCCATCCCAGTTGAAGGATAAGCTGAACATGATATCACGATGACAATCTATCGTCACTGCAATCTCACCAGTACCAACATTCCAGATCAATAACTACAGGTTAAAGAAATAAAAAGAGAAAAAAACACTGTAAGCAAGTTATTATAAAAAATATGTATATAGATAGCACAGTTCTGACTCAATCGCACGTAATATTTTGTCACTGCAGATCAATAAACAGATAGTCAAGATGAAACATTCAACTTTGCCAGATATCAGAATGAGATATCTTTTGAATCTAAAATGAAATTAAATCAAACAATATGATATTAATAAGAATTTACAAAAAACAACATTAGGACCCTCTCAACCCACAAATGCCTAGGAACTGCATATGATGTCTAATCAATAAGACAACATTTATTAAACATTAGATTTCACTTATGACACAGTATGTTGTGCCACTCCTATATGTAAGAACTTACTCTCTACATAGGCAATAAAAATATGAAATAACTTCCATGATTAATTGAGAAATAAATAAATGAATTGAGAAACTTCTGTACCCCTATTGGTGAATGGAATATATTTTACAGGTATACTCGATAGCAAAACTTTGTAACACTGATCCAATTTTCTAATTTATCAATTACACATATCACAGATTCTTTATAAAACAGATCAATTTTGTTTCTAATACACCTTTCATAAACCCAATTATGCGGCTAATAGCAGCATAATTTGGTCGTGAAATTGGAGGAGGACAAGAGTAATCCGCATTATTTTGATGCTGCTATTATCCGCATAATAGCAGCATCGGGACAATATTTTGAGTTTATGAACGCATTTCCAAATAATGCGGATAATTGCCATGGTGCGGTCACAAGGTCACCCTTTCCCTACACAACCGCATCGGAGGGGGTGTGTCCAATTGTCATGACGATTATCCGCCTTTTTCAGGACAAGCGCTTGTAAAAATAATGCGGCTTATTTACGGAGTTTGTGAACGCAAGTTTTATTCAATTATCCGCATTACTCTTAGGCGGCTAATTGGAGGATAGGTTTATGAAAAGGGTATTAGATATTACTTTAAAGACATCTTCATTCTTCCCACTTTAATTTTCTCAAATAGATATCTAAAATTTAATTACTTTCATTTCACTATACATTTATCGCTTTCTCCTTTCAGCTGAGCTGCACTCCTTAATCTTCACCAAAATAACTCTCACGACCTTCTACCCCCAACAGAAACTCAAGCCGAGTCCACTTCTAATCTAGCTGAAACCATAGTTATTTGGCCAACCACTGAATAAACATCCACACCTATCAGATATTTTACCCAGGAAGGACTGGAAAAGTGTGACTTTATAACATACAGGAATAGGGAGCAAACGTCTTTCTGGCACTGGATTGCCGATTCATCCATGTCTTTGAGGGAGTGCACAATAGAGGCTGACCCTAGGCAACAGATTCAGAACTAGAAGGATGTTATTTCTATCAAGGTCTATAGGTGAGTGTACAATGGGGGTTGATCCTGAGCAACTGAAATTCAGTACTAGAAGGACATTACCTCTATATCAAGGTATAGAGCCTTTGCAGTCTTGCTCTTCCCCTGTGATTTGCCCATTCTTCTTCAGGTTATGAAATGCTGAATGGGGGCTAACCCTGATAAAAAAATCAGAAGTAGAAGGACATTACTTCTTCAAGGTACAGGATCTTTTTCCATCTGCCTCTACAGACGATTATAGTCCATGCCTCCAGGGGTTGTCACACGCTGCATGGGGGTCGACATTTGAGCATCGCAAGTTCAGTTCATGACCTAGATGTATCGTCTTAGACTTGTTAATCTTCCCAAGATTTCCCTCCTATTGGGAAAGTCTTCCTCCTAGTCTGGCCCTCACAATAAGCCGCATCCTCTAGACCTCAAATTAGAGACATTTTTCATGGTCTTTTGTTTTCTAAAGTTTCAGCCACTTATACTTTGAAGTTTCCGTCTTAGGGTCAAACTGATTCTGCTTATTCTTCAGCCTAACAAGCTATAATAGTGCTGTATCATCTTCCTTACATACACTACAAGTGTTGCCAAACAAACAAACAGTGTAAACAAAACATAAGTCATGAGAGCCATTTTTCAATTTTAAAGAGCCATTTTTTAAGATGCCAGACTCGGCGCTATTTTCATGATTTACAAAAGAGGATAAAATATATCA
This sequence comes from Lytechinus variegatus, assembly GCF_018143015.1. NCBI lineage: Eukaryota > Metazoa > Echinodermata > Echinoidea > Temnopleuroida > Toxopneustidae > Lytechinus > Lytechinus variegatus. The sequence goes on along the minus strand of NC_054742.1, from coordinate 55,521,035 downwards.
GTTTGATATATTTTTTACTGGTCATGTCGGACCAGTAAATCTGGCTATTTCGGGAAAGTTATTGGCTCAACAGCAATTTTACCGGTCTGGGACAGTCGGACGGGCACCAAAGTTGTGCATGAACTGGGATACCACATTTGATGAGGTGTCTGGGTTAATAGGGATTACCTTGCACACTTTGGTTGGCGGATCCATGCCAGACACCATCTTCTGTGGCTATAACAGTATCTGTCTGTCTTGTAATTAGCAACGAAAGACAGGTACCACAGGATGTTCAGGTATAATCCTCAAAGATTGACAGACACTAATACCAGTCTAACGACAAAAGCCAGTTTTACAGACAGGTTTGCTGTTTCAGGTTGTCTGGAATGAACTACACATATCTATCTTTAATCCATGGGCCTTTTCCTCAACCATTGATGAATCTATGAACTAATGAAGCCATTCCCACTTGCTCAAGCTGTGTATTTTACATGTATGCCAAAGCGAAGAGAGGAGGGGGGGGGGACTACAATCAATATGATGTCCCCATTCTCTGCTTTAATCAAATTAGTTGATCCAAGGAGATATCACCTTGGTTGATCCAATGAACTGATATTATGATTCTACACTTGAAATATAGAGAACCAAACAGAATCATTACTCATCAATTGCATTCTAAAGTTTAATAATGAAATGATCAATAAACATTCTAATCACTTAAATGTTCAATCAGTTTGAATTTTAATCCCAAATTTAATAATTAAACATTCTAATCATTTAATTATTCATTTTTATTTTGTCAAAACTCCATACAAATTATTACGAAAATAGTCACACTTCTTGGTTCTCAGAACAACTCAAAGAAAACTTATCATTTTCCAAACCGGGCTCTTTACCCTCCCTCTATACATTCCAAATGTCATTTCAGATTGAAAGGCATACCATTTCTCGGGGCTACTTTGTAACTTACAAGGGTTGTTTTATGAAATGTTAGGGGCCCTAGAGCCCAATTCATTTTATTTCCTCCTACAAATTATTTTTTGCTGAAAACCCCATTCCAAGCACAAAAGTCAACTGATGCAGGCATACAGGCATATCCACTTTACACTTAGGGATCTCCTGTACGTTGTGAAAGGTATTATTATAAGTAGCTACATCCTATCCTATCATATTACTAAAAATGTGCTTGGTAATCTTTCCCCAAGGAAAGTGACATGAAAACTTCCATGTGGGACTAAACGCTATGTTCCCTACAAAGTCCTCACGTACATGCAGCCACTAAAACATGACTCCTGGTTTAAAACCAGTTGGATCAATGAAGTGGCAAAGTGAAACCCAAACATTTTCTTGATATTTCAACAAAATTCCACATAATCTTGAAATATGTGTTTAACCCAACTTTCCCCTTAATTCTATATTTCCTGAAGCCCTAATACAAGTGCCACAGGTTTCTACAGTGAAGTGATTAAGCAGTATTCCGGGCAAACAATTTTTTTCCAATGAAATGTAAACCTACATCTGCATATTTCAAACTTAGCATAATCAAATTTGTTAGAACAGAATCTTTGAAATGTAGGTATCTAGAATAAAAAAGGGTTGATATAACAATAAAAGTAACTGAAAAACTATAATTGTCATGCCAAAATCCAGTCTTTGATAGACTTGTGAATCATTCAATGATGGCTTCATAAAGCAACCCCAAAGTACATTGGTATCCACTTGATCCACTTTCCAATTGGTCTCATCCCACATCTACACCCAATTCATGTACCATTTCGTCTAACTGCTATTTAGCTCATTTACCATTTTGTCAATTATCCATTTAGGCTATACCCCTTGGCCCGTATTCTGAAGTCAGGTTTAACTTAGACCACGGTCTAATTCTGTGCTAAAGTTATGGGAAGCCAAAAGTTCAGAAATTATGTTTATATTGTATATTTCTTATGTTCAATGAGGGAGTCTGCTGGGCAAACCCTTCACTCGAGTTAAGGGTCTGAATGTGCAGCCTACTCATGCCTTGTGTACTGTGCTAGTCTTTGCATGGAGGCACACTTGTTGATCAAAGTTCCAATCAGGGTCTGTGCCTGCAGACTAAGTGATGGTTGGACCAAATGATAAGTCCAAATTGACATTAGACCAAGTGAGTTTAGCCCAGGAGTAGACCAACTGCTTGTAGATCATGTGAATGAACCATTACTTTAATATAGAGACTTTACAAACTGATCAGAGTTAGCCCTTGGAAGTGATGTTTTCAACTCTTGATTGAACCGATACGATCAGCGAGGATGAGCAACATCCAACCATGATCAGAGCTCATTTCGCATTTCCTCTAGCCTCATCGTAACCAGATACAGGATGTTTTTCCTAAAACATGAACAGTTATCTCCAGATAGAAAAAGATCTCAATGTCACTTCCCGAATCCAATCCTGACATTCAATCGATAAACAAATTTAGGAAAAGTCTTAAAAGATGGTTTAGGATGGGGAAATGTTTTGGTTATCATACGTATCTATGATCAGCACGATCTATTCTTTGGGAAGTGACGAGATGACGTTCATCAAATGAGAGTTTTTCAAAACAGGATATGAATGGAAGATCTTCTCTTTGACATAAACTATACTGAAAGTTTGCCAATCATATGAGAAATCATACGAGAGTTATTGCCTCATAAAACAAAGTGCATGGTACTTCAAATTTACGACAAATGTCATTTAGGGACCAACAGCATCCCTTATTTCATTCCTTCCATTATTCCTTGCCAAATTTTGATTTTCTGGTCAATTTCAAACTTGAAGACATGCAATAAATACAGAGCCCCCGGTGAAAATATATTTGAACCTATTCTAGAAAAATGAGTTTTTCATTGATAGCAACCTGTATGTATTTCATGACATGTGCATTCATATGTTGCATTATAAGATCATATCATTTTCCCTTTATGGCCTTGTGATCATAAAATTTATTTCCATTATTCGCACACTTGAGGGGATATGGAGACTGTGTCTCTTTATCTTTTGCTCCATGCCTTTGGAACTCCCTAACCTCTTCAAGCTCTTCAAATCGTCTCTCAAAACTCACATATTTAAGTAGATGTGATTAGCTTAATTTAATGAGCCTGCGCCTTTGAATGTTTTAACAAATGCTGTGGATCATCATCATTATCTAAGATGAATTGATGATGATGATGGTAATGCTGATGATGATGGTAATGATGATGATGATGGTAATGATGATGATGGTAATGATGATGATGATGATGGTAATGATGATGATGGTAATGATGATGATGATGATGATGATGATGATGATGATGATGATGCTGATGATGATTGTGATGGTGTTGATGATGATGATGATGGTGATGGCGTTGATGATGATGATGATGATGGTGATGAAAATGATAATGATGACCATAATGACCACTTAGCAGCATCTTTTCTCTCTCTAGAATTTTTCAATCATAGAATTTTTAAAATCTATTTCATTGGGCCCTAAAACTCGCCCTCTCCTTTTCTCAAATCTCTACAACTGTAAACCTTGGGCCCTACCAGTTACATCAATCATCAGCTTTTGTTCAAGTTTTATTATCCAAAGTTAAAAGGAGTCAACATCTCTAACATTAATAGTAATAACAATGACATGACAGGTGTGATGTATACAGGTTCAAAGGCAGGTCGGAGGGGTGAAATATACAGGTTCAAGGGCAGTGCAGTGATACGTAGGAGCTATTCATGAAAAGTTTGCAAATCATAGCATAAAGGGCATAAAATAACCCAACATTAGCCTTAAATTTAGACAATGTCAAAGAAAATCATGCAAAAATTTTGTTCATCTGATTTGTTATATTATATTTAGTAATTACAAAGTTGAAAAATATATACATGTACATGTATATTGATCAGTATATGGGAGAACTATTCTTAAAGTCAATTATCTTTTCTGTTCACAGGTACCCCAATCTATTTTCTTAATCCATCCTTTATGTCGGAAAAAAAATATTTTTTTATAGATTCTGTGTGTTTTCAACATAGGGTGCCATTCAGTGCTTTTGGCATGTTAAGGGATGGAAGTTAAAATGAAAAATGTACAGGACATGATGATTTAAAAGCATTTAAAAGATAAATATTTGGTGGGTGCATTATTGCAATTGATGTGAAAATTGTAATATCTGTTTATGATATTATATAAGGTAGACCAATGGTGATGGGAGAAAAGTCAAGAACAAACAAACAAATACAGAGAAATAAGATCATTTCTCAGAGAAATAAAAGGGAAGGTTAAAAGATATATGTTGACAAAAAAAGTGTGTAGCATGTCTCTTTTCAGCTGTGCCAATAACAGGATAGGAAATGATTTAATGAGAGCCATGTTCACACAAGACTGTCAAAGTTATTAACAATGGCATACTGAAGGGGATTCACTAGGGGCAAGACGTTGTTCTTAACTTGAAATGAGGGACGCATATGAACAGGGAAGACACCCATCAAAGGAAATTACCAGATTCAACATTTTGGGAAAGCAGAAAAACAAATAGTTTTGTATTCATCTCACATGCCCTGATGATAAAGACTGCTAAACTTGGTTTGATGAAATGAAGGGTATATTTCATGAAACAAATTGTCGATCTTACTACTTACTACAATCCTATCAGCCAATCAGATGCAATGATTTCAGTAGCTTCTAATATTTTTCAGTAAATATCACTAACAAAGCACTCAATGAAATGCGCCCTGAAACAATATTACCAATGAGAACAATTGCAGTGTTTTCCTATGGATTATGTAAAAGTACAAATATTTTCCCTGACAATTTTTTTTAGCTCACCAATCAAAATTCAATTAAATCACAACTTTTATACTCTCTAAATTCCAAGGATTTAAAATAAATCCAGATTAGCTGTGAATAGTAAATGGCCAAATATTATATTTAACCTTGTTATTTAAATATAAATCTAAAAGATTTGAATTTAAATCTTTTGAGATTTTAAAGTTAATCCTTAAGATTTAAAATAAATTCAGATGGTCACTATTCACAGCCAATCTGGATTTATTTTAAATCCTTGGAATTTAGAGAGTTAAAGGACCCTATGGGAATTTCAGGGGCCCTTTTTTGAAAAGTTTTCCAGGGGTCTTTATGGCATTTTAGGGGTGAAATCGGTGCACAGCCCTAGTGCACAGCCCTATGTACTTTCCCCCCTAGGTAAGTTTAAGATTATGAATGATTCAACACAGCCTTATAAACAGCTCAAAGTTGAAACCATAAGCTCAAACCTAGGATACTGAGAATCTTTTCTGAACCTAGCTGATGTTATTACTCACACATATTAGGGTCAGGTAGTGTGCTACACACTGTAAATAACCCATTCAGAACATATTACTACAGCATTCATTTACCAGTTGATATGTGACATACATCACAGGTTCAGCTCTTCTCAACAAGTTTCAAACCAGTCTAAAGCTTTGAGTAATGTTACATGTGTGAAATATATTGAATTATCATTTTCTATCTTCAATCTTACAAAAGTGTACAGACTGTTATCCCTTTCATTGACTGATCTTAATATATTGTTAAGTTTAAATTTTTAAGGTACTCAGTAGGATGCAAACACCTATGTAGAATGCATGGTAATTAAGACCTAAAACTCTTTATTGGAATGCTCCCTAAGGAGTGGAGAAATAGTATATTTACCAGAATCACATGACAGGTGTAAAGTGCTGAAGGATGTTGTTGCAATGAATCTGAATTCATTGGATATTTAAAAGTTTTTTTACATTTTTCTTTTGCTAGATAATAAAGATGATATTCTGCTTTTATATAGAGCTCAATGAAAAAGTTGTTTTAAAAATTATAGAAATATCCAACGAAACTTTGGCTCGCTCAGAACAGAAAAGGGAGAGAGAGGATTACAAAGGTGAAAATTTGATAGAAATTTGACAGACAGTTACACAGTTACCAGTATTTGAAATATGGTTCCACTGAATCAACCCAATCTGTAAGTTGATATAGATATCAATGTTTACCAGTTCACAACCAAGTATCCTGTTTATAAAGGACAAATATTTATCTTTTTTTCTCTTACACTGTATGTGCACATGATGACCGCTGGGACACGAATGATAAATAAAATCAAAAGGGCCTACCTTGTTTTTTTTTCTACATTTTTAATATGAATTGCATATCAGTTATTGAGGTGTCAAAATGCAATTCAAGGTGTTTATTTATAAATTCAATTGGATAACATTTTCACAGAGAGGGTGGGGTGGGAGTAAATAGTTCTTGACCCCCTCCCCGGATATTTCTCTGATGCATGCTATGAATGCACATGAGCAGGTATCCGATACAGCATTGCACACAGAAAATGAATTAGACAAGATATTATTCCCATGAGAAAGAGAGATAGGGAGAATAGAAAGGGGATAGTAAAAGAGAGATGGCAAGAGAGGAAGAGAGAGAGAAATAGAAGAGTGGGAGAGACAAACAAAGAAAGAGGCAGACAGACTGCACTAATGAGATCATGATGGAAGAAATATGACTCATACCCCATCATTACAATGTTTGTTTTTAATTTACCACTCGAGTGCCATTTGCAAAGTCTAACAGGTTGTTTACATTTTAATGGGCACATTTTATAACGGGTTGCCAGTATGTATGCAAACTATCGCCCATAGCGCATGTACATGTATTACATAGGTAGCATCACTAGCATGGATTATAATGCTCTTATGAGTTGTATTTTACAGACCACGAAAACTTTATGAAGACTGATTACACATCCATGACACCACAATGATTACGTTTCACAAAATCTGTGATATTTAAACGTGTTGACTGTGTTCTGATTCATTGCCATGAAGTCTAAAAGTACTACTAATTTTGTTATTATTTTTTCCAGCCATTTGAATTTTCTTTTCTTTAAAAACCTGAAATAAAGAATCAAATGGAAAGTTTCAAATGTGTGTTTTTTGTGTGACATTCATTTTCTGACAGATGCCTTGTTTTATTGATACATTTATCATTCATATTTTTTTTCTTCAATTTATGATAAAATAAGGCATTAATCCAAGGTCATAACTGATCTTCATGTGGGAGATTTCGCAAACCTTTAGAGAATGATTCGAATGGCAATATTCAACATTTGCATGTGCGCTTGAAAGGTCATTGAACTTGCATAAGGCATCAGTAGTGTGGGGACTCTGAGTTTTGAGTTGGCAACATTTGGATGTGTGAAAGAAGTTTGACATTTCTATCCAGCATTCTTCACATGCTGCAAAACAACAAATACAGCTCCAAAGCTTCAAAGATCCAATAAGGGATATGAAAGTTTGTTGGACTACTCAAACCATAAACTCAGAATGTTGGATCCTTCTATCAACACCTATGCCTTGTATACTGTTTACAAGTTTGTGAAAACATACCCTAACTCCTAAATGCAAAATAGTTAATCAAGTCCCTAATAACTCTCCTCTTGGAATGATTCCTTTGGAGTGAACTGTACTTCCTTAAAGAGTGTATTATAACTCCTTTTGGAGTGAACTGTGCATCTTTAAGCCACTTTCACTCTACAAAGAGGTAAAATCTACTCTCAAAAGATGCATATTTCACTCCAAAAGGACTGGTACCTCATCTCTCTCTGAGAATGGTGTTATTAAGGACTACATAACTCTTTTGCATTTGAAGAGCAGTTTTGACACTTACCATTTTATCATAACCTGCACTAGCAAGGATGTTTTTGGCAGTGGGATGCCACTCGATGGCACTACATCGCCTAATGTGACCGTTGAGCGTTATCATAGGCTTCTCCAAATTCTCTGTCAATCCACCATCGGGAATCTGCCAAATCCGGACCTGAAATTAAAGAGAAGGGTAACAAGGTTTATGTATTCTTTCTGAATAGTGACATTCAACGGTAGTTTTGCAAACAATAGAAAACACATGTAGGTGACATACAAGAACAAAAGACTTTATATTTTGCTTATCACAGGGAAAGCTGACCACAGATTGTATTCTTTAGCACAATTAAAGGATGGCTCTCCTTTTTTGAGGGGCAGCTAGGACAGGACTACCAGCCATGTTAGCCTACTTTTGCAAGAACCAGAATAAGAGAAAGTGGACTAAGAATAGTAGAACACTAAAGGGAGGCCTTAGCCAAAAGCAAAGTTGCAAGCATAAAAAAATCCTGGCAGTTTCTACAACTGAGGCATTTTCTTGAGTAGGGCTGATCAGGGGAGCATTTCATGCAAAGTAACTGTCAGTTCTTTACACTGACAATTAAGATCAGAGGCCCATTTCATGAAGGACTTTAAACTGTTGTAACTTTGCCATTATGGCAACTACCATGGAAACCTTGATTCTGATTGGCTGCTGAGCCCCGTTACCATGTTAGTTACCATAACGGCTAAGTTACAACAGTTGTAAGTCCTTTATGAAATGGGCTCCTGACCCAATCGGATGTAAGGATTTCAGTAACTTATAACAAATAGATGTGTAGGTACTCATTGGATGAGAATCTCAAGATTGAACAAGTTTGCCCTGATCTATGCAGAACCATGTAATATATTGGATTGACTCCAAGTGACCCTTGGAAGTCCCTGGAAGTTTGTATTGTCTCTGTGCCAAGATAGAGAGATTGGTTGATTGAGCAATGATCACTTCAATAATATCTCCCTCTCTGGCCTTCTATCACCTGTCTATCATGGTCCATGCTTGTCTCTTTCCATAAAACTTAAACAGTAACGTGTATATTGACCTACATATGGGCAGCCTTGGGGAGAAAATTGACTAATATCGAGCAGTTTATCTATGAAAATATTCTGATTTCCTAATGGTCAGAGACAAACCCCCATGCAGGGTTGTGAAACCGCCCAAAGGGAGGGCCTTCTTGAGTCCTTTGCCCTGGTGTTATGGATGAGTCACCTGACATGTTGCAGATCAGCTGACTTAGGTCACCTGATACAATATGGGTCCCCTTCATCAACACCCACTGCAGAATGCTTGACAGTGTAATACACTTGAGACATCAAACACATGGGAGAGTGGTGTAATGATTCATGTTTTCTCCCTATCTTTCAGGATTTGTCTTTCTTCTCTTCCGTTATTTGTTTGCAGATGCAAGATGTTTGTTGTGCAAAAGTTTGGCAATCCCTGTGCATGAGATGACATTAAAGGGAAATAAAGCACCCCGATCTCTTATATATGGTATAACTTTCTTCATGCCCACTCCCACTTTTGGCCTGACAGAAATGTCCAAGCCTTGAAGAATACAGGATAGAACTAATGCCAAGAAATCATTCTGTATACGTGTAGAATAGGGGGATTTTAAATGCACAAAATCAAAGTACTCAAAAGAAAATACATAAAGTTAAGATAATTTTATAGCCCTCGTCATTCCTCCTATCCAATCCCTTTCTCTCTCCCTTGCTCCCTCCCTACCCTTCCATTACCCCCTATCCTTGCTCCTCTCTCTCCCCCCTTCACCTCCCCTTCCCCTTCCCTCAAATTTCTCTCTCTCCTCCCCACTCCCATCCCATTTCCCTCTCTCTCTCCCCCTTTCCCCTCTCTCTCTCCCCCTTCCCCTCTTCTCCCCCTCCCCTTTTCCTCCCCTCCCCATCCCCAGTTCGATCACAACTATTATCATTATTAATAAAGGGCCCTTAACCTTAAGAAGAAGGATGGACAAAATTAAACTAATACTTTGCCAAGTGACACATGAAATTCACAAGAGAAATTAAAAAAAAAACAAGGTTACAGCTGTGTTGAGGACTCCTAGGGTTTCCATTGTTTTATCCCCTTGAACTGCTTGTTTTTGTGCATTTTTTTTCCCTTCTGATCACCAAATGTATCTTAAATGATTAAAATCAAACGAATGACTATCTACCACTGGAATATTACCCAAATTGCCTTCTCTCTGATTTATTTCTTGTTTATTTGGTAAATGTATGAAAGTATAGGTCCCATCTACATGTATTCTTTCAAACTTAGCATAATTATGCCATTACAAAAAGTTTCACATGCCCCTTTCTCTACTTGTTCCGTGACATGTGCTCCAGCGACAAGTGGAAAATCTGCACTGTAAGCCAAACTTAAAACCTAACATCTAAACTAATAAACCCTAATCCTAACCCTTACATCATTCTGAGTCACAAAATCTATCAAAATCCTAACTCTAACCCTATGCACTCTGAGATATTAAGACTGGAACAAATGTCACAGGAGCATATGTCATGCCACCTCTCTACCCCCCCCCCCCTGATAGCCACTAAGCAGATGTATAGAAATGCTTTATATTTTTCATTAAACTAAAGTTATCTACATTTCTTTCATTATTTCTGTTCTTGAGAACTACCATACCTTTCCATCTTCTGCTGCTGATGCTATAACATGATCATCAAAAGGATCCCATTTAATATCCATGACGTTCCCAGTGTGACCACACACCTTGCTATAGTTGACTGGAATACGACCAACCTGTCAAAGAAAAAAGTTGAGAAGGCAAATTAAATGAAAATAGATTGTGATCTGAATCTCGACCCAAAGGAGAAAAATCCTATGCAGGCATTTAAAAGGATCTTTCTGACGGAATATGACATCCAAATTTTCATCTTAAACCAAAAATAAAAAACGACATGCTGTTGATGCTAAGACCGTCAAAAGTAGTTATACATCACTAAGTACAAGAAAGGGTCTCCAATCGCGTGTAAAAGTCATTTGAAACTTACTTTATGAAAGGCACCCCCCCCCCCCCGTATATTCCCTTTATCAAACAGATGTGAATACACTAAATAGCTTTCCAATTGCCACTTACATTATCAAGAGGAATAACAACAAACGTCCCTCCCCCAGCAGTCTCCGTGACGATAGCAACGAAGAGGGGGTTGACGGCGCAGAAGTTGTTTTCGTGGGCATTCCTGCTGATGTTGATACCATCGTAGCACTTCTCCTTGCGGTACGGCTTGCCGTAGACATGCCGGAACTTGGAGTGGCGCATCAGCTTGAATGGCATGTCCTGTCAAGTAAAAATACATATTTTATAATCATTAATATGGCTACACAACTCAAGGAAACTGATTTACATACTTGTACACTTTGGCCCGAATTCTGAAATCAGGTTTAAATAAAACCCTTGTTTAAAGTTGTGGTTTAACTATGGAAAGCCAATCCTGGCACAAATCCCTTACAGTACACATTAACTCATTTGACACTCAGATGGTTCATAATTGTCTGGGAATGATGTCTGTAAAGTATTTTTAAGTATTTTGCTTCATTATGAATAAAAAAAAAAAAACAATAGTAAACATAAGAAATATATAATATGAATATAATTTTTGGCTCCCATACTTTTTGCACAAAGTTAGACCATGGTCTAAGTTAAACCTCACTTTATTTGGGTCGTACATGTTCACAGCAAACATATATACCACCATACAGGGCTAAATTAGAAAAAGATTAAACTTTAAACCACAGTTCACCACTTTCATCTTTCATTCATCTTCAAAGACCTTAAGATGAATGTGAATATGATTGGTTAAAGAAAACAGAAATGATATAATGTACTAATTTCTGTGATGAATTGGAAACAAGACAGATTCAGTGCTACTTCTAAATTATCCTCAAACCCCTGCTCTGAAGGAACGCTTCATGATAGGAGTAGCCAGAAGTTTCATCCAACAAATTACCTCAGGAACTGTGCTTCTCTGCCAATTCAAATCAGGAAGGTGTAAGATCTGACTTGTCAGAGCAAAAAATGATGACAAAAAATGCTCTCTTCGTTTAACTGATGAATTCATAACATGATTCACAGATTGGGATCACAGCACACATACATGTACATATGTAAATTCTATGGAGTTGCTATTGCTATGGCAGTCATGCAACATCATGTCGTCCACCTCAAGGTTGAGCAAACATCAGAGTGGATGTTCATGTAGTCCTTTATCATTGACAAGTTCTCTATTACCGTGTTTACACATTGACTCGGCTCGCGTGTTGAATCCGCGAGCCGGGTTGAACACTGCGAAGAAGGGATCAGAGATCGCGTTTATACGTACATATAAAAAGGCGAGTTCAACACGGCTCGCGGATCTCGAACGGAAGAAGAATTATGACGTCGCAAATTAAAGGCGGGAAATTCACCGCCGGAATCGAATCTTGTCCGTGCGAACAACAACAATGCCAAAAGTGAAAGCACGCGCAGTGACCTAGGTCAAGAGAGTTCGACACGGCTTTCTGTTACACACGAAAAAATTGCCGAGTCTGACTCGGCTCGCGGGTTGAAACCTACGATTTTGGCGGATCGAAAAAGCCGTGTTCGACACGGCTCGCGGATCACACTGATCGCGTTTACACAGCATAAAATTGCCGTGTTGAGCACGGCTCGCGTGTCGAACCCCCGAGCTGTGTCACTGTGTAAACACGGTATATATACATGTTGCCCAGCAAAAACCCACTAACATTTGTTACAACAGCGGAGAGACACATTTAATGAGTCAACTCACCTCTTCTCACAAAATGTTATTACTGAATTTTCAATTGCGAGTGTAGAACATGTTCACACACAACCTCATAAGTGGACAAACTTTGACCACAATGAATAGCAATTGCATGCAAGAAAGTTTCCATGCACATTCACTGAACAACATATCTTCATAACAAGAAACAGTAATGTGAAAAACATAATCATAATTTCAACTTCAGATCACTTGAAACACTTGATCAATTACAGGAAATAATTCCACTTGAAATACAACAGGAAAAAGAATCCACAGAGTCTTTAACAGTTCGGAAAATATGAAGCATCCTTTGCATATTACACATTAACATGTAATCTGTATCATGCAGCTACTTGTAATCCTTTATACAGGTCTCCTTTTATCTCCAAAACTCGAGGATACAGCAAATATCATGGAGGTATTCCCAAAGCTCAGCGACTTTTTATTCATATTTGGTTAGATCCTCCTGTGAATTCAGTTGAAATCTAAGACAAATATTTTCATTCAAATTCAAAGAATTTCTGAAGTGCTTACCAATCAGTTTGCTATTGCCTTTAAAGAGAAAGTGTACACTAAAAAGTGGTCTAGATTTAGGTGTTTCCAACTGTCAGAGTTTTCTGCCAACTGCTCTATATTAACAGTTCACATAGCATTTAATGTCATGTTTTGCCAATCTAAGAAGTGAGATGGAGATTAAAAAAGGTTTAAATCATCACACTTAACATGGGGTAAGAATACATTTGACTTCCTTTCCAATAAATCCCTAGAAAATTCTGCCTCTCCTCTACCACCTAGCAACATGAGCACATTAACCCGTTGAAAACTGAATTCTGTAATTTCCGTAGACTTTGTACAGGTATCATCCAGTTCCAGTTGGCAACAAGTTAAAATGGCAAGTACTTGGCAGTAATGATTCCTAGAATACACGTAAGCCACTTCAGAAGGTGCATCTGAGCTTCAGATTGGGATCTTCCGTAGATGCAAGAACCATCTTTCCAGAATGTTTACTAAGCTCCAGAAGCATGTTGCAAACAAGGATATCCCTGGGTGAGAAGTACCGCCGCAGCAACGGAAAAATTAACCCCGGCTTCAATTTACCATTAATCCATGAACTATGCTTAAAAACCAGGCCTATGAGCAATCACTTGTCGGGAATCCTAACGCAAGGCAGCAAACATCTGTCAATCTCGCCTCGCTGACAGTCTCTGATCATCCTCGGCGATCGAATCGAAAGCTACTTCCCTGATCCCTCTCCCCTGCTAAATTTTGTTGAGCGGCTTTGATCAGGGATAGACAAGTGTTACTCAGAGTCGTGACATTTACCTGAAGATTAATTCTCATTTAGGTGAGGAGATCGTTTAACGGCGATGTCTTCACCTACTAATTGTTCTCAAGATATTAAAGGGTCGTGATGATCAGTCATGAATCAGTAATTCAATAGAATGTTGGGTTTTGGCAGAGAGCAACGAGGATGTCAACGAGGATGTCATGTTTACTGTTAACTCTAGAGGCCCTAAGTGAAAAGCACAGAGAGCCAAGACAAGAGAGCCATATCCTCTCTCAATGATCTTTCCTAAACCTTCCCCTGCCTCAGGCAATTGTTAACCAAAATTTTTAATGAAACAATAAAATCTGACAAAGTTGAAAAGGGAGGGAAGAATTCCCGATCCGACAACACCCTACCCCTTTCCCATCTCCACCCCCTCCCACTTCATCAGGTTCTGTTCACAACCAATACATCAGATGCTCATTAAAAAAAACATAACACATTCATGTGAAGATAGGAGGAAATAACTTTGAAAGACATTTCCTTATTGACTTATTAAGCAATAAGTTTATATTAGTTTTTATTCACTATTAAGGCATATTTGATTTGTCCGGAAAGGTATATGCTTGGGGTACTCTTTTAACTACAATATATACATTTTAATTCTTTCCTATATCTCTGGTTATTCAATTTTGTCAACAAAGAGATACTTTACATACAACAGCAGAAAACTGAAGACTCCAGAATACAAGATTTAGTAGTCTACTTTAAATCTGTCTTTTGATATTTTATACAGACATTGGTAAATAGAAACTGATATGAAAAATTGAAATTGTCTAATTGTAACTTTCTAAATATTCATATAAAATATGTAAGTCTATAAATATTTAGCAAAAGAGATATATATTAGTAAGTCATCAAAGTTATCGCTTTGCTCATTGTTCTTTGATGATTGACAATATGGACCTACTTGACTTCTTTGACTGTTCTTTGAAAAAAAGTATGCTTACTGCTACCTGTGGTAAATTGGCAATAAAGTTATCTTCTTAGCTTTTGGACCAAATCCCAATTTAGCATTATTTCAGCCTTCAAATGACATGTTTCTCCAAACTGAGGTTTTTAATATACAAAAGGATGTTTGGCAGTATAACAATAGCCCCAACTGTTTTCCTTATACCTCGTTGCCTCTGTCGTGCATCCATTACGATTGGCCTTTCGCAGCTAATTGGGATAACTTTTGAGCAGTCTAAAAAAAATTATCTACGTTACAATCACAATTGCCATGACTGACCTCAAGATATGGTAAGAATTGACATGATCACTACGATTACTCTATGATTAAGACCACAGTTTTAATCGAGGGGTGAATCATGAAAAGTGGGCACTACATGTAGGTATAACCTCCTTGGTATAACACAACGACCAAGACTATCATTTAATTTCAGTACAGGATGACAATGAAAATAAAAACTGCAATAAAAACTTGGATAGATGAGCCTCGAATGAAGCCATGAAAAACCAGGAATACGAAGAAAGAACCCAAAATCCAATGGCATTGATAGAATAACACATAACTATACATTATATTGTACACAGAATAGTTCTGTCTCAGTGGATAAGTTTCTGGTCTTTGCAACACAAGGTCCTGGGTTCAAAGCCCACCGCAGCACTTGCATCCTTTGGCAGGGGATTTATCTACATTTGCCATTCTCTACCCTATCTAAAACTAAGGCTTCTATGTATCTGAATTTTTTTCAGAGAGGTTGAAGGTAATGGTTCAAACCACGCCCTGGAGCAAGTCTTCCCGATAACAACCTTCACCATGGAAAGAGCAGATTGAAACATGTCCGTAACCTCCCCCCTCCCCTCCCACCCCTAAAAACACCTGAACCCTGCTACATAACTACCACCATTTTTCATTTCTTTTGAAGTATTATTCATGCTCTTCTTTTATAGTTTTTTTTTATCATAACATGCCTTGGTATTGAAAGTAATAAAGAACTGATACTAAATTTTGTAAGATTTTCATTCTATAATAACAATCCAATACAAATGGCTTTAAATCCCGCTCACCCTCCTGGGATCAGGAAGCACTACTTGAGCCCTGATCGTGTCTTTCATCTCATTATTAGAGCCAGCCCAAATCCCTCCAAATGCTTTATATCCTTTAATTAACACCTTCAAAGCACTTGTTCCTACCCCACCTGTTGGCGTACTGAGCGCCCTTCGAGATCTCCTTTTCATCGGACAAACATTTGTTTCACTGAACTCATCTGAGTCAACATTTCAATGGTTTGGGACAAGAAAATGTTATCAAACAAGCATATAGACTACAAGTATGATTAATAACTTCTGTCTGCACTGCCCTCCCTATATGAAAACTTCTCTTTTTATCATTAAACTTTCTCTGGATTTAGTTTAAAGCATGGGGTGGGGGGTTCAAATCTTTCTTGGAGAATTTGCAACTTTGTTTTTCAATGAACGTTAGCTCTTTACAGGGGCCGCGGAACCGGAGGGGCTGGGGGGCTTCAGCCCCCCACTTTTTTCCAAACCGTGCACAAAAATGCAAAAATGACCATACATTTGTGATTTTTAGCATGGTCAGCCCCCCCCCCCACTTTGAAAACCGTTCCGCAGCCCCTGCTTTATATACCCAGGGTATAGCCACTTCAGCTGGCTCTGTTCTTCCACAAGGCCCTGCATAACAAAATACATTATTATCACCCTCCTTTATTCTAAAAAGTTGAGTGACTGACAAGAAGGATGTAGGTCCCATTTTCAAGTCTTTGGGATGACTCAGCCAAGGATCGAATCCATGTCTTCCCATTCATGAGGCAGGTGCTCTACCACTGAGCCACTGTGCCAGATTAATGGGTTTTTTCACTCTTCCCGGAATCCTGAATCAAACCCTAACCAGGACTTTTGATGATAGAGTCTCGACATATTGTAAAAAAGGGGCAAATACCCAGTGAATGCAAAAACTCAAAGAAATTGATAGTACAGTTAATTTATAGAATACCACAACATATTGTATTGTGGCTCGGTGGTAGAGTGCCTGCTTTTTTAATGGAAGGTCGTGGGTTCAATCCATGGCCGAGTCACACCATAGCCTTAAAAAAAATGGGTACTTCTAGCTAGAAAATGAGCCAAGAGTTAAAGTGGCTACCCTGAGTAAATAAAGAGTTAGTATTATTATTATTAATATTATTATAGAATTGTCTAATGGCAGTCCATCATAAAACCTAGCCCTCTGATCAATTGCTTAGTTTTTTTTCAACATACATTCTTCTTCAGATATAGGCCTACAATGTGCAAGGAACTAATAAGTTCTCAAAATGTTGAAAAACAGTCCAGTTTCTTTTAACATCCTGTTACATGGCACATGCGTATGTATGTAGGATCCACTTCAACTTCTGAAGGAGGGGGGGATAGAGCTATATACACTTGCACTTCATTTGAATACAAGTCTGATAGCAGATCAATGTTAGCTTGTCTATCGCCCTCTGTTGTTTCCATCCCTACAGTAGAAATTACTAATTTTTTGACAAGGCTGATCGCAGCTCAGTTATCAAAATGGTTCTGACGATGCCAAACAGGAATGAAAAAAACATAAACTTCATCATCCTCTGAGAAACAAAACAATTTCAACAGGAACAAAATTTGGTCACACTGCCATTAACAGGAGGATCGCCATAAGATTAGTGATCTCAACATTTAAATGCTCATAACTTTCTATTTGTTCAATTTCTCTCAAACTTGATTTGTTTCTCCTTTAAGATGCACAAAATCAGGTGATAGTGACCATTATTGCATCAGAGGGAGGCTCGCATTAACTGCCCATCTCTTTGAAGGGAACCCCAATCCCCAGGCAAGTGAGGTCCCGGGGGTGAAATCCCCAAATTAACATAAATTGACCTAAATGGTACCCAATAAAGGTTTATTTTGTCAGACCATGTCTCATGAATATTCGTAGCATGTTCATGGACGGAATGAGGCATAATTTCCATCCCATCAATCAGCTCGTCTAGTGTGGCACGATCGCTAAAAGTTAAGTTGCACGTTC
Source organism: Lytechinus variegatus (assembly GCF_018143015.1). NCBI lineage: Eukaryota > Metazoa > Echinodermata > Echinoidea > Temnopleuroida > Toxopneustidae > Lytechinus > Lytechinus variegatus. The sequence goes on along the minus strand of NC_054742.1, from coordinate 55,503,237 downwards.
AGACCATGCACTTTCGGTGAGCATATACGGTTTGCACAACAAACTAGCCTTCACCAGCGAGATCAACCATTTAACCCTTTGCGCGCTGATGTTGCTCAATCATACAATTAAATTCAACAATTGTAATAATTAGTTTTCTCCCCTACCTTCAAATTCAAGAAGCGGATAAAAGGCAATAGTTCTTCGATAACATACTACTCATAAGTATCAATTGTGCAATGTAGAAATCTTGAATTGAAAAAAATAACAAGGAAGCAATTGTCATTATTTCCCCCAAAAAAATTAATTCAGTGTGCAAAGAGTTAAACACACCAAAGCCTCAAATTGGTAAGACATAATAGGCACAGAGCTCATAATTCTCTGGCATGTTACCAGTTAATGGAGAATTAACACCATTTTTTTTTACTTGGTTCAGACGATCGTCTCCTCTGCAGATCCATGCTTCTTGGAAGACTGGATTCTCAGTGTACTTTTTTTAGATTAATCAAACAGCAGGGTATATATCAAGAACACAAATGTCTCCAAGTGGCTACCACATTGTTCTGAGTCACAGGACTGTTCATGATGAATTCACAGCTGGATTTTCTGCTTTTGTAAACACGTTTGAATTTTATTTCATGTAGAAACTTCACAGGCAAGTTTGGAAATCGAAGGTAATTGGTGCCTGCAATATCTGATTTTTTTTTCAATCAAACCAAAAGTTGGTTAAAATATGAACTGACCAACTTTTGGTTTTAAAAAATCCTAATTCATTTTGCATGCAATTTTGTTTTATCAACAGTTTATAGATTCATAATTGACACAACCTATAAACAATATAAGTTGGTTTAAACAATGACAGAGTTGCTGTTATGACAATTTTCTTCAAGAAAAGTTATAATATTTAAAGTCAAATGCTTCAAACTTCCAAAAAAGTTTAGACTTTCTCACAAATTAACTAACAGACAAGATTGTTTTTTAATCATTTCAAATTCATTGATATTTTTCTGAAAATTATACAGGCTTCTGGAAATCACTTTGCACCATTTGCAACTAGAGAAAACAAAACATTGTAAAAATCGGAGAGCAAATAGCCTTAACAAGTGGAATGCCTCTGGCCGTCTCACCTGCATCATGCGATTCAACATAGCAGCAGTGCTGACTTTGAAAACTACCGGGTACTATAACTCGCACAAGATGTTCAGTGATACTTGGTTACTCTTATTTCCATGTTTTATGAACTAGACCAATACACTTACAGAGATAGGATGGTAATTCAACAAATACCCCTAATGTTGCCAAAATTCATTGACCTCACATGACCTTTGACCTTGATCATGTGACCTGAAACTTGCACAGGATATTCAGTGATACTTGATTACTCTTATGTCCAAGTTTCAAAAGTCAGATCAATAAACTTGCAAAGTGATGATGGTAATTCAACAAATACCCCAATTCGGCCAAAGTTTATTGACCCTAAATGACCTTTGACCTTGATCATGTGACCTGAAACTTGCACAGGATGTTAAGTGATACTTGATTACTATTATGTCCAAGTTTCATGAATCAGATCCAAAAACTTTTAGTTTTGATTGTAATTCAATAGATACCCCCAAATCGGCCAAAGTTCATTGACCCAAATGACCTTTGACCTTGGTCATGTGACGTGAAATTCATGCAGGATATTTGGTGATACTTGATTAACCTTATGTCCAAGTTTAATGATCTAGGTCCATATATTTCCTAAGTTATGATGACATTTCAAAAACTTAACCTCAGGTTAAGATTTTGATGTTGATTCCCCCAACATGGTCTAAGTTCATTGACCCTAAATGACCTTTGATCTTGGTCATGTGACATGAAACTCTAAAAGGATGTTCAGTAATACTTGATTAACCTTATGGCCAAGTTTCATGAACTAGGTCCATATACTTTCTAAGTTATGATGTCATTTCAAAAACTTAACCTCAGGTTAAGATTTGATGTTGACGCCGCCGCCGCCGCCGTCGGAAAAGCGGCGCCTATAGTCTCACGCTGCTATGCAGGTGAGACGAAAACGAACATACTGAAGCTTTTCGACATCGGAGTAAAATCGCATGAATGACTGAAACGCTAGAGCAAAACTACATATAACAGAACTGAAACTAGACGATGGACGCTAAATGGCGAGCCGTGATTGGCTGTCAAGTAAACAAGGTAGGCTTGGTACCAGCCGTATATTGAAGCGAAGCAACTAAAATAACGAAAGGGTTCTTACGAACTCCTTCTGGCGGCACAGAATCGGGTCTGTTAGCTGGATATACACTGCCTCGAGCATGCGCAGATGAGTGAAACATCTTGCTCGGCTGAACACCTTAAACCAAGATGAACAGTATTGTTCAGCGCATGCTTGATTGCTCAATAAGTGGGTTAGCAATAGCCGAACTACTACCACCATCTGATAGCCCAATATATCAATTTCAAGGACCACTTTTCACAACCTACTGTCTAAATCTTCAATACCGGTATAGCAGTGAATGGGAGTTTTCCATTGCAGGGCTCTTTTTATAATCCATGGCTCTTTTGAGTACTTTGGGGGCAAAAATCATCCCAAGCCCTGGTGTAATTGTTTTCCCTGGTTGGTACTCCCTATTTTTTTTTAAATATCACTAATTAATGACCTTCTTGCTATACTCAAACAAATTTCAGAGGTTTCCTCAGAGAGTGGGCCAGTCCTATCATCTACATGTAACATACAAAACCTGCCCCCCCCAAAAAAAAAAAAAAACTTGGCAAGATTGTTGGAATAAACATAGTTCTTAATTTCTTGTAATTCTCCACCTGTTTTATAACCTAGACAGTTAATATCACTTCCTCTATCTCTATCACAATTAAATGCATGTCTGATAAAACCAACATTTCAATCCCAGACTTTCTGTCTTCTGCTTCACTCTCTCAGAAATTTAAAGTGGATTTCTTGTCTCATGGCGGGCCATAATGTTGGATTTCCGTAAAAAGAAAATAGATGGGAATAGTTGAAATCTGTCCAACTCTCATAGATCGGACATACATGTATGTAAGATTTGTTTCACTTCGTAAAAATACATTAGAACTATCATCTTTGTTATCATGCATCATCATTTCTACCACTACCACCATTCATGAGTATCATCAACATCATCATCATCAACAGGGAGTAGAGACATGGTAGGGTTGACAAATGGCACAGTATATCACTCCCCCAAAAAATAACAACAATGACATTATCATTATTATTATTATTGAATAAAATTAAAATATAAAAATACATAAATATATAAATACTAAAGATAAAGTTATGCATTTGTTGCTCACATCTATGCAAATGATCATCACCATCATTTTTACAATGCCTTCCGATAATTGCAAAGTCCAATTCACTCAATGCACATTTGAAAGTATATCTTGCCAGAAACATAAATGACAAAAATATTACAAAGATTTTTGGAATGAAAATGGACCATAACAATACATCAATAATTGAGGAAGGAACTGGAATTAATTTGGTACATGGAGGGGTCTTCAATACCTGGTAGGGCAGAAAGGGGTAGAAGTTCACCCAATCACTGAATCAGATATTTACATTGGTCTTGTATATTTCCTTCTGAAGGGTTTTATTTGGCTGGAGTAGTATTTGTGAAGCCATAACCTTTTTATCTTAATGATTTATTGAGCAAACAGATTAATTCCAACCACTAGGCTACAAGCATGTTAAATTGGCAGGGCAATCGCTCTCATGACATTGTACAGCACTCTAAAACTCAATGGCCACCTATTCTGAAGCCCATCTTCACTGAGGCCATAGTCGTCTGTGCTAAAATTATGGCAAGATGTGTCGAGAATTTCATTACACCCTATATGCTTCTTGTTGTTTCATGGGATATTTCCCTATGTTGTAATGGTGAAGAAAACTTATTTATCATTTCAAAATAGTTTTCAATGATCTGGGTACCAAATTTGATGATAGACTGATCGTATAGTCATAGAAATATGCCACATATTTGGCTTCCCATACTTAAACACAACTATAGACCATGGGTTAAAATTAAATCGGATCATTGAGTCAAGATAATGTACAAATTTCCCCTTTAAATAGAATATTACGTGCATAGAAAGAGTCTGCTCATAGACTGATTGTGGAGGACGAGCAGGACAATTTGATTTTATATTCCTTTCATTTTATCGATTAGAACCAAATTGTACAGAAACTGGGTCAGCCTTTAATAATCCCATCCATGGTACATTTCCATTAACCCAGATAGGTATATCGCTCAATTACCAGTGAATCTGCCTCAAATTGAAAAGCATATCGTAGAAGGCTTGCTGAGTTTTTTCTGATCTTTTTTATAAAATATTATGCCACTAAATATAAGTACCAATATTTCATTGTTTCAATTTACTGTTTGATAATCTCATCAATAATTGAAATGAATAAGTGGTACAAGCATTATCAAATTTCATGAACAGTCTATAACGATTTCACAATGAAATTCAATTCAGACAATTTCAGTGGAAATTGGCTGATAAGTGACTTTCATGCATGGCATAGTCATTTGATATAAATGCAGACTTGATTATTACACTATTCACTGATCACATTCACAATGACATCAATGGTGGATTAATTAATTTTGATACTGCTGGGACAACCACCAATAGCATACAACATTAAGCCATATTATGCAATTTAATGAAAATATATGGATATGACATTGACAACATGTCAATGCAGATGTGCTGGAAAAAAATGAAACAATTCAATTGTTCTGTTAATACAACAGACAATACCATTCTCTACTCTCTTTGCACAAGAAATAAGCCATGTTAATAAAAAACCTTTTCATGGAAGCATTTAAGTGAGAAGAATTTTAAAAGCAATGCAGTTTAGATCCAATCATGGAAATATTTTATTCTATTTATCAGTATGATTATCAAACATTCATGAGAAGTTGAAGCATTTCTATAAAAAACTGCATTCTCAGAGTTTTTCAGTTGTGCAAGAAAAGACAAAAGCTTGATAGGGTTTTTAAGTAATGACCTTCAAAAGAAGGTCGTATGGGTCATACTTGTATCTAGGGAAGATGTTAAATTATCTAGGATGGAGATCCATGTACAAGTGAGGATATACAAAAAAATGCAGTGTGAGTATTATGTATACATGTAGTTATATGTTGCTATGGTTTGATATGAATTATTATCAACTTGATACTACAAATTTGTTCATCCCACTTCTCCATACATCTATGTAAGATGTTAAAGTAGTGGCCAAAATTTAAAATCTGCAGTAACTGTTGTATTCTGTAATATTTTACTACATGTATTATCAATCCAATATTACAGCATGGAGCATAAGTTGTTTATCATCTAAGTAAGATGTTGAAATACCGATAGCAGCTAAAGTTTAAAATGTGAAATTATGCTGCATTTATTGAAGAGCACTTAGAGATAAAGACTTTTCATAAAATAGGGGTTAGGTGATATAATTCAATACAATCAATACTTTCCTCATTTTAAATACAATACATAGAATGTTATATAGGTTTTATCTCGCTATGAATGATTATCAATGATTATATTCATTAACCATCTCCAAAATTCAGTAGTTTGACATGAAAGAAAGATTCTGCAGCAGCAATAACATATTGCTTGATCTTTGAATATTTGAGTGCTTGAGGGTAACGATGCAAAAGGGGTTAATGACATAATGAGTCTTGACAAGGTTTATTCAGTTTGGAAAGCTCTGGTTGGAATGCAGTTAGAAGGAATGAATGCACGGCGACAGAAAAAAAGAGGAAAGAAAATGTCATGGATTTATCAGCTCACAGGAATATACACCCATCCTGATTATTCATTTATTTCTCCCATCTTAAAACCGCATACTGAGCTTGCGACTGCTACAGCTGTACCTCAACCTACATCCTATTATTTCCCTTATCACTTATTCTCATTTTCACCCGACCTCCTCCTCCTCATCTCTTCGTTCGTCCAAGATTCCAGCACCCCTTTAGGGTGTATACTTTGCCACTCAAATCACTGCATCATCGATAATGGCTTCACCCCATCTTGTTTCTTTCTAAGCCTTTAGGTGTACAATGTATGTACAAGTAGAAAGATTCGGTTTTAAAATCCTTGATATACACATAGGATGGGGGTGGGGTGGGGTGTCTGGACACTTTAAAATTTTGAAGCCTTCTTTTTTGTCTTTGGATTACACTAAAAATATGAATTCAATAGTTGTAATCTTCTTCCATCATGTTCTCTATAACATTTCCAAACAGTTTGTAATAAAAATTGATGAGACTCTGCTTGTTAACTTTTCCAAATGGCCTTTTGAAACCAATTGTCTGGACACACACCCTGTCCGGACACACAACACGATAATGTAAGAAAAGCCAAGTCCATCCCTAGGTCAAATAAACATGATATATAATTGCTTATACATGAGCACATATCGTGCATACTTTACATCCCACAATTCCACCCAGACATGCCCAAAATGTATGAGAAATTTGTTTTTTTATTTTTTTTAAATGAACTCCATTTATGACTTGGGTAAGTCCTATATTCATTACTCATATGCATACATGGAGCCTGGCATACCCATTTGAGATGGAGGGGGGTGGTTGCTTCAATATGAAAATGGAAAGAAGATTCAACACATTACACAATGAGTCATGTGCATTACTATGGCAAAGCATAAATTAAATTATTCTAAGCAAAAAGGACACACCTCAGAAACATTCATGTACCAACATGAAGATGTCAGCATATAAAAAAACAGCAATGATTTAAATCACTATATACATGTAAAACTATTCCAAACAAAACCTGTTACTCATTTCCAAAACCGAATTCATCATCCCATCTCCTATGCACATGATATAAAGGACGAAAGTGTTACTCATTGCCATTACTTTTGCCTCATCTTTTTCTTTTAACCCTCTCTTCGACACACACACACTGGGGCACACATTACAGAGCGAGTGAGTAAGCCAACACGCAGAGCGGCAGGAAGGTATGAATCATTGGCATGAATGCAGGGAGGTAGTTAGCGGTGACACACACCCCGGCAACAACGTCAGTCATGCAGCCTAGCTCCCTCGTGAAATAACCCCGGCTAACAGGTTGGCATGAATTAAGGATGCGGCTAAGTGCATGCGTGTACAAATCAAGCATAGGACGTGTGCACACAGGCAGGAATGGGGGAGGATACAAGAAATTCTATGTGATTGTGACCAGCATTTTTGCCCTGTGAAAAATAGCTATAAACAGTGGTTTATGGTGCTATCAAAATTTATTGCTTAAAATCTCTTCCAGATTCACCATGCACGAAAAAAGCTAATGGCATTTAAATAAAAACTTTACACTCATTTTAATAGCATAATCTATTGTGACAAAATAACACTGATTAGCATGCATCTATATGTATAGTATAAGTAAAAATTCAAAGGATATTGTTACATTAAACTTATGTTCAGTAGAAATGCATGATGAAACATGAAATATGATTTCTTATGACAATGAATACAGTTCCTCTTTTGAATTAACGATGAGACATGATCTTAAGTTGAATGAGATGAAGGGTTGTCAGACAATTCTGTTTTTCTTGTTCAAAGGAAGAAAGCACTGAGAAAACAGATACAAGGCATTTAGTTTATTCTCTTTAAAAAAATTCATAAAATAATATCACAATCTTTACCAGCTGAAGCAACTCAAGGAAAAAAAAACTACCATCAGCTGTACCTATCATGCTGGAATATTCAAACAGCAATCACAGAACAATTTGGTAAATCAAAATTGTTCATTTCCTTAAAGAACTAAGTAAAATTAACAATCAAGATGTCTACATTAAATAAGTTTCAACTAAAACTAAAAAAAAACATTGTATAAGCATTCACTGATCCAACATTCTAACAAAATCAATTTAAAAAATATAGAAAATAATACTGCAGCATTTTAATGAAATTATTTCAAGAGGTGTACATAGATTTGAATTTAATTTGGATATGCACACACTTCATCTATACTGCAAACATGAACATTGGACTACCTGGAATGTTGTAGTATTGACATTTCCATGTCACATGTAGGTTATCCTTTATGAAAATTACAAGGTGCTAAGACTTGGTAGATTATTGCATGTTATGATGTTGTGAAAATGGCATGCCATCAGGAACCGGATAGTGAAATATGGTTGGCATTCATTCAAGTCAGTGTGTGGTCAAAATATGAATTGGGAGATTTTGCAGAAAATTTAAATGGAAATCCTGTTCTACATGGAGCGAAAATTCTATGATATGATATGAAAGAGTTTGTATGTAAAATTTATCGTGAACAAAATTTGCATTCCGATTGAAAACCTTGTACTATACCAAAGCGCGATACAATGACTGTGTGCATAATATGCAAATGCCAAATCAGCAATTTGCTGTATCTGTCTGCATTGACTTTGCATGTAAAAGAATATGACAGATTGATTTGACTGTTTCCAGACTCGGTCCTTCCAAACTATACTTGAAACGAATCGATTGCTGAATGCAAAATAAAATTTTGAAAAAATGAAGATACATAAGAGCTTATCCATGAAATATATGTGAGTAATGATTTGAATAAGTGTACAAATTTGAAGAGAAAAAAATCCTCTGGCAAAGATTTTGAAAATTTAAAGAGTTCCATTGAACCCCCGAACCCCCTGGCTATGGGATTGTTAGTGAATTGAAATTTCTTTCTCTACTAAATTAAAAAAAAATGAAGATACATAAGAGCTTACTTATTAAATATATGAGAGTAATTATTTGAATAAGTGTACAAATTTGGAGAAAAAATCCTCTGGCAAGGCTTTTGAAAATTTGAAGAGTTCCATTGAACCCCCCAAACCCCCTGACTATGGGATTGTTAGTGGAATGAAATTTCTTTCTCTACATCTTCACACATTGGTCATTGCTTCTCATCTAGCCAAAGAGCCAAATAGCTGGAATTCAATCACGCAATCTATATCAGTACATGAACTTGAGAGAAAATTGCTTTTCACAGCTCTCTGATATCAGATAGTAGATGGACAGAATTGCTCCAATAGTCAGGCGTATCCATAGGGAAACTGTCACTTCGTTTGCTCCTGAAGGACCAGGACGACATAAATGTCAAAAAAAGAAATGACATAACGTCCTACATGATTTTGATTTTCTGAGGGCTTGATGTGACAATATTACCCTTTTTAGACAGGCTAAAATTTCCTTAACCCCGTACTATTGGTGGGGCTAAATTGCCATTTAGCCCCACCTATAGTACGGGGTTAAGCTTAGCCCACTTTCGTTTTACACAGCTTTTTTGCAAAGTGGGCTAACCCCACCTATAGCACGGGATTATTTGGCCCTGCAAAAAAGCAGGGTTATCCCACCAATTGCGGTGCTAAGAGCAATAGTACGGGGTTAAGATCGCATGTGTAAAACGAAAGTGGGCTAAGCTTAACCCCGTACTATAGGTGGGGCTAAATGGCAATTTGGCCCTACCTATAGTACGGGGTTAAAGTAGAAATATATTGAAAATCGTAAAACTGGAGAATCATATATCACAGTAAAGGAGAAAATAAGGAGAACACGATGGTGTACATCATTTATCATGGAGACGGATGAAACTCAGTTAATTGATAGTTTAAAGTTCTCTCTCTGAATGCTTCAAACACGCAGAATTACGTCCGCGAAATTGGGGATTTTTTATGACGTCACTGTCTGTACGAGAGGCGTGATTGGCTCTCCCACGTGAAGCTCCACTTGCATGCAAAACCTGTTGCAAGGGTACATTTTTCTCCACATTGTCACTGAATACTTCGATCCCGAAATGATCGAAAGAAAACCCAGAATTTTATCTAGATTTGGATTTTCAAATTGATGATTTTGAGATGAAGAGAATGATGATGAAGTGAAACAACACAGTGCCGTAGTTGGAGGTAAATTGGGGGAATTACGCCGATGATGATGATGATGAAAATTCAACTTGCAACACAATCACAAGTAAAGTCATGTACATACCGATTCGCTACCAATTCATGCTGCTGGAAGTGCTAGCTACACCGCGCGGGCCAAATTGAATTCATGCTGAACATGAATAACCACATCCAGACAGTCTATCATAAGAAGGAAAATGATATAACTGTACTTACAAACAAGTGAATAATCCGAACCTGAAGGCAAATCAACTCAACGAATAGTACCAGACGATATGGCATATGCACTGACGATAAACTTCATGTGGCTGGATAGATTGTCACTCGTTCTGTTAGATGTAACTTTTATCTCATTAATTTGACAAAATTACGAAACTCCAGGAATTATTATTCTATATAAAAATATAGTAACATCTCTTATCATTTTTTGAATTACGATAAAACCTGTTTTGAAGGAAAACGTTGAGGTAAATTAAAATTAGATGTAAAAGATCATCCCATCATGCGTAGCATTATGTGATCGTAAACAAACCATCACAACAACACATGCCGTATTGTTTGCTCGCCTTGGCTGAGACTGAGAGAATAGATCTATGCAGGTGTTGCACAGCTCTCAATCAGCAAGGAAGGAATACGTGCATGTTTGCGATGGTTTGTTTGCAATGACATACAAGCTACGCATGTTGGGGGGGGGGGGATTTAAAAGTAATTTTAGTTTATCTCAACGTTTTCCTTCAAAAGAGGTTTTATCGTAATACAAAAAATAATAAGAGATGTTACTATATTTTTATATATATAAATAATTCCCCGAGTTTCGTAATTTTGTCAAATTAATGAGTTACAAATTACATCTAACAGAACGAGTGACAATCTATCCCAGGCCCAGCCACATGAAGTTTATCGTCGGTGCATATCGTCTGCTGCTATTCGTTGAGTTGATTTGCTTTCAGGTTAATTCGGATTATTCACTTGTTTGTAAGTACAGTTATATCATTATTTTCCTTCTTATGATAGACTCACTCTGGATGTGGTTATTCATTTTCATGGATTTAATTTGGCCCGCGCGGTGTACGTATAGCTACCACTTGTAGCAGCAGCTGCATGAGTTGGTAGCGAATCGGCATGTGACTTGTGATCGTCAGGCAAGTTGAATTTTCATCATAATCATCGGCATTGTTCCCCCATTATTTACCTCCAACTACCTCACTGTGTTGTTCACTTCATCATCATTCTCTTCATCTTTAAAATCATCAATTTGAAAATCCAAATCTAGATAAAATTCTGGGTTTTCTTTCATTTCATGATAGAAGTATTCAGTGACAGTGTGGAGAAAACGTACCCACGCAACAGGTTTTGCATGCAAGTGGAGCTTCACGTGGGAGAGCCAATCACGCCTCTCGTACAGACAGTGACGTCATCAAATTCCAGTCAATTCAGAGACCGATGCGAGGCATATTTCGGAGGGGCATTTTAGCGTTTCTTAATCGGCGATTTTCACCTTTTTGTATATTTTCGGTATTTTTGAATGACCCACTGATGATCCCCACATCATTACCTTTCCATTGATATATAATAAGACCACATTCATAATCAATATATTTCTCCTTTAAGGAAATTGTAGCGTGTGTAAAAAGTGTACGAGTGAAGCACTTGTACTACGAATGATCGACAAAACCACTAGTTTGGGGTTAGCGAGTTTCGTGTGTAAAAAGCAAGCATTCCTTATCCGGGGTTAGCAATAACAATTTGGCATGTGTGAAAAGGAAAAAATAGTACGGGGTTAAGGATAGTACGGGGTTAGCAATAGTCCGGGGTTAAGAAAATCCTGTGTAAAAAGGGCTTGATGTGACAATATGAAGACTGAGTGAGACCACAAATCAGCATACATTTGAAAGTCATCTCCACTCAATCATGGGCATATATATATAGAAGTTTAAGTCATGATCATTGGTGGCGATTGGCGAGGGAGTGGGGAACTTGACATATCCTCCCCTTGATTTTGTAATTTTTTACAGATGCCTGTGGTCATGATTATTACAGAATCTCATTTTTTATCATAAAGTAATGAAGATCAGCATTCACTCTTGTGGCTGTTTCTCCTCTATTTTCCCTTATATTCAGTCTCATCCCTTCCATTCTTCCCTCCATCCCTCCCTTATCCTTTCTTCCCCCTTCATCCCTTCCTTATCCTTCCATCCCCCTTGTCCTCCTTTTCTCCTCCCTCCACCCCTCCCTTATCATCCCTTCCTTCCCACTCCATTCACCCCTTATCCTTCTTTCTTCCCTTATCCTTCTTTCCTCCTCTCCATCCCTCCCATCCTCCCCCTCCATTCACCCTTTATCCTTCTTTCCTCCCTTATCCTTCCATCTCCTCCCTCCATCCCCCCATCCTCCCCTCCATTCACCCTTTATCCTTCTTTCCTCCCTTATCCTTCTTTCCTCCTCCCTCCATCCCTCCCATCCTTCCCCTCCATTCACCCCTCTTCCTTCTTTCCTCCCCTCCATCCCTCCCTTATCCTTCTTCCCCTTCCCATCTCTCCCTTGCCTTAGCCTTCTTTCCTTCCCTCTCACATCATCTGCTACATTTCAATCATCTTCCCTTACACTCTCTACAAAATTCTCAGAACTCTCTTGGGCAGTGAGCAGGGTAAAAGTATTTATTCATTAAATATGTCATAATGAACCATTATACCCAGAATATCAATTCCATTATTTTGCTCCCTCACCTTGCTTTTTGCTCATGCTGCAGAAAATTAACATTTTGATATTTTCTGAGTGAGTCATTGTTTGCGGTTACAATATGCACAGCCCTCCCTCCGTGTAGTTGGATGAATAGATGCGATACCACCGAATCGAACAGATGCAATACTGCATAATGCTCCTTACAGTGTCCTAGGGTCAATCAGGCTTGCATCTTTTGTGCTCTAATAGTGTATTGATTTTTAGGGTACGCATGAAACAGTATTTCCATGCCTATTTTCCTCTTCAAATGAATCTTGTTGTTAGTTGTAAATGGGTTAATGACATTGAATTCTTTAATCAAAATATGATCTCAATCTATGCTATCTATCTATATCTTTTGCTGTCTCCCTCTATGAGCATCTATTCATCACATCGTTGTCAATGAGCTAGGTGTGTGGTATCAAATAAAAACCTGTATTTAGTATGTAGGTCTTGGTGAATATAAAGTTTATACATGTCTATCCTCAAAGTAGAAATATAAAGAATACGTAATAGAATAGAAACAACTGTTCAATAATTTTAATCTGATTGAAGTAATATAGGCCAATAGGACTAACATTCCTATCCCCAAAATCTCTTCTCAATCCTTCATACTTTGTGAAATAATTTTTATTTTTCATTTCTTGTGGAATATTCAGGAAACTGATACAAACAAAGATTACATAAATTGGGGGATATCAAGTGCCTCTTGGTAATGATCTAATCTTTTTCTTTTTTAAAAATTGTTAAACCGATCTGTCAAATCTATTGATTGCATAAGTAAAGACAGGTGCAAACAAAGATTATATCCCAACATTTGTAGCCAATTTAATTCTTAAAATGTCTTATGACAATAAGAAAATTTGTTACTTCAATTTTAGAAACCATCCTATCCAATCATATTTTTCATGTAAAAGCACACAGTACATCCCCCAAATATGTTTTTGTTTCAGGTTATACACATTTAAATGATGCAATAATGAACTGGACTAAATGACAAACACTTTGGAAGGAAGAGGAATCTACCAAAACTAAAGAGCAGTTTTCATTCTGCATCAAAAGACTAAAAATCTATAATCTATTTTCGAAAATACGGTCAGTGTCCTCCACGACACCTGTTAATAGCATCTGGTAACCATATAGATGCCAACGCCTGTCCGACCATCGAAGCTCCAGCTTGATGAATTAGTTCCTCCCAGCACTAATCTGATAAAAGCTTTTAATTTATATTGGTCCATCGTGGTATAATCTCCCATAACTCTGGCCATTATCTGTTTTCCAACTAATTACGCACAAAAAATAGCTGGACATTGACGCTCTTGGTTTGCTTAAGGGTTGAGGGAGAATAATTTAAGATGTTAATGTCCAAGAGTTATTACAGGGAAATAAGAAATTACACGTTCATAAACTACTTGAAATGCAAATGTTGGTAGATATGCTGGATGATTTGCGATGGGGCTTTTTTTTGTTGGTTTCAGAGCAAACAACGAATCTGAAAACAATTCCACTTCCTGGCATAGATACATGTATTCAAATAGAATAATAAATCAATTTAATCATGAACTTCCTTTCATGAGACAAACTTATGAAATATATACACCTAGAGATAAATGGCTTGATGAAAACCATACTGCTATTTGCAATAATTTCATGAAAAATGTGGTACCTTCTCGGTTCCTTTGTGGTGGTTGAATCTCTCAGACCATAAACCCATGATATTGATTTTGAGGTGGTATATCATAATCAAAGCAATCATGACAGCATAATTAGTTTTATATTTCCTTCTACGATGATAACCGTTCTATCAGAGATGTAATTAGCCCACAATTTAGAGGTGGCACAACAAGGTGTCTGTCACAAAATTCCACAATAGTCCAGAGCGAGGGAAGCAAACAAGCAAAAATTTCAACACTTTTATGACATAAACATAATTTTGTAACAGATTTTGACATAACTCTGAACTCTTTCTTTTACTCCTACTTTTTACCTTTTTTTCCTTAGTCATGAAACTTTCAGAGATCATGGCCCCAAGCCCTCCAACATCACGCCAGTGCAGTCTATGGATAGGTATACATCCAATGCAAAATATTTTCAATTATTTTTTACACTAATTGTACTACATTTTTAAAGAAAAAAAATGAAAATTTAACATAGGTCCATTGGAAGAACACAGTACAGCATTCTTCTGTCACTGAGTGCCAAGTTTATTTTAAAATGCATCATATTGAAATATACAATGTCTGAAGTTCATACCTATGGTTATTTTCAAATTTGGATTTACACTGCATTGCATTGACAAGTGCAAACACCATATCATATAGACTTTGTACCACCGTTAATTAAATTTACACTTCTGAGCCAGAGATAAACTGAAACAAATAATGAAACCCATCTCTCACCTTCGTTCTAAAATTCCAAAATATATAACGTCAAAATCTTGCCAGCGATAAGCATATAATCCAAACTGAACGTACGCCTTTGAATCACGTACAAGAAAGAATCAAGCTCCACTGGAGCTGAGAGGCAACGGACAGATTCCACCTCATCGACAGCCAGCCCTTGTGACAGTGAATGAACAAGCAATTAGGTTGGTTGGTGGTTGTTATATGACCGTCATCTCAGCATTGCCTCACCTTTGCACACAGGGTAAACAATAAGGGCACGTGGTAATGGCCCCGAGGGAGAATCTAAATATTATAGGTGCTTTTCAGTGGGGGGACAATGCCCTATGACCGGCGGGGTGTAACAAATTTGTAGCTGTCAAAAAATCAATGTTTCAGGGCCTCGCCGCCGCAGTGGGGTTTGATGTTTTTGTTGAATGAAACCTGGGAGCGCAGATTGCATCCTGCAGAGAATACGGATTCAGAATTATTCATTTTGGTATGTTTTTACATCACAGTGATTGGCATATTGTTATAGTCATGTTATCATATGATCCATACACACATTAAAAATACATGTATAAAGGTTGCGAAATTCTTCCACCTGCATGAGCATCTAGATCTAGATGGGACATGTTTTATATAGGCCATGGTATCAGCTTCCTGTATTGTAACCGTTCACACAAGGATACACGGCTAAATTAAATGAAGTTGTTAGCTCATTTATTGATAGTAAACATTTTAAATATATATATATGCATTATAGAAGCATGTCACTCATTCAATATGTAACCTTTTTATTGACATTAACATGCGTGACTCCCATCGCAAGTTTATAAACCTAGATATAATTGTACATGTAGGCCTATATCTTCCTCTAGGGCTGAGTGTTCAAAGCTCTGTACCTCATCTTTCAACAAATATCTAACACAATTTTGCTTTCTCCCCCTCAACATTTGGTGTATTATGTTCCATCAAATAGTTCAAATTCTATTATTCTAATGGTATTTTTATGAGCCAATTACAAAATTTAGAATCATGGTACTGACAAGTTTTTCACACTTCACTATCCACATCATTTGTGTTGATCATTTTCTTCACCATCCTGGTTGTTTATTTATTTACTGCATGCTTGTTTATATATTTTACTGCTTGTTTATCTATTTAACTACTTGTTTATTTATTCTGCAATATAAATATGAATTGACTTCAGACGAAATGTTCATCTCACTTTAGTTGGGACACTGTGGGTGGTTATGCTTTTATATCAATGGTCCTTTGACTTCATTCTGTAAGGTCAATTTTAGAGTGCCATTGTACTTTTATTTGATTGATATTTGTTCTCCCTCTCCTTCTCTCCCTATTTTTCCCCTCTTTTGTTTCTTCGGTGACACGACATTTGCTCCTACGACATTTGCTCCGTCCTTAATATCTCGGAGGGTACTGGGTTAGGGTGAGGATTGTAATATAGTTTTTGGTTCAGAATAATGCAAAGATAAGGATTAGGGTTTATTCAGTTTTTGAGATTAGGTTTATGTTTGGCTTAACGTGCAGATTTTCCTTCATAGCAATTGTCGCTGGAGCAAATGTCATGGAACCGTTTCTTCACCTTCTCTCTCCCCTCTCCATCTCCCTAAATATTTTTTCTTAACTCTGTCTCGTCCCTCCCCCTCCTCTTTCTGTCTTAAAATAGCAACAACAAAGAATATTTAAATGTACTCAACAGACCAACCCCAATGGGGCCAACCCATTTTTTTTTATCCACAACCAAAATGTCACAACATTGAATTCAAGCCCTTTTTAAATATCTAAAATATAGTTAACTTCCAATATTCAGGACTTTTTTTGTGCGTATATGTAAAAAAGGAAAGAAAGATATCCCATTGCACTCTTTGTACAACCACACTCTCTCTTTCTTCTCTCAACTTCTCTTTCCCTCTCTTAACCTCAACCTCCACTATTGACAATAGCAGGTTTCTGTTTGGATTGCCCCGAATATAAGGACATAAGTCCCACACCTTCCTCTGATGGCTTGCCACCTTTTGAGTTGTGCAAGGTGACACTAAGGGTGTGACATCCCAAACACTTTTGTCCTCAAAGAAGAATACTTCTGAAACCTGACAAGAGTTCAGCAAATATACAATGACAAATGAAAACATAATTGAACTTGGAAACAAGGCACATCATCCACTGTCAGGCAGAAGAGATTCGTTTCATATCTCCTGGTCCGACACCTTTGGAGAATTCTCCTGTTTAATTATTCCTGCACATTTTCTGAGAAACTGGTGATCTACCAAAGAGAGAGCATTCATTTGGTTCCATTCAAGTATCAAGATGTGGTATTCATTTCAATATTTTGTACAAATTATTTCCCCCTCAAAATATGAGAAGGCCTATTGCACAACAATTGATTAAACTATTGACTATGAATTGATTATGAAAGGAAAATATGAATAAAATATTGATTCCTCCAAGGAGGCCTACAATTAGCTAGGTATGTAATTTGGAGGGTATTGATGATTAATTTGTCACATTCATTTCATCCACATAACTGTTCATCACTTATTCTTATCTGATATGATACACCAAAAGTGACAATTCAACGAGATTAGCAACATAGACGGGTCATCTCTCCACATGTCTACGTGCCAGAAGTATGATGACACAAGTTCATTAGCACTCTTGATTGTCTTCCTGATAATGCACATTATGTAATATATGTGCCTTGTGAAAAAGAAACCATTGCCCTTTTATCTGAGGTGTACAACAAGAATCTGGCATTCAAACTCAATGGTAGCAACTGATCATTGAACAACCGGAGAATCAACTCCCTGGTATAACATACAAAAGACGGGCCTGTTTCATGGAAATTGTTTTATCAATACAAAAATTGTAATTAATAGATTAAAGTTATTAAATAAGTGGATTTGACTGGCTGATGCTATTTGTGAATTTGTTGTAAGTCTTTATGAAATGGCCCCAGGCATGGATCCAGGGGAGGGGGTCGAGGGGTAGAAGGCACGGGCGCATCCATAAAAATTTTAATACACAAAAGGAGAGGAAAGAGAAGAGCCCACATGCTTTCATTCAGGAGTGATGGCGGGGCAGAGGGGAGGGGGTCGTCAGGTATTTGAGATAGAAGAGACATCCTGGAACCACACCTGCAAACCACTGTCTTCGGAACCAGAAAGAATTTAGGGCAACCATGATAGTTAAAAACTTGCCAGTATGGTAGTTACTTGAAATGACTATGGTTGCATTTATTTTACACTTACTTCCTTTCACAACACAATCATGTATGCTAAATTTTTCCTTGGTCATAAAAATAAGCATTCTTTAAAACAAAAATTATATGAATATGACATTTTAGAAGGTTGAGTTTTCAAAGACGATTCTGCAGTACAAATGTTGAAAGTCAAGTGAATAGAGATCTCAATTATGGAATTACTATATAGACCTTCTCCAGGTTCAGGCGTCATATATATATATATACACTAAGGTTAACCTCTATACTTCCTGATCTGTGATAGGCCCGTTTCGGGTACACGTGTACACGCACGGTCAAGTCAGTGCACGTGTACTAAATTCCATCACTGTGTACATGGTAGCATCTGCATAAAGCTTGCGTGGGACTGTAAAGTCAGTGAACAAGCTCACAGCCTCACATTAATTCTTAGTTCTCAGACACTGCACATGTTTTAATCACTAATATGTCAATATATTTCAATTAATCTAGAGTGAGTTTACTTCCAAAATCGCCGATTTAATCCACATTTATTCTGGAGACTCAAGTTTTTGTACCACACGAAATGGGTATGCTCCGGTCAGTGCAGGGTCCTAGTTAGCGCCGACGTTCGTTGGATGCGCATTTTGCATACTGTATCATACATGCGTGCACAGATCGCTGCAGAATTGAGTGTAATTGAAGTTATCGATTGATTTTCATTATTTTATTGCCAATTTGAGGAGCGTGTGTTTGTAGGC
Source organism: Lytechinus variegatus (assembly GCF_018143015.1). Lineage (NCBI taxonomy): Eukaryota > Metazoa > Echinodermata > Echinoidea > Temnopleuroida > Toxopneustidae > Lytechinus > Lytechinus variegatus. The sequence continues at coordinate 55,484,211 of NC_054742.1, read as the reverse complement.
TTGTAGCACATGTGTATGAGCGTATAACACGTAACTGGAGACTCTCGAAAGCGTTCTTCAATCACTTATAGAGCCAATTTGAGAATCGCCAATTGCGACAGCGATCATTGCTCCAGTTACGTGTTATACGCTCATAAACATGTGCTACAAGCCTACAAACACACGCTCCTCAAATTGGCAATAAAATAATGAAAATCAATCGATAACTTCAGTTACACTCAAATTTGCAGCGATCTGTGCATGCATGTACGGTACAGTATGCAAAATGCGCATCCAACGAACGTCGGCGCTAACTAGGGCCCTGCACTGATTTACTTTTGCATTCTTTATTAATTTAATGCCCTGCTAAGCTGAGTAAACTTTTTAATTGCACCAATTATTGTGGATTGATACTTCTAACTTCTCAGGTAAACTTTAAAACCGTGACTTAGGCTACATATAGGAAACTGAAAAAATACCGTAACTCACTCTCACTCAGTGTTTACAACGTGTACACGACCGAAAAACACGCCGTGTACACGTGCATCAAAAATGGACTTTCAAACCAGGCCTAATCTGTGATGGTGGTGGGTGGGCTTGAAAAAATTGGGAGAAACATTGGGCTAAGCTCAAGTCTATGGACGTGTCTATCAAGGGTCTGTAATTACGGACTATCATTCTAACAACACTCTCTATCATCCTAATCAAGATGTAGTTGTTTTAGATGCACATCATTCAGCAGTGAATATTATATATTCAGCAGTGAATACATAAGCTCAAGGCTGTAGAGAACTAATGTAGGTAAAACTATCTACTTTGGGTCTGCACATGAAGACTAGCTATCATCACTCCAATGGCCTATTCTATCATCATCCTAATCACCATGACTACCAAAGCTCATCTTCCCACTAGAACACTATCTCAGTCCACAGCATCACACAAGTCTCTTCTCTTTATTCTTCTCTCATCATTATAATTGCAGCCTCAGGTCCCTGCAGAGAGGAGTGGAGAAATATTTGGTTACAAATTGAAAGAAAATACCCTTAAAGTGGCCTTTTGAAGGCTATCATAGCATCCATGAAAGGTCATCTGCAACCATTCAAGTGTCTGGTGGGGTAGCGCAGTTTTCTTTCATTTTGAAAGGGGAATACATATAATGTATTCTTCTTGGATCAATATCCCTCTCTCTCGCTCTGTGTCATCACCAGGCCTGATCATCAACCTAATTATTTGACTTCAGCTTGCCAATATTAAATTGACGCATATTCTGACTTCATTTGGAATATTCTAACCACAACAGCATGGTAGTTACATTGCTAGCTGTATTGAATTCAGCAAATTACTACCAAATTGTTAATATAAGCCTAGGTGGAGAGAAGCTTATACTATAAATAATGATAATTAATAATGAATATGATTTCTAAGGCATCAAATCCATTCACATCTAAATGCTCAAGGCAGAGGTGTGAAAAAGAGAGAAACAAATTAACATCTGTAGGGTTAAGCAAATGAGTTTAATCAATATCCTACCAAAAAGTTATCTATCATCAGTTCAGATCTCACACATTTCACATTTCTACATAACATTGGCAGGGAACACTCCCCAGGAAGTGGAGAATGTGATCCCCATACATGTAGCTATCTGGGCAAATCTGATTGAATGAGCAGAGTAATAACAGCCTGTGGTGACATGACACATGCTCCTGTGACAATTGCTTTCTTAATATCTAAACAGTTTTTAAGTTCAGAATATTGTAAAGATTACGATTTGGGTTTATTTAGTTAGTTGGAGGTTAGGTTTTATGATTCGCTATTATGTATAGATTTTCCATCGGAGCAATCGTCGCCAGAGCAAACGTCATGGAACCAACCTGTTGGCCAATACATTAGAAGAATCAAATCATCATTATGATTATCTTTACATCATAAAAAAACAATATAGAGTTGATTTGACTGTGGACCGAACTGGTAGATCAGAGTCCACAATTTGACTAGCGCAGTAATGAACTAGCGACGGGTAATGCTGCACCTCTATTGGAATACCAATAAAAATGCAAATAGAGACTGTGTATCGCTCTCTCTCTCCTTCTCTCTGCAAATTAATTTGTTTGAGTGGTCTGTCCAAGTTTGATTTAAAATATACAGTCCTACTAATAAGCAGGTCAATCTAATATATGGGGAAACTTGTGAGGTAGAACATGATAGGTAGAACATGATGGCTAGAGTCTGCTGAATAAAATTTACTGTGCAGTTTCAATGTTGATCTTGAGATGAACATGTACACAGGCTATCCCTTTACATACACCTATTATAGCTAAACTATTCAAGCTTTATTTGGTCCAGAAATTTACAATCAAAAGAAAAGAAAAGGACATCATTATTACAGCGTTCATCAATTGTAAGTCATTGTAAGTTCTTGTAGGTTATAATCGGTTGTAAGTCATTGTAAGTTATAATCAATTATAAGTCAATATAAGTTATAATCAATTGGAAGTTGTTTTAAATCAATACAAGTTACAATCTGAGGTTAATGTAAGTCGAATCAATTGTAAGTTATAATCAATATCAAATATTGATGAAATATCTTTATATTACAAGACCTTGCATGAGTGTGTTTCATAAAGCTATCCAGGCACCATTTAATACAAGTCAGGTGACGAAAGTGTTCGAAACAACAAAGAAAGGATACAATTCGCATTTCAATGCTTTTTAGAAAAAAAATTATCTACTAAGACAAGAAGATTTCAACTTTATCTGACTTTGAATAAAAATTGAGAATCTGGGAGGTGTTTCACAAAGATAACCTTCGATTTTTCAGAAAATGTTTGGTAACCAGGATGATAAATTCTTAACTTTATATCTTTCTATTGTTAAAATACTACTTTTACATCTGCAAAGATAATTCACCTGTATTCGAGGGTTTCTTGGCTTTACCAAAATCTAATAAGGATTTAGAATTTTTCATAGCCAAATCATTGGACAAATTGTGTCATGAGGACACGCACTACTGCATATCTATCAATAAAATCGCGTGTTGCGTATTATGTATGCATTGGAATTTAAGTGTGAGGTAAGTCATACTTAAATCTTTGTGAAACACCCCCAGGTTTTATTTGAAATGCAAAATGATCGATCTCAATTTATGAATTGTAGAGATTATAGGAATCTTAGGAATCAATCTTAATATAATTTTAATCTATCAAAACTCTTTGTAAGACAGGGCCCTGGGCCCGGGTTCCAGCCTTATGCAAAGTCATGCATAACTCATGAAACACCTCTGCCCCTGGAATCACAAAACAATGTAAAAAAGATAAACTCACCTCCTGATCATTATGAAAAACTGAGTGACGAGTCCTCATCATTGAAACCAAAGCAAACAGAATTGAATGCGTACTTCACCGATAGACAGAATCCCAGCATATATAAAACTGATGTAACTCTCAAAAAACTATTCCACAACAACCTTGCACTAAAGCATTAAAAGCCGGGAACCTCAGACAAATATTCCCTTCTTCCCCTCGCAAAAACCACCAGAAGACTGGAATATCCTATGAGGCGCAGCACCCTTGTCTCGACACGTGCAGAGGATATAAAGTGCTTGATGTTTTACAAGCAGCTCTGCAAATTGGCAAGCTTTCCCTTTACATATCCTGTTAATGATCTCATCCTTATTAGCGCTTAGTATTTTGATGACAGGTGTAAGATACACTCACTGACATGACTTTCTGTTAATTAGAAAATTGTCCAGATTAGACAAGGGGTACACCAAAGGACTTACCGGTAAATTAAAACCTAAAACCTTTAAAAAAAAGTCACATATTCTAGATCTTTCATTTTAAAAAAAATAATATTAAATCCCCTTTTCTTAGAGGGAGAAACTCTGACCCATATTCTCAAAAGAGATTTCAATTGTATGGTGCAAAACCATGGAATATGCTGATTTGTGTAAATAATTACACTTATTTCATGGTGTACAATAAAAGTCCAATTATAAATGAATGCTTCTGGCAAAGGGTGCCTAATTGAAGTGCGATAATAAGTGGTTTTGTACTACAGTACAACTGAAACCTAATATTGTCAAGATTAGACAAGTTAGACTAAGTACTGTCCTTTAGTCAAAACCTATTACCTACCTATTCTACATTTTTACTAAAATTACATGTAAGTTCCTCTTTTTTAGACCACCTAGCACCCTAATACACAAAAATAGGAGAATCCCCCTTTTTCATGACTTAGTAGTTTTATATGATTTTTTTCTCCATTTTTACAAATGTGTATGATTCCTGATGTGCTTCTTGAAACTGAAACTGTAAATTAATTCGCTATATCAGTTGTAAATTGTAAATTTGGGATTGATCAATGATATCTGTAATTGATCAATAATGTACATGTGGATAAAAGGGACAGTGTATTAATATTGCTTAGAAAAAGACTTAACATCTGACTCGAATGCCATGCTTCTTTTGTCAATTTCTCAGCAATTTCACATTTAAGGATATTGCAAAATAAACTGAAAGAGTACAAGTACATGTAGCTTCATATTCTTCGTAATAATTATAGTTGCGTACTGGAGGGAACATCGTGATGGAAAAATCTTGGCCAAGCTCCGCCTGCAGCGCCAAATGATACAGCATCATTAGTCACTATTGAGGAGCCAGAACACCCCCCTCGAGGCCAGCATACAGATTAGATTCTTGAGGAGGTGATTAAGGATTCATGCAGGCCCTTCGCGCACGGAGCTCCTGGATGTTTGCGTTGCTACGGCGATGCCGGTCCAGGGATGTTTCTTTGATCGTACTGCCCCGTGGGAGCCCCCGTCCATGTCTAGATATCGAGCAAGATATGCGGCATGTGATTTTATTCCACGTAGCGATAAGACATTGCTTCAAGCTTATTTCGCAGAATAGCTCTATGTGACATTCAATACAAACCATCTGCTTACATGAACATGACCTATTGAATGAAGGTTTTACACATTTTTGTAACTACCCTGATTAACATCTATATTGGTCTGAATTATTTCAATGATGGGATTACACAAAGAAAAATATGGGGCCTGTGTATGGATGCAGGTATAGATCAAGTTGAACAGGCAATGTAAGGTTAATAGGGACAGTGATTTTCCGCGATCGCGGAAAACGGACGGAATTCACGGAAAAGGCCTTTTGAAACGGAAAGTGGCATTTCAAACGGAAAATCACGGAAAACGTATTTTCCCTCAAAATACACAGAATAGCAACAGAAATTACTCCAAAATAACAACAAAATGAGAATATCAAATGGCCACAAAACCCCAGAAAACACGATCTCACTTCGCTACAATCATGACAATTCACACATCGTGAATTCACTCGACATCAGCACACTCGATAATACCCTGCGATCGTACCCGGCCGGCCGGGTTGAGCTTCACATCGCTTCAGATCGCTCAACTGCACGGTCGTGTGTTGCTGCCCTCTACGTTTGAAGATGTAACAGCACGATATCGTGGTCTTAAAATCCAAGATGGCGGATTGGCGAAAGTCGTTGACTGATGATAACGATGTCAAAAAAACCCCAAAATTATCGATGAAATTTAATTTCACCGTAAAATAAGGCTAATTATGTGAAAGGTGAGGATGTATGCATGCTAAATCAGTTTGAAAAATCATTAAATACACCAGCATAGATCCGATTAGAACGGATTCTATTGTGTTGTTGGTACAGTAGCAGATACAAATTTTGGCCAGTGCGAGTGTATGTGCTTTGATTTTGCTATTCAATCTGTAAACGGAATTGTCACTTTTCCGTGTGTACAACGTCTATGGGGAAACGGAATTTCCGTTTTCTGACGTGCTGAAACGGAATTTGAGATTTTCTGAAACGGAAAAGGCCATTTTTTGAAACGGAAAATCACTGTCCCTAGGTTAAGCCCCATTTCTTCAGCATATATGTATATTGCACAATTTGGGGAGATCACTATTTTGATTAATGTCATGCATTAAAACCAACAGCAAATTTGGATATATATGAGTATGATGTATTGCTGTAAACGTTTAACCAGACTGCATAAATTTGCAATCATTCATACTGCGATACATAATGCATCCATTAAAGTACTACAATCCCGATTCTTAGTTGGCCTGTCACGAAATGTACAAAGCATCTTTTCCCTACTCTCTTCACTATGTTCACATCAGATACAGATCTATTGCAGGCCTATGTCTGTCTGTCTGTCTCTCTCTCTGCTGATTTGTTTAAACAGTCTGTCAAAATGTGATAGTGTTTTCTTTGATCCGATTTAAATACCATGCCCTTGCTATAAAGGACTTACTTTCTGCTTTAGCCAATTTCCACCTACCTGTTCATAAAACTGTGACTAGGCAGCATATGCGCAGATACATACATACCAACATTATTTTAATGTTTTCTACCATCTCAGTAATATGTAGATATGGCCAAGGTGGCCTCATCCCATTCCGATTCACAAATAACTACTACTAAGTTTCCACAGCAAAGACCTGATTAATTCATGAATTTAAACAGAAAGAGCATTAGATATTCATGAAAATAAATCAGCAGACATCGTGCAACTACGGTTAATAAAATGCCATAGAATGCTCTTAGGACGTTAACAATCATCTTGCTCCCCGAAAAGGTCAGACATATCATCAACCGTGTACAGCAATATTTGTTGGCACTATCAAAGTAACACTACAAACTGTATTCAGTGGAATTTCTTAATACTTGATGCGCTGATTAATGATTTTGAAGAAAAAAAAACAGCCTTTGAAATTGTTATTACTGTTTCACCTCATGATCTTACTGATTGTAACAAACTTCGATGGCAAAGACGTGCTAAAATTTACTTCCATGGCAAACAATATAGTAAAAATTACAACAAATCGTGAGTATTGTTGTCATTTTTTCATTAAAGGGGCAAGGTACATGTAAATGAAAAAAACCTGGTTGATGCAGTCACACAGATGAAAGTGACCCCGCACAGATCAAAGCTATCACACTATTTTGAATGGCTTATCATTAACTGATTTGGAGTCGGTTTCACTGGTAAGACTGTACCATCAGTCACATCACCTCCACCTGACAATCAATACAGTGTTAACAGGTGTGCTTCATATTTGACCCCTGGGGTCAAAGGTCAAGATCCTTGACCTACATGTATGATATTTCATGTAAACAAGTTCAGACCCAACATCATTATTAACTGATAAAGGTGTTGAGTAACAGAGGTGAAATGCGATGCTGGATACTAAATTTGATATGTTTTCACAAATGCCATGCACCTGACACCCAACATTATCAAAGTAAAGTAAAATGAACTAGGTTGATGCTATTTTCAATTCTGATAGGACCTCAAATATGATTTTCAGTACTTCAAGTCTGTACTTTAGGTACAGTCACGGATCTTTTGAAAGCTTGTACCGTGACATAACAACTAGTTGTAGAATAGGGGCCCAATATCTGGACACTTAAGCAGATAAAAACATCATCTTTCGCTCTGGATTTTCTCAAAATTTGTGCATTCAATAGCAAATATAATTGTGAATATTTATGCTTCCTAATATTTTTTATATCATTTTCAACTGTTTAATGAAATAATGATTGCAAGGCTCCAGAAACTAGTCGGACAAACGACCCATCAAGACATGCAACAACCGGGTGCTAAGTTGGGAGTGGGAAGGCAGGGGCCATATACGACACTGTCACTGTTTAATATTGTGCCTGTTTCAAAATCATTCTGAAATCACGGGTGGAGCGTCAGGGCTGGTATTCAATTGAAAGCATTGATTAGGTAAGGGTTTTATTTTTTTGTATTTTACTTGACTATGAAAAATAATTAAACTCGTATTCATATCACATTTAAGTGTTTTACTTATCAAGCCAAATTTAAGCACAATACTCACTAGTAATCATTCTGACGTCATAAAGTTTTAGCCAAATAATGTGAAATGTATATGCACTGTATGAATGACTGTGCATATACTTATTTGCTAAATGCAGGCAAGCCAGACTTAAGGCAGACAGGAGACTGACCTAGATTTAAGCAAAATACTTAAAAATATCTATTGAATACCAAAGATGGTTAAATATTCAGCAGAATACTGGGTAAAATACTTTAAATTCTGCCAGCCCTGAGCACTGAACCACGAAGCTTAAAAGATTCAAGATTTATCTAAGCTATATTGATCATTGATTCAAGATTCAACTTTTATTTTAATAAGTGATTGTTCATAACAGTTAATTTGTACCATCAATGGCTTATCAAAGCCGTCTCTCGCATGACTAGCTTAGGAAACCAAGTGGTGTTACAGTCTACTATGGATGTAGATTCTCTTGAAAAGAAGTACCTGGTCTTCATTCACCTGATGAAACCAACAGTGGTTGGTGAAACGTGGCGACTACAGAAAATTGTGAGTTTTAAATTTACAATTTTCACAAATTTCCAGTAAAAGATTTATAACTGTATATCTACGGCTAATATAGTGAAATCAATCATTTTAAAGCAGTCCCTAAGATCAATCCCTGTGCATAGTGTTAGAGGGACACCAATCTCTCTCTCTTATACACACACATCCACACACCCTCACATATCTCCAAGGCAGACAATTTCTGTCTCAGATCAATAGGACTCATTCATTTTGCCACTATCACTGCAGATGAATGCATCACACTTCTCTTTCTCTTTTTTAGCATTCAAAACCATCACCTACGCTGTCTTCTAAATTTCTTCTACAGGCAATCCATTCCAGTCAGATCCAAGAGCCTTTATATTTATTCGGGCCCTGGGTGATCGTGACTTTCAGAACAAATTAGATTTACTCATGAGCATGTCTTGGGAAATGTGCCACTACCATTGGACAAAAGCAGTCTCTCTTGGCAACGACATTCTAAAGAGAAATTCAGTCAAAAATCTAATAAACCAGTCACAAAAGCCTAACTACATGTAGTCCTGCAAAGGTTCCATTACATTTGATCTGACGACAATTGCTCTGATGACAAATGCTCTGATGAAAAATCTGCACATTGAGCCAAACATACACCTAACCTCTGAAATTAAATTAGCCCTAATCCTTAACTTTATATTTATATTCTGAACAAAAAAATTATTCCAATCCTAAATCTAATTTTATTCCCTTTTGAGATATTAAGACCGAAGCACATATCGCAGGAGGAAATGTTGTGTCACCCCTGCAAAAGGGTATAACTAGCAAAAATAGTCAACTTTAACTACACTTTGCTAAAAAATTAAGTAATAATGACAACTAAAACAGTTACTATTACAAATTACAATTACACCACTGCACAAAAGTAGTCTCTCAGAAAACGATGTCTCAGAGACTATGAATTCAGCCAAAATCTATTAAGTCAATTATGAAGCCTAACTAGTCCTGCCACAAGGCGTAACCAGTTATGATAGTCATGCTCACAAAAAAAAAATATACAGTCAAATTCGATGTAATTTTAAACATTTTGTTAATGTCTGCTATAAAACTTTCCACACTGAACAGACAGTGATATAAATCCAACGATAGAAGGCCTAATCTAGTATATTTCATTTCAGAAATTATAAGATTACAAAGGTACTGAAGAAGCAAAGGGAAAAGTTGGAGCACAAGACTATTTTCCAATAAAGACCATCTTTGCACAATGAAGAGGACATGTGTGCAGCATTGATCACGTTACTGCATTTTATTATGATCAATACCATCGGCTGGCGGAAAAGGGATGAGACGGAATGCTTCTATTATGCATATTGCTTCCAGATTACATCCTACATACAAGTATGCATCACAGATCTGTATGAACATCTGATACCATAGAATGGAGCAGTGAGACATTTTAAACACTCTTGTAAAATTGCTTTATTCTTAAATGATCAGAATGCTGTTTTTATCTTGGGGATTTAACCTTTGACTGACATTGATAAATTAAGATATGAAAATATAGGAAACATTCCCAGAGTTATTAACTACATATAGATTATAAAAATACATTAACAACAAACTTGTAAATTTTGATACAGTGCAGAATATGAAATCATTAATGCTCTCAATTTGAAAATGGACAGCTTAATCTAGTAGGTTTTAGAAAAGAGAACATTGCGTGCTTTTGTAAAATAGGCAGTTTCCTTCAAAATATATTCATGAATAAACCACTTCCTGCACCTACTTCCCAATTTACGTCACGACGACTTCCGACTTTCAACCTCTGCTCTTCTTCAAGACTCGTATGTTACACACGAATGTGGGAGATATAAAGCCACTGATTCATGTTGTAAAATTGATCCCTTTCCTCCATGTTAAAAAGGAACACATTAGCTAGCACAAACCCCATTAGAATACTATTTTTACATCCATTTCTTCATGGAGGCACATCAACTGAATCTGCCTCTTAGCAGAGGTGCTACAAGATCATCTAATATAGGGGTAGGAAAGGATTATTGGCAAGAACACATATATGTATACTACAGAAACTTTCTTATTCACTAAACCATCACCAATAAACATTTTGGTTATCACCAGTCACTCTTAATGTTATATACGAACAGCTTTATGAAACACCCACCTGAAGAGATAGGAGAATAAAACATTTACTATAAAGACTACATGAATGAGTATGCAGATGATTAATAAAGATGTAGAGATCCCCCATTCTGAAAAATATGCCTCTCAAAAGACCTTTCTAGAACTTCAGTATGTACACTAAATATGTCCTACATTTGTTCTTGTGCTTGCATTCATACTTAAGCAATGTAAACACAGCTTCAGAGTGGGGGTGAAATGCATTTTCCCCTACCCTCCCCCCCACACACACACTTTTGGCGGTGTGGGAGGGCAATGACTGCACGGTAGCTGCACCCCAACCAACTTGCTCCGCCCCTAGCATAAATTGCATTCAATAATTTTGTTTCTTCACTTATTCTTAAAAAAAACAATATTTCTACATCTAAGCTAGATCACTATACCCTTTAACACAAAGTTTTGTAATCAATTGCAAAAGTGGCAATGTCATATCTAATCCAGTAAATCATGCACATTCTTCAGAAGAGCAAGCAGCAACCAATAAGAATTGTTCCTTAAATTTCCAATTTTCAATTTTGTAGTGCCTCTCATCTTTAAGAGAGCAATAAGTAATTTGAAGGAATTTCTCCAAACTCGAGTTGAACATGAAGCTAATTTGCAATACTATCAAAATATTATATTCAAAAAGAAAAATCCATGATTATTAGAAACCAAATATATACTATTGTTAAGTATTTCATGATTATTCTTTCTATTTAATCATAAAAGCAAGAGAGTGATAATGACCTGTGTAAATATATAGCAGTAGACAATATTGTATTATTTTTCACTCCACATCTCTTCATCATCGTCCACAGGACCTAAACCTCTATCTAATCTAGCCATGACTTATATTCGTCAAAAATTCAGAAACGGTCCCCAAGGGTTTTATGATGAATGAGCACTTATCGCCTAAAAGACGGATGAATCCACAGAAAGCAATATAAATAATGATGGATGGTGCATGTGATGTGAGACTGAAAACATATTATCTGCTTGGGCGCATCTACTGTTGACCAGAAATGAATAATAAAGTAGTATGAATGTAAATTCTATTTGAAAATGGAACAAAAATTGGTGCGGGCTTAGAGAGCTAAGTGGATATAGGATGGAGCATCTGATAAGTGAAGAAGGGTATTCATCTTGACTTTGTACATTATTCCAGTTTCTAATATACCATTATTACAGGACAAGTCCACCCCCAACCAGAAATTAATTTGAATAAAAAGAGAAAAATCCAACAAGCACAACACTGAAAATTGCATCAAGATTGGATGTAAAATAAGAAAGTTATGACATTTTAAAGTTTCGCTTAATTTCACACAACAGTCCTATATATGCACATCCTGGTCAGTATGCACATGAGGAGACTGATGACGTCATCTACTCACTATTTCTTTTGTATATTTTATTATATGAAATATGAAATATTCTAATTTTATCCTCATTGTCAAGTGAAACAACTATTATTTTCTCCCTAAACATGTGGAATTAGCATTGTTTAATACTATATTGTTCAGTCAAGTTGGTCCCTATTGTCAAATCTGTAAAAAATGAAATATTGTATAACTCAGACAATAAAAACAACAGAAATAGTGAGTGAGGGACATCATCGTCTGTCTCATTTACATGTCACTGAGATGTGCATATCACTGTTTTGTGAAAAATAAGCGAAACTTTAAAATGTCATAACTTTCTTATTTTACATCCGATTTTTATAAAATTTTCAGTGTTATGCTAGTTTGATTTTTCTCTATTTATTCAAATTAACAATTTTCTGGGGTGGACTTAACCTTTAAGTCCACAAAAGTTTTTCACTATTCACGAAGTGTAAATTTTCAATAGTAGTCTACAAAGCACAAGTAAACATTTGTACCTCTTTAAATTTTTCTTCAAATAATGACTTCAGTTTAAGCACATAATTCCATTGCAGTGAGCAATTTCACGGCCGGTTTATGTATCTGGCCCTCTATAAGCGACGCCATTGCTGCGGTGGGCAAGTGCGCTGACCGCGATTGGCTCTGTGTACAAATTCAATGAAAGATTACAGATAAGCTCTGATATTGTGTCATTAACTTCATCATAAATCAATAAAATAAAGCATGGACACCTGGGTAGACGATGTAAGACAATGGCCATATCTGACCGATGAAGGTATGATGATTTTTTGCACTTTGGCTACTTTTTCCCCTTAGTTTTGTCAGTAAAAGTGAGTTGATGATGACCAAGAATCGCTGTTGGTTTTCATCAGGGAGCTCACTTCTTGTTGCTAGTAAATTGTGTTAGAGTAGCAGGAGAGTGAACGATACATAGAGTGAGAGAGGATGAGAGTTGGGAGAGGGGGGAGAGAGTATGTGTGAGAGGAGGGGGATAGTGAGAGGGGAGAGGGGAATAGTGAGAAAGGGGGGGGGTAGTGAGAGAGAGAGAGAGGGGGCTAGCGAGAGTGTGTGAGAGAGGGAGAGAGAGGATAGTGTAATACAGAGAAGGGGATAGTGAGAGGGAGAGAGAGAGAGGGATAGTGTAATACAGAGAGGGAGAGAGAGAGGGGGATAGTGTAATACAGAGAGGGAGAGAGAGAGGGACTGATTTTTCCATCTAAGCATGATCAAATAAATCCCCCGTCCTCCCCCCCACAAAAAAAACCACCACCACCACATTTTATGCAGGCCTATAAGTATCCAAAAGGAGGGGGGGCAAGGCAAGAGAATAAAACATAGAGGAAGGAGAAAGGAGGAAGGGGAAGAGAGGGCCAGGGCCCTGTTTCATAAAAAGTTGTTATGATAGCAACTCCTGCCGGAATGTTAACTACCATGGTAACAGTGAGAATGCCCATTTCATAAAAAAGTTATGATAGCAACTCTTGCTGGAATGGCAACTTTTATTATAAAAGCCAATCAGGAAGCAGAATTCTCACTTTTGCCATGGTAGTTACCATTCCAGCAGGAGTTGCTATCATAATAACTTATGCAGGGAGTACGGCTTCACACACAAACAGGCTTCATGAGTCCAAGGCGAGTGAATTTCACATTCACTTTGCTTCCAATCCTGAAGCTTTCTCCAATTGTTGTGGCAATTGAACACAGCACAGCTGCGACCTGAACTTCTCCGATTAATGCTCATTGTGAATCTTACAAGAAATCTGCTCAATTGGTCCAAAATTAAAAAAAATCGAACGAATGTACCAAATACCCTATTGACTTGTGTACTATAAAAGTTGATTCGCCCACCACAGCATGGCGACCAGTCTGCTGCCCTCTCACGTTGTGAAATTGGTCTATAGCTACAGTGGACTGCAGTGGTCGGGCCCAACTAGCACATAAGATTTCTGACCACCACTAATTTAAAATGGAAAGTGTTCAAAACTAACTCCTTGCAAAGAGGAACTGCCCTTTCGCTCATTTCCATCTTCACTCTTGTTTTATTTGCATAATTCATATTAAACATTTTTATCTTTGATAACTATAAGTTTATTTTCAAAGATTTGCTAGTGTCAGACTGTTATTACATTGATGTTCCTTCACTTTTGGCTTTAGGACCACTCACTTGGCCTGAAAAAAAAACTTTGTAATGTTGTGAAATGGCGACCACCACTAAAATTGGTGTAGATAGTACACTGTTCCATTGATTTTTTTCCTCCTATATGGTATCATAACTTGATAAATAGCTTAACAGAGACAAAAGCCAAATAACAAAATTTGTACATATGAATTTCAGTTTTCTGGTTCCCGTACACCCCACCCCCTACAAACAAAAAAAACATAGAAAATACATCAATTCCTATCAATTAGCAATTAAATAGGGCCTACTTGAAAGCAGTACAGTAGCAATTAAAACCATAAGCCAGAACAGGACAACGAGAAAAGAATGTCAGGAGTGGTAGACTAGCATTCATTGGTCTTTTGGGAGGCTATTGACCTTGACTGTATCAATCAGGGTTCCTGCTGGTAAAGGAATGTCTGAAGTGGTAGACTAGCAATCATTGGTCTTTTGGGAGGCTATTGACCTTGACTGTGTCAATCGGGTCCCTGCTGAGAACAGACAAGGTTTACCATTATTACATCACTTATCCTTCATCACATTAGGAAGTCAACGCTAACAAGTCAAGAATACTAGGTTTTTCATCACCTAGGTTACACCCTGAGACAGTTACTCAATTATTGATCGCACCAAGGACCTACTGTATAACCAGGGGCTGGTAATTACAAATTCTAAGATGAAGTGTCATTGCAAGTCTATGATCAAATTTTCCTCAATATGGAAAAAAATTCACAGAATTCCGGAAGAACATGGAATTACTAAAATTTCATGAAAAAATGCAGTTCTCGGGCCCCAACAATTGAATTACGAAAAATACTGTGAATTCTAAAAAACAAAACCATGATGCATCAGTGAGAAAATGAGCTGATGAAACCTTTTTTTCAGAGTGTTCAGTATCTACTCGCCAAGCTTTATCTGCACATTACTTGGAAAAATATTGTTTTCTAAGATTTTCATTCTTTAAGACTTTTCGTAGCCTATATGATATCTAACAACACAGAATTTAGGGTTTAGAACACAGAGGAGCACTTAATTACTCCACATACATACCCTTTTCTTGTATTTTGCTTCTCTTTTTTGAAAAGCACCCATTATTCTACATCACTGAAAAGGTTCATTTGATATGTGTGTAGGGACAAGAAAAAATGTTGCGATTGTGTAATGAGGATTCTTTTTCCCTTTTTGTCTATCTTTTCTTACACCTATATATGCAACAAGGACAACAAGAAGTTGCATCTTAATAAAAAAAATTGCTACTGTTTGAACAAGTTTTCTGTTTGAGCCTGTGAACAACGATAGGGTGGAGTTTGCAGTCTCCTTGTGCAACATACATGTGACAGCCCCTACACTTCGGACCTACAGAAACATTTAGTTGTTAAAACATCTCCCATGCATACTACAGTATACTACAATATATACTCTGCATATTAAAGTCGACCAGACTCGACCTTTCCTAAGTCAAATGATCGCCTAACTGCAAGCATTCTTTCAGACCGGAATATGCAAAACATACATTAATTAAATTTTACAAGTTAAGTTCCGCCTTTAGTAGTCAAACAGATTTTTCTGGTCCCCAGACCCCGCCCTAGACTAGATTTGACATTGACAAAGTCACATTGATGTGAAAACGGCTGGATGAAAGAGACTACTAGCTGTCCATCAATCAATCTTCTCCCCCACAGGGAGCACATAGAGTTCACATGCAGTCACAACATGAGGGAAGGCACATGATGATATGTGCCATTGCCATGACAAAATACATGTTTGTTGTCAAACTACATGTAAGTGTTCAATGTCAACCTCAAAGCCCCTTGCTTATGACGTTCAAAACTTGTGCACATGAATTATAAGCTGAATGGGTTGGGGCTGAAGTCGGAGGGGGGGGGCACTCATGAACAATAATGCTGTAGACGCAAGACACACACATGACTACAAGTTTTCAAAAACATCCCTAAACAGCATAGAATATTAATTTGTCTTTTTCTACAAGCCAACCCTATTCATGTATTTCTACATGTTTTCTAAGAATATCTTACCCCCTGAAAAGTGGAAAGCTTAATACAATATCATGTCCCATCATCAGAGACTATTGTTATCATGTCCCATCATCAAAGACTATTGTACAGAAATCCAGACCGATTTGGGAGAAAAGGTACCCTAAATGCTATAGTGAATATTCTACAGGCCCATAGGCCTTACCCTTTTTCCCCACATAAAATTTGTTACATTGTTTTCTCTCTCTCTAGAAAAAAAGAAATATATCTACCCTTTTGATCACACATGTACGTGTACAAAAATATGGTTCCATCTACCATGGCATTTGCTCCGGGGGGGGGGGGGGGGCCACTTACATTGACGAGTGGATACCATGCGCGACCAAAAAAACACGTAAAAGGGATGTCCTTTTCACGATAGGGCATGTTACGTACGTAACGTGATAAGGGTGTCAAAAACACAAATTAATGAAAAAAGGGTATCTATTTCGCTAGGAAAATTACGTGTTTAGGGTCAAATTTTCGGGGATGATAAAACAAAATTAAAATGTTTTATAAAGGATGCCCTTTTTGCCCCAACACTACGTGTTTAGAGTCCTATTTGTGCGAGGTGTGGAAAGTTGTGTCGTACTAAACCAAATAAGGTAAGGCCGACGACCTAAGGACCCGTAACAATAAAACATTCCAATACTTGTTAAGGGTAGGGTTTTACACGCCAATACTTGTTAAGGGGTGCATTTTCAGAATATGGAAATTACGTGTTTAGGGTGCTTTTCAAGACCCCATGGTCGCGCATGGTATCCACTCGTGAATGGAAGTGCCCCCCCCCCCCCGGGACTTCAACCCTCAATAGGCGGTGCTGCACCATCCCGAGTTTGCATTCGTAACTCTAAAGAAATCTATGGAAATCCAATAGTGTCATAATTTTTTCTACAGGAAATTTGCAAAATGTCGTGTTTAAACAAAGGATATCACACCAAATTGTTGAGAAATCATTGAATTTATGGATATACATTCATATCTAGAATTTGTTTTGAATAAACATGCATTTTATATGTTGACTTTGCTGGCTTTCCATAGTTACGATTGGTTGGATCAATCGCAACTCTTTGTAAGACGGGGCCTTGCTAGTTAAAAGTGATCAATCAATTGTAACAATGCAACAGAATATTTGCAATTGATTGCAAATATTTTCATGCAACACGCCCTAAGATAAAATATACAGCGGAGCAATTGTCACTCACAGGAGCCAGTGTGTCACACCAAAATAAAGAGCTACATGTAGTACCCCAACAAATTACATAACAAAAGCCCTGAAAAATAATGACTTTTTAATTTGCTAATTACTCATGTCCTGCCATAAACATTTGGCACATGAATTTTTTTGATATTCAAATATAAGCAGGCCTATATAGACGGCCTATATACAAACATTTGGTGGTCATTTTGACAGATTCTGAGAGAATTGAAATTAGTAAGATCGGGACTTTCAGTAGCGTACCTGGAAAACTATGTCAGGGGCAGTCAGTAGAGTCAGGTGAGGGGTGACATAAGACAAATGACCCCATCCATTTTTCAGAGGATAACCCCCCCCCCCCCCCCACTGCTTCCTGTCAGAACAATTTCTAGTACTGTAACACAGGTGAGTTTTTTGTTAATCTGTTCACATATTATTTTCAGCCTGGAGTACCCCTTTAAAGAGGAGAAGTTCTCCGGTGAGCTTTCATACTAACCATTTCACTGGCAAACTTCACCGGGGAAACTTTTTCGCCGGGGAAGTTCTCCCCTGTGTACCTTTCATACTGGACACTTTCCCCTTCGCTGATGAACTTCGCTGGCGAACTTCACCGGGGAACAGCACAGTGTGAAAGGGGTATAAGAGACAAGAGTCAGAACCATTTAAGGCAAATGTGATTTTACTGTGTGAAGCTAAAGATAGATCATACACATACATTTTGACAATATTTCACCTTGTATATTATCTCTCCTAGCAGGCATCACACTCACATCAGACAACATGACATCTCAGAGCCTACATTATATTTTGAAGCTTTCATTGACTATATTTAGCACAGAAAATTAGCTGTGTCTATGACTTATTTCATACTTGACAAGTTCTACAGCTCATAAATCTTTGTTGAAGAAAAAATACTCCATCTAGATCGAGGTAACTTTGAATAATACGTATTATAGTAAAAAAAAAAGCGATCACAATGGGTGGAATATGATAGAGAATAGAATTCAAAGAACGATTCCTTTTTTATAATTTTATGACTTCAGAAAAAGGGTGTTCTTCCATCAAACATGGAATGCCGGAACTTCAAAATAACAAAGCGATCAACATTTTTGCAAATATTTACCAAATTTTTCATCTAATTGCCTCTTGAATGAAGTGTTTGACTACCACAATTCTAATCTCGTGGAGGTTCAAAGAAGTTTTGTGCCGCACCATTGTCAATCTTTCCATGCCAAATACCTTCAAAACTTTCTTTATCCTATTTAATAAAGTTAATTATTTCGTATGGTCCAGGAAAGAGAAGCATTACCAAGGAATAAATTTCCTGGTATTGCATCCCAATTTGCTCCACATTTTTGAAAGACTGCTACATAAAGTCTTTTGTAGCATATTTTTACATAGAACTTACATTACTTAGTTGAGAGATTTTCTCTTCTGACCAAAAATGCTATTCAAATTTGTAAAGCAAAATTATTCCCTGATTAGGGATGACTCATCATATCTTCAACATGCAGAACCAACCTTCTATGACTGTGAATATATAAATATCAAACAATATTACAATTTTCAACATTAGAAAGGCATACAAACAGCATCATTAAATAATAGATTAATGAGTAACATTGTTGTTTTCAAAAACCATCCCAAAAGGAAGAAAAGAACATTAAACCCACAATTACTGTAAACTTTTATTTATTATGCAACTTTGTTGCTATAAAAAATATAATTTAATCAAATTTTTACATTGAGTGGGGGACATATTAAAAGCTATGTTATATTAGTGAGGTTATAGGATGTTTTAAAACAATTTTTACACCAAATATGGCATTTTGAGACACTTCATGAAAACATGTCAATGTACACTATTTGATTTAATAATTAATGGATTAGTCACATGCACAAGACATTGCACACCAATAGTCTTTTCTTCTTTCCTTTTCCCCCCTTTGTTTCTTTGCTTTCAGAAAAATTACACTGTGTGAAAGCTACAGATCCATCTCATTCTGCCTCAATAAAGCGAAAACCACAAGAAAAAGGCCGACTTTAGACTGAATGATCATGCAAGTTCAGTGATTTTGAGTTTTATTGTCAATGTGGCACAATTATTATGCTTCATAGTGTATGCAAATGCATTAAAGTGGATGAAAATAATGTGCAATGCCTATATTACTTCTGACATGTATCATCACACTTGATCATAAAAATATGTATTCTGGACTGCTTCAGTCTTTCTTCTTCTTTCTCTCAACCTCTTATATATATATATATATATATATATATATATCCCCCTTTCCATTCCCCCATCTCTCTCTCTCTTTCTCTCTTCTATCTCTCTTGCAATTTTAATTAGTATAAAGCGATTATTCGTAGCTTTGCAAGTTGAACTAGCAATTTCAGTTAGACGATAGTTTTCTTCATATTGCAAAGCAAAACTTGAGAAACAAAATAATGGCAGCCATTTTGGCCAAAATATATTTTATGACTCAAAATCAATACTTAAAAAATTAACATTTTATTGATTTCTAACAAAGACCACCATCCATAAAGGAGTTAATAATGGCTTCAAGTTTTGCTCTGCCTTAAGAAGAGGGCTATGCCAATAGCAAAACCAAGAATAAATGTATACATGTACATGTAGGCGATGTAGCCAAGTTAATACATACATGTACACGAGGTTAAAATGTACAATGTAAATACTCTAATAACATGTTATTGTTAATATGCAAATGGACATGATAAAGTCAGTCAAATTAAAAAGCAATTTTATACAATTTCTTCTTGTTAGGAACGTTAATACAATCAATGGGACATTGGTGGGGTCGTGGGGAGTGGGGATGGGGGCCTTTGGTGGTTATGGACTAGGAGGGTAGTAACCTTAACATTGTAAAGGGATATTTGGGCAGTTGGGGGGGGGGTGAGTTTCTGATAAGTGGAGAATGATTTTGACATTTAACTTCCCATTCAGGGACAATTTTATCATGAATCGCCCGATATAATAGGTAGGCCTGTATATTCCCCACTAGTTTGTAATTAAAAACAAATGTTTCTCCCAGGCACCAGACCTACGTACCAACCCTCCCCATCCCCTGACAGAGTAATTTCAAAATGGTGAAATGTGGAAAATGATGTATTAAATGTTGTTAGCTGGCAGTGACAGCATGACATAACAAGGAGTCTACATGTACTATAACATATTAATGAAATCTGAGGTTGTTTGAAGGAATGGAATACAGATAATGATGTTTCATTCATTAATTTGAGGTGATCATGATAATGATATGGAAGAACATGAAAATAAATGAATTTCATGGTTTACTCTCACCAAATTCAGTAATGTATTCATGTATGTAGAACAATTAACAGTACCATAACTAAACTCACTGTATCATGAGCATAGGAATGGGGCCATTTTTTTTTCTTATAGTCAGAGTAATCAAGAAAAAGTGCATGTTAGATCTAACATTAGGGGGTAAGGGAAAGGAAAATGTTAGTCATCCCATCTTCAAATATGCACAGTTATGATACGTGTATTTAAAGCGTGTTCACAAATTCAAAAGCATGTTAACACTGGCATATTGCGGGTGATTAATATATACATGAGCAGGCTGTGAGGGTTAATAGGTGATTATATATGCATCCATGGGCATGCAGGTTTGAGGTTCAAACACTGGAACTGAGAATACCTGTTCCATTTTTGCTAAGCGATCTGGATCACAATCAAGCTTGAAGGAGGGATGGGAAAGGTTCTAAATAGGGTCAAGGTCACACAGGTCAAAGGTTGATGACCTTTTGTTGTAGACGTTCCAAGGTATCGGAGAAGGACGATGCAAGCTGACCTGAACGTGGCCTGTGCAGAATAGATAGAAAAATATGAGGCTACAGTGTATTTGAAGCTTGAATACACATCAATGGTTTTGCATTGGAGAAAAGACTCTGTAAAGTTAAAGGGTAAGTGTAGATGATTGAAAATAATTTTACTTGTGCATTCAAAATATCATCAAAGACTTAATTTCATACATGCTTCTACATGTAGTACTACTATAAACAAAGGTATCTAGACATCACAAATGATTACAAAAAACAAATTTATGGAATTTATGCCAGAATACACGAATGGGGCAGCTGCTCTTATGCTTCACAGTAATTCAAATTATTATTTTTTTAAATCAATATTATTCATTCTCTGATGGATTTGAATTAAACATTCATTAACATGTTTGGCTTACTCTTTAGGTGGTTTAAGACCGCCTCGAAGTTCGTCAGTTCAAGGTATTTTCTGATCTGGAAATTTACCCCGATCAGAAAATACCAGGTAATATTCTCAATGTGAAAGCAAATTACGCGTAATCTCCCCGAAAGAAAATACCTACCAAATAGTAGGTAATTGTCAAAATTACAAGAACTTTCGCGGGGATTTTTCCATGGTCACAGGTATTTTGGCAATGTGAAAGCAATTTATGGGAACTTTTAGCCCAGCGTATAGTTGGGCGCGGGCACCATGGGTGGCTGCTGAGCTAGTGACTTTGAATCTCACGCCTTGCCTGTTTATCAGACCATACTGCGCATGCTCGTAACTTCAGGAACTTACCCCGAAGGATATGTTTTGGGGCGATGTGAATGCAGGAATAGTTAATGGGCATTTTTTAGCCCAAAAAAGTTCTTGTTATTCAACAGGGACTCTTATGATTGAGGCAGTTTGAAACCACCTTTTCTGTTCTAATATTAATTTGATGACCAGATGGACTGATCATTCCTAAATAGACAGCTTGATGTCCCCTCATATAAAACTGTACACCAAGGTTGAAAATTGTCACTATTAATGTTAAAATCCCACAAAATATACAATTTGTCTGGCATCTTTAGATATATAATGATAAATCAGTTTCTGCCTTTGTTGGAAATGCAGTGTAACATATCATATGATGTATAAAAGCCTGGAGTCTTTTTTATTTATATTCTTAATGTTGTAGCTTTTTTCATATCATGCATGTTTATACACAAAGAACAAAAAAGGGAAACATGCATTATCTAATGTACAAGGAGCAGGAAATGTAACTATTTACTATAGCAAATATCATGCAACCAATATACAGTTGATTTCTACAAACGTACAAGATAATTATTTGGGGGCATAAAAAAACTTTCCAAGCACAAGATATGAATGAACAAACAAAATATTTTGTAATGTCTTGCATTAAGTAAATATAATTTTAAAGCATCATTCATCTAGTTATTCATCGGTATATATATATATATTGTTTGAATACCATGGACACTGTACTACCACCAGAGGAGGTACTACGGTCGATGAACAGGCACTCAACTCAAGCCTACATGTACAGTACAGCATCGTGGACTTAGAGTAAAGTAAGTAAAGTAGTGCTATTCAATGACTTGCATAACCCCGAGGTAAACACCAATATATGATAAAATCTTTTTAAACTGTAAAGAGATTCTCAAACGATCAGTATGCTGTCCCCCCTTTTTAATATCAAAATTGTATTTGTGGAACAACCCCATCTACTTTGAACAACTGTGTATACACTCTGAACTCACAGAATGTAAATGTACATCATTTTCCAAGTTAGTATGTACCCGCAATGTACATTCATTAAATGGGTACTAGTAATCTATGATGTCAAGAATTTTCATAGAGTGAGCGCAAATTAAACAACACAAGAACTGGTGGTAATAGCCGCCATTTGCTTAAAAAATCTATGCGTGAAAATTAACACTAAAGCACTCACCAGGAGGTTTTTATTTGAATCATTAAGGCATATACGGCAAGAAAAGATATGACTTGCTAAATATCCAGTATTTGTCAGTCCGTGTTGTGAACTCCGCTTCAATTTGCCTTGCTGAACATGAATGGCAAACAATACAGTCTTCCTGTTTTTCCTTTTAGTTTTACGTCAATAAATCCTCTTTAACAAAAACTTTTTCCTCTGTGAACACAGCATGAAAAGAACACACTCCCCTCTGTCATCAAGCAACACACAAAATGATTTGTTTCCCAAGACTTTTCACTAGAGAACCCTTGAAAGCAAAGACGACAAGTGCGATTCTTATCACGATTTCCCCCAGCCTTCATACTTTGTCATGTGGAAATCATGAATGGCTGCATGTCGACTGCTGATCAAATGTTCGATACCACTTAACACGACAGGGGAAAAAATAATACAGGCAATTAAAATCAGAGCACCCAAATGCATCCGCCCAGGTCTTCTACCAATAGTGAATACAAATCCATGTAAACTTGAACAACGGCTTCGACCTTAGACCAAACACAGGATGAATAGAAAGACCCCTTGGGTTCAATGTTCACTCAAAACCTTTTTTCTTTAACTCCCATGAGAATCGGGAATAATGGGGATTATCATATCTAGTTTTTGTCTTTTAATTTTTTATGCTCTACTGGTCTGTATTTGTCCGGAAAAGGAGAGATATGAACTAATGACTGAACGATTCATTGTTGATAGATCTACGTTTTGTCCTGGTGTCAGGCTTCAAGAAAATCCCTCGGGGCACGGATCTGAAAAAAGTTAAGTTCATCACTGCAAACATCTGAAAGGCCTGTCATCATCAGCCAGTCACAAAGTACATTTTGATCTACGAAGAATAATAAATTAGCTGGCTATGTCATGGGCTTTAATAATAGCCCAAGACAATAAACAATACTGTATATTCCATCTCCCCCCCCAAAAAAAAAAACAGTAAAATAAAATACATGTCGGCCTATATGTACTTTTTGCATGAAAGCAAAAGATGGATTCTCATGTATTTTGAGGCCTGAAAAAGTTCTTGTGGTTTATAGGTATTTGTTGTGATCAGGTACTATTATATAAAGAAAGCACCTAAATTGTGCTTTTCAGGAAAATCTGAAGCTTGGGTTAACTCACGTTCATTATGAGTTCACTATGGGAACAAATTTGCTCTGTGCAAATATCTCTAAATCAAACATAAACTGAAAGGTACAATTCACTTGAAAGAAAAATAGAAAATACTTCCCGAAATGACATGAATGCTCAGATTTCTTCAGAATAAATAAAATATGTTTTCTGTTTAAAATTGCTGGTCCATGCATGGTCTGTTTCTCGCTCGCACTTAGTCGTAAAATTTATAATTACTGCAGGGGTTGGGCAAAGTTGTCTGCACTATTTTAGCACTGCTTTAGAAACACAAGAAGCAGGCAGGAGTATTGCTGAAAGCTATTGAAAGAAAGAAATGCTAAAACCAGGCCAACTCCTACAGTATATTCCAACAGTTTTGACTGTACAGTCTGTACAACCAAAATTTTTGTGAATTTTCTTTTTCTTTTAATCACAGTCAAGACTAATATAAAGTTGTTAGAAATCATCAAAAAATAATTTAAAAAATAAAGAGGAGAAAATTCTGATGAATTTACAGTTTAATATAAAAGTAAACATCAATATCTGGGATTCTGAACTTTATTTTTTTTCAGCAGTCACTTCTGATACATTTTTTTCATTTCTTATAAAATGATATGAGCAAGTACATGCATGCAGTATGCTCAACCCCCCCCCCCCCCACATACTCCAAATTGACTTTAATTAGCACACTCTGAAGCAGATGATATGTGCACTCAAAGGAAGTTGTACATGATTATACATGCACATTATGCGAGGATCAATTGTAAGTACAACGAGAAATCAATGAAATTAGAGGCCATTGTTGACAGATCAAAATTTCCTGAGGGAAATATTAGGTGTGTTCAATCTGCCTAGAAATGGGTTCTCAAAGATGTTATAGTGTCATTGGTTTCAAAAAATGAATTGTCTTTCCAAACACAACCATGGAAATTTATACAAAAAAGTGTACATTAAAGATAAATTCCAGTATTTGCAGTAAACACTGATTTCATGAGAAAGTCTGTAAAACCAGGCTTAATTGTCAGTATATCACTGAGGATCTAAATCTGGTACAGTTACATAAACTGAACTTTGTAAAATCTTGAAATCTACGCTGAAAATGTTCACACTGAAGATCACCAACACAGATAGGCACACGTGGGACAGTGTAGTATTATTACTGGAATAAAGACCCGACGGAAGTGACCGAATCCGTGCTTATTTTGCTTATTTCTCAGCAATTACACAATTTCTTCCAGAATCCTTTGGCACATATTTTTTATTCATACAAACAGACACTTGGGTGGTCATTATATTAGATTCTGTAAAAAGTCGTTTTGAGATTGTTACCAAAACTGGAATTTATCTTTAAGAATATTTACTGAATGCAATGCAACCCAAATATGATTCTACTGCAAGCCTTCTTCCAGCTTGGACTGAGCACACTAAATTCTACATCCTGGGTCAAAAATTTCTGATCTTTGATGTGTAGTGGGTGGGCTTTAAAAAGAGGGGAAATTGTGAAATTGAATGCTATTCCAATTATTATTTCCAACCATGTTTTATATAAATTGTGTTTTGATTTGTGGTTCAAGAATGTGTTTCTACCCTAACAAAATTGTTTGAATACACCCTGCCTAGGAATAAAGTTCACAAGAGCAGACATTGCCAAGAATAACAGGATTTACTCTTAAACAAACACAAGCAAACATTATTGAATGCTAATCTCTTAATACAGGCTTGTACTGGTCTACTGGAATACCATTATACAATCTTGGCCACTGACAGAAATCAAATGGTAACCCAAAGGTTGTATTCTCAAGTGGAGATAAGTTTATTTGAGATACTTGGTATCTGCAGAATTTGCTTCAGCCCCCCACCCCCCCCCCCAAAAAAAAAAAATAGTAATAATAGTAATAATAATAATCAAATCATAAAATAACAAATGAAAAAAAAATAAAATAAAAAAATAAATAAATGAAAAATAAAATTAAATAAATATGAAACAATAACAATAATATAGGAGTTGGCTATAAATGGGTGATTTTTGTTTTACTATGGCAACAGATTTTTTTGTGTTCCTTTTACCCTATCTGAACATGAAATGACAATATATTTGTCTCGGGCCCGAGAAAAAAGTTGCCAGGCCAAAATCCCTCACAAAAAGGTGCATAAATTTAGGATTGCATGAACAATTGTTTTTAACAAAACACACTTTTATAATTTATATGAAAGTATATTTATAGCAAATGCATTTATTTTTTTTAATCATTTTCCCACAAAGGTTGAAACATTTAACAAACACAGTACTAAAAAAGGTTTGTAATGTTTAGATTCCTAGACAACTTGCATATTATATGCCATCAATCACTAATATATCCCAATTCAGGCTTTCAAAAATCCAACCATCTTGCCTAGTAGTACACAGACAGACGCTCTCTTGAACCCAATAAAGCATATATATTTCTGTCAGCTGTCTTCCGAGCTAGTTCAAAATAATCATGTTGTCTTTCAAAAATTCATGTAACCCTCAAACACATCCAATGCTCTTTGAACCACTGATGAATCGAACAGAACAGACAGTGCAAAGTACACAGGACAATGTTTACAAAAATGATTCTAGTTCCAACAAGAACTCCTCACCCCTCATTGTATTTCATACAGGCCCATTAGCTAATAATGGGGTATGAAATGGTAATTGGTGTAGTTTATTCAACCTGTCAATCAATTTGGGAATCTTCTTTAAATAGATTTCAGTAGTTAGCACTCCACTATTTGTGACCAACCACCCAAAACCAACATTGTGCCCAAAATGAATTTTTAGATTTTCATTGAGCTTGAAAAGGCATATATGATATATCCTATGCTTTAAAATGATAACCTGTCAAAACATTCACCCTATTTGATTTGTTTGAATCCAGAAGAAATTCAGCGACAGCTTCAAAAAATGAGAATACAATGTTTGAAGTTCTGGGTTCACTCTATACCAAAGCTTCAGTCTCTGTTATATTGGTTGTTCTGCTGAACTCCGTTGGCTCCACTCACCAATTACAGAGACCGAAGTTCTGACTCGATCTGCACAGGGACTCAATGGCAATATAATGAATGAAATTCGGATAAAACAGGAAAGTGGGATTTTTTTTAAAGTCACTTTCTTTTAATGTTTTGGTGCATTTCAAGACAAAACAGAATAATCTTTATTTTGGTTCAGTTCTTTTGATATATTTTTATGAAATAAAGACAAAACTCGATGAGCCCCGCTGGGGGAATTTTTCATTGTTAACCCCTTAATGGCAACTGCACAATCGTGAGCCGTCTGTGTATGAGTAGAAATTTTCACAAATCTAAAATATTTTAAAACTCCTCGAAACAGACGGCTGTCTAGGTCCATTCAAGCATGATGAGATGTACTGTAAAATCTCAGTGAAATTTCCGAGCAGTCCACAGAAACTATTGTCAAAGAAACTCTTTAATCTTGTCTATTACTATTAGTATAATTTCAACTTAAGATCTAGAGCCTAAATCTAGAGATCTATCTACATCTTTAAATTACCATTGGTAGATCCTCTATGGCTATGGCTATGCCATGTTCTCATAAAGAAAATTTCAAAGATAGATGACAAAATGAAGCACAAACACTTTTGTGATGTCTTAGTTTTCTTGACATACAAAGAGCTTGTGAAAAAATGGTTAACATAAACCTACAGGCTACACAGTCTTAATTTTCCCTGAAAAAAAATTCCAACTTGGTAAAATAAATGATAAAATAAAGCTTAGTTTTAGTTTTAGTTGGCTGGATCAAAAATATACTCAGTTCTGTGTGTATTAAAAAGTCTAATGTAAGTTAGGGGAAGACTCTCAAAATTCAATAATTCAATGGCCTGAAATTCGATCGAAATTGGAGAACCCGGAGGAGAGCATCATGTTATGTTTAATATCCATCTCGATCTGCCCCGCCCCACCCGCATCGCTCCGTCCGGATCCGGTCTCGCCCCGTGAGACTGGTCACGCCTCCTCCTGAATCTTACCTCAAAATAATTATCTCCTCTCACGTCTTTCGAGATAAAAAGGTTCAATTACGGTGCGGAAAACCAATTACAATCAATTCCACCAAATGTTGGGTTTCGTCAAAAGGATTCACGAAGCTAGCAGCGGCATGACAGACAGTGATTACATGAATATAACGCTCTAAAATAAATCCAGGAGTAGTTTTGAAATCCAGCGCCGATAGACAGTACCAATGTATGGGATACGTATGGAGCTAGATAGCCGGAGTGCGGTACAGGTGTCGGATCGGGCTTTGACGCTTAAAGTACGGTCAACGGTGTATGGTGTTCGAGTGTCTCTATCTGACACCGGTGCTGACACCTGTTAGAACGTCTTGTTAAAACGTAGATGGCGGTAATAGTATTCAAACCATCATCACTTGTTGAGGCAGAGGGGACATAAGGCAGTGGAGGCAATGTTGGTTGGTTGGTTGGTTGGTTGGTTGAGTGGGTGGATGGGTTGTGGGTGGGTTGGTTTTTTAATTTTTATTTCAAAGGAAAGCGTCATAATCATGTTATAATGTAGGGGCTTGGGGACGATTTTTTGTCAGTGGGGATGAAATATCTCAAACGATTTGGTTTTCCATTGTTCTTTTATATACACACACCTGCAAGGACACCCCCCCCCAAAAAAAAAAACACACACACACAAGAAGAGTCACTTCTTACTTTATACTTATAAAAGAAATAGATAAATATGCAAGGTAAATATTTTTGGAAAATTAATGTATTTTGTCCTGAAAATTGAACATTTTGAGCAATGTTTGTGATCCTGAACAAGATGAGTACGATAATTACTGCGAGCGCGATCAGTTATTTTAATAGATACGTTCTGGCCTGATCGAAAATGGACCTGCTACAATGACTGTTTGCAGTTACCCATGAACAGGATACATATCTCAACAATCAAATAATGCGAGCGCGAAACGCGAGCTGTAAATTTTGACATTCTATGACTTGAAAACTGGACATTCTAAGCATTTTCTTTGCAATCATGAACAGGATAGGTATATAACTATATAATTGATGCGAGCGCGAAGCGCGAACGAAAACAAAATTTAGATTTTAGACCTAAAAACGGGACATTCTAGGAATCATGAACAGGATATGTATATAATTGATGCGAACGCGAAGCGCGAGCAGAAACAAAATTGAGATTTCTCACCTTAAAAAGGAAACTATTCATGTTTTGTAAATCAAGAAAAGGATGTTTAACTGAATATCTTCCCTTCCTACATCAATAATGTGAGGGCGAAGCGCAACCAGAAACATTTTGATATTCTGAGTTGAACTTTATAATTCAAGCACGTTTTGAGAAAATAAACAAAACAAAACAAAAAGCTGCGTATCTGAATAAAAATGCGTGCGCGTGGTTAGATTTAGACCTGGAATCTGGGCATTCTAAATACATTCTGAAATTCAATGATGCGAGCGCGAAGCGCGAGCTGAAATTATTTCAATATTCCAATCAGAGAAGGGTGAATTTAAGCACTATTCCAAGCACTGTGTAGGAAAATTCTGAAGTGGGTAGGGAGTTCCTATACAAAACGTCGTTCATTTTCATTACATTTCTGCCATACCTACCATATTTCCAGGGGGTGCTGCCCATGGAAAATACGACACGCAGCACCCCAAGGAAAATTTTGGGGTTTCTTCAGCTACCCCCTCTTCCCAGGGCCATGTATACTGCCCACAATCCCTTGGAATCCTCGGCTTTACCCCCTATTCTTATTTTGTTTCAAAATTGCACCGAGGCGGTGTTGATTAAAAAGGCAGATCTTGGTGGGGCACAAATGCCCCCCCCCTTGGCGTTGCAAAAAAATGATAAAAAGGGGAGAGAGAGAGAGAGAAAGAAAAAAGGGGGAGATATCAATTAAAGTGAAATAAAATAAGAAAATGTGAAAAATGGAAAATAAACAAACTTACAGGTCATTATATAAAAAAGATAAGATTTCCCTCTTGCTTAATTCGCACGATCATTCCCATTTGAGAGAGATAATAATCTTCTCATGAACATATGGCTCAAAATATCTTGTTTTTTAAGTCAGTATTCACACATTCTTCTGCTCAGAATACGAGTTTTCATTATACTGTGTTTTAACGAGAGAGTTTGCGCTATGCGCTCGCATTATATGATTTAAGTTAGAGGGGATATCTATAGGCCACCAAACAACAATGGAAAAATCTCCTTTTTAGGTCAATACATAATATATTTTCAGCTCCTGCTTATCGAATAAGTTGTTTAGTTAGATGCGCATTTTTTTTTTACAAACAGTGCTTACACTCTAAAAACAAACCAGTCAAAAATGACTAGTTAATATGGTCAGCTGGGTGTAACTGTTATTCTAGTCATATTTGACTATTTTCTAGTCGTATATAGTTTAATAGAACATAGTTATTTCTGACTATATCAGAAATGTGATTATCAAGAGTGTAGAAAGACCAAATTTAAGGTAAAGATATCAAAACTTTGCCGCTCACGCTTTGAGCTCGCATCAAAATATGTTTAATAGCTAGAAGCCCTTCCTGTTCATGATTACCAAAAGTGCTTAATTTTGGGTCGGAACATTTGAATGTTCATCTCGCATCAATGTTTAATTCGATATCCATCCTGCTCATGCTAACAAAAATTGTTCAGAATATTTAATTTTCAAGTTTTTTTTGCATAAATAAGCATATATATATATATATATATATATATATACATGTATATATATATATATATATATATATATATAATACCCCCAAATTTAGCTCGCGCTTTGCGTTTGCATTATTTCATTTGGCCTTATGAAAATAATGAATCTTGTTTTTAAGAATCAAACTAAGATGTTAAACCTGTAAGTCTTTTGTAAGGACTACCCCTCAAAATCAGATTTTCGATCGGAAGAAATGGGTATGAACATATTTTTTCCACCCTCCCCCCTAATTGGCTAATGCTGGCATGTATCCGCCCTTGGATTACTGGACTCTGATTATTAAAACTAAATGTGTTTAAATAATTATGTAAAACGTTATAAGTATTAGCTTTGCGCCTTTGAGTGAATTTACCATTTATACATTAATAACAATATCCCAGCTGGTCTGATTGTTATGTCAAATTTTCGGTGAAAAAAAAATTCTGTATGAAATTTATGTATAAAATACGCAATTTGCGCATCATAAAACTTGCTTTTGATTCTGTTCGCATTAGCGTAAAAACTGCCTTTGTTTAAAACAAAATAAAATAACACAAAGCATTTGCTCTATACCCTTTGTTCATTGAATAGCATTTGCATTTGGTATCAACAATAAACAGCCACGCGGCTGCACGCCGGTGAATGCAGACACAAAAGGGTGACTGCCCACGGAAATGAAAGAAATGTTCCTGGGGGCTGTCCTGATTTTACAAGTTGTGAGGGAAAAGAGGAGAAAACGGGGAGGGAGGGGGGGGGACTTATAGGGGACTATGAAAAAGCGATATTGGGTTGTGGGTACCAATATAATTTGGTTAAGAAAACAATTGATGTACGTGCCCCCCTCTGAAAATACCCTGACGTTTATAATTGGCAAGAAATTATGTTCTTGCTCATAACAAGTAAATTGCTATTGCTATGCATTCGGTTTAGACACAAAGTGCATGGCATGTGAATGGCTATCTAAATCTTCGCAATTTTCGTGTAAACTGATGATTTAAAAAAAATCTTTAATCTTATTTCAAATTCCATCTCAATTTTCACTTGCTAGCTGGAGACTACAAAAAGTATCAGCTCCCTCTACGTTCGACACCATACTAATTTTCAAGACAACAGAAATACGATAACTCGAGCTCGTTCGCGATGGAGATGATGCTGCTCGCTATATATACATGGAGTTATTTCTAGGATCCGAAACAGTGTGCTAGGACCGTAATATCTTAGCTGGAGAGGGTGTTCTGCTTTCATTGTCAAGCTGATCTCGCAGAAAATATACAGGTTAAGAGAATAGGGTAAGAAATAATGCATACATCTCCACACTTTTTTTTCTGCGCCAGTTTTGTTCGCTCTTCACAGGAGGACATCGAACGATGATGTGGAGGTCGTGTGATTTCTTCTTGTTGGTCTTGGAAGACGGAAAGACGGGTTAAGCACGGGTGCGTTCGCGCCAGCCAGCGGTGTGCAAACCTGTGTGTGAAATAATGTGCATGTGTTGAACTGAGTGAAGGAAAATCGTAGATTATGTCTACATACGCCCTTATCATTTTGCCGACTTAAGATATAAAATGATTTCTCTGACATGTTCCACAAAAGCCTGTTGATATATTCAGGACAGTGATGTACCAAATTTCTCAAACAAATCAGTAAAAAGATGAAGTACATGTAGGCCTAGCCCTAAGTAACATTGCACTTGCAAATAAAAATAAGATAAAAAACTACATCTAAATCATTGCAAATAATTTGCATTCAGTACTACTAGTAGTAAACATAATATAATAGCAATGTGATATTTGTTATTGCACAACTCAGCACCTATATTTTCTGCAGGGCTGAGTTTGCTGGCACCCCAAGTAGGCCTATTGCTAATTGGTCTGATTTTCTTGGGAAAAATCTGGGCCAGTCATTTTCAGATTGAACAAAAAGATGAGTGCCCTATGTCTGCGCAACCATTCACT
Source organism: Lytechinus variegatus (assembly GCF_018143015.1). Classification (NCBI taxonomy): domain Eukaryota; kingdom Metazoa; phylum Echinodermata; class Echinoidea; order Temnopleuroida; family Toxopneustidae; genus Lytechinus; species Lytechinus variegatus. The sequence goes on along the minus strand of NC_054742.1, from coordinate 55,451,357 downwards.
TTTTACATGATTTAGGGATTTTGATGAGAAAGGCTGCATTTTGAGGCTGACATGATATGCCTGGATTTCAATATTTTTCTACCATTTTGTGTAAGATTTTTAAAATGAATATCTGTCTATATATTCAGGTATAAACTTTGCAGTTGTTGCATATCTTCCTTTATTAGAATTTTTTTGCAGATATTCTTGTGTGCTGACAAATGAATATCTGTCTATATATTCAGGTATAAACTTTGCAGTTGTTCCATATCTTCCTTTATTAGAATTTTTTTGCAGATACTCTTGTGTGCTGACAAAGGGCACTGCGCAAACTTAGGGCACCTGAGGATACTCCATGACAATATGCCTGCAGAGGTAGTTTGCCATTTAAAACATGACTTTTGATTATAATAGATCCGTCATCTGTTTAGAGCACTCATTCAATGAACAAGGTTATCTTTTGACTCATTATTAAAAAAAATAATAAAAATAAATAAATTTTTTAATTACAAGTGTGTTTTGTGAGATCATCTACGGGATTCAAGTGTGAAACTAATATTTTTTCTATCTGAATAGAAAACTTGCAATTTATAGACAACTTAAGGTAAATCCAGCAAAGCAATGCAATGTTTTTTTTTTTTTTCATTGCAAGATGCATACCAGAACTCAATTCCAAATTTACAATTTATTTAAAACCAAAAACAACTTTTTGATCCACATGTACATTTAGTTATTTTAGTTGCATTCAACTGCAAGGTTTTCTTTATAATAAGTCATTCATGTTTGAATAAATGATGGGATGATTTGGTAGAGTAGATGAGAATCTGATGATGGGTCGAGAGAGGTTAAAATTGGGTGTACAATTGAATGCTTCATTGCCACAGAGCTCTTTGTTCTTTTTTTCCTTAGTTGAAGTAGATGCTGTGAGATCGTTGATGTAGCATGGCAACAGGAACGCAATGCTGCAAATGCTTACAAAATCCATATTGTATTGTTTAAAATAGATAAAATGCTCCAAAACTTCATTTTGCCCAATGGATCGTGGGCCCTGCTTTGGTGTGCAGCTGCTGTGCAGCGCCGGGACAGCTAGTGATACTGGTCTTAGATATTTATTGGCAGTCAGAGGTATTTGTTTCCAAGATGCTAATTTTTAGACTCTGTTTATGAGCATTGAGTTTGCATTTGAAAGAAAAAAAATTGGGAATTTCACCAATTAATGAGAGAAATTTATATATGTATGTTCAAAAGTAAACATAAAACAGTGAATACATTTGCACAATTAATGAGTGCTGGAAATGCTTCAGACATGAAACAAAAATGTATAAAAGAAGGATTTCACCAGTATCACCACATTTTTTCATTATCAACAAAGTGTAAAGATATGTAGCGGATATGGGGCAGTATTGAATTATGTTGAATTACAAGCAAGGGAGAACTCTCAAATCTTCATGTTCCCACAGTAGGGCATACTGTACTCCTTTATAAAAGACAATTGTTACTTTCAGGTACAGCATCTACATGTACAGAGCTCTCAGTTGGCATTCATGGTAGTGGGGGTTTCTGATAATGGTAGCCAGGGTTCAATTGCCACTTGATGTGCTACTGCTAGTGCCCTTTTGTAAGACATTGATTTATCCTCATTATAAGGTTACTTGTAATGAGGACCTTAAGGCATTCTGTCATGTGGTTGCTTGCTAATCTAACTTTACATGTACATGCATGTAGAACAATTTTCCTAACAATTTCTAAATTAATTGTAGTAAGATTTAGGACATTATTGACTGATAAGTAAATACAATCGTGTGATATTTCAAAATTTTGAATCCCTTTATCAATGAGCAATGAACATTAAATGGATCCTAATGTTTCCCATGTCTGTGTCATAAATGAATACAGGAATACATGTATACAGTAGAAGGTATGAGGCCCTTCATGAGTATAGAAGATTCACACCCTACTATCGCTTCACGGCAAGGATGCGTGTGATGATGAAATTTATCAAAGAATAAATCTAGTATGTATTTTTCCTATGCCATGCAGGGAAAAAAATAATTATTTTTTTCAGGGGATCCATTTTCTTTTTTTGTAAAATTTTTGGGGCTCCATTTCTACCTTTCAAGGGCTACTCTTTGCATTTTTGGGGCTCTTTTCAAACTCTAATTTTTTATATTTTGAGGAATGCCTGTTCACTTATATTTATTGTTAATGTATGATTTTTGTAAAACTATTTTTAAGTTTTTTTTTTCATGGTTCGAATATTGGATATTGGATGCTGAATGACAACTCACCAATGTGTGGTTAATAGACTCCGGGATTTATCTCCTGTGTAATTAGAATTATTTTATCATAGAATTGTGATATCAGTAGCGGAAATATGTGCGTTAGAAATTGCACATGGTGATAGTCATAATGAACCCCTATACATGCAACTGTTTCCTGCTTGTTGCATTGATTTTTTTTTCCATACCATGTGTATGGAAAAACGTACAGAAAAAAGATGCAACTTGGGAATTTGAAACTGTGTCCTAGCTATTTTCAAGGCTTGTTTATGACTTTGAGTGCGGAGTTCGGATGATTTTGAAATGGCAAACGGAGCTCAACATATGGCGCTAGGGGCCCGCTGAGTTGTTATTGCTCAGCAATAATTTTTGGGGCGACCTCCAGATTGTCTGTCGCCCCCGAAAGCATGATTTTTGGTGATTTCGAGGGCGACTTTAGGCAATTCCATGGTGAATTCACCCGTCGCCCCCATGTATTTTTCTCGCTGATACCATGAAATGTGCATATGTTCATAAAATATTGGATTTTTAGTTAGACAACCTTGTTTTATAGCCATGAAATTGTTAAAATTGATATTAATGGTGGTGGGGGGGGATTTGATGAATTTTTCTTCATTGAAGTGATACGTGTAAATACAGAAAAAAATATATACAAGTAGGCCTAATTGGCCTACACATAAGATGTACAATCTGTATAAAGGATGAATAATTTGCTAAAATTGTCTGTTATTGTTGAGAGATGCAAGCATTTGAAAAGTGACTGTTTTTTATCTTGTAGTATAACTGTTGATAGAATTTTGGAATAAGTAAAATCTCATGACAACATAAGAAATATCTGGGCAAGAATAATTATGATACAGACTGCACATAATGTAGGGATGTATCATTGCACATTTGATAAGCTAGATTGAAGGTTCTTTGAAAGTTACACAACAAAAAATCTTTCATTTGTGAAATGGTTAGTATTATTACATGTACATGTGCTGAATTTTACAACTGTTTAGATGGTCTGTCTTTGACAGATCACATCTTAATTTTGTCAGAATTTTCTGTTTATATGCTATGCTATGCTATATATCAATATATATATATCTATCTATCTATCTGTTTGTCTATCTCACTATCTATCTATCTATCTATTTTCTAACTATCTATCTCTCTCATATCTATCTGTTTAAATATGTATGTCTATCTGTCTATCTTTTTATCTTTCAATCTAATATATATTGATCTGTTTAAATAATTTTGTCTGTTTACTACATGTAGTATTTGTCACAAGTCTATCTATGTAATATGATCTATCTGTCAATCTATCTATCTATAAATTAATCGATCTATTTTCCATCTATCTATCTGTCTATGTATCTATCTATCTATAAATCTATCTATCCATCAATCTATCTATAAATCTATCTTGTCTATCTGTGTATGTGTATGTATCTGTCTCCAAATCTATGTGTATATGAAATATATCATACATGTAATCACTGTTATCATCATGATCATATTTCTCATCAATCATTATCATCCTCCTCCTCATCATCATAATTGTTATCATCAATCATTATCTATCTATATCTATCAATCTATCTGTCTGCCTGTCTATCTATTCATCAGTCTATCTATAAATCTGTCTCTCTGTGTATGTATACAGTATGTATCTGTCTCTGAATCTATGTGTATATGAAATATAATATCATACATGTAATCTCTGTTATCATCATGATCATATTTCTCATCAATCATTATCATCCTCCTCATCATAATTGTTATCATCAATCATCATCTATCTATCTGTCTATCTATAAATGAATCAATCTATTTTCCATCTATATATCTACAGTGTATCTATCCATCGATCTATCTATAAATCTATCTGTCTATCTATCTATCAGTCTTTCTATAAATCTATCTGTCTGTCTGTGTATGTGTACAGTATGTATCTGTCTCCAAATCTATGTTTATATGAAATATAATATCATACATGTAATCTCTGTTATCATCATGATCATATTTCTCATCAATCATTATCATCCTCCTCCTCATCATCATAATTGTTATCTTCAATCATTATCTATCTGTATCTATCTATCTATCCATCGATCTATCTATAAATCTATCTGTCTGTCTATCTATCTATCTATCTATCCATCAATCTATAAATCTATCCGTGTGCGATCTGTCTCTGAATCTATGAGTATATGAAATAAAATATCATACATGTAATCACATTTATCATCATATTTCTCATCAATCATCTATCTATTTATCTATCTATCTATCTAACGGTCTGTCTGTCTGTCTATCTATCTATTTATCTATCTATCTATTTATCTATCTACAGTCTATCTTTTTCAATATGTCTATGTTATCTAAATACCTACATGTATTTATATGTTTATATCTCTTTATTCATCCATCTGTCTATCTTCTATTAATATATCCACCTCTCATTTATCTCTCCATCCATCCATCATCCATCCATCCATCCATCCATCCATCCATCTATCCATCCATCTATCTATCTATCTAAGTATCTGTATAAATGTGTACATGTCTATCTGTTTATTTATCTTTCAATCTGATCTGTTTAAATAATTGTGTGTTTATCTACGACAGACCTCCTAATTCATCCGCATAACAAATTGAAATCTAGTTATCTTTGTACATGTAATCCTTGAATTAAACATGATTACATTTTTTAAAAATAATTAAACAATATAATTCACATAACTGTTTGACCAAGCATATGTCATACTGTTTGGCATTGAATGGATATAACATCTTTATAGAAGTGGAAATGGGAAGATAAAGGGAGATAAAAACGTGCCTGGAGAATTTCATAGTGTCATGAAAATTGCTTTGCAAGCGAAATTAATCACTCCATATTTTGCATGCTTGGAAAGGAAATGAATGGATTAATATTCCATTCTGCATAAAATGTCTGGTCATTGAATGTGACACAATGAAGCTTTTAACTTGCTGCCTGCAAGTATTCAATCAATCTGACAATTGGCTGTAATTTTAACAACATTGTTAGTTGCTCTTTGTGTTTGAAAGTAAGAGACTGTGCTGTTTTGTGACGCGATGTGCTTACATTTTAATGGTACCAACCTAAGTATATTGAAGTTATTTAGAAGAAAGGTGGTTGCATAGACTGGTGCATAATTTCTCAATAAAATTTTATAGAGATTAAGAATCCACAAATATTGTTTCGATTCAAATCCAATTGAAAATGTTCCTGAGGAAAATGTCTACATTTTATATCACTTTTCATTGCCTTCACCTTAATTTCACATATTGTGTGCCATTTTATTTTGTTTTAATTCATTCAAATATATATTTTGGAATGTTTTATTTTCACATTGAAGGAAATATCCTGCCTTTCCCAAACATTTAATTGAGGAAATGTTTTGCTTTTCCAATGTACATTTAATTCTCAAGAGATCGAAGGTTTTTTTTCAATTACTTAATTACAAAGTAACAAATAATAAGAATAGAAGCCCAACCCTGGATTTTATTATTTTCACTTCACATGATCAATATCCATGTGCACAGGTGCATATAGAAGATACTATCAGTTACAACATACTTGTTAATGTTTATCTCATACATAATAAATGTACACTGTTAGTTATGAGTACATGTATGTTTTTGAAAGGAATATGGGTATGAGTAATTTTAAAGGTTAGCTTCAGTTCATTTCCAAGTCACACTGAGATGGTGAACTCATATACAAAAGCATGTGCGGATCGGGGGGGGGGGGGGTCACAAGGGGCATGTGCCCCCCCCCCCCCTTTGAGAAGCAAAATTAAAATTTGTAATGTAAAAATGCCATTAAAACAGGTGTATTCCTCTTGAAATTGAAGACCCCTTTTTTTTTTGCTTGGCTATTTTTTTCGGGTATGACATATTCCTTTAATACATGTATATTTGTGGTTGAAAACCCTTTTTTTTTGCTTGTCCATTTTTTTCGGGTACAAAATTTCCTTAAACCCCCCTTTTTTTTTCCTTGTCAAACTTTTCTGGTACAAAATATCCTTGAAGGTAAATGCTAGTTTTGGTAACGATATCAAAATGAGTTTGTACAGAATCCAATGAAATGAACACCAAAGTGTCTGTTTGTATAAATAAAACGCATGTACCAAAGGATTCTGGAAGAAATTGCATAATTGCTGAGAAATCAGCAAATAAGCACAGGATTCGTGTAGAGCGTCGGGCCCGACGCCCTAAGCAATAATTGTACATTGTCCCACGTGCGCTTATCTGTGTTGGGGATCTTCGGTGTGAACATTTTTCAGCGTAGATTTCAAGATTTCACAAAGTTCAGTTAATTTAACTGTACCAGATCTAGATCCTCGATGATATACTGACAATTAAGCCTTGTTTTACAGACTTTCTCATGAAATCATTGTTTACTACAACTACTGGAATTTCTCTTTAATTTGTGGTTGAAAACCTTTTTTTTGGGGGGGGGAAGCTTGTCAAAATTTTCCTCCGAAAACTGTGCCCCCCCTTGGAAAATCCTGTATCCACCCCTGAGAAGGCTTCTACTTTGTATATCTGTATACACGTAGGCCTATTCTTTATTTTCAAATTTTACGGGCTTCAGAGAATGACATTCTATTACCAGGCAAATATTTCAGAGATGATCCCACATCATGATGTGATACATGTACATGTATTTTGTTAATGGCATAGAGTGAAATAATCACAGATTACTTTAATATGCTTTTCACACTGCACTTTTTTCCTTAACCCCAGGAAATTGGTGAGGCTACATGTAAGGGGGGGGGGGTCTTAGCCCCACCAATTTCCCGGGTTAAGCTTAGCCCACTTCGTTTTCGCACTACGTTTTAGCAAAGTGGGTTAGCACGGTAAATAGTATGGTACTATCTGGCCCTGCAAAAAAGCAGGGTTAGCCGGCTTATTGTGGTGCTAGCACCACAATTGCGGTGCTAAGAGATGCTGTGTGAAAACGAAACAGGGCTTAGGAAAGTGGGACTAAGCATTAGCCAATCACAGAAGTCAAATTGCACGTTAATCACGCTCTGTATGGTAAAATCATCGATATTCATGAGCTGAGGGATAGTCCGGGGTTAAGGCATTAACCACGGTTGAGCAGATAGTATGGGGTTAAGAAAGACAGTGTGAATCGAAAAAAAAAGATATGGGGTTAAAGATAGTCTGGGGTTAAAGATAGTCCAGGTTTAAGGATAATATGGGGTTAAGGAAATACAGTGTGAAAAGCATATTATTGGATGCACTTGAGTGGTACATGTATATCAGATAAAGTTGGATGTCATTAGTATGAATATTGCAAGTCGTAGAATCTAATGCATTATTCATGTTGATGAAAGAACACTTATGCCCTTTTTACACAGGATTTTCTTAACCCCGGACTATTGCTAACCCCGTACTATCCTTAACCCCGTACTATTTTTTTTCCTTTTCACACATGCCAAATTGTTATTGCTAACCCCGGATAAGGAATGCTTGCTTTTTACACACGAAACTCGCTAACCCCGGACTAGTGGTTTTTGTCGATCATTCGTAGTACAAGTGCTTCACTCGTACACTTTTTACCCACGCTACAATTTCCTTAACCCCGTACTATAGGTAGGGCCAAATTGCCATTAAGCCCCACCTATAGTACGGGGTTAAGCTTAGCCCACTTTCGTTTTACACATGCGATCTTAACCCCGTACTATTGCTCTTAGCACCGCAATTGGTGGGATAACCCTGCTTTTTTGCAGGGCCAAATAATCCCGTACTATAGGTGGGGTTAGCCCACTTTGCAAAAACGCTGTGTAAAACGAAAGTGGGCTAAGCTTAACCCCGTACTATAGGTGGGGCTAAATTGCCATTTAGCCCCACCAATAGTACGGGGTTAAGGAAATTTTAGCCTGTCTAAAAAGGGTATTTCAGTATCTGATGCATGATATCACAAAAGATATCCTATATTATTATTCTACATAAAAACCCTTTCCATGACAACATGACATCAATGGTTTCATTTCAAAACAAATAGAGATACCAAAGAGTGATTTGCCTGGTATGATATAAAAATGAAAATCTCACGAAATTCAATTGCAGATGTGTGCGAGGAAAGTTCGAGTTAGGATCAGGGGAACTTCCACTTCCCTGGTTGGATGATTGGCCTTGGGGAGTTTAATGTTGTAACAATGTTTCATGTTTCTTTTTATTGATCATACAGGTAATGTAAAATGCATATGACAGGTAATATGCTGAGTAATAATATTGCATGATTCCTGCAAACAAACATTTGGAAGGATGATTGATGCAAGGTTTTATTTTATTGAAAATAATGTGGCTTTTATGTGTAATAATGAAGTGATTTTTAAAGTACATTTATGCTACCATCTGATTGAAGCTCCAATAAGAAAGTTCTTGAATCATATTAAAAAAGCCCTTGTTTGGGAGTTCGTAATTTCTACATTGACAGGGTGCACCTCAACCTACAACAGTTTTTTTTTTAATCAAGTGAATAAAGGTATTAAAGAAGCATGCAAATGAAAAAAAAAACTTCAGCAATCAAATGCAAAAGAAGAAAGTTCAGGCGTTTGAAAACTCAATTTTGCATTTAGTGCACAACACACAGGAGAGGTGGTGATTTCGTTTATTCAATTAATGTTGATCATGCTTTTTAATTGTACATGTAACTAATACCCCTTTCATAAACCCATCCTCCAGTTAAATGTAGCTGCTTAAGAGTAATGCGGATAATTCAATAAACTTCGAAAAATAATCCGCACTATTTGTGAGCACCCATCCTGAAAAAGGCGGATAATCGTCATGGCAACCTCACACACCTACTCCGATGCGGTTGCGTTGGAAAAGGATGACCTTGTGACCGCACCATGGCAATTATCAGCATTACTTTTGAAATGCGTTCATAAAGTCAAAATCTGGTCCCGATGCTGCTATTATGCGGATAATTGCAGCATCAAAATAATGTGGATAACTCTGGTCCTCCGATTTTAAGACCAAATTATGCTGCTATTAGCCGCATAATTGGGTTTATGGAAGGGGTATTATTGTAATTCAATGGAGATCTCCTTTGTCATCAAAACAATGAAAATTCAATTGTGAGTTTGTGATGACTTGGTGTTGTGCATTTTCTCTGTAGGCCAAAATATTGTATGGTCCAAGGACCTAGCAAAAATCCATGATGAAATTTGTAAAAGTGCTATCAGATTCATGTTTTTGTATATTTGACAATTTATTTCCGGTTTTGGCACCCACCTGAACCAAATAGATTATAAACTACGATCTGTAGTTATGAACCTTCAAGGAGACACACAATTCTTTACAAGAGATGTATTGCACAATCTTTTTGTAGCACATAAAATTAATGTTGCTTTCATATGTAGCAAAAAAACCCGCAACTAGAGAAATCCCTGTGAAGTTTCCTTATGACTCTTATAGTACTAATTATATAATTACAAATGTATGATTTTGATTTATTTACTACAAGGAATTATATGTACCTTCAAGGATATGTACACTGTTGGCCATCTACATGTATGTTGGCCCTATGTTCTTTGCTTTCAAAATAGCAAAAAATCAGGGGCCCCGGTTTCATAAAGGACTTCCAACTGTTGTAACTTTGCCATTATGGCAACAGGGCTCAGCAGGCAATCAAAAACAAGGTTACCATCAAAGTTACAACAGTTGTAACTCTTTACGAAACGGGGCCCTGGTGTTTTTGTGCATAACAGGGCATGTATAGAAACTCCTATTAAAACTGGTTTGCCACTGAGAACACATTCATACTGTATGCATTTGCTGACCTGTGAAACTAGCCAGGCTGTTGGTTAGATCAAATATTTAAAGAAGTTTAGCAAATATTCATAAGCTTAGTGGTCAGTGTTCTCCAAGGCCTACAAAAAGCAGGCATCCTGAGACCCCTATTCATAAAGAAAGTGAAGGCCTACATGTTATAGCAAACATCCGTGTACGCTTACATGTAACCTATAGTCTATGCTGAGACTTCAGCTACATACATGTAGATACTCTATTGCTGTTACACTAAATGTATAAGATAAGTCTGATGCGGCAATACTACAGTGATTGCAAAGTCACCTCCATCCCTCCAGCTTGAAAATGATGTACATACATAGAATCTTTACTGGCGGGGGGGGGGGGGGGGGAAGGGGGAGTCAAATGTATTGTTGTACACGCGTTTGGCCAAATTATTTCCAAACACCCCCTAAACAAGTTTTTTGCTGGCTTTATTTACACATTTTGGCCCCTAAACAAGTTGTTGCCAGAATATGACCCGGGGGGGCATACCCTAAAAGGCCTAAACACGTTTGGCTAGTCTTAAAAAACAAAGCTTTGAAAAAAAAACATAACCTAAGTACGTTTTATCTTGCGATTGACCATTTACCAGTCTTTCAAAACTACCCCTTTAAAAAAAAAATGTGTTTTTGATACCCTTAATGCATAGGCGGATCCAGGGGGGCCCAAGGGGCCCGGGGCCCCCCTATTGGCGGAGCACAAAAAAAGAAAAAGGGAAAAAGAAAGGAAAAAAGAAAAGGAAGGGAAAAGAGAGGAGAAAAGAAGAAAGGCAAACATAAGAGGAGGAACATGATTGAATAAAATAACATGAGGGGAAGACTTTGAAAACAATTTTTTTGAAAATTCTATTTGTTAGGATATAAAATTTTCGCTCGCGCTTCGCGCTCTTATTGTCTTTTAGGGGATTTGCATATCTTGCTCAATATGGAGCTTGAAATATCAAACTTTGAAGTCAATATACAAAACATATTTCAGCTGGGAAATTGAACTTTCATTATTTTGTTTGATTTACAAATTGATTTAAAAGTGCTCTGTAAAAAAGTCTGTGTTATGGTCTGAATATTATCATTTTCTGCTTGCGCTGCGCGCTCACAAAATTTGATTTGTCAGGTACCTATTTTCCTGTATTCTTAAAAAGTTCTCTATTCAGGTCAGATTGTCAAAACGTATCAGCTAGCGCTGCACGCTAGCATTTTGATTAGTGAGTTATGTATCCCAATATTATTTCTAAATCAAACTACTTTGATGACAGTTTATCAAAAACTTTCTTCTCGCATTAATAGATATCATGCATTTTATGCATAATTACAAAAGTGCTTTAAATGTCCAGTTTTCAGGCCATAATATTAACAGATTTCGCGCTCTCATGCTTAGGAAAAGATATAGGAAGATATATAGTCATCATGACATAATGTCCCGGTCCTATGTAAAAACTCAAAGTAATAATAATAAAATACATCAGCTCTTCACTGTCATCCATCACGATTCACAATTTTCCCACAAAGTGTTTGCAATACAGAGCTTAAATTGACCCTTTGTTAGATGGGAATATCATATATTTTTAGCTCGCGCTTTGCGCTCGCTTTATTGATTTTCATGATAAGAAAGGTAATCATAATACCAAATTCTAGGTCGAAATCTAAAACACGCGTTAATTCAGATACGCAGATTGTTGTCTATTTAAATCATCCAGTTTCAGATCACAATATCTAAAAGTGTCTGCTCGCGGATAAATAACTTATCCTTTTCATGATTTACAAAACATGAATAGAGTGTTCAGAATTTTTCCGCTCGCGCTTCGTGCTCACATCAATAAAGTTAAGTTTAAATACTAAATACCTTCCAAGATTACAAAAAGTGCTTAGCATTTCCATTATTCAGGTAAAAAAGGTCAAAATTTTCAGCTCGCGCTTCGCGTTCGCAATATTTGAATGTTGAAATATGAAACGTCTTCATGGCTAAATGCAAGCAGTCCATAACAGGTACAATTTCGAGCAGTTCAAAACGTATACAAAAATTTTCTGCTCGCGCCCTGCGCTCGCATTATTAATGTAAGGAAGATCCCCACTTACTCATCCTTTTCATGATTTACAAAACTAATTGAATAGGGTGTCTTGTTCAGTAGGTCTAAATCACGAAATTTCTTGCTCAAGCTTCGTGCTTGCATGTTTGATTATATACCTATTCTGTTAAACAAAACGTGCTAAGAATTTCCATTTCTTAGGTAAAAATGTCAAAAAATTTCGGCTCGCGCTTCGCGCTCGCATTATTTGATTTTTAAAAATGTGTAACATCTTCATGGCTAATTCCAAGCAAGTATTTAACAGTACCTTTTCCATCACTTCATTTCTGCTCACTCTTTACGTTCGTAGTAATTATTAACTTGCATACACATCTTTTTTTTCAGGAAGATAAACATTTCCCAGAATGTTCAAAATTTTAGGAAAAAGTACATAAGATTTCCAAAAAATTTAGCTCGCGCTTCGCGCTCGCATTATATAAATAAGGGTTATGGTATTATACAGTTATGTTTCATAAGAATAAAGCTAAAAAGTGACAATTAGGACTACCCCTTCAAAGAAACAAAAATCATATTTGAGTGGCCGATCAGGGAAAATATGACTGAAAAAAATTCCGGGCCCCCCCCCTATTGGCAAAGGCTGGATCCGCCCCTGTAATGAGTGCACATGCAGCCCGCGTCCAAAACTGAAAAAAAAACACCCCTTTCAACGCATTTTTTGGGGGTCACTCTTGTGTACAACAATATATTTGACTGGCCCCCGGGGAATCTGTGTGATATGGTCTGGTGGTTTTGACACTCGCCTTTGAAAAAGAGAATGGAGAGTTTTAATCCTAGCGATGACATCACTTCTTTCATCAAGATATTGATCTACATTGTTCTGTACTCATCCTAGGTACTGGCAGGATGAATTAATGAATGCTGCAAGCACCCATAGAGCAGTACCCTTGGCTGAAAATTATATGATTGAGTGCTACTTGTATGTGGAAAAGTAAAATCAGGCAAACAAAACAATGACAATTTCATCATAATTTCAATATCCCTTAAAAAGCTGCTGGAGCTACAAGCTGGGGTAGTGTATAGTGTGTAATTTCATATGCAGTTAGATAGTTGATGCCATAATTCATGAATTTGCATTTACATGTATGTATTCAGTTGTAAGAAGACTTAAACATTTGACATTACACCCCCTCCCCACCCAGTTACTGAGAAGAAATGTGCAAAATATGAGCAATATTTTATATGAATACTAGTATGAATCTGTTTTATAGCTCACTTCCATGACTGGTGTAGTTCCAGATGTATGCAATTCTTGTTTGCAGAAGTCTGCAATAATTTCAGATTTTGATTTGTGTATGTAGTGCAAGTTTGAGCTCTGTGTCCCAAGTTAAAGTATTGGTTAACATTGGTTTGACTTTTAGAAAATCTGAGCTAGAAGGTCACACTTGTCACCTGTGTCTGTTATATGTTACAAAAATGAAGCCCAAAAAAAATTCCGTTCGAAAATAATTATTTAGTGCTTCAAAAAAAGTGACCGGAAACACCATCTTAATTTCATCCCATACATTTATATGTACTATTTATATTTACAAAATCGGTGTTTGCCTTGTAGTTTTAGCTTTTCATTCTCAATAATGGTTGTTTTCAGGGCTTATTAGTTCTAATACATGCACTTGTACACATGTTTCATCTTGGTTTGAGAATTTTTCAAATCGGCTGCTCACAAAGTTAAACAATACCTTTAAGTATTGTACATGTATGCTGTTTGTTTTATTTGGCCATGTGTCATGAATTTGCCCCACAAAAATGATGGTGTAATGCTTTTCCAAATTTTATTCAGTTTAACTTTCGATAAATCGGTTGAACGGGGAAATATTGTCATGAAATCAGTAACATTTTAAAGCATGTACATGTATAATCTATCACATAAGTGCAATAGCATGTGAATTTGTGACACCATGATTGATACATGTAGAATGGAAAGTGATGAGTGATGAGGTGGTGGAGGAGGGGGAAGCAGTACACACAAAGTCTATGGGAGAGACACTATTATAACATGAATAACTTTGGAGTGTGGTATACAAAGGGCTAGAGTTACATGTATAATTTTGGTCTGAATTTAAAGCATGTTTTGACTCCAATATTAATATTATATTTCTTACAATTTTCATTAATCAATTGTAATTGATTAATAAAAATGAACTCCTGTAAAATAAATTTATGCAATACTGCCCTCAATTTACATGTATTGTTATTGATAACACAACTGTTGTATTATCAATAACAAATTGAGGGCTGCCTAGTCTGCTATGCAGACTAGAAAGGCTGGTTTGCTTCGCAAGCCATTTCAGACCCAGTAGACCTAGTCTGCTATGCAGACTCCTTGAATCAGCTGTGATACACACACTGCAGATGGTGGGTCTACAATTGTAGACTAGGGCTGCCCGGAATGCAGTAGATGGCAGGTTCGAATCCCACTGGTTCCAATTTTTCTGGCTTATGATTTTCATTACAGATCGAGCATACCGATCTTAAACAAATAGGAGTAATGCCGAAAATTTGTAAACAATTCAATTGTAATTAATGATAAATAATTAAGAAAACCTAAAATTCCTTGCACAAAATTAAACACCAAAAATTCTTGCATAGGAACAAATTTTGATATACATGTATATGAATGGAGATTGATTGTCATGAAATTGGTATCATTTGAAAGCCGAGTGTAAGCTGTATCAGGGTTGATAGTGCACATCAATTTGTGACACTGAACTTGATTTAATGAATAAAACAAGAATGGTTGAGGGTGGTGGAAGCAGTATACATAACATGTACCTACGACTGTACATGATTGTTTTACTTGTACAGAAAACAGGTATCTCAAGATACATGTACCTCTACGTGTATACACATCACAGAACTTGTAATTAGTTATAATTAATTGTGATTTTTTTAAATTTCAAGTAAAAGTAAAATAGTGAAATTTGACATTTTTATATTTAAATTTTACATTAATTTGCAAATCAATATGATCCTTATGAAATTAATGAATCCTTTTACTAGTTGAATATCATCTGAAACGAAATTCATTGGAAATCCAAATAGAAAAATATGGACATTCAACATAAACTATTTCAAACATTTTCACTAACAAGATGTGAGCAGTAATGTCTTTTTGCATAAAATTTCTTTCAGAAAAAGAATACTTTTGTATGGATCATTTTGAATGGAGTAAATATTTGTAAAGTCATGACCATTTTGATAATGATAAAGTGTGTGATAATTGGATTTGGGATTTCAGTGATATTTACACAATAGGGAGAGTTCAAGACACATGACCATTCAAACTAAACATTGTTCCTTTAGTGTTAAAAATATGACATCTTCAATAGAGCCTTGAACATCTAATTAAGAAGGAATGTACATAATGTTGATTTATTATTATCCTGGTGCACCTTTGGCAGGTGATTCATACCCCTTTCATAAACCCAATTATGCGGATAATAGCAGCATTATTTGGACGTAAAATCGGAGGAGGATAATTGCAGCATCGGGACCAGATTTTGACTTTATGAACGCATTTCCAAAGTAATGCGGATAATTGCCATGGTGCGGTCACAAGGTCACCCTTATGCAACGGATGTGGCGTGTGCAGTTGTCATGACAATTATCCGCCTTTTTGTAGGTCGGGCCCTCGTAAAAAAATAGTGTGGATTATTTTCGGAGTTTGTGAATGCAATTTTTATTGAATCTTCCGCATTACTCTTAGGCGGATAATTGGAGGATGGGTTTACATGTATGAAAGGGGTATAAGTTTGTGCTAGTAGTGAAAGCCATGATCTCCTTGGAGATTGGATTCCCTTTTAAAGGAAATGTGTATGTTTAATGGGTGCCAATAGCAACGGGTGTTGCATTTATAATTCATTGGAACCTTTGAGATTCTCTCTCAATGCACAATATCCTCATCTTCATGGAAACAATAATCCTTAAACTTTGTAATTTTTTTCTCACCTGCATAGCAGAGCGAGACTATAGGCGCCCCTTTTCCAACTTCGGCGGCATCGTCAACATTGAAATCTTAACCAAGGTGAAGTTTTTGAAATGTCATCAAAATAGAAAGTATATGGACCTAGTTCATGAAACTTGAACATAAGGGTAATCAAATATTCCTGAATATCTTGCCTGAGTTTTTAGGTTACATGACCAAGGTCAAAGGTCATTTAGGGTCAATGAACTTAAACCATGTTGGGGGACTCTATCGAAATCTTAACCAAGGTTAAAGTAATTGGTTAACATTGGTTTGACTTTTAAAAAATCTGAGCTAGAAGGTCACACTTGTCACCTGTGTCTGTGATATGTTCCAAAAATGAAGCCCAGAAAAAATTGCATTCGAAAATGATTATTTAGTGCTTCAAAAATTGAAATATAAAGTGACCGGAAACACCATCTTAATTTCATCCCATACACTTATGTGTACTATTTAGGTGTCTATAAGACGCCTATTTACAAAATCGGGGTTTGCCCCTTAGTTTTAGCTTTTCATTCTCAATAATGGTTGTTTTCAGGGTTTATTAGTTCTAATACATGCACTTGTACACATGTTTCATCTTGGTTTGAGAATTTTTTAAATCGGCTGCTCACAAAGTTAAATAATACCTTTAAGGCAATTATAACACATCTACAGTCCCAATGGCAATTATAACACAACTACTTAGAACTTAGACCATGTTGGGGGACTCTGGCAATTATAACACAACTACAGTCCCAATGGCAATTATAACACAACTACTTAGAACTTAGACCATGTTGGGGGACTCTATCGAAATCTTAACCAAGGTTAAGGCAATTATAACACAACTACAGTCCCAATGGTTTTGCTACTGTCAAAGGACTCCAGACACTTTATGGAATGGGCATCATCCCATTTCCTGTATGCCTACATGTAGATGAGCAGCGTAGTGGTTTTTGGAACTCAAATTGCAATGATAAACAATATATCTACAGAAGCCTTCAGTTGCAAGCACAATTTATGTTCATGACTGAACTTCACTGAAGTACCCATACTTCTAGTAAGTTTCCTCAATAAACACATCCTTTGTGAGATTTAAAGTCCACCCTGACAAAGCGTTGATCTGAATAGAAAAAAAAGAGAAAAATCAAGCAAGCATAACATTGAAAATTTTGTCAACATAGGATGTGATATAAGAAAGTTATGACATTCTAATTTTCGCTTTATTTAACAAAACAAATATATACATATGGAAAAATTGTTTTTTGTAAAAAATAAGCGAAACTTAAAATGTCATTAAAGTTTAAACGTTCTTTTTTTACATCTGATTTTGATTGAATTTTCAGGGTTATAAAATGCTCGTTTGATTTTGCTTTATTAATGCAAATCAACACTCTTATGGGTTGGACTAATCAATATGATAGGGAATTGGGTCAAAAAATGCTCCAAAACTCTAATCTGAGAAATTCCCCCCCCCCCTACTCTGACTTCATGGAAAATGGGCTAATAATATTCACAAACTATTATAAGCATTTGTTAGCTTTCTGGTTATTATTCAACTATTTGTACACCTTTGTAAAGAGGCACTCAACTAACAAAATACTACCACAAATTACGACATGTATTACGCAATTACTTTCTGTAAAAGCAGCTCTCAATGGGTATTGACAAGAAATGCTCACTCTTGCGTAAACCAACTCCTGAGTTGATCTGGACATTGGTTATATGTGACGAATTAATTTTAAACCCTGTTATCTTTTCTTGGTAGCAGTTAATCATGGGGGGGGCTTTCACTTTTTGTCTCACCTGCGAAGCAAAGTGAGACTATAGGCGCCGCTTTTCCGACGGCGGTGGCGGCGGCGACGGCGGCGGCGTCAACATCAAATCTTAACCTGAGGTTAAGTTTTTGAAATGACGTCATAACTTAGAAAGTATATGGACCTAGTTAATAAAACATGGCCATAAGGTTAATCAAGTATTACTGAACATCCTATTAGAGTTTCATGTCACATGACCAAGGTCAAAGGTCATTTAGGGTCAATGAACTTAGACCATGTTGGAGGAATCAACATCGAAATCTTAACCTGAGGTTAAGTTTTTGAAATGTCATCATAACTTAGAAAATATATGGACCTAGTTCATGAAACTTGGACATTAGGTTAATCAAGTATCACTGAACATCCTACATGAGTTTCATGTCACATGACCAAGGTCAAAGGTCATTTAGGGTCAATGAACTTTGGCCGAATTGGGGATATCTGTTGAATTCCCATCATAACTTTGAAAGTTTATGGATCTGATTCATGAAACTTGGACACAATAGTAATCAAGCATCACTGAAAATTTTGTGCAAGTTTCAGGTCTCATGATTAAGGTCAAAGGTCATTTAGGGTCAATGAACTTTTGCCGAATCGGGGTATCTGTTGAATTACCATCATAACTTTGAAAGTTTATTGGTCTAGTTCATTAAACTTGGACATTAGAGTAATCAAGTATCACTGAACATCCTGTGCGCGTTTAAGGTCACATGACCAAGGTCAAAGGTCAATGAACTTTGGCCGAATTGGGTGTATCTGTTGAATTACCATCATAACTTTGAAAGTTTATGGATCTGATTCATGAAACTTGTACATAAGAGTAATCAAGTATCACTGAACATCCTGTTCGAGTTTCAGGTCACATGATCAAGGTCAAAGGTCATGTAAGGTCAATGAACTTTGGCTATGTTGGGGTTTTTTGTTGAATAACCATCATATCTCTGTAAGTTTATTGGTCTAGTTCATAAAAAAGTGGACATAAGAGTAACCATGTATCACTGAACATCTTGTGCGAGTTAGAGTAGTATTCAAAGTCAGCACTGCTGCTATATTGAAACGCGTGATGCAGGTGAGACGGCCAGAGGCATTCCACTTGTTTAATCTTTGTATTCAAAGGCTTCCTTTAGTTTTGGTGAATCCCCCCAAAGTGTTTGTGTCCTATTGCATTTCATTTAATACTTGATTTATGCATTATTGCATAATGGTTGGGGTGCGAAGCAGCCCTGGAGAAATTACACAGATGCTCGTTTTTATTTTGCCCCTGAAATTCTCAAAAGAGCCCTGGAAAATTAAAAAGGAGCCGTAGAAATTCCCATTGCATTGCATTGCATTGGCTGCTTATTAAAGCTTTAAATTAATTGCAAATGTCGGCAGTAACCGGTAAGCTGTAAAGAAAAAGCTCCAAAAATAAGAAATTTATTTTATGCCTGATGTGACGGATACATGTGTAAGTTAAAATTGTGTTTTATTGTGTTGACTTATCGATTTTACATAAATGCTTAGGCACGTCATCAAAAATCCCTTATGCGTCGCTACCCGTCGCGACGCAAAAACAGAATGTAAATTCAATGCCCCGTCGCCCCTCGTCGCTTCCCGTCGAAGTCCGTCTGCTTTTTATTCAGCCGAGGCAGTTTATTGATTGGTTTCGGGACGCCCTGCGACGGCCCAATTAACGCCTCTAATCCAATACATCGCAACCCGGATGTGAGCCTCGATCTCGCTTCAACTGTACTATTTTTTCTGATCGGGAAGACGGCTTGTCGTGCGTGCGCAATACTTCCATTCTGATCGCTTCTGCACGAATCTTTTCTTGATTTATGTATTTCCTTCTCAATTTGTTTTTATATCAACAAGTGCTTTTCCCTTTCCGACTTTGTTGGAAAGTTACGATTATTTTGAAAAACGGTGTTCGACAGCTTTAATTCGATCGAACATCGAATTTTGAAGGCGGAGAAAATTGGGTCAATTTTTTTGCTCCGGCGTCGTCGCGTCGATGCGGCTATGCACGCATGAGCTGCATGCATATGCACTGACGGTATGCGCTGGCCGGGTGAGCGTTGCACAAGCAGATGACAGAGCAAAGTTCTTTTGTATTTTCCATGATAACAAAATACAAAAAAAGGCCGGGGACCAATGTAGAATTCTTCCCGAATTCTTCTCAAAATATCTCCAACAATTATATTTGCAGATGAAAACATATAAGTTTAAAATGAAACAATACTAAAGACATGAATCACGCAGAGTCGATCCGAAAGATTTTACTCACTCTCACGAAACAACAGGCGTGCTTGTCAGCGCCAGCAAACAAGTACAAACAGCGGAGAGCGCTGTAACTTGCCTGAGATTGTGTAGTTGGATCCAAAATGTGCTCCAAATAAATTGATGGGAATAAATATGTAATCTTCTGTGGATGGTCATTTGGATTGCTATTCAATGTTGATATAAAGATTGTGAGGAAAGATTGTGGATATGAGTTATGACGATGTTCGAGAATTAATCCTGATAATGACAATCCATTTTTTTTAAACAAGAGCATGCGATCGAAATAAATATGAATGTCTCGGATCGAGCCCTAAATTCATCAGTTATAATTACGATTTAATAAGATTTTATGGTCATACTAAGAATATTGACGATGTCATGCAGCAAAGTATGTTATGTTCATATGGAAGAATTAATACTGGCATGTTTTTTTTTTATTGACGACGTCAGCAGAGTTTGTTATGTTCATATGGCAGAATTATTTTCATTCCATCTCTGGACGTCTCTTAGTTCCGAGCTCCGAGAAAAGAAGCAAAATGCGCATGCGTGTTCGATGACGTATGGCATATTTCCATTCAAGAAATCAGAGCCCAAAGTTGGGCACAAACTAGCTTCAAATCGATGGGGGAAAATATCAAAAGCAATTTTCTCTGTTTTGTCATGTGAAATGTTATTATTTGGTGATATTACGATTTTGAAAAGAGTTTTTGCATGGAGACAATGTTCGAGAATCAATCATGACGTGATAATCATTTTTTTCAGGTGCACTCAAGTCGATCGTCATATGATGTCCTCCATTGAAAATTGAAACGAAATACAAACGTTTCGCCAGGGTGACCAGATTTCTCAAAATGAAATACGGGACAATCGACAAAGATACGCGTAGAAGGCTACACAGTGTTAGACTTGTGAAAAAATATAAAGAATTGGAAGGGAAGGTGAACGAAAGAATGAAGGAGAGAAAGAAAAGAAATGAACTGAGAGGAAAGAAAAGAAATGAATTGAGAGGAAAGAAAAAATGAAGGGGGATTAAATGAAGGAAAAATAAAAGAAAGTTAGTATAAAAAAAGGTTTCCGTCAAATCATTGTTAAATATTACGATTAAATAATGTTCTATGGTCATGATATTAATATTGTTCTTGAGAGCAAGATTTATTTCACGTTGATCGCGTCAATTTCCCGCCATTTTCTGGTTTGATTAAAGAACAGTACTGCGCATGCACGATCGATGGCGATGCCATTAATATTCATGAATTCATCTGCATGAATTATCTCGGCATGAGCAGACGAGTAAGACTCTAAATATGATCGAAATAAACTTCAAAGTAATGATGAATAGCTATAGGCAGGCATAATTACACAATCGGTTTCATTTTTGGGGGAAACAAATCAAGTATTGAGTAGTAGTCAAGTTGGACATTACTGATATTTTGATGATTGATTGTTGTGAACCAAACGAATCGGCCGAAGTATTTTTTTTCGATCCACCGATTTTGCAAACTCAGGCTTACAAATAATACTTCTTCCGAGATAGTAAGCGTGTGTTCTGCCAGGTATATGAAAGTAATTTGACATCACAAGCAACTCGAACGAACTTTAATAACGGTAATGTCAAAGCGATCGGGCATTAATTTGGGATGGTGATTGCATCTACTGCATTTTAGTTAAAAAGTTTCCAGACTTTGTTTAAAAGTTACGTAAATCGTATTTTACACAGGATAGTAGAGAATTCATTCTGCCAGGCAAAGCAACCTGAACGATTTTTAATAAATGTCCGAACGATCGGACATTAATTTGGGATGATGATTGAGTCTGTTCCATTGTAGTATTGTTCCGACATTGTTGGAAATCTACATAAATCATATTTTATACGGGATAGTAGGGAATTCATTTTGCCAGGTATAGCAACTTGAACGATTTTTAATTAATGTCCGAACGACCGGACATTAATTTGGAATGATTGCGTCTATTCCATTGTAGTATAGTGTAAGTGTTCCGACTTTGTTGGAAAGCTACGTAAATCATATTTTATACAGGATAGTAGAGAATTCATTCTGCCAGGTCTAGCCATTTGAACTATTTTTAATAAATGACTGAACGATCGGGCATTTATTTGGGGGTGATGATTGCGTCTACTCAAATATAGAATAGCTTTCCGACTTTGTTGGAAAGCTATACGTAAATCATATTTTATACATGATAGTATAGAATTAATTCTGCCAGGTCAAGCAATTAGAACCATTTTTAATTAATGACCGAACGATCGGGCATTACTTTGGGATGATCATTGCGTCTACTCCATTAAAGTATAGCTTTCCGGCTTTCAAAAGCTACGTAAATGATATTTTATACGTACAGGATAGTATAGAATTCATTCTGCCAGGTACATACCTTGAACATTGGCGGCGGAGCAGAAGATTATCTTTTGTGTGGGGGGGGGGGCGGCTATTGTTGCGTCCCCCAAAACACAAAAGATAATCCTCTGCTCCGCCACCTATGACCTTGAACATACCTTGTCAGGTAAATACCTTGTAGTAGTAGATAATTCATTCTGCCAGGTATAAGTAGTTTCATATCGCTATAGCAACCTGAACGATTTTCAAGAAATGTCCGACGATCAGGTATCGATTTGGGGGTGATGATTGCGTCTATACTCCTTTCCGACTTTATTGGAAAGTTACGTAAATCATATCTTATGCGGGATAGTAGAGAATTCATTCTGCCAGGTATACGAAAGTACTTTCATATCGCTATAGCAACTGGAACGATTTTCAATAAATGTCTAATAAATCGGGCATTATTTGGGATGATAATTGAGTCTTCCATTTAGTATAGCTTTCCGACTTTGTTGGAAAGTTAGGTAAAATGTTATGAAATTATATTAAATATACACAGTGGACAGTATGTTGCCATTCATTTTAAGTGTGTTGAGATGTATTTAGGGTGGCGGGTGTTCTCAACCGCCGTCGATCGCGCCGAAATTTGGCACGCACAAGCATCACACATTACCCCTACCAGCCATTGACAATATATATATAATTTTGTTGAATCATTATAAAGGAAACATTACTTGCATAATATATATTAACACCCAATTTCACGTAAGATGTTTATGTCAGTTTTGGAATATAATTTATAGCTTTGGCAAAGAAAAAGGGTATTTTTTTAATTATGCAATTATATGATTTTATAATTTTTTATGTATATTTATTTTATTTCATCTTTGTATTTCAATGTTTTATTAACAATGGAAATTATTACAGACTATTCAGCGGCTAAAATCAACCCTAATTTAATTACGCAGACCAATTAGAATGAGAATTGAACCCATTCTGGTTTTGTACTAAATAAGCATGTTCTCAAGTCTTTACCGGGCTGAGAATATATCAATTTAAATAGAGTAAAATTCACAAAGTAAAATGCTGAAAATTTCATCAAAATTGGATAACAAATAACGAAAATAACGAAGTTATTGAATTTTAAAATTTAGAAATATCCTGTGAAAAGAGTTATATGCACATCGTCATTAATATTCATATTCGAGTCTATCAGTGGACGATTTGATTAAGGAGAGGGTGGGTGGTTTGGTAATAAAATACATGTTAGTTCTATATAGATTTTGAACATGTTCGTAATAAAGCCATGCCTTTACGGAGCTTTCCGGCTTCTATTCACGAGAGTATCAATCAAGTTGCGGTGGGGGACAGTAGCGGACCGTGACCCGGAGGAGACAAAGCATTGGGGGGGGGGGAGGGGGCACTTCATTGTCTGTGAACAATGCTGTGCCCCCCGTGCTTTGTCTCCTCCGGATCACGGTCCGCCACTGGGTGGGGATAACGGACTATCAAAGAATATCTGTCGTCTTTACGTGATGAATGGAATGGCAATACCAAGGGATCGTGCATAATGTTCATTAAAACATGCCTTTGCGGAGCTTACCGGTTTCTATTCACGGGAGTATTAAAGCGAGTTGGGGTGGGGATTACAGATTATCAAAGAATGTCGTCTTCGTGCGTTTAGATGAAAAGATTGACAATGCCAGGGGATTGATAAACGCAGGGGATGAACAATAGCTTGAGATTTGCTCTTTGCAGGGTCAAGTGACCCATATTTTTAGGCCCAAAGCATTTTTAATATTCAATGTATACTAATATTTATCCGTTTCTCTGTATTTAATATTATTGCGTGTTTTACTCAATATAACTCCCATTTTATTGTAACGGAAATACTCATACACTGGTAGACGCGCATTTAGCTGATTTCGAGTCGTTGATAAAGGATCCCGCTCTTAAAAAAAACTATTACTACACAAAATGTCAGCGGGGCAAAATTTGTGTTGACTTTAAATGTGGTTTTAATTGAAACTTTAACATACTTTTCCAAATTGATCTATTTCTGCTCTATACAAGTAAGAAAAGGGAAGTTTAACCATATAACGAATTCCCCAACATAATTGTTTTATAATCGAACCCTATTTTCAGCGTGCTTAATTCTTCTCCAAGGGCCTCATTCAAAGAGGATAAATTATATGGGGTATAACAATAAAGACAACTTCTCCTTTATATTATGGAAAGTATTCTTATTTAGTATCCACTTTAATTATCGAAGGAGTACAAAATGAAAATAATCTTGAAAGAAAAAAATAACAATGGAGTAGGTTGAACGGGGAAAGGTTCATTTTTAATTCAAATAAATTCAGTCCTTAGACATGAATATGCACCTGAATTATACAATGTTATACATATTTTCATTGTACTGTCACTTAGAAAACAAAGTAAAATGTGTACGAAAATCGAATTCAGGGTAGATTCCGATAGTTATAACAAACATTATAATTATCTGATATATTTTTATACCATTTTAGATAATACATATACTTTTTATTAAAATTCAGGTATATATATAGGTAAGCAATGTCGGGGAGTACATATAGCGCCGACAGCGCTAGACATCGGAATATAATCTATGACGACGGAAAGGATGTCGAGGTAAAAAATGTGATGACCAAGATAAAAATAATATAAATGACTACAGAATGAGCTCCGTGGGAGGTTAGCGATGACGGGAAGTAAATAGCGTCGACGACGGTAAGTACTTCGACATCGGAATATAATCTATGACCACGGAAAGGATGTCGAGGTAAGAAATATGATGACCAAGATAAAAATAATATAAATGACTACAGAATGAGCTCCGTGGGTGGTTAGCGATGACGGGAAGTAAATAGCGTCGACGACGGTAAGTACTTCGACATCGGAATATAATCTATGACCACGGAAAGGATGTCGAGGTAAGAAATAATGATGACCAAGATAAACATAATTTAAATGACCACAGAATGCGCTCCGTGGGTGGTTAGCGACGTCGGGGAGTAAATAGCGTCGACGACGGTAAGTACGCAGACATCCGAATATAATCTATGACCACGGAAAGGATGTCGAGGTAAGAAATATGATGACCAAGATAAACATAATTTAAATGACCACAGAATGCGCTCCGTGGGTGGTTAGCGACGTCGGGGAGTAAATAGCGTCGACGACGGTAAGTACGCAGACATCCGAATATAATCTATGACCACGGAAAGGATGTCGAGGTAAGAAATATGATGACCAAGATAAAAATAATATAAATGACTACAGAATGAGCTCCGTGGGAGGTTAGCGATGACGGGAAGTAAATAGCGCCGACGGCGGGAAGTACTTCGACATCGGAAAGTAATCTATGACCACGGAAAGGATGTCGAGGTAAGAAATGTGATGACCAAGATAAAAATAATATAAATGACTACAGAATGCGCTCCGTGGGTGGTTAGCGATGACGGGAAATAAATAGCGCCGACGGCGGGAAGTACTTCGACATCGGAATTTAATCTATGACCACGGAAAGGATGTCGAGGTAAGAAATATGATGATCAAGATAAAAATAATATAAATGACTACAGAATGCGCTCCATGGGTGGTTAGCGATGACGGGAAATAAATGGTGCGGACGGTAGCAAGTACTTAAACATCGGAATATAATCTATGACCACAGAAAGGATGTCGAGGTAAGAAATATGATGACCAAGATAAAAATAATGTGACTACAGAATACCCTCCGTGGGTGATAAGCGATGTCGGGGAGTTAAGAGCGCCGACGGCGGTAAGTACTCAGACATCGGAATATAATCTATGTCGCATTTATATGATGAAATCGTTTATTTCATATAAAAATCGCAATTAATGCAATAAAAAGGCATGCCTGTGCAAAAAATAGATATATGCAATCACGTTCGCTTCACGCAACCCGGATGTTGTTAGCAGTCTTATCGATCCGTCATTGTTATTTGCGACGAAGCGAGACGCTCCAATTAGCGAGTCGGCAAGATAAAAGGATGTAACGGGAAGGGATATCACCCAAAATGAATGGGAAAAGGGGGGTCGTCGGGTTGCGTCGGCTCTCGTCGCTCCCCGTCTGGAATCAGACCCGGATCTTGATATTCCGTCGCGACGAGTAGCGACGCATAAGGGATTTTTGATGACGTGCCTTAATTTGATCAGGCTCCTGATCAAAATGAAATAGTATTATTTTTGTCTTATAACAAAATACCTCAAGCATGGAATAGGCTGGAAATTTCAGGATGCAATCTTAATCAGTAGCTTTCTAATATCCACTCACTAAATGTGTAAATGATTGTACAAACAGCTATTATGAATAAAAATTTAAAGAGAAGGCTACAGAGAGAGAGAGAGGGTGCCAGATTTAGATTTATTTCCTAACAGCTGGAAAATGTCATATTTAAACTATGATGATAAATAAAATAATGGGCAGTAGAAGGAGGGGGCATTGATTTGTTTAATTGTTGAATGCTGAACTTCAACTATCAAGACTTTTTTTTTCTCCTTTTACAAGTATTTTCCACTGCATCATCGTGGAAGAAGTCCAAACCATAAAACAGACATGAAATTAAATTTTGACATGTTTACCAGTCAAGTCCATAGTTATTTGGATGAGGCTTAATTTCCATGGTTATTGTGGAAATGGAGTTTAAAGGCCTAGATTTAAATTTAATTCCTAACAGCTGGAAAATTTCATTCATAATTTCTAATGGGTGAAAAAAAAATCATTCAATGGTCACTTTACACTGTACTTTTGTAATATTGTTATGTTCGGTGACTTTATCTTGATTCTCAAGTATACATGTACATGTATTTCATGCTACTGACCCTTTACAAGCTTTAGACAGGTTTTATTGTAAAAAAATATAGGGTATTCATTAGTATTACCCAGACTAAAGTGTATGTGCATGTACATGTATGGTACCAATCAGCAGAGATTAAAGCAAATATTGAAGACCATAGTGAAATGAATTTTATTCTGTTAAAGGTCAAGTCCACCTCAGAAAAATGTTGATTTGAATCAATAGAGAAAAATCAGAAAAGCACATTGCTGAAGATTTCATCAAAATCGGATGTAAAATAAGAAAGTTCTGACATTTCAAAGTTTGGCTTATTTGTAACAAATATGAACGAGCCAGTTATATCCAAATGAGAGAGTTGATGATGTCACTCACTATTTCTTTTGTTTTTTATTGTTTGAATTATACAATATTTCAATTTTTACGAATTTGATGATTAGGATCTCCTTGCCAGAAGCACAAAATGTTAAAATAATGGAATTCCACGTGTTCAGGGAGGAATGAAACTTCATTTCACATGACAATGACGAGAAAATCAAAATATTTCATATTTCAAACAATAAAAAACAAAAGAAATAGTGAGTGAATGACATCATCGACTCTCTCATTTGGATGTAGCTGGCTCGTTCATATAACTGTTTTTGTGAAATGAAGCGAAATTTTGAAATGTCATTACTTTCTTATTTTACATCCGATTTTGATGAAATTTTCAGTGTTATGCTTGTTGAATTTTTGTCTTTTTATTCAAATCAAGTTTTTGTTGGGGTGGACTTGTCCTTTAAATGATAGGTATTACCCAATATCAATACTATTACATCATATGGGATGTTGGGGGCGGGGAAGGGGAGGGGTGATTGTTTTGTCTACATGTAGTTGTTCACTGCTTAACTTCAATTTTTTTTTTTTTTTTTGCTTTTGTAGTTACTTTCCACTGCATTATCATTGAAGTTTTCCAAGCTGTACAAACAGACATGAAATTAAATTTTGACATGTTTACCAGTCCAATCCTTCAAAGTTATTTGAACTAGACTTAATTTTCAAGGTTTGTTAGGGAAATGGAGACAGAAAGTCCTCTACATGCACTGTGTGCAGAGACCCCAAACTTGATCCTTCTTTGACCTGTCCTACAATGTACTTTGTGGAATCATACAGGTACACTGTATGCTGAGAGTGGAGTTCAACTTTGAAATTTCTACTCGTACAAAGTTCATATTTATGAAGTAATCT
The DNA here is from genome assembly GCF_018143015.1 of Lytechinus variegatus. Taxonomy (NCBI): domain Eukaryota; kingdom Metazoa; phylum Echinodermata; class Echinoidea; order Temnopleuroida; family Toxopneustidae; genus Lytechinus; species Lytechinus variegatus. Next base: position 55,422,766 of record NC_054742.1, on the reverse strand, counting down.
GTTTAATCAAGCTATTGTGTTCATACTTGCCAAAGAGGGACTGGGGCCAAACACTCTAAAGCATTGTTGACACTTTTCTTCATGTACTTGAGAAATTTTGGGTTAATTTCGGCAGCACCAGATATATAAATATTTAAAGTAAATGGAGATGGCGGGTACATGCCTGCATGCACACTTCATGTACAGTGTTCTGGGTTATGGTCATACAAACTTTTGAGCATAGAATCAGAAGCATGTGCAATGTGTGATGCCATTTCTGCTATTGGGGAACTTTGATGCAGTCCAATTGAAGATGAAAAGAGGGAAATGCAAACAATCAATTTATTCAAATTTTTACAGGATGTATATTTCGCTTGACTTTGATATTCGGTGTCAGAATTCAACAACTGCCTACGTGGTATCGGTGAATTACCAGTTTGTCTATTGCCAACTCATCCACTCATTACATACAAGTACACGTACATGTTGTCTACCTTCATTTAGTGTAATGTCATGTTCTTCAACATTTTGTCTACATACATGTAACAAGCGTTTGGTCCAATCATCATTTCGTCCAATCACCAGTTTGTCTATGACCATTTTGTCTTGTAACCAGTTGGTCTAATATCCATTTCATTTTCAATCATTTCACCTAATTAACAAGTGGAATATGTATTTAATGGCTATTGGACCAACTTAGATGAAATGGTGAGCAGACAAAATTGCAATTAGACCATGTGGATAGTGGACGAACTGATAGCAGACCAAATGATATTAGACCATTTGGGAATTGAACGAATTTGTAATAGATCAATTGAAAATAAACCTTGGTATCACTATATGATAATAGTTGTGCCAACTGTACCTTTTTGGGGGCTGATTTTATACTTGGTTTTTTATGAATATAGTTCAGGTTTCATGGAAAATACTTTTAATACTCCCAAATCATACACATGTTTCCGACAGAAAAGCTGGAAATACCATTTTTCTTCTCAAAATATCAAAATATATTACAGTCCGGCCTTTCTTATCCGGACACGTTGGGACCAGCACCAATCCGGATAAGGGATTTATCCGGATCTGGGAGACCCAATATTAAATACATGCAGCTGCTGCCTTGATCCCCGTAACGGCGGTAGCTACACGTTATCTATTGTAGTGGGCGTACAGACATTGTCAGTGCAAATTATAGGCGGTATTTTTACCAAAATGAAATCAAACGATGGCCAGAACTGTTGGATAATTTAACTGCTAAAATGATTGAGGAATATATCAAGCATACCTCGAAAGAAAGAATGAATTACTTGATGAAACTAAGTTTTACAATTAGATAATTGCGGCGGGTATCGCAGCTTCGTAATGTCAGCAATTGTTATACTGACTGTAGGCTGAAACATGATAGATGGCACTGTCCTATTGAGGCCTAGGGTTAGCTAGTGAGACATATGTTTTCCTGGGAAACAAAAAGAGAACGTGATGAAATGTTTGCACTGCGCCCTGATTTACTGAAAAATTATCCTGCCTAAGTTCTTCCCGTGATTTGGGTGAGATATTTTCATGAAAAATAATGTTGTTTTAGGTAAAAGATATTGGAAAATATATATAATCAAAACAGTCTTTCAGCGGTCTTACAGGAAAATTGTCTTTTGATGGTCTTTCAGCAGTCTTTCAGTGGTCTTTCAATGAACTTTCAATTTCAATGAACTTTCAATTTCAAAGTTCTTATTAGTCTTTCCATGATCTTTTGTCAGTCTCTCAAGATTTTTGCAGAGATTACTGTAAGACTCATAAGACAACATTGAAAGATCATTGAAAGACCAGGCAAAGTCCATGGAAAGAATTCTGAAAGATCACTCGTTGCATAAAAGAGCTCTGAAAGACCATGGAAAGATCTCTATAGGACAAGTCTGAGACCAGTCAAGAAATATTCATCAGTCTTTCAGGGTTCTGAGCCATTCCACAGAGATGACAAATTTCAGGATCTTGAAGACTGCTGTAAGACCTTGCCAATTTTTGGTCTTTGAAAGGTCCTTGAAATGTCTCCCATCTGTGGAATGGGGGGCATTGGGGCCTAGATTTTGTGTTTTTCTTATTATTCTTAATATTCTGCATGATTTTATATGAGGATGTTCTCCTTTTCTCTTGACTTTATCTGTTTTTTATATTTGGCAGTAGTAATTTTATATTTTTCTTCATTTAGAATTGCCTTTTGAAGAATTGGGTATAGTAGGGTGCTTTCTGTTTGTTTGTTTCAGTTTTTCAGATGGGGCTTTGCCAAATGGAGTTGCCAAAGAATTCCCCAACTTTTTAAGTTTCGTTTTGGCTTAAAAGAAATAAACAATAATCTTTTTATATTCTAAAATTCATTTTCATGAAAACAGTGACCAATAATAGGAGTTTGTAGTCAAATACATTAATGAAGATAAACCTCCGTGCTTTTACTGATTAAGTGTCAAAATCATATTGTACAGTATTTACTATGCAAATACCACACCCAATGCTATTGGTGACTTTGCTTCTGCGACAATTGCTTTGGGCTTTATTTCTTCTAAGATATAGGGTTAGGTTTGCAATAGGGTTTTATGTTAGGTTTAGGATAGGGTATAGTTAAATCTACATGTAGGGTTGAAGTTGGCCATTCCACTAGTGGAATTAGTGGGATTTAAATTAGAGCAATTGTTTCAGTTTCAGTTTAGTTTATTTCCATTATTTATATACAGACATTTACAAGCTTGACATGAGTATAACATAATTATCTTCAGTTGAAATAAATGGTTCTTGAGACAGAAATTATACGCAATAAGAATTTAAATCAGTGAAAAATGGAGGGACCTAAGTTGAAAGCAGAGCTTGAGTTATAGGCCCCAATGGAAGAAGGAGATAAGATAAAAAGCTATATAGTTATTAAAATTAAAAGGTAAAAGAAAAGCAAAAGTTTATGAACCAATTGGTTTAATCACATCTGTAGCACGTCCTGGAAGGAAAGTAATGTTTTAAAGGGAGGTATGGTGGTAAAATGGAGCGGCTGAAAGATTTAGATATCTACTGCTGCCTGAACTGCATAATCATTCAGAAAAGTATGTTTAAGTTTGCGTTTGAATATAAACAATGAATTGGAGTCTGAAATGTCTTTGGATAGCCCGTTCCAGTACTTCGGTCGGTCCTGAGAAAGTAATTGTTTTCTGAGCAAAGGTTGTTCGAGCCAGTGGTAAATGATAAGATGTACTTTGTCGAGTTGCGTATGAATGAATTACATTTCGTTTGACAAATAATAAGGTGACAATGGCTGGTAATTCATTTGTGGATAGCTGGAACATAAAAATTCCTAGATTATATCTATATACATGTATGTCTGAGATTTGAGGTTGAGCAAATGTCATGAAACCATGTTTCCAGATTTCTTTTTTTTCAAAAAAAAAATCACATATTATTAAAAAAAATACATGTCCCTGTGTACAAGTAAGTTATTAGGCAAGAGAGTAACTCCTATTTCAGCTATTATTGGTACTAAATTGATTTTTTCGTCAAAATTGTCAATTTATTTTCTTAATCACATAGATGCATGTATTTTGATCCTTCAGGTTACACATGAATGTTAGCATTCACTAGCAGAATGGAGCTGGTTAACAAGTAACCAGAAGTTATACAGTATTGGAAATTTGAGCAGCTGGTAAAATACATCAATTTGAGAAATTATGCAGCTGTGGATTGTATGAAAGTTGATCAACCATAAGTTTTGTCAATTCACAGCAAGATATTAAGAATTGAAATCATATAACAAAATGGAGTTTGACTTTTCCAAAGGCCCAAGTACATGTATGAAGATTATGAACATGGAATAAATTTTATCAAATTTATAATTTGATAAATTATTTTGTCAAATTTTGATTTATTATTTCAATCATTAAAGTTCTGTGATCTTTACTTTATGCCTGTCCAAAATGCAAAGCATTCAGATGTTTTTATTTACTCATTAGTCTGCTGTGCAAACATTTTACTTGAGTGAAGGGTCTGAATGTGCAGCATACTCATGCCTTGTGTACTGAAGGCTCAAACAGCAGGTTTTGTACATGTATGTGCTAGTCTTTACGTGGAGACACACTTTTTGATCAAAGTTTCAATCAGGGTCTGTGCCTGCAGACTATGTACTCATGTGCCTTAGGCACAGTGTATGTAAACCTCTTATTATCTGTTGCCATTTTAGATACTAAATAATTTCCATTTACATTTATGTTACTGACCAATATTGTTGGGAGCTATTTTTTGAATGGATGAGAAAACTTTCTAAATTGTGAAAATGATGCTTTGAAGCACTTTAGAGCTTCATTAGGACACTTATGATAGCATTTACAATATTTTTTTTCAGTTCTCAAAATTTCTGGGGGGGGGGAGGGTGGGCAACAATTCTGACTGGAGGGCGCAAATGCCCCCCTCCCATGCCTCCTCTGCTGTTCTTGGACCATATGTTACCAGCCATCCCAATACCACCAATACGTTGCCAGGGAAGGTTCTTTGTAAATAGCCAAACAGTAATATGGTCTTCACAAGAAAAGAAGAAAACAAGTGGTTCTAACATTTTTTTCTCTCTAATAACTGTCATATTTATGTGGAATGCTTGGAAATTTCACTAGTGAGTTTCAGAAGGAGTGAACAAGAATGACATCTGTCTATGGGCTATTCCACGGTTACTCACGTTACATTTGTAGACACCTTGACTCATACTTGGAGCTGTAACTCCATTATTATTGATAGGAACTAAACATCTCCTTATCACATCAAAGTACACAGTCTGACTATCCTTTGTATAAAAACAAAACTTGGGAAATTTTATTATGCTCCTGGCAAATCTTTGGAATGTGTCGGTTACTCATGTTACATGATTTGGACATGCATAAAATGAATTGTCGACATAGGTGAAAAGTCTCCTCATACAAGGCTTTTATGAAAGTTGATTATATCCATTTCAAAGAAGTATATTAAGGAGACAAACTTTGGACATAATTAAAAAAATAAAGAACACATGGATTTTACTTGGGGTGCAGATAATATGGTTACTCACGTTACGGTTACTCACGTTACATCTTGTCCATGTATGGTTAACAACACAAATGTCATTTAAAATTCAATAATGTGTGTAAAATTCATTGCTAGGAACAATAACAAAATGGTAATAAGGCATATTTCATTTTTCACTATTTTTCTTGTATTTTTGTACAGAATGGACACAACTTTTGACCATTTTTTTTCCAAAGTATACATATGAAAATAATTTTTTATTTCTTGTTCCTGAAACTATCATGCATAAAGGACTTAAAGTATTAAAAAATTCAAGAAAATATTGAATTTGAATTTTAAAGCTCATGTCCACCAACCTGTGGAATTGCCCCTATGCTCACTACAGATATGCATATTTCATATTTTACTCAACGTGTATGTGTACACATGCTGCCCAACCTGGAAGATCTGTTGTACCATCACGACACGACCCGGTCAGGTGATGAGAAAGTGCAACTTGTGCACATTTGGTCTTTCACTTGCTTTGATTCCTTTTTATGTGAGTAAGGAGATATAGCGATATGTATTTTGGAGTTCAGAAAAGAAAAATTCGCCTGTTGTAAACATGTATCATACGACTTACATTAATTTTGTGTAAATTCATGGAAAACTGTGTTTTATAAGGAGAAGGATCCAATGCAAAGTATCTTCATGCTGAGCTTGAGCGGTTGAAATGACGTCACTCACGTGCACGTTGACTATGATTTGGGAGAACGTCAGAATGGAGGTAGCATGGTTTTAAATTCTGACAGTCGACAAGGGTGAGGACCTGATGCAGATGGCAGCCATCAAAATGACATCTCATAGCAGTCGTCTATGTGGACGCAAGGGCGCCGGAAGCGGGGGGGCAGGGGGGCACTTGCCCCCCCAAATTAAATTTTGGGGGGGCAAAACGAGATTTTGCCCCCCCAACGTGCCCCCCTGAAAGATGAAAAATGATAAATTATTTAATGACAAAAGTAAATGAAGGCACTTTTCTGCCTGAAAATTGTCATTTTCATTGTCAAAAACATAGCTTTGATAAGCACCTTTTGCATCTTATTACAGTGTGATAACGTTTAACATTTTAATGAATACTTTTCAGACTAAAAGCGAATGGCAAATTGATAGTGGTCAAACAATGATATAGGTTTATAATTCTATGATGCTGGCTGTGTCGTCTAACAAACGCGCGGTCGCCCAGAAACGCTCAGACCGTACCGGACACGATATCACTAACGCGCGTGAACACTAGTTACTCGAGCAAGATATGGAATCTATGTCATAGCTGTCAAGCCCAGAAACCATAACATCTCGAGAAACTTGTTTCAATTATTTCATTTTCAACTAAATATAAATTGAGTTAATACAGTGATAACAAGAGAGCGGTGATTGCTCAGTCGATAACGCGTCTGCCCGTCGAAGTCGAACCAAAGATCGTAGGTTCGAGTCCACCCTGGGCGGATGACTGAAGTCAGTGCGTTGTGTGTAAACGTCTCTCCCATGTTTCATAGATGCAGGCTATGTTTCAATGGAAAACACTCCGTCCCTCGGATAGGACGTTAAATGGAGGCCCCGTGTAGAGGAAAGTCACCACCTTTGCACGTTAAGAACCCACTGCACTATTCGTATAAGAGTAGGGGGAAACCCCGGTGTCGAGGTCCACCTGTATCCCCCCCCCCCCCAATCAGTTATATCGGGAGGAGAGACCTGTGGATCATAGTGATTCAGTTCGCTTTTCGCCTCCCAGGCACAGGTGACGCCAAACAAATGATAATAACAATTCAGTGCCCTAAAGAAACTACCAAGGTTATTTCAACTCAATATAGACATGTTATCAGAAAATTACACTCAGAATAATCATGTGTAGAGGATTATAATTTATGATTTGTAAAAATGGTGAATCCCACTCGAAAGCAACTTAGAGATAATGTTTAGCATGTAAACAATAAAATCATCGGTGAAAGTGTCTTCTTGACCGGACTCATATTATCCGAGATATGAATAAAAATGTAAAGAATATAAAAGAAAAAAATAAGCGTCACAGTATACTGCTCTACTGTAAAAAAAAATCTTAAGATATTTTCACAGCCCCGTATTTTCCTCTATTCCTTTTCATTGGCATGATTGGAAGGCGTTTTGTCTGATACTATTTCAGCTCATATATAGCACTTATGTATTTTAGATTCCAAAACTTCTTCCCATTACCTGTTACTAATCAGATCGAGATGGCAGCTATGTTCTCTGGTTCATCCCAGCTTTTGTTATTCATGGACGTTTGCAAATATAAAAAATAAAAAACCCGGGAGTGGGTGGGGCTGCAAGACCTAAGTTTTCGAAGAAACGTAAGAGCGAGGGGATTTGTGATGGGGGAGCTTTTGCATTTTCTAGAATAAAATTGAAGGATTTCATGCACACTTCTGGTGAATTTTGTGAATTTTGCCCTCTCGATCGGCGGCCCCGGCTGCGTACGGTCATGTTTGTCATCTTAAAGTCTTTAAAAGACCGATATTACATTGGTTTGAAACAATTTCGTTTGCAATAAGGCTCGTAATTTTGCTGGAACTGCGACCCTGCATGGTCATGAAGAAACACCAGGCTGGATCAGAAGGGAGGAAACAGGAGCAAAAAGAAATCCAAGACTGTTTAATTCTCAAGACATTTATTTTTTAATGCACTTAGAAACGCAACTTTTATACTCCATTTTTACACAAAATCCTTACCGGGGGGGGGCCCATAGCCTCTCCCGCTCGATCGCTTCGGTATCTCACGCTGTCAAAAATATTGTGCCCCCTTCAGGATTTTGCCCCCCCAAAACTGAAAGTGTTCCGGCTCGTCTATGTGGACGTACGTTTCTAAAACTCTCTACTGAAGGGCTGTCTGCACCAGCTTGAGTTTTCAAATTAGGGCGCTATTTCTGATCAGGCAAATTATCCTGATCTGAACAATCTCCAGATTATTTGTAATGGAGACGCAATAATTGTGCTATTTCCCAGGATTCATCTTGCGATTGCAATCCCATGTCAACTTGGGATTATTTGCCAAACAACGCGCTATTTTGCGAAATATCCTGCTAATTTGCAGGTGCAGATGCACTCGGGATAATTTATTCCTGGCGTCTGACCATAATGCATCGATGCCTCACGTGAGCAGGAATCGCTCTTGCGATGGTGGAGACAGAGTTTCTTAATCTCGAGATTAATCACGAAGAGGGCCGATCACAGCTGAAATCTCGAGATTGAGCAAACTTGGGCTGGTGCAGCACCACCTGCAGATTGCATTGTGTGCACATCTCATGCCTGAGTGTACCCCAAACTTCTAACATTGTTTTCTCAATATTTTATGAAGTTATTGCTTAGTTTATTCTGCATTCAATCAAGTACTTGTGTGGATTATTGGTGGTGATCAATTTTTGACAAGTGATATACATTATCTTTTTAAAGATTAGAATGTGCTTTTTCAAACCCAAAATAATTTTGAAGTGGTTGCAGATGGTTACATATTGCACATTGCTTAATTTTCAAGAGCTTACAGTACCTCATAAGGGTCTGGTTTGGGTACATGAAGGTATAAATACTTAAGGCCTTGACAAGGTTTTGTGAATTCACAGTGCACATTGTATTTTCATTTTAAAAGCACTATCAATCTTCCTTAAAGTAGGTATATCCTTGTATTTGACAGTAAAAATATGATACTCAAACCTTGTTTGGAAATATTGCTGATAGAATAACACAAATTGTTGCTTTGATATCTTGTGTCTTATTGTTATCATAAAAGGGATGGAATTACTATAGTCTTGACACATACTTTTCTGCTGGCAGTAGAATGGTTGGTCTGAAAATATATCAAGTACAATCAGTCACTGTGACACATGAGCTAATCTGGATACTCCCTTTCATTTCTTCTATTTAAAAAATAAAACAAAATAATTTTCCTGGTCGTATCACATCACAATTTGCTTCATATATTTTAAAGCCTGCTGTACAATTGTTTTTAGTTAAGCAGAGTTTTACATATGTAAGACTGTAGTACATACACAACTTAGTTCAGAGCTTTTCTCTTATGAGTAATAAAAAGTGATCTAATTCACTGTAGTTGGTTTTAATGTGAAATCTTATTTACAATCTGGCTTCTTCAATATTGATCGTAAGTAAATACTGGCCAATGATTGCCATAGTCATCCCCTCAAAGCGATCAGATTTGGAAATACAAACAGATGGAATATCCATGTAATGCATGATATTGGCGGGATATATTTCAAAAATCAGTAATTATTTTGTATCAAATAAGTGGATGTATTTTCACTCTTTTGAATCTTGAAAGCTTCTTTAGAGTTAAGACTAGATATCATCGTCATCTCTGGATTTAGGTTAGCATAGTGATATGGGGGGGTATCCCCATTTTTCCGGTTCCCTTTCATTTTTGTCGCCCACCAGAGGTGAAGGCGAGACTTAGGGATCCAAATGTCGTCCGTCACAAACCTGTAATGACACATAACTCCACAACTGTAAGTCGCTTTTCAACCAAACTCGGTGGATGGACTAGGGGGACCTGCATGTTATGCTGTAGTCTGAGGTCACACGGTAAGGTCAAAGGTCATTTCAGGTCGACATTAAAGTTTACATGCAAGACTCTCTTATGACACCTAACTCCGCAGCCATTAGTCACTTTTCAACCAAACTTGGATGGTAGATGGAATTGGGGGACCTGCATGTTATGCTGCAGTCGGAGGTCACATGGTTAGGTCTAAGGTCATTTTGAGGTCAACGTTAAAGTTTACATGCAAGACTCTTATGACACCTAACTCTGCATCTGTAAGTTACTTTTCAACAAAACTTTGATGGTAGATGTACTTAGGCTACCTACATGTTATGCTGCAGTCAGAGGTCACATGGTAAGGTCAAAGGTCATTTTGAGGTCAACATTAAAGTTCACGTGCAAGGCTCTTACGACAAGTGTTATTCCATCCCAGTCATTTCACAATGAAGTTTCAATATAATTCTCTTGCGTGCCCTTGCAAATCATCACATTTCTGGTTATTTTTATAATTGGGCGAGACACAAAATTGCTTTTGCCTTGTGTTTCTCCTTTCTTATGCAGAAGTTTTGGAAAGAAAAAATATTTTGTGTAATGTCTTTCTTTCCAATGACCTTCACATCCATTTATTGCCTTTCTCCTCATTGGTCTTTAATAGGGATAATTGTTCCCTTTTAATCCTTTGCCATTTGTGCTGTATACAGCGATGGGTCCTTATATTCAGTGGCCTTGCCCTAGAAAAATATTGAAATTTAAAAAGACCCCATGGTCCATTCACATCCACTTCTCTAAACCGGTTTACACTTAACTGTCTCAGTTCAGCGGGAAGTGTAGAAATCATTTCAGCATGACCAAAAACTCAAGTGATCCAGAAAAAACAGTGCTGTACCAGCCCGGGTTTGCTCAATCTCGAGATTTCAGCCCTATCGCCCTTCTTCACGATTAGTCTTGAGATTCAAGAAACCCCATCTCCACCAGGGCAAGAAGAAGAGCAATTAATGTTCGAGAAGGCATCAATGCATTGTTGTGTGACGCTGTAAATAAACAATCCCGAGTGTGTCTGCACCTGCGACTTTGAGGGATAATCTGTAAATAATGCGCTATTTTGCAAATAATCCTAAGTTGACTTGGGATTGCAATCTTGAGATTAATCCAGCGAACTATCCCGATGATTGCATCTCCATTACAAATAATCCTGAGATTGTTCTGATGGGGAAAATTTGCCAGATCAGAAATAGCGTGCTGATTTGACAACTCTGGGCTGGTGCAGTGTAGACGGCCCTAAAGAGACCTTGGGAGCCAGAGCCTGTATTCAATTTGATACTTAAGCCAAAATTTTAAGTGTTTACGCTTTACATGTTACCGTACTCAGTGCGATTTATTTATGTACATACTACGCACAAATGAATTCTGCATAATTTGGCTTAAATTTTGTGATGTCACAGTGGTTAATAGTATTTTTTGCTTAAATTTGGCTTGATAAAATTCAATACTTAGATGTAAAATGAATACAATTTTCAGCATTTTGCTTTTAGCCATACTCAATACTTTTTATTTGGATGCCAGCCCTGTTCACTAGACCACCTTGTCTTTTGATGTTCAAGTTCGCCTCATTTCATGGCCCAGTTCATTATGGGTGACTGTGAACAATACAGATACAATACAAAAAATCTTTGCACTGAATGATTATAAATATGCACTGGGTCATTCTTGGCCACATGTTTGTGTGACCGAAATTATGACAAATCTTGACTTAAATTAGTTACAAATCTAAAAATGTTAGAGATTTTGTAATTCAAAGTTTATATAACATTATCATGTTTAGTCAGCTATCATAATTTAGAGATATGTTTTATGTCTCTAATATAGGTTCAAGGTCAGAGGTCAAAAGAAGTGGGTCACATGTGTGACTTCACATAGAAGCATGATTTTGAAAGTTTAATTAGTTAGAAATCTCTAGAATTTTTAGATGGATAACCAATTAAGTCAAAATATTTCAAAATTTTGGTCACACACTGCATTTAGAGTCAAACCTATGTTAGTGGCCGCCTGTCTGTAGTGACCACTAAGACTGCTTCCATTGGAGGCAAATTGTGTGTATAAGAACCTTTCTATGGCAGCCACCTTCCTATAGTGACCAATAAAACTGCTTTCTTTGGAGGCAAATTGTGTGTATAAGAACCTGTCTATGGCAGCTGCCTGCCTACATGTACATGTAAAGTGACCAATTAAACTGCTTCCCATGGAGGCAGATTGTGTGTATAAGAACCTGTCAATGGCAGCCGCCTGCCTGTTGTGACCACTAAGACTGCTTCCATTGGAGGCAAATTGTGTGTATAAGAACCTGTGTATGGCAGCCACCTGCCTATAGTGACCAATAAAACTGCTTGCCATGGAGGCAGATTGTGTGTATAAGAACCTGCCTATGGCAGCTGCCTGCATGTAGTGACCAATAAGACTGCTTTCATTGGAGGCAAATTGTGTGTATAAGAACCTGTCTATGGCAGCCACCTGCCTATAGTGACCAATAAAACTGCTTCCCATGGAGGCAGATTGTGTGAATTAGCAGCCTCCTGTCTAAAGACCACATTTTGTGCTTCCCCTGGATGGTCACTATAGACAGGTTTCACTCTAATAGTAGCGCATTGATGAGAATCTATTACATGGGAAGCCCTGACCCCACTGCCAATGCTGAGAATATTTCCTTTATTGAATTGAAAATATTTTTATTATTAGTCAAGCAAATTTGTTTCACATCCTGTTTACGAATTACAAATGCATTTATACATATAGACAGAATGATACAAAATTACACTTTATGGGAGGGGGTACAGGCATTTTTTTTAGCATATTAGTGAACTATAGCAACAAGATTGATCTGCATTTAATTTTTAACTGTGTACAACTGAACACTATAAGACTGATCTTCCGAATTTTATTCAGGAAATCGTTTCAGTGGGAACCGGGTCAGGAAAATGAATGAAAACGGGGTCTGATATGGATCACAGCTTTTGTAACACATCAATTTTAGTATTAAAAAAAATTAAATGGTATTCTATATTGGACATTCCTGTGTTTTCTTTCTTTGGAGTATTTTGACTCCCTTGCTGTCATCCTAATTTTCTCGCCACCATTTTAGGAACAGTACAAAGTACTTCCTTCATCACGATTCCCTAGAAATTGATTTTCCCATCATTGACCATGTGTACAATCGAGAAGGACATCTTGATTATTGAAGAGGAAGAAAGGTATTGATACTGCCTGTAAAGCGTTGATGAATAGGGATCAACAAGTCTTTCCTCTCTGAATATTGCTGGTCAGCTGTTTGAGCTTGTGAAGAAAGAAAATTGCTGTTTGTGTTGTTTTTATTATTATTGATAGTCCTGTAAAACTCCTCCAAGGAGGTCGGTCACAAAGGTGTGTCCCTGCCTATTAAAGACTATGTGTTCTATTGACAATAAGAGGGAGGATAATGATGATGATGATAAGGAAGAGAATGAAAATAGTGGTTTGGGTGATGATGATGATGATGATGGTGGTGGTGAAATTTGAAAAATTTTTGATATTAAGAAATTTAGGACATTTTACAGTTTCACATGTATGATTTATGTAAACCACTGGTGTTGTGCAAATATGAGAGTCAATGTTACACTTTCATTATTCTATGAAATAGAGAATTTGTCTATTTTGCAGTTTTTATAACGAGGAAGCTCTTCATTGAATTTTGATATTTTTAATTCCACATATCCAGGAGGAATCAAATTTGCTTCACATTATGATAAGATTTTTTTATTGGAATATAAAATATATTCAACTTCATAGGATAAGATACAAAATTAAAAGTCAGTGGGTGATACATGTACATGTTTCATCTTTTCCTGTATTTACAACCCAAGACGGATGTTTATATATCACTCTGTTTTATGACATTAAAAAAAATTGGAATGTCATAACTTGCTTTATATTTTTCTCTCGATTCTGATGAATTTTTCAGCATTAGGCTGGTATTGATATTCAAATCAAGTTCTTGTTTGAGTGGACTTGGACTTCTATGATAATGAATTTCTAATCTCTCTCTCTTTTTCTTTATATATTTTTTTTTACCAGGTGATTGGCAATGAAGTGACAGACCTAAACCCAACAAGTGGCATCTCGCGAAGCAGGGATATCAAGATGTCGCGGATGTCGAGGAATCTCTGTTTTGCCATCTGTGTTGCCGTGGGAAACATCCTCTTCTACCTGGTCATGTCTGGAAGTCTTGTGGCCTTCAAGAAGAAAGAGCCTGTTGAGCAATCTGGCAGAATCCACCATCTTAGGGCGGAGATGTTTGAAGATGAGATATCCAAGCTGGTAAAGTCGGCAGTCAGAGATCACGGCATGAGTAGGCAAAACCTGAGCATGATGCTTGAGAATGCCTACAGGGAACATGAAGCAGAAGAAGATCGGAAGCGCAAGAACAACGATCAAGACCTGACCATGGCACTCGAACATGCATACAGGGGACATGCAACGTCCGAACGTGACAGTATGGATGACTTCTTCATCCACAAAGGGAAATCGGTATCCACGAAGAGGACCTCTGACACAGCAACGCTTCATAACAATAAGTCAAGGGAAGAAAAACCAAAAGACGACATGACTATTGAGGATCTTCCACCTATTCACTCTGTGGAGAAGGAATTAGAACCTTTGGATGTGGGAAAGGTTGAGGAAGTACAATTTCCTGCAGAGCGTAATGATAAAGGTGGTGTGTTGGATGTCATCGGGCAGATGTTTGGAGGAAGCGGTAAAAAAGAGAAACCTATTGTTTTCCCCCACGACTACAACCTGGTTCTGAATGAACCCAACAAGTGCAAGAACAGCGACGGCAGTGACAAGCCAATTTTCTTCCTGGTGCTTGTCATGAGCATCCACAAGAATTTTGACCAGAGAAATGCTATACGCAGAACGTGGGGAAGTCCCACAGAGATAGACGGCAAGCAGATTGTGACGTTGTTCCTTCTCGCTAAAAGCACGAATGCTAAACACCAGTCCCTAGTAGAACGAGAAAGCAAGCAATACAAAGATATCCTCATGGAAGATTTCATGGACACTTATAAGAACCTGACAATCAAAACGATGATGGGGATGAAGTGGGCCAGTATCTACTGCCCCCATGCCAACTACATCATGAAAACTGATGATGATATGTACATCCAGTATGCCAACATCATCCCACACCTTTCAAAGCCTATTACACCAACTTCAAATTATGTGAGTGGATTTGTCATCAATGGTAGTCCTATCCGTGACCCCAAAAGCAAGTGGTACATGCCGAAAGAGACCTACCCTGGTACTAAATATCCACCGTTTTGTTCTGGGACAGGGTATATGTTCTCAGGTGATGTTGCGGGGAAGGTCTACGAGACATCGCTTCACACGCCTTTCCTATACCTGGAGGACGTATTCTTTGCCATTTGTATACATTCCCTCCAAATAGTGCCCATCAATCACAAGGGTTTCAACAATTGGCGGACACCCTATTCTTATTGCAAGTACAAGCGCATTTTTACAACTCACATGGTCCCTCCGACAGAAATGCGAAGAATATGGGACGACCAGAAGACTAAAAAAGGGTACAAATGTTATATATGATAAGACGACAAACCAAGAGCAATGTAGAGTACTACTTTGTAGGAAATGGAAAGTTTCAGGTAACTTTCATTTTATTACTTTGCTCTGCAAGACTTTGACAATCAGTTTTTATTCGTGCTGCATTTTATGGAATTGTGGTACAAGAGGAGAAACTTTAGGAGCAGTGCTTAACCTACTCATTCACTCGAGCCAGATAGTCCCTGTACGAAGCCTGTGTGAATGACAGAATTCAGTAGTCGACAACATAGGGCATGTCAGCTGCAAGAAAATATTTGCAATCGCAAATATTCTGTTGCAATTCTACAGTTGATAGATCAATTTTAACTGAAAAATCAGATTGCCCTGTTTGTTTCAAGAAGCAGATTAGGAAATCAATCGCAATTACTTTCAAAACTTATGATTGATTTAGGGACCGAAAATTGACTTACAATTGATCGCAAGTTTCTTGCATTGCCCTATTAACTCTTTGCGCGCTGATGTTGCATTCTTGCACTTTCGCGCAATTAGATTCAACAATCATAATGAGTTTTCTCCCCTAAATTCAAATTTGATAAGCCAATATGTGGCAATAGTTCTTGGCCAACATCTATATAATAATGATAAGTATCAGTGGTGCAATATGAAAATCTTGAATGAAAGAAAATAACAAGGAAACAATTATCATTATCTTCCAAAAATTAATTCAGTGTGCAAAGAGTAAGCCCTTTGGAGGCTGAGTCTGCATATATGCAGGCTGGAGTCTTTGGAAAACATTTGTTATGGCAAAATCATTTGGTCTCCAACTGGTTAAAGGGAGAGTTCACTCGGACATCAAGTTGTTCTTGATAATTGCAAAGAAATGAGAGAACATATTACTGAAAGTTAGACAAAATAAATCAAAGAACAACGATTAATACATGATTTCGAGATTATCACACATGCGAGCAGCTCTTCCAAACGTCATGAAATATAATATCCATTCATTCTAATCTGTTTTAACGATTTCCTGACAGAAGTTATCTATGAAATGATGTGTCTGTTGATACATTGAATGTACATTAAACAGGTGAAAAATTTCTGAGAAAATGGCATTTCATGGATTTTTTTTATAAATTGAGCTTTTTGTATGTGACATAACACAAATCGAAAACTTTGAAACTTTTGTAACTCTGAAAAAAAAAACAAATTTTGAAAGAAACTCCCAAAACATGTCTTTTCCCTTATTAGTTGCTTTTGTTAGAAACAACCTAATGTCCGAGTGGACTTTGCCATTATAAAAGTACAATCTCTTGTTGAATGAAGAGTTTGTAACTTTATATCTTCGTAAACAAAGCATCAGAAATAAGCCTCACGAAAAGCAAGTTCTCCCTATTAAAATCAAAATGGCTTAATTACTTGTATTAAAAAAAATCTACAAGTCAACCCAACAAGGTGATTTGAATTTTTAAAAATTCAACAAGCATAATACTATTTCACAAGAATCAGATATAAGATATGAAAAACACAATATTATTATATATTATTATTTAGTTTCCTGTTTTCACTTTGTTATTTACATGATAGGCAGTATGCAAATGAGGGAAATTATGTCACTTTCTTTTTGTGTTTTATTATAAATGAAAGCGAGATAATGTTTGACCTTGGGGATAATAGTGCCATGAAATGGAAGAGAAAAGGCACAAGAAAATGAAAATTTTGAGGAAGCCTTCCTTTAAGTGGAAGATAGACAGATTCATGAAACCTCATCTTCATATTTTTATTTTACATATTTTGAAAACTTACTTGAACTGAACTTTTTTTGAAACATACCATCTTTTAATCTCCCTTTCGGATCTCAGCCTTGAAATGTCTGATTGATTGCGAAATTGTGCATTTGATACCATTAAGAAGACACTTAAAAGGGTGTCTCTATTTAGTTCGGCTTTTTGCCATTTTTAAGTGCATTTTGTTATATAATAATAATAATAATTGGCATTTAAATAATAATAATTGTCATTTATATAGCGCCATCTATCTAGAAATATTCTATTCCGAGGCGCGTTGTTATTATTATTACCCAAGCTTTAGCTCGAGCTGCCTTTCAGCGCTCATGCATTCAAGGAATTAATCCTGCCGGGTACCCATTCACCTCACCTGGGTCGAGTGCAGCACGATGTGGATAAATTTCTTGCTGAAGGAAATTACGCCATGGCTAGGATTCGAACCCACGACCCTCTGTTTCAAAGTCAGAAGACTTATCCACTGGGCCACAACGCTCCACATATATTACATTATGCAAATGAGATGCATATATTTTTTTTTATTTGTTTCCCTCAGGTTGATAGGTATTTGTGTACATTTTTGTGTACAAAAAATATTGTTATAGAATGCAATGGAAACAGCTCCCTCATTTGCATACTGCCCATGATGTGAATATCACTGCTTTTTTTAGCCAAATTTTATAATGCCCTAAGTTTCTTAATTTAATCTGAATTTGGTTAAATTTTCAGTGCTATGCTTGTTATATTTTTTTATTCTCTATCTATATCAGCTTGTTGGAAGAGGAAGTAAACTTGGCATTAATGAAAACGTTTTGAGCTAAATTACTTGGGAGGAGATACTTGAAAGTTTGCATGTCTGGGTGTGTTCTTACTCATGAATGACTCAGCAAGTCAATTTCAATTTTACATAGAAAATAATAAGTGTACGCTGTATGTTGGAATGCTGACCTAAAAATCCTTTTCAAACTTTCTTTTTTTATTAATAAGGTTATTCTTTTTTTATTTACACGTAGGAGGAACTTGCATTTTCTGTGTGTCATGTTGATATTGTTAGTACAGTACTCTGACTAATTGACAATTGGGGAGACCGGGATGGGGATATGGTTTATTTTAGAAGAAAAAAGTTCTGTTTATCACAAAAAGCTTTGCTTTAGAACCGGGGAGTGTTTTATGAAGCATCTTGTCAGTGTTTATCACTGACTAATTTATTCTGAGCCAATCAGATGCAAGGATTTCAGTAACTTATAACAATACTTAGTGAAAGCCACTGGCTTTGTTTTATGAAATTCTCCCAGTAGAACTGTAATATGGTGGATGTACATTCCACATTTAAAACAATCATTAATATGATATAAGTTTATATTATTTTTATTATTATTGGACATCACCTATTTCTATTTAAATAATGCAGTTCATTCTCGAATGTATATTTGACATTGCTGCTTATGATTTGTATTCAATGTTTAAGGTGGCTTATTGGACTATTTTTCTGCAATAGGGAACTGAAGCTATGTTTGATAATCTTGTTATTTGTCCATTTATTCCTTCTACCCCTTATCTTGCCCCTCTTTTCCTCCCCCTTCTCTCTCCTACTTTCCTTTCTCTCTCTCTCTCTCTCTGCTTGTATATCATGCCCTTGCACATATTTCCATTCTTTCATATTTTTTTCTTTTCCGTCTCATCTGTCTCTTCAGCCTCATTTGCTCTACCCCCCCCCCCCTCTCTCTTTCCCTCACCCTCTAAAACTTGATCTCGACTTAAAGTAAGGGATCAATTTGGACAGCTGCAAATGTTGATGTGTTTTTAAATGTCATATAAAAAGATTCTTAATTTATGAAATGTACAATCGCGGTAAGGGATCACGTTGGGCAGCTGCTAATGTTGATGTTTTTAAAATGTTATTTAAAAAGATTCTTAATTTATGAAATGCACAATCACAGTATCTCATATAATCGTAAGTAGTTGCATGCACCAAAGATTAGCACAGTATTTGACCTGGATGTGGACAGCAGCATTTTTAAAGCCATTCATGTGCATTTTTTTATGAAATTGCATTGACATGAAACACATTTGATTCCATTGTTACTTCACTTTATTTCAATTTGAATGTTACATGATACTCCAATATGATTAGAATTACAGGTACTGTATCAAAGTTTCTATGATTTCATAAACCCATAGAGGTGGAGTTTTTCTTGAATGCTTTATAGAAATTACAAGTGGAATATGACTGAAAGAAAATGATGTATTGAAAATCTGATACCATGACGTGCAGTACTCTATGTGGTGTCATTACTGAACAAAAGCCAATTAACTTGAGCCATAAAATTAATCATTCACACACTAAAAAATGGTAACACGGTGAAAACTACAAGATCACTTTGAAAAAATGTGAATTGGCAACTTAAATGTATCAATTATTTTACTATTGAACTAATGCTATATCCATATTCAATTTATGGAAATAATAATAGAGAATTATTGATTGTTGCTAATTTGAGGAAAAAAAGAAAATTACTTTGATCCTATGAATTCTGTTTACAGTACATCTGTGGGTGAAGACATACATTTGTCTTGCCAAATTCCAAGTGTTCATGAGACTGTGTAACACTGATCAGCTTATGAAACAAAATGACCAATCGGTAGTATATGATTGTAACATTTTACATGTGATGAAAAGTTATAAATTACTTTTCTGCAATTGTTGAATAATCTATGTAAAATTGAAAATGTGTTGGTACTATTTTTTTTAACACTGGTACTATTTTTGTTCTTACAATGAAAATTTGATTATTTATACTATGAAAATGACAAAAAGGAAAGTAAGTACCCTCTATAATCTAATGGACATTACATTTTGTAGTGATAATCTTGGCAGATATGTTTTTTACATTGATTGATCAGCTTTATATTTTTGATTCTTGTAAATAGCTTTTGATATTTAAACACACCTACATGTACTAACTATTAAGAATGATAGCAGCAAACATGTCTAGCATACTGACGTGATGATATGCCAACCATTTTTTTTTTGCATTTCATCATTATCTTCACCATAGCTCAGTGGAGAAGAATGGAAAAACATCCTTAACCCATATTTGGTGGGAAGGAATCGGTCCAAGGGGGCCCAAGATATGACCTTAAAAAAGTCAAGTCAATGGATTATTAGCCTGGTTTACAACATTCACAATCAGGCCAATAATATTAATTTCTACTGGGGCCCGTTGCAAAAATTCATGCGCAACTCGATTTTCAACCAATCAACAGCGCGCATTTGGGACTTGCGATTGATTTTTTGACTTGCGTTTAAACGCAACTCTTTCTGCAACGGACCCCAGGGCTGATTATCCATATCAGTTGACTTGTATCTTATGCCCCTATAGACTGATTCCCACCTAATTTGGGTTGAGGAGGTATTTCATCATGCTCTTGCGCAAAAATCAAAAATGAAGAAATTTGTGATGCTACACGTTGGTACTCGTATGAAATAGTTGATGGCGCTTTGAAATTCGTATGAGATCAAACAAATAATTGGTAATCTAAACATTTGTTGGACATATTTTGTATGCGATTGCAGTAAACACGTAATTAACAGTATTCATATGTGTATTCAAGAGACGTTTAAATTGCCCAAATATTGGACTTGACTTTGCCATATTGTAATTAAGAAAATTTTGTTATTTATTTCAAATTTGTTATTGTTGCACTTCCAGAAATTTGAGTTGTAAAAGGCCTATTGAGATGTATCATATAATGCAATGAAAAATCCTCCAAAGAAAAGAAAATCTAAATAATAGATGGGGGGGGGGGGTAGTCAGTGGAATATCAAAGCAGAAACAGGAAACAATACTTTAAAATAAAACCAGGAAAAACCGTCCTACATTACAATTCATGAGAAAGAAAAACCATGTTAAATTTGCAATTCATAAGTAATGTAAGACCTATCACTTATTTAGAATTACATCCAAGGGACATATGTAGTCAGAGATGCCAGCCACACCTTTTTTTTTGCATAGTTCCACCTTTACATTATGAATATTAAAACCATTCCTTTTTTGTTTCTGCATGTGTGTTGCTTTTTTTTTGCTATGAAGAAGGCAATATGTTATTTTTTGTAATGTTTTGCTTATTGTGGATATGTGTTATGATACGCACGATCTGCTTTCCATAGACAGAGCTGCAAATCCTATGCCCAGTTCAGGGCCTTGCTTGATCCTTCATAGTGACCATGCAGATTTGAGACCATCACAGTGAGAGAAAATTTTTTGTTAATCCTCAATTTGTTTGTAAATAATACTCTTCTTCTTGGGATGTTTTTGTTTCTGTTGAAGGAGGTTGGCATCTCTGCAGTTGAACTCTCCATTCAGTTTTGAGTGTTAGGCAATCATGCCGACACTTATTTGAACAGCGCCCACTCAAGACGAGAAAAATAAATAACTGGGATCCCATCACAGTCTTATAAACACATGATACTGATCTTTTTTTTTGCACGGGCATTAAAATGATTACACATACTTGTTTTCCATGAAATGCAGCAGCAGAAGCTCTTGCTTGACAGAGGCGATCCTCATTTGAAATTGATCAGAATTAAATTCTGGAACACATTCATCAGAAATGAAGGTGAATGGAGGGGGGGGGCTCAGATTGACTCTCAGCCTCCCCCAATGAGAACAGGGTATAAAAATGCTCAGTTAAAATACGGCTAAATTAACTGCACCCACAAATAATTTTTCAAAAAATCAAGAACATCCACCATTAAATATGATTTTCTGCGGAACATGCTCTTTCTTGGCTAGAAATACTATGTAAATGTATAATGGAGTACTATTAAATACAATAATCATTTGAAATAGCCAGTATTGATAAAACATGTACAAAATAATGGCCTTTAATTTTTTGGTAGCTATTTTCAATGTGTGCTTATAATCATTTCCACCAAATCCATGCAATCAATTTTAATGTTTGTGTTATTTTTTTTTCATTTTTTGTGAAAATTCTGTATTCTCAACAGCTGTTATTGAAAACTGTTTTTGTGTACTTAGTTTGAGTCATTATCTGAACTGTGATTGAGTTTTGGCCCGAATTTGATGATTTAAATGTTACAGGCAACATTGACTATTAAAGTCAAATTTATTGGAACTGCATAAACCACAGTACATTGACTTAGGAGAAATTTAACTTTAAAGAGGTGTTGTGATTAATGTGGTAAAAACAATAATTGCTTCGAGTTAGATGATTATTTTTTCACTTGTGGCATGTCGACTTATGCAAGTTTGCTTGCATATTAAATTATCACATATTCTGACTATTATAATGAACCTTTTTTTCTTGTTTATCGTTTATGATAATAATTTTTTGCAATGAAATCCTCTTTCTGTGTAGACCAGTGTGAGCATTATAATTAATCGCAATTACAGTCTATGCGCTTTAGAGATACTATATTAAATACAATTCCAGTTTTAAAATATAACTTACAGGTTTCTGTTTGTTCTTTTGTAATTCATTTATCATAATTAAGTGACTAATCATTGCCATTTGGGTGTTGATTTCAATCAGGGTAATACAAGCAGATTTTAAAAAATGATGTGAAGAGATAGAGTAATATGTGTTAAACAAAACTCTGAAAATTTCTTCAACAAATCTTCAGACTAGTAACTCATGTGATCGATAAACTTCTTTATTACTAAAAAGAGAATTATCTAAATTCACATAATAGTTACCCACATTCAAATCCTTGAAATGCCATAATAAAGCTCTACCTTAAAGGGATACTCCAATCTGAGGACAATATGATTTGAACAGATAAAGGAAAATCAGACAAACAAAACACTGAAAATTTGATCAAAGTCGGACAAGGAATAACAAAGTTATGACATTTAAAAGTTTTGCATTATTCCGGTGAAATAGTTCTAGGCTTGTCTTCATGAATATTCAGTGAGCATATTGATGATGTCTTATCCCCACTTGTTCTTTTGTATTTTATTATGTTTTATTCAACATTTTCCTTCAAACACTTAAAACATTGATAAGAAAGAGTATGAAATAATGAAACAATTATGATTTTATATGATACATAAATAAGGGAAGGTGGGTATGTGACATCATCAGCCAACCTAATGAATATTCATGACGATGTGCATGTACTGTTTTCACAAAATTTTGATAAACATTAAAATTTAATTACTTCGTTATTTGTTATCCAATTTTGATGAAATTTTCAGCATTTTAGATATAAATATTTTCAGCTCGGAGCATCCCTTTAACGAATACGCGTGACGGTGTGTGCGTGTGTGTATTGTTGTAAACAGTCCGGTTGCTATAGGGGGGGGGTGTTGGAAGGGGCAAAGAGGAAGAGGAAAACATACATGTAAGGAAGGAGCAAAAAGAGAAGTGATCGGGGTACATAGGCGAGTTTTTGATGTACCAGTGAATGAGTCGATGCCATGAACGATGCAGAGTCTGAAGTGTCCGCTGGGGAATAATAATAATCGTCTAGTTTAGATTTTAGTTGTTTCTCCGATATAGGTTCGAACTTAAAAGTTATATCTTTGTTCGACAGACAGACTAGTTTTCTAGTCATTGCTCATAAATTCCCCCTCCCCGTAACGAGCGGGAATCATCTTGACCGGAGATCATCTTCACATAATGACTAGCGGCCCTCAGTTCTCTAATTATGAATAGCGACCCTCTTATTGACTCTTATTGACTATAATATAAATAGCATCCATTGTTTTCCTATTGTATAATAATAATAATGGTATTTTATTCAAAGACTGTTCGCAGCAAGAGCTGAATTGTACAGAACTTTTACATTAAAAAACAACATAAAACATAACAGTATCAAAATAGAATTATAAAAATACACAAAGCATGAAAAATATGTACTATCATTAATACTTTGGGGGTTAATATGAATCAACAGAATATTTTCAATAAGTAATTGCAGAGATTTCAAAATTTGATATAGTACATGTATACGAGGAAGCGTATTGAGCGTTGTGACTAGCGACCTTGGAGGTGGGGGGGGGGGATAATATGACCCTCTCCCAATAAAGGCTGCTGTATAAATTCGAACTTGGAGGACACCCTGGCTGCCATAACCCTCATGACTTATCCTCTCTATTATCACAATGTGGGAGCGCCGTGGTATTGGTTACGACTCTCGTCATTCAATCAGAGGCACGTGGGTTCGAATCCCAGCTATGGCGTGTTTTCCTTCAGCAAGACATTTACCCACTGTAAATGGTTACCCAATTGGATTTATTTATTCTTGACGCTTTAGTGCCGACATCCCGACTCAGCTACCCTGGTCCCATTAATGACTATAATAATAATAATAATAGTATAGGGTATTTACATTGCGCACATATCCATCTTGTTAGGTGCTCACCCGGCTAAGCTAGGCGTTCATAGCGCACACACCTTTTTACTGAATTACTTCCTACCGGTACCCATTTGCCTCACCTGGGTTGAGTGCAGCACACCGTGGATCAGTTTCTTGCTGAAGGAAATTACGCCATGGCTGGGATTCGAACCCACGACCTTCTGTTTCAAAGTCCGAAGACTAATCCACTGGGCCACAACGTGACCCTCGTCTGATACTAGCCGACCATCTTTGTTAATTATGTTGATTATGACTAGCGCCTCAAAGTAGATATGAAGACCGGATCAAAAGTCGCAAGAGCAAATGTCGCGTCACCTCCGGGTGTCTGCCCAGAAAGGGGCCTCTAATAACTTTGATAAAATTGTGTGTATTTTCGTCAGATTCATTTTTTTTTATTTCTTCAAATTCAACTTGATGTGAACTAGTTTGTAATGGGCTTTCCAGAAAGAGACGTATAAATCACAGGTGAAAACTCGAAATAAAGCGAAATCTTGGACAAAGTTGCAGATAATTATATTTCAATATTGTTAGAATATGTATTTAGCCACTAATTTTTTTTTTGAATAATATTTTATTTTCTTCCTCTTTCAAATCAATAAGTTTACAATCACAATTCATATAAATATTCTTTGCACGTATACAATAAATAAACAATCAAACAAATAAATATATCAATATCAATGAGATTACAAATATTCTTACAATGATTACAAATGAAGTTAAACTGCCAAATTTCTCTTCTATAACTATGTCAAAGCAGAGGGGAAAACCCGTATCAATCGACAAAAAAAAACATACTTTGTAAAAGATGACTTTTTCCCCTGAACAGAATAAAAGTAATCTCTTTTGAACATATTAATTGTACAAGAACAAGAAAAAAAGGATAAAATATTATTTCAAAGGTTACTTAGAGGAAGGTTATTATCCTAAAACGTCCCTACACACTCACCTCACCCCCATACCCTCTCCCCCTCATCTCTCTCCCCAGACACTCACACAAGCTCACTTCAACTCAACACCACCCACAGCTCCCCCCTTCCCCCCGTCACAAGACTCACACATCCATCTACACACGTACACCCACACTCGATGCATCTGCTCTGGTACAACTATCTGTATTTGAACAAATAAACAAAACAGAAACAACATGAAGCAACCGATACATCCATAGTATTAATTAAGGTATGCATTGATTTGTTCCCATTTCCTTAAGTGCACCCCAGCTTCCACTTTTTAAACGCTATTTGATATTCCGTATCTCTATACTCTTTAACCAAAATAATGTGTCACTTTCTGTACGGTTGGCAATATTCCTTGTTTTCTTGAACTAAAAATAATATACTTGATTAAGAATATGATACAGTTTATTAAAGTTACTGTTGTAGTATTTCCAGATATCCCCATGAAAATTGTTTTCCAACTGTCACTACCGAGTTCATTCAGTTGAAATATTTTACTCATCTCTTCCCATAATCGCTTAACTTCAGGACAATAAAAAAATAAATGTTGGTAAGACTCAACTTCTTTTTTACAAAAGGAACACAAATTATCTGTCTCAAAACCAAATTTAAAAAGTTCCCTTTTCGTGTACACAGCCCCTTGTAATTGTTTGTATTGAAATTTTCTGTGTTTGTTGCACAGCATTGCACATTTCAGTTTCAAGAACACCTCTTCAGTTCCCCCATTCCCAAATCATATTCGGATTGCCCATCTGTAACATGAAATACATAATCAATTTGAAAATTTTCAATGAAGTGGTCATATATTCGTCTAGATTTTATATCACATAGTTTCTGAACATGCCCACATATCATCAATTGAATTTCAAAGTTGTCTGTACTCATTTCCATAAAATCACCTTGTATCCACTCTTCTGTTATTACTGAAAATATCTTTTGAATTTTGAGCAAATTTTCAGATGAAACTTTCCGATTATACCAGTATGAAACTGGTCTTAATTGACCTCCAACTATTATATCCGAGACCTTAACTATACCTTTCTGAAATAATTCAATATAAAAAAAGTCTTATTATTGAGGCATTTACGCTTGTTATTAAAAATAATGTCTAATTTGTCTGAATGTCATTCGTAAAGAGCGCCATCAGCCACCGTAGAATGTATAAACAGTGGGAGATTGGAGCAGAATGGACTCATATTCTCTCTCTGGAAAGATCAGTGGCGTGGGGGCACACTCCTAAGTAACTATGTTGAAATACGGATGCATTCTTTATGAAATGCTTGATTCCAAAAGGAGCTAAATCCACTTTTGACCAAAATTAATTAGTTTTTACATAAACATATGTATCTTAGACGTGGGAATCAAAATGTACCATGTATCGCATTTGATTTTTTTTTTTTTTGGGGGGGGGAGGTATATAGGGAAAATAGTTTTAATCCTAATAATTTCCATTCATGTGAAACTATTCTAATTGGATTATTAGAACCATCGAGTCAATCCACCTTAGCATTTAATTTTCAAATTTTACTTGGTAAACAATTTATTTGTTATTTAAATACCAATAAGAGGCTTTCCCAAGTTTGAAACAATTTAATTATTATCTTTTATCTTATAAAGTTACTGAGGAAATTATTGCAAAAAAAATCAATAAACACAATGTAAAATGGCAAATCATGAATAAATATTTTTCCATCGCATGAATTGTAACCACTGTAGATTAGTATTAAAAAAAATCTTTTTGTGAGTTTGTTTCATCTTCTGTTCATGTTAGGCTAAGAAGGAATTACATCCCTGTTCTGTGTCTTCGCCATAAAATAGCCCGATTGGGGGCGGAGCTAAGTTATCAGGAGGGGGGGGGGCATGTAGGTGGAAAAGATACTTTCTGTTAGGGCAATATTTAAACAAAAAAGTAGCTAATGTATCTCAACTTTCAATGACAGGACGCATGTGTTAAAATTTTCTTTGAACTAATACACTGTGGAATCAGGGGCGGCTGAACATACATATTTTGTTATTCCTGTTTTTCGCCGGGGGTAAGCCAAAAAAGTTGGTACCATATTTTTTTATATGCTAAACAACTGCAAGAATATTTATTAGGAGGCTGCACTCTACAAGCTCCGCTTTTTAGCAGCCTCCTCCATTTTCAACCTGATTTGTAATAATCTTGAATATAATTTTCTGTACAGGAATAATTGAAATATGTTTTGTTATTTATATATGTCAACATGTACAGAAGAAACTGTAATTGTTGAAAATGGAAATAAACGAATGAAATGAAATGAAATGGGCAGCCAAAAAAGACACTTATAATGAGGCCTATGCCAAAACAGGAATTGGTGCTGGAAAATGTTTTGGAAAATATTTTCAAAATCAGATTTACGTTACTGCCTGAAGAAGCCCATGTGTCAATTGCGTGGTAAAAACGAATGCATTTGATGTATGCTGATGCATGTGTATAGTTTAGATTAGCTTAATTAATTTCATCAGTTTAGATCACTGTAACTTTCAGCGTAGTTTATTATGTTGATATTAGTTTCTTTACACCTATTTTTTATTGTTAGGTCGACGGGTTTATGATATTATATATCCACAATTAACTCTTTGATATGCAAGTTTAATTTCAGTTACAGTTTGTTCAATTTAAGATTAATTTAGTTCTTAATTCAATTTTGGTTTCATACTGTAGTTTAGTTCAGTACAGTTTAGTGATGTTTATTGCACCTTGAACATTTTTACATAGTGAAAATTACTCTCTCTCTTTTGGACTGACTTGTATTCAAAAACTTAAAAGAAACTTTAGATTTGATGATGAGAGCCTGAAAGCTCGTGGTTCGATTTCGATTCCCGACCGTTTCACTCTCCAGCCCAAATGGTCTTTTAGTTTAAAAATCGTCAAGTGGATCTCCATGTATAGGCGTATACACCCTTATTATAATGACAATATTTAGCATGGACCTACATGTACTACTCTGTCAGAGTAGGAATTGCAAACGTGTTTTGATAATTTTCTTTTCTCATCTTTTAATCTAGTAAATTCATTCTATGTAGTTTCTTTGTTAAGCTTAATATACTTTTTGAATCATGAATAATAAATATTTATTTTTTAGCTTCATTGCACAATAAATTCAATCAATCATTTTTTTTTACTTTCTTTCTTTCTTTCTTTCCTTCTTCCTGCCTTTCTTTCTGCCATCCATTCCAATTCCAATCCATCCGTTCATTCATTGATATCCATTCATTCGCCCATTGTTAATGTATTTTGACGGTACTATAGCTAGGATTCCAACTTCCGCGTTTGCTGGGTGTATTGTTTCTTTCCTTTAAACTTTATTTCGGTAAGTTTAATTGTCAGAATCTTGTAAATACAATTGTATTGTTTATTCAAATTTTATGATAAAAATATTGCCCATCACATAAATACCGGCATACCCTCAAGGTAAAGAATTTTTTTTTTGCAAGTCCAGAAAGAGTAAAACTATACGTCCTATACCGCCAAATCAACAGGTGTAGTCCATTGATTATGTAGCATGTAGTCCCATCTGTAGATATTTGTGTGAAGTTTTTCGATACTGTATCCTCCACGTATGAAATTGCAATAGATCTAGCCTTTAATTTGAGGTCTACGACCTCAATGAAAATGACACACATGAAGCAAGTAGTTACAAAAATGATTGTACGGAATTGATACTTTTTTTTCTTCTGATTGCTGTAATCCATTCTGCAAAATGCAGACGCAGGTGCTGTATTATTTATTTGTCTCTGGCTCTGCTACTGCTAGTAGGCCTAGTAGTATTAGTATTAGTAGGCCCCCTAGTATTAACTCTCTTCACTTGATTTAACCTTGTTCATGGAATGAGTGGTTTAACCCCGGGGGGGGGGGGGGGGGGGGCACTCGGTATATAATGCATAGTGGGTATGTGCCGCAGAGGGGACCCCCATTTTTACACCCAAATTTCCGTTCCACATAACCCTACAGGGCTGTAGGGTTACGTTCCACAGAGCTACCAAGTCTCACGCATTGTGCGTGAGACTCACGCATTCAGGGTCCGTCTCGCGATCTCACGCATGGCACCCATTTTTCTCACGCATCGGGACCCGACAGAAAAAAAGAGAAAAAGTAGCATTATTCGCCAGATTATACGACTGGCCGACCGCCTTCGCGTCTAGCCCGGCACGTGAGACGAATCAAAAGTGCAGTCAGCGCACAGCTAGTACGTGATACGATGAATAGCCTGCGTGCATCGCTGGTTTTGAAGCCCATATCTCATGCGCGCGCGTTGCGCGCGCACCTTTTCGCAACGTACGAGTGTAAGTACTGGCCGCGCGCGCACAGAGACGTTGAGTCATGAAAATCTCACGCATTACATTTTTTTAAACTTGGCATCTCTGGTTCCAAGGCATAGCATTTTTTGTTTATTGAGACAAAAAACAAAGAAAGCCGCTCCAAGGCATAGCATTTTGTTCTTATCAAGAAAAAAGAGAAAAATCCGCTCCAAAGCTTTGCATATTTTTCGTTATGCAGTTCTGGCCGCATTGATCTGCAATTTTGGTCAAAAGCGGCCGCCGAGCGCTGTCCGATCATCGTCTCTGCGCTAGCGCACCCGGCGGAGGCCGGGCTAGCTGCATCATGCTCGCATGCCCGTTCCATAGGGGTGCATACGCACGTACTCGCATGCTGGCGATCCGTTCCAAGGACCCCCGTTTTCACAAAATTGTAGTTCCGAAGACCGTTCCGAGGACCCTCCTTTTTACAATAAGCCCGCTCCAAGGCCCCGTTTTTTGTCTCGCCCGTGGCACACCCCTACCACTTTTTGGTCGAGCCCCCCCCACCCCCGGGTTTTACCCCGGAGCCCAGGACTCGTCTGTCTAATGTTAGGCAGATCAATACTCTCCAAAATGGGGTCGTACTCAAAGTAAAAGGGGGAAAAACTCAATTATGCACTTACCTCGATTATACGGATGAAGGTCTATAGTGACACAGAATCCTGACATAGAGGCACAAACTGGACCCTCAAAAAAAAGGAACAATTCTGTCTCGTTCGTTCTCCTTTTTTGAAAATTGAAAACAAAATGACTGATCACTACCAAGAACGAACGCAACATAAAGGTCTAACTTTTCCTTTTTTAGAGGGTTCAGTTTCCTTCTGCAAGAAATTACTCCATGTGCTGAGCTGCTTTTAAGATGGGTTATAATTGCAAAGTTGAAGGAATTTATAAAGTTTTAACAGCAAAGCACGTATTTAACACCTGCTCTGCTAAGATCATGGTTATTTTACTGCATTTTTGTTGATACTTTTATAATATAATTGTGTGAAGTGCAGGTGTATGAAGCATGTAACGCCCATGGACGTATGAAATAAGAGTGAGCATAATGTTATGATTCTTCTATTTCATTGCAGTTGATGAAGAACTTAGTTTGATTATCGGTGCTTTGTGTGATGTCGGCCTTTGACCTGTGACCCGACCTGGGAGATGGCAAGTGGAAACAAGTTTGATGAACTTAGAAAGAAGTTCAGTGCCGATGGGGTCGGCAATCCTGGACTGGGATTAAAGCCAGTGCCTCCTCCTCCCGCCTCAAAAAATGCGAACTTGGGACATCCAGCACGAGGTGGAGGAGTAGGCGGAGGAGGAAGTGGAGGGATGGTCACTAGAGGAGGAGGAGGAGCCTTTGGTTATAGAGGTAATAGCTCAAATTCAACAGGACCAAAGCTTTCTAGTAGTCACAGTCAGCCTACTATGCCATCATTGCCATCGAGGACTCAGTCTCAGAGCTCAAGCTCCTCGGATATATCAGACATTCCTCCAGGTAAATATGATGATGATGTTGATGATTATAATAATGATCTTCTTTTTCTTTCTTCTTTTTTTTCTTCTTCTTCTTTGGTAAAGCAGGGAGGGGGGGGGGGCATTCCTAAGATACTACCCACCTACATTTTTGCTCTCAGTTAAAAATTTATTCTAATTGCATAAATTCTGCTGAACAAGCTTTTTTTGGTGCAACTGGTGTACCACTAACTTAAGTGCTCTCATTTCCAAGAAATTCTATTAACAAATCTCACTTGTTCTTGCCCTTTTCTGTGCTAAAACAACATTCAGACCTTTCAACTATTTCCAGATGTAAAATGAATAAATTCTGCAACTTGTTTGTCAAGTTCAGAGTATTATTTGATATTATAGCTCATGGGTGTTATTACTGTGTCTGATGAAAGAAGACACATCATCATCACCCTTGTCATCATATTCATTATGATGATTATTATGATGACTATCAGTGAATATCACGAATGTCATAATTCTTCTGCAATATTTGATAATATGATCATTGTTACTGTAACATGCAGAAGCTGATGCAGAAAGATGACACACAACACCATTCCTCGTGTTTTGGTTTGTTTATTAATCGATGACTCGTTATATACAACCAATGATAAATAATTCCAAAATCTCCAAATACAGGACAAAAAGATAAAACCCTGGAAATCTGGCCAAGAGGACCGACCATATTTTCACTGGTGATAGCCTCACCTACATCTAACACGAATGTTATGTCAAATACCTATAATTCTGACCTAAAAATGAAGAATCCTCTCCATCTGCCCCATGAATGTAGTGCAGTTCAGGAGTGAATTGGAGCAAAATCCTCTCTCCTTTATATGCAGTTATTACTCTCTATTCACAGATGCTATTGCTAAGCCTTGACCATAACGACCTACGTCATACAAGCTCATAGCTCTAGAATGTGATGTCTTGACCCAAAGACCATTCAGCATCACTCTTACTCAGAAAGAGTGTGAATCATACTTTTTAAAAAAGTATGAAGATTGTTGAACATTCTACTACTGTAAACTTTCTACTACCTCCTGTGCACTTCCTGTGAAGGCATTTACTACTTACAGACAAATAATTAAGAGTTATTAAGATAAATATGAATTTCCATTAAACAGTTAATTTTGACCTATACTATTATTATTATAATTAGAATTATTATCATCATCAACATCATTATCATCATCGTCATCTTCATTACCATCATCATCTTCATTATCAACATAATTAGAGGTGTTGTGGCTCAGTAGATAAGTCTCCGGACTGTGAACCACAAGGTCCAGGGTTTAAATCCCACCACAGCACTAGCGTCCTTTGGCAAGGTGTTTATCTACATTTGCCACTCTCGACCCAGGTGTAGTAAATGGGTACCCGGTAGGAAGAAATTCCTTGAATGCTCGATACGCCCGATCAGGGTAGCCGTGCTAAAGCCGGTGTAATAGTATGCAGCGCTTAGAAACATTTGTATTAAGCGCTATATAAATGTTGCATATTATTATTATTATAATATCACCATCATCATCATCACCATCATCATCAGCAATATCAGCATCATAATCATCATCATTATTAAGATTTTTCTAACAATTACCATTGTTAGGAATATTATCATGATTATTAATTACCATTGTATTTCTAATGCTGTAACAGAAATACACGAATCTTCATATTTTATTTTTAGAATTCAGTTTGCTTGCTTTGACAGGTTTGAAACTGTTCTAATTATTCTGATAATCAATTTGATTCATTCTTTTCCACATTTATGAAAATATACATTCTTCTGGCAGTCACATACTAGTGAAAGAATGATTGGAATTGAAATTGAAACTTTTTTTACCACTTGCTAGATGTTAACTTTTTAACAGGAACATAAACAGTCTTAGCACATCTTGTATGACAATATTATTAAAGATTTTCCAAGTTTCTATTTTGTATTGGGTCAATTTACGTTATCACAGTCCAGTCAGTTATCTTTATTAATGATTGAAAATTTTATCAGAAATCATAATACAATTATTAAAATCAGGATTATAATGACTTAAAAAAGAATTGGGAAGTGTGCCATTTTGTCATGAATTTATCTAGACTAATACAAACTGTACTATTGTGTCTATAATTCATTCACCTTATTTCCCCCAAACCACACCACTTTCTCCAACACATCTCTTAAAACTCCTCCATGGAGAGCCTCTGTCATTCATTCAAAGAGTTACAATAGATTTAAATCTAACTCAAAATGAGATTTATATCAAGTCATATTACTTAATTACAAAATTTTAAATTGACCTCAATTTGAGATTGATTTGAATCCATTATGCTTTGTACAGTGAGATAGGCTGGAGTACTGTGGAGGGACGTTCAGCCAAGTATGCATCAAGTTTGTACCAAGTACTTTGGATTTTGCCATGTAACTTCCTTGTACAAACATCAGCCCCCTTTTTCTTTTTTTTGGCTTCTGTAAACATATCGGCTCTCGAGTTATCAGGACATCATGACAGATTTCCTTTTTGACTTTTGATTTCCGCCAGAGTAATTAGCTAACTCTCATTTTCAATATGCGCCATGCATTTGATGGAAGAAACATGTACAGTATACATGCGAAGTGTGATGCCAAGTGAAGTTCATGAGATGGATAATGTACTTTGATGTCATTTAAATATGTTTATGCTTTCGGATTTAAAGAGTTTGAGATTTGATTAATTTTAGAAATTATTATTGATTGCATTTCAGCGACCTCACCAATAGCTGGTTATTCAAAGAAAGGTATTTGTATTAAATGTCATGAACAGTATGTCATCGCCTGTGCACGTGTGTATTACAGAGTAACAGCGGGCATTCTTTGACCCTATTCAAATTTACAGAACAAGTTCAGAAAAACTAGAACTTATTGAGTGTTAGATCAAAGAATGTTTGCCGGTTCTGATTATGTTTCCCCATCTGTTATCATGGTTTTTGTATTATTTCCTGTGTAAAATTTTATTCATCTTTGAGATCTTTTATTTCTGTGCACATCATTCAGAAACATAAATTATTGTTGTGCTCCTTTTTTGTGAGTGTACATGTACATTATTTGAAGTCACCATTATTATCAACATAAAACTACACTGAATAGCACAAATAAAACGGATCACAAAAGCTGTATGACCATCAAATTATTAATGGCTGTATTTAAAAGTCATAAAATAGCTTGTGCTACTTTTGATAATTAATGTACATGTAGTAGTAAAGACCACAGAAATGTTAATGTGATTAACATAGACCATGGCATTGTGTTAAAAAATCATTACATGTATGACCATTAAGATGGATTATGTTCATGTATGCCATTTCTTGGTAAATTGCCAATTCATCTACTACCATATCGTCCACTCATCACATGGTCTAACTTCATTTAGTCTAATGCCATTCTGTCCATCAACATCTCGTCCAAAACCATTTGGTCCAATCATCACTTCATCTAATCACCAGTTCATCTATGACCATTTTGTCTCATATCCAGTTGGTCTAATACCTATTTTATTTTCATTCATTTTACCAAAGTAACACCTCGTCTAATTAGACCAGGTGGTATATGGACTAAATGGCTATTAGACCAACTGGTTATTAGACAAAATGATGAGTGGATGAAATTACAATTAGACCATGTGGGTGGTGGACAAACTGATGATAGACTAAACAATAAGTAGACGAGTTGGTAATTGGACGAATTGGCATTAGACCAATTGAAAATAAACCTTTCTGTACAGGCCTAGATCATTGGACCATTTCATGAAAGGACTTGTCAGATGTTTTTTTGACAGTTACCATAGGAACTGTGCTTTTCAGCCAATCAAAATGGTGGAAAGTTGTCAGATCTTACAACTTTTTGTCTCGCCTGCATAGCAGAGCGAGACTACAAGTTCAGGCGCCACTTTTCCGATGGCGGCGACTTCAACATGAAATCTTAACCAAAGTTAAGTTTTTGAAATGTCATCATAAATTAGAAACTATAAAGTTCATGAAACATGGACATAAGGATAATCAAGTATTACTGAATATCCTGCCTGAGTTTCAGGTCACATGACCAAGGTCAAAGGTCATTCGGGGTCAATGGACTTGGACCATGTTAGGGGTAATTGTTGAATTGTCATCATAACTGAAAATTTATGGATCTAGTTCATGAAACTTAGATATAAGAGCAATCAAGTATCACTTCACATCTTGTGTGCGCTTTAGGTCATATGACCAAGGTCAAAGGTCATAAAGGTCAATGAAATTCGGTCATGTTGGGGTATTGTTGAATTGCTATCATAACTGAAAGTTTATAGATCTTGTTCGTGAAACAAAGAAGAAAGGGTAATCTAGTATTACTTATTGCTTTGCATGTGTCATAGGTCACATGATGAAGGTCAAAGGCCAATGAGGGTAAATGAATATAGTATTTTATTATCATTTTTGAATGATGTTTTTTGTGTGAATCATTATTCAATATTCATTTTCAAGGTCAGCATTGCTGCTGCTACTAGTATATTGAATCACGTATTGCAGGCGAGACTGCCAGAGGCGGTCCACTTGTTAGACTGTAACAAAAAATAAAAATGAAATGGTCTAGATCTAAACCTTAAAATGGCTTTCTTTGTTATTCATTGATAGGCCAATCCATTATGTTTGTTGTCACAATTTTGTGAATATATAAATTTTCATGCTATTGCTTGTAACAGGAATTAAAAAAGCCGTACGTTCATTTTTTGATAAGTATCTACCAAAGTCCACAACATTGAAAGGTATTTTATAAGTAACTTGTAAACGTTGAATTCATCTGTTTCAAGCTTCAGTCTACCTCAATACACTGTCCTGCACATCATCAGTGGGTTTAAGTTTGAAAATACATACTTTTATTTATGTAACCCAGAAAATAACATTTTTTTAAATGCTATTTTCTGTTTTGTAGTACCAAACACTTCTTTACATGTGCATGCTTTGCGAAAGTTCACCCACTAGATCTACATTTATTCATATTTAGGAGATGATGTTCTTTAAATTAAAAGTGTTAATATTTTGAAATATATCTCCATGATAGAAATAAAGGAGGGTGGGGAGGGCCTTGTGACAGGTTTTGGTTCATAATTGTAGGCTACAGGGTTTTTAAACTATTTTTTTCCAGTGGACTTGGGCTGTGTTCCATCAGGTTTCTTTATTTAGAATCCTTAAAGAGGAATGAAACCTTTGGAACAAATAGGCCTGTGTCGGAACAGAAAAATCAAAGAATAAGAACAAATAAAGTTTGAGAAAATCTGAGAAATAATGAGAAAGTTATGAGCATTTGAATATTGCAATCAAATAGATTTGATAAAAGAGGCAATTTTAAGTGAAATATACTAAAGTATTGGGGAAGTTGTTTACAAGTGACATCACACATCTTTGTCACATTGCCAATTTGAGGATTTTCATAGCATTAGTGATTGCAATATTCAAATGCTCATAACTTTCTCATTATTTGTCTGAATTTTCTCAAACTTTCGTTGATCTGTTTCTTTAATTTTCTGTTTTCACACATGCTATCTTATTCCAAAGGTTTCATTCTCCTTTAACGTGCATCACCTTCACAAATCAAAATATGAACACAAATCAAGGTTACTGGATGAGTAGCGTTGAAACAAATTTTCACTAAAGTTGCTTCCTCCTTCATTTCAAGTCCACCCATCGTGCATCATACTGTTCAGTTTGACGCAGGAATTGTATTATACAAATGTAGTAGTTGAACTTGGAGCGTACTTGCATGCATTGCCCATCCAACCAAAATCATGCTTGAGACCTCTTCTGCATGCAATCAATATCCATGAGCTTTGATTAAATGCAGAACCAGCATTTAGGGTGTGTTCAATGTTGATTTTCAAAATTAAAGAGCAACATGAATCATGATTGAAAATGCAATCGCAAAAAACGGATATAATGAGAAACATAGGGTGTGTTCAATTGTCCCCCATTCTCGGTCATAAAGGTAAACATCTTTCAGATCGGCAATCAGAGGAAAACTTAAACGCCCCAGAATGTACATTTGGAAAGTCGATCAGAGTGAAGACCTTTCAGTATCGCGAATGTGACCCTGGATATGATTGAGTTTTGAAACATTTCTAAATTTGTTCTTCCTGTGGAAGCATACCACACAAGCAAGTGCCAGAATTGATATTTCTTGGTGATTGGTCAAACCTTACTAGGCTAACGAGAGTGGGAAATTTAAAGATCAGCTTTTAATTTTGACACCTCTCATCATGTTTGTGTTCTGTGTCTTGTAATTGCACTTATGATTCACGTTGCTGATGTGAAAATCGATATTTAAAACCCCCTTATTGTTTGCCATTTAAAAGACATTAATTTTGATGACTCACAAATAATTTAAAATGCATCAGTGGTTGAACTTTATAGTATCTTTGAGAACTACATGTATGTTTGTAGGCTAACAATGCGTTCATGTAGGTTTCATAAAATGAGACAAGTGAATTTACACACAGCGAATGGTGACCCTTTTCTTGTGTTAAAGTTTATATTCCTACCATGTCGCCAAGTACTTGAGAACATGTTTCAGTCGACTACTTGAGAACATGTTTGTAGGCTAACAATGCCTTCATGTAGGTTTCATAAAATGAGACAAGTGAATTAACACACAGCGAATGGTGACCCTTTTCTTGTGCCAAAGTTTATTTTCCTACCATGTCGCCGACTACTTGAGAACATGTTTCAGTTGTGTGTGAAGTCATGCGCAACTGTACGAACGGCTTTATGAAACACCTAGTATCTGATTAAAACATGCATTGTCGAGTGCACATTCCCCTTGAGATGAAAACTATGTTTCTTGGATAATCATGCAACCCAGGACAACACTATTTGTTTCCAGCTTCAGTGTTGCTTCATTGTTTATTATCACTGCTCCCACTCAATACATGTTTGTATGCTAACCTTGATTTGTATGATTTGCATGAAGTCGTCGTGCTTTGCTGTTGTTGCATGCCTACACGTAAAAATGTATGAATTGAGCTGAATGAAAAGAGGAAAATCAAACAAGAAAACAGAGGAAATTCACTTCAAATAAAGATCAGTAAATAACCAAAGTTCTATACATTTTGATAGTAATGATAATGATAGCTAGATGATAGCTAGAGAATGTCTTTACAAATTAAAATACATACATGTAAGAGCATGAAAACAGTGATTTTGGTGTTTCCATAACATTGCCAATTCGGGGATTTTAGTGATAATTTTTTTCAAAAGAAACTGACATATTTTTTCTCTTTTTTTCTGATGGTTCAAGGGCTCTTATCACTGTTCATTGTAAGTTATCAGGTACAAACTGTTTTTTTACTTCCAAGGGTTAATGAAACAGATGAAAAGTCAGCACTGTCTTTTGTCATGAGCTCAAACTTTTCATGCACTTTGGCTTCATGCTTACTGGTACATATGCCATTTTATGAATTTATGATTGATCAATTTTGATTCACCTTGCATGTGTTATGTACATGTATGTATGTATGCATGCCTATATGCTTCTTATTATGTTTGCAACCCATTTAATGCATTGACCTGACCTCATACATTCGTTGTACAGGATCACTATGAATTACATCCAAAATACAGTTAAGGGAGAACAAAAACAATTGCATTAAAGTGTCAAAGTTGATCATTATTGTCAAAGAAATCTGAAGGCTGAACAACAAAAATTTAATTTTTCTGTGATATTCAGTTCTGGTTGATATTTTATATCTGAACAGGGAGTTGGATTGATGACATAAAAATATGATTTACATACCCACTCTATGCAACTATTACGTAATCCCATCCACCCCCCCATGCAATGTCCGTATTTCCGCCTCGTCAACACGATTCTAACATCTTTTATTATTCCGAATCTTGTAGCTCTGCCAGCGAGGGTAATTTCACAACCGCCCTCTATGTTCCGTCAGTCGGAAGCCCACATAGAAGAGGACATGTACACTGCTGCTGACGACGAGGATGCCGACATGAATGGGGATGGGGTAGAGGATGAACTCTACATGGTGGACCTGGATGACAATGATCCTGCCGTTAGTTATCCACCGACATTCTATCTGGTAAGAGATCATTTTTATGGTCATTTTGGTCTCCGTACTTTGAACCACAATGTCCAGGGTTCAAATCCCACCGCATCACTCGCGTCCTTTGGCAAGGCATTTATCAACATTTGCCGCTCTCCACCCAGGTGTGGTAAATGGGTACCAGTAGGAAGGAATTCCTTGAATCCTCAAGCACAGGAGCAGGGTAGCCGTGCTAAAGCCAGGCTAATCATTATTTGGGGAAATACGGCATAGTCATGTCAGAGTTTTTTTTCTAGATTCTGATGCTGTCTTACTTATGGATTTTTCATGTTTTTTAAAAATGAAAATTCTCCCTGCATTTTACTGGGGGCTATCACATGAGGTACATGTCTTCCATCATTTAAGTGTAGGGAGGGGGTCATGTCACCTCCCCTACCCCACTTTTTGAGATTGAACCCATACTGAAGACCTGAAAAGCACCTCTATTTTGTTGTGGTAGTTTGAGTTTGAGAAATACTCAATTTTCAACTGCTCTTGTTGGGATTCATTCTCATTTCTATAGTAAAAAGGCCCATTTTAAAAATAAAATTTAGAAATAGAAAGTCCCCGCACTGGAGGAAAAGGACCAGCCCCTCCCCCACACCCTTTCTTGCTTACTGCCCCCTTTGTTCAGAAGCTGTTGATGCCATGCTTGCTTTTACATTCACGTACCCGCCCCTGCCAGTATGGGATGGGGCCCTCTTAGAGACTACACACTTGCTGATATCCTTCGTTATGATTCTGCTATGAAAAAAATGGGTACGATCTGAAAAAAAAACACCACACACACTTAACAAAAAAAAGCAAAAAAAACAAAAAAACACAGAGACTATGTGCACAGGTGTGTAGAACTTCATGTATACCTAAGTAAAAAAAAAAAGAGTTTATGATTTATGAATGTAACATTGATCATCACAGAGAGAATAATCACATGCGTGACTTATATTGTTAGCCGTCATGTTGCGATAAAGTAGTCCTATTGGTTTACCAGTATTTACTTAAAGGGCATTCTTTGTGAAATCTACTATGAATGCACCACAGGATATTACAATTGAATTCCCTTTTTTTAAAGCTTCTTTAACAAAGGCAGTGTATGTTATTAAGAATTTGTGCATATGATTTAGCCTTCGTCGATGTCGTCGATTTTACTTCCTCATGTATCTTATTAAAATGAGAACGTTTGTGCTTGTGAGTTAACATATCATGCCAGCAAGGTTTTAATCTCCTTGGCCTCCAGATTAATATTTGATAAACAATTTGGTTTTGAATGCAGGACAAAGGCTTGCACAAACTCATGTGCTATCAGAGGCACATAACACAAAACTCAACGATTGATCGTCTGCCTGATTTTCACAATCAGCTGCATTGTTATTATGCACAATCAGTCGTACAAATTTACTTTATGATCAATCGCTAAGCGTTATGCTACGGTCTTTGTCTCTTAATGAATATTTGAATTGAAACCAGTCATTGATAGTGATACAAGTGCATTAATTGGCCTAAAGTCAATGGCTTTTTAACAACTATTGAGAAGGAACTGTACCTCAAAATTCATTCAGTGCTGTAGCCTTCGTGGAGAAGACATCAAATCAAAGTCAGCAATTGATATCAACAGTAACCAGTATAATATCTACAATATTTAATTGAATGGACCTATCAACTGGAAGATAAAACAATTTTCACTGTGGAATGTTTAGTGATTGAAGCAAACAATTTTTGCAGCTTATGGAGCTTTTTTTTTCTTGAGAGAACCGTTATCGCAGGTCATACTGTGATCATCAGTTGACATTGGTTGTGGATAGTTCATCATTTAGCAGTAGACTTTTTGTTAACAGATTTTTCTTACTTCTGATTTATTTATCACTATTATATATTTATATCTGTAGGTGCAAAATACTAAAAACCGATCCTACATGTATTCTTTAAGTGAACTTTTATATTTTGGTAGCACTTTTCTGGATAAGTTGTTCCGTACAGTTCTGTTCTTGTGAATCGAATTAAGAGGCTCACAAATCTCATGGGACACTTTGCAAGATTAAGAATAAATTAGAGCTTTTAAGAAATCTCATAAAAGACATTTTCAGTGTAATTAAGATAAATTAAAGGAGGAAAAGGGAAAGGTTAACTAAAAAGATGGGTGTAATTTTAGCATGGGTTGACTGAAACATGATAGACCCCACTAGATACGGTCGTAACCATGAAAAAAAACTTGTCTCAGTGCTGGAACTTTTTTGTGCCTACTCTGGGTATTTTTAGCCTAAATTTATCAAGGATTGTGACTTCAAGTATTCCCAATGCATGAACAGAGAAAAAAAGTCATAGCTTACCCTCTGATTAAAAGGTTGCCGATTGAAATTGAATATGATCCTCGGCTGTTGTCTTCCATGAAAAGATAGGCTGACTCTGGAAAAACAGGATCAGTTTCTATTGCTCTCATTAAAAAAAAAGAAGTACCAAGTGAGTCAATCAAGTATTTGACAAGGCACAGTTTGAATACTCTTTGCCATTTTACATGTAGGTGTTATAACAGTTATTGTGGATATCTAAAAATTCATTCTTCCTTGTTCCTTTTGCAAGAGCTTTAAAAACAGGATGGAAATAAGCACTTTATTGGTCTAATACTTGAATGATTTCCTGTTCATATTTGGACAAGACATGGATATATAAGGTGAAAGGGTGATTATAACACAAAGGATACTTTTTTTTCAAAAATAGGAATATTAGTTTAGATTTTGTTAAATTGTTTGATCCAAGTGGTTCGTTATTTTAAGAGGTGAACCTTCAAAATGAATGGACTGTGAATAAATGACTGTGGATAAGTTTGCTGAGTAGGAAAGCTTTACTTTGCTGAGCAGGAAATCTTTACTTTTCAAAGTTCTTAACATCTTTCATCAGTCAGTGGTGATGGTCTTTAAGGACTTCAAACACATGTATCTTCCGTGTTTATGTTAGCCGTTCTTGACACACCTCCAATGTACTTTCCAGCATCAGGAAGAACTAGCAGATCTTTCTCATATTCAGAATCATGTTGCTTCGGAGTGTTAAGCCATTTGTCACTTTGGTATTGTGTCAAGCAGATCATCACCCATGTTGAGAACATCTTTACACTGTTTGAGTGATTTGCCAAATCCCATGTATCCACGCTGAATACTCTGTGACTACTTGTAAACTCTTGAGTGATTTCTTTGGATGAAGTTTGTGAATAACTAAAAACCATGTTTGAGCCTGGCTTTGTTGACAATGGGCTTGATGAAGAGGAGTATGTGGCTGTTGATGAAGATGACTGTCAAGATATCTACCTGGTACCTGATACAGAAGAAGAGGATTCTCCACGTCGCCCGTCTGTGACAAGCCGTTCATCTGCTTGGCCACCGGTCCAAGACCATTCACCTATGCAGCCGCCTGCTCCAGACCCCTCACCTAGACAGCCATCTGTTCCTAAATTTGGTGTCCGCTCATCCATCACAAACTTTTCCCTCCCTCCTATCCCAGATTCGGCCCGCCCCTCGGTCCAAGAATCTCCCCGTCAGCCTTTCCCAGACCATTCTCGGCCACCTGTCCCACTTTCTTCCCGCTCTCCTATTCCAAACAATTCCTGGCCACCTGTCCCAGACTGTGCCCGCCCCTCGGTTCCAGAATCTCCTCGCCCGCCTGTCCCAGACCATTCCCGGCCACCTGTCCCAAACTCTGCCCGCCCCTCAGTCCCAGAATCCTCCCGTCCGCCTGTCCCCGACCATTCCCGCCCACGCGTCCCATCCTCATCCCGTTCACCCATTCCTGACTCTTCCCGCCCACTTGTTCCAGACTTTTCCCTCTCAGCTGTCTCGGATTCTACAGGTATTCGAGATTCTTTCTCCGAAAATTCATCCACTCGCCCTCCTGTTCCGGGACATGAGTCAGCCCCGAGTTTTCTACAATCCCCATCAGCGGTAAGCAGCTTTTTATCAAGTAATGTTGGTAGTAGTTATATCAATAACATACATCAATAACATTTAACACTGTGAGACACCGGATTTAGCTGCCATACATTCTGTCACCTACATGTACTCTGCTTATACTTGCATACAGGAGTGAGGATGATATTTGCACAATTGTGTCATCTGCAAAATGTCACAGATCTATATTTTTTTATTTCAGATGTTATGTGCGTTATTCATTTCTGATCTAGCCATGAGATAGAGGTATAAATTTTGACTGCATGCACTCGTGAATATGCTATGCTTGCATTGCGATCAAAGTATCAAATAAGTTGCATTGAAAAAAAAAAACAAATGGCCAAGTCCACTGACCTGGGTCCCGTCTTACAGAGTCACGATCCGATCAACCTCAAGTATATGGAAATCCATCAATTTCATAAATTTTTTCTTTAGGAAATTTGCACAATGTCCTTTGAAAACAGAGAGAAGCATACTTAATTTTTAAGAAAATAGTAAATGTATGAATATACATCATATGTAGAAAATATTTTGAACAATTGACGTTGCTTGCTTTCCATAGTTGTGGTTAATTGGATCAATCGTAAAAATGGTGCCCTGGTTATCAAGGCTTATAGGCCTACATGTACATTCATATTGCAAACTTGCATTGGACATTTCTTGATCAAGCGTCAGATTTTTGGAAAGTGATAAATGGCCCAAAACCAATTAAAATGTTCAAATCTAGGATTTGTCGAGACCCCACTTATGTGCCCTTTTTCAGTGAGTGTGAAAGCCCCCCCCCCAAAAAAAAAAGTACTAAAAATGTTGGGGAAAACGAATAATCCTGTAAGGCTAATGGTAGTTCCTTGGTTAGAAATTCTGGGTTGAGAAATATCATGCTCAATCCTTCTCGGTTGATTTCACTCATGACAAGGAAAAAAGTCTTCAGGGGTGTTGAACAAATTTGTTGAGGCTAGGGGTGGTGCTGGAATAAATGGGGAATTCCCTGATTCCAAAGGTCGACACTTAATATAGGCATGCCTACAGAGGTGGTAGGCTCTGCATGAATGGAATCATGAATGGAATCTTGGGAACTCTATGCTATCCACTATCAGGAAATACAGCATATATTGAAATATGAGCAAACTTTTGTTTACTTTGAAAAATGTTATTAAAATCTTGTGTTACATGCATAAATGAATGTCCTGGATCAATTGGGTGTTTCTGCTGATTAACAGTTTGCTATATATTAGACTTTTCTAAATTGTATATTGTTAACTTTTTTTAGTGAATTACTTTGTTTGCTTAAAAAACTATGATCATTTTTGTGTATTGAATATTGTATATTGTTTCACGGCCCCTTTGAGAAACAGCTATGCTGAATGGGCTTTTAACCGTGGTGAAATAAATAAATGAAATGAACTGTACTATAGTATAGTTGATTATACTTGGTCATAAGAAATATACAGTATACTAGAACCTCTTCTGTCAGAACCAAAATTTTTACTTAAATATAACCATATTAATTCATCCTTGATATACATTAATTAGTAACTTTCACTTATTGAATAGAGTTTTTGAAATACATCTGTTGCATTTTAATAGGTCAAGTATAATAACCAGACACGTATTAACTGGAACTCGTCAGGCCAAAGCGCTTTGAGCACGTTTGGGAAAAAGGTGCTAGAATAGCCAGCATGGGATGGCAGGTTTAATTATAAAAAACTGTGAAACAACATCTGCCTATGTACATCTACACACCGTACAGTATCTGCAAAAATATAGTTCGCAGTTGTACATTTGCAAAA
This sequence comes from Lytechinus variegatus, assembly GCF_018143015.1. Classification (NCBI taxonomy): domain Eukaryota; kingdom Metazoa; phylum Echinodermata; class Echinoidea; order Temnopleuroida; family Toxopneustidae; genus Lytechinus; species Lytechinus variegatus. The sequence continues at coordinate 55,377,863 of NC_054742.1, read as the reverse complement.
TATTTTCAGCTGATTTCTCAAAGAACACGGAATAAATTTAGTCTCTGAAATTTGAGATTTTATAATGAGTCTCTTGTTATTTTCTAATATAACTTCCTTGAGGAGTCACCATAATGTAAGTATATTGTAGTTTTCACTTTAAACTTTAATTACATTCCATCGCAAACTAGGCAGATGGATTTTTTTTTACTTTGTTGCAGGCTAGAATTCTGTTTATTTTATTGAAAGAGCGGTTGACAGGTTACGGATTTACCAGAGGGGAGGAGGGCAGGGACAATTATTCTTTTTACAAGAATTCTTCAACCCTCCCCCTTTTTAAAAATACTTAATTTGGCAAAGTTTCCATGCTCAGTCTGAACACAGATCACTACCCATATGTTTTTTTTATATGAAATTTACTGTTCAATTACCGTACCTTGCTTCTATCCTTGTATGCTCTAAAATATATGTATATAGAAATATATTTATATATTCTAGCCCCCCCCCCAAATGAATTTCTAGAATGAGTTGGATATAAATTCTAATACTTTATTTGATTGAAACTGTAGGTTCACTATTTTTTCTTTTCTTGTGACTGGTTTGAATACACCCTATGTTTTCAATGAAATACGTATTAGAAACCCGTACTATAGGTGCAGTCATGGAATGGAAAGCTTTTCAACCTAAAGGCCTGGTCACACCGCCCGAGCATTGTTGGAGCGGTCTTGGAGCGGTAGGGAGAGGGGGTCGAATTTCGCTCACAAAATTGGGGAAAAAATAAAAAACAAAATAAAAACAATCGAAATCGAAAATGGTGAACGGGAGCGAGTGGTGATGATTTTCTCCACTCCATGACCGCTCCAACAACGCTCGGGCGGTGTGACCATGCCTTTAGGTCAAGCTTTACAGAGACTTCTCAAGTGTATCTAATGATGTTACATGTGTTAATTTCTCCTTTACATATTTCCATAGTTAATACAGAAGCATTCATGGTCAAACCTGCTATTCTAACCATAACTGTAGAAGTACACAGGTCTGTGTATGAAAATCACAAGTGTGGTTATTATTCCTCATTAAAACAAGTATAAAACAACTTGCACATAAAGACAACCTACATATATGTACTAAAAAAAAACAAAACCGAAAAACCCTGTTTTCTTGTCTATCTTGGTTGGTTTTGATACTATGAGTATGTTAATGTTTCTAATAATGGATGAATCATTTCTACATATAATATGTGCATCAGGTGTGTTATTTTTCAGCATTCATTTTTCATAAATGCAGCTTTAATACTGATTTCTTTTCCTAGGATGAAGATATACACATATTTTCAATACAATATTGCTTGACATTACTAGCTGTAGTAAAAAAATCTACCTTACCATTTCACGGAGCTGTTTATTCAGTGATTCTGTGTATGTGTTCTGTAACTTCTGTTTGTATTGTTGTTGGGGTGAAAATGAAAATAGAAAAAATAATCCCATCATGCCTCATAATGTCTTTATAATGTTGATGAAGCAATACACTATCTGACAAGGTGAAGGCTTTCACTTGGGCCTTAGAAAGGTACGTCTTTCTTCAACTCCATTCAACTGCTAAACCAGCATGGCAAAATGCCAGCCAACATCTCCATTCTTTTTATATAGAATTATAATTTTGAAACATACATCAGAAGCTATGAAATCTCTTTCCCAAACTTCTCAAAACAACTTATTAATCCCTTATCTTTTGATTGTTTGCACATTTTACAACTAATTGAATGGAGTCTTGTTTTACTCATAAAATAGTTTGAAATATTTTGATGAATATGGGTGTTGCTATGCTAGGCAGTGTGTGTGAATTAGCTCCAGCAGATTATATACTAATACCCCCCAAAAAAGTTAACAACCTGAACACTGCCCCTTGTGGGCCAGAGATATTTAACATCACTCGGTACACTTGTTGTGTCGCATGATGTTGAAGCTCAGGAAAGTATATATGGCGCCCCCTCTCTTAAAACGCAGGAACTTGTTCATCACTTTGCCCCTTCCCTTCTTAGCACCGGAGGAAGAGTAATGATATGATGTCATCACATATAGCATTTTTTGTACAAGAGCAATATAATCCACATAGCACAAGTTTTCTTGGAGGACTCAATAGAATAAACAAATGATTTCCTTTTTGTCAAAAAATTGACATATGTTTGATTGTTCTCATAATGCCCATTTGATTTTGTGATAAGTTAGATGAAATCATGTGACTCTTAATTTGTTAGATGAAATAAGATACACTGAACTCCTATTTCTTGAGTTAAAAAAAATTAAATCCTGTTATTGTAAGTCATCCTTTCTCCAAAACCTAACATTTTTTCCTTTGTCATATGTCTGGTGATCTTTAGACAATATACATGGAAAAGGTATTGTTCCTTTTCACATATTTTTCATATTTTCCATGACTATTCAATAAAATTTATTAAGTATTTATATTTCTGTTTCTATACATACACTGTACTCATTATCTTTTTTTTAAATGCAGCATTGTACACTATTAGTGTATTTTGAATAATCATGAATGAATGATTAGCGAATTTTCACCTTGACCATACAATAAGAACAATAATCAGAATATCAAGCAAGTTCCCATCATATGTGCTGCAAAATGAATGCAAAACTTAAAAAAAGGATGAATTTAAATTAATAACTTTCCGCAGGATTCGATCTGGTATTCAAAATTTAGATATCTGATAATTTCACTGCATGGGGTATAAAACTGTAAAGGGTGACCTCCCCCTAAAAAATGTTATGAACAACTTTCTTACAAGTGGTGCCATAGAGCACCCTGTTGAATTGATGCTTACTAATATATAATTTGAAATTAAATAGAATGAATTGATATCCTTGCAAAGACACAGAATACAATTTTGAGTTTTCCAACTTTACAATGAAATGACTGTGAGTAGACATATGAAGTTGCAGCTTTAATATCTGTTTCCCAGTGTAACATAATAGTTCCCCTTGTAAACAATTATTTGCCAACTATAATGACTTGGCCGTGATATTAATGTTGCCCAACTTCCTTATTGACTAAAATTAGTTGCACTATGGAAGTCTAAATTCATACTTCTGTCATGTCTTCTGTACTACATGTATGTTTCAATATCAAGTGACTAAAAGAAATATAAACACAATATAAAGTAACCCCCATCTCTTTTGTCTTGCCGGCCAGAGGTGACTACGGGACCAAAATGGCATCCGTTAGTCTGTCTGTCATCCAAAATTCAACTTTGTATCCTGTGAAATAAGAAATTTGTAATACCAGCTATTACTCTTGTGACAGAAACATTTTCATCACTTGTTTGAATAACAACCAAACTTGTGTCATACATGCAGTGGGGTATATATGATTTCTTCACTTGAGAGGTCATAGGTCAGGTCATTTGAGGTCATACTTGTACATCAAAGTTAATTACAGGATTGCCATTTACCATCATTTTTTTTTTCATAACAACCAATCTAGGGTCATGTGATTTGACCCCCTCAGAGGACATATGATCGTATGATAAGGTCAAAGGTCATTTGAGTTCATAGTCAAAGTTTACCTCAATGACTCTCTAATGACTTTTAACTTGGCACATATTGCTGCCATGGCAAATATGATTCAGTGACAAATGCACTTGAGACATGTTCTTGTTACCATCTACCATTGGGGTCAAAGGTCATTGAGGTTATATGTTAAAGGTCACCTGCAAAACTTTAATATAGCCACTGTAATACAAAGGGACTACAGGCTCTTGGTGTGTATGTTTGCAATGCCTTTTTGAAATAATCGTAACTTTTTTTTGAGGGGGGGGGACAAAAGGCGTTTGAGCAAAATTATTTGACATGAGTGCTTCTGTATTTACTTGTTACCGTATGAAAATTTTCCGTTTGAAATTGCCAAGTCATGCATGAATGAGTAGTTACTTTTTGCAAAATATCATTTAAAAAAAAAGCTATTAGATATAGTGACACCATGCAATGTGTCCACATGCCATAGGCATTTAGTTGTGTAGAAATATATTGATAGTCTGTAGCGTACGTACCGCCGAGTGAACAATCACTGGGTGTTAATGTAATATGAAAGGGCATTGCCCGAGTTGGAAAACAGGCTTATTGTAGGAGATTTTTAGGTTTTCTGTAAGTTAATACATTGTACACAGTAAGTCAATCGATTGGTTTACATATGCCTTGCCTGTTTAATATTGCAATAGCCTAATTCTAGAGTAAAAATAATTTGTACAATGAACTATCACAGTGAATTAAATTTGTGCCCTTCTAAAAATGCATTTTAAGAGATAAAATGCTATGAAATATTGTAAATTTCTAATTTTTATAAAATGTTCAGCCTTATGCATGCTTGATTTTTCTAATCTTATATATTCATATCAACTTTTTATTCAGATGAACCTGGCCTTTGAATGGACAGCAGTTACCATTTTAGTCAATTTATTAAATAACTCGCTTCCAAAGTTTGAATTTCAGTCTTAAAGAACATAACAACTGTAAAGAAAATCAGGTTGAATGGTAACCAAGCATCGGTCGACCTTATGACATCATAGTCTTGTTGCTTCCTGTATTGTGAGAGGAAAGTGAGAGAGAGAGAGAAGGAGAGAAAGAAAGGATGCATTCAAGTAGTCTTCTTTCTAGACATTTTGCTCATTCATGCTGGAAATTTATTTTTTTAAAATTAATCGGGGGGGGGGAGCATCAGCTTTATTGCTGGATGCATGCATAAATATGTCTAAAAAGGGTAAATTTCACAGCTTTAAGCATTTGTTTGGGCTAATGAATATAACCCAGAATCAGTGAAACAAGAGTCGTGAAGTCAAAAGACCTAGTGAAAAATGAGGGGAGGGGGGTTGAGAGGTATCTTTAAGGATAAACTGATCTAAAATTTTCTCAATTCAAGTTTTCCGATACCCTTTAGAATTTACAGAGGAATAGAGGACCTGTAGGACATTGAAACTTTCCCATCACAGACCTTCCTGTGGGTATTTATTGTATGTGATATCTACCTTGTATTAGTAGGAGGAATGAGATTTCCTATCTCTGCATGATTTAAATTTAGATTTCATCTTCTTATCTCTTGACAAATTCAGGTTATACCCTGATCACTGTTGTCTGTCTTATTTTTGTGAATAATGAACAGCTCCTCCTGCCCTTCCTCTCCACTGGCAAAAAATTACTGTCTTCCCCCTCTTGTCTAAATTGTAAATACATAAATGTACAGGTAACTCTGCCTAAGTCAACCTTCCATAATTCAAATAATTGCCTATAAAGTCGAAGCAATTTCTTAGACCAGATTATTTAAAACTTGTGTTATATACCTCTTCTAAGTCAAATTTTGCCAAAGTCTAACAGATTTCTCTGGTCCCAAGAGATTCAATGTAGGCAGAGTTACCTTTACCTGTATCTTAGAGCTATATGGTCTAAATCCGTCAAACAATGTTGCAGCACTGGTTTTCATTCTAGTTCTAGTTCTGTAGTAATCCATTTAAACATGCCACCTCCCTGATATGAATGCGAAGCATTGCTTGTAGATGGAACTGAACATTATCTAAAGAATTGGGTCTTTGAAGGAGACCATCATGACATGTGACGTTGGCTGTCTTGCGGGGAAGACTAGGAAACATGTGACATGATGCTTCAGAAATAACCAATGCATGTTCAAGGATATTTCATGTGTTCTATTTGCTTATATCCACCTTCCATAATGAAGGTAGTTTATTTATATATATCGACTTTAGCAGTGTGGGGGCAGAGAGCAGACAACTCCTGATTTTATGAAGAGTATTACTGAATATGAAAGTAGTGAGATGGTTATAAGCGTTTTTAGTGTTTTCCTCCCCACATCCAAACCATAATGCAGAGTGGACATGGAGTGCAAACAGTTCCCTATTTCCATTTTCAAAATCAAATTCATATTCATATTCACATTTATATTCATTCATTCAAATTCAAATAAAAAAAATGAATTCAAATTCAAATTTGAATTCAATTCAATTCAGTTACATTTATTTCTAAAGCCAAGGCGAAGCATTATTCACATTAAGATTCTTGTAATTATGTTACAAAATAATGAACATGAAATACAGGAAACGCAGTTTCTAGTGAGTGTACCGTAGAAACATTCAAGAAAAATGAAATAAAAACAATTCAAAGTTAAATTCAAATTAATGACTGAAAATGAAAGGCATTGAGAAATAAAAGGTTGGGGAGGTTGCCTATACTCCCTGATTTTTGTATGTTTGTATTTGTCATTTATTCATTATTCATTATTTTGTATTTATTTATATATTTTTTTTTTGGGGGGGGGCAATCAGACAAATACATTCATCAGTGGTTCGCTGGTGGTACTAAATCTTTACACTCAACCATCATTAGGTACCTTAAACAAAAATTAATCTTTGGTCACTCCTTAGAAGGATCCCTACTCAGCATCTTTTCCCTTCTTCTGTCTTTCACTCATCAGGGAGGGAATAAGCTTGCAACTACAATTTTGTACTCAAGGGGACCGTTTCGTCAACATTTTTGTCTGACAAGTTGTAAGATCTGACGACATCTTTTCTTGATTCTGATTGGCTGAGAGGCATCGTTAGTATAGTAACTGTCGGATAAAATGGGACTTGTTGGATAAAACGTCCGACAAGTCCCTTCATGAAATGCTCCCCTGAAGGGTGGATAGGAACACCATTTTTTATTACTCCTTTTATACCCCTTTCATAAACCCAATTATGCGGCTAATAGCAGCATAATTTGGTCGTAAAATCGGAGGAGGACCAGAGTTATCCGCATTATTCTAATGCTGCTATTATCCGCATAATAGCAGCATCGGGACCAGATTTTGACTTTATGAACGCATTTCCAAATAATGCGGATAATTGCCATGGTGCGGTCACAAGGTCACCCTTTTCCAACACCACGCATCGGAGGGGGCTTGTCCAGTTGTCATGTCGATTATCCGCCTTTTTCAGGACGGGCGCTCGTAAAAATAGTGCGGATTATTTTCGGAGTTTGTGAACGCAATTTTTATTGAATTATCCGCATTGCTCTTAGGCGGCTAATTGGAGGATAGGTTTATGAAAAGGGTATTAGAAGGAACCCTACTCGGCATATTTTCTCTCATCAGTGACCAATATATTGAGGCTAGAGGTTAGCTAGGCACCTTGACAAAAGACCAAGCAGTCTTTGGTTGCTTTTTTCAGAAGGAACCTGACTCAGTGTGCTTTCCCTTTTAAACCTCTTATGTTTTTCACTCGGTCAGAGATTCACCCTGAAACTTCATACTCAGGAGGGTGGCTAGGAATGCCATCTTTGGTCACTACTTTCAGAAGGAATCCTACTAAGTTTTTCCTTTCTAAATCTCCTTTGTCTTTCACTCATCAGTAAATAAACCATTGGCTCACAAACCTCATACTTAAGAGAGTGGCTACATCCACGCAACCTATGGTCGCTCCATTCACAATGAACTCGTCTCCATTCACAATGAACTCGTCTCAGCATCTTTTTCTTTCTAAACCCTGCATCAGGGATTGGCCCTAAAACCTTGAACTCAAGAGGTTGGCTAGACACCTCATCAAAAGTCCAAGCAATCTTTGGTCGCTCCTGAACCCTACTGAGCGTATTTTCTCTTCTAATGTCCTATGTCTATCACTCATCAGTGACCAAAATATTGACACTACTTGTAACCTCATAACTCAAGAAGTTAGCTAGACACCTAAATGAAAGCCCAACCTTTGGTCCTACTCAGCGTCTTTTCCCCGTCTCAATCTTTTCTGTTTTTCACTCATCAGAGATTGGCCCTAAAACCTCATACTCAAGGTCGCTAGATTCCCCAATGAAAGTCTAAGCAACCTGTGGTTTTTAAAAAAGAATCCTACTTGGTGTCTTATTCTCCTCTGAACAAGTATGGAAAATCAGGGAAGTTGCTGTGAGATCCTTTGTTGGCTAAAAGATGTGTATAACATATTAAGCTACAATGGATCATTGTATATACTGATGATCTCCATGTATTTCTATTATCTATTTAAGGTTTTAGCATTCTTTTTGAAAAGATCGAGGCCAGCCACTTGTTTCTTTTGCAAAATGTATTCATAGTGATATAACATATTTTTTGGGGTAGAAAATGGAAAAATTGATTCATACAGGTTCTAGAGTATAGTCAAGTGTTTTTTAATAACACATTCAATTCTTCTTGCTGGAGTTATTTTTTGAGTTGAATTATTTTACCATTATTGATTATTTTTTAAGCAAAAGACAAAGGATATCAAAGTTGACAAGAAAGTCCTCATATGAAGCCTGGCGCTCACTATTCGATTCATTGCGATCGGAGTTTCAAAGAAATTGTAATTACATTTGAGATGAATATTCCACCTGATAAAATCTTAGTGATCCGAGTTCAGAATAGTAGTAAGGACTACTGAAATTAAAATTCAGTCTAGTTTGAGCCTCCTTGTAGGATTAAAAGCAAATTCAATTCAAATCGCAATGACGTCATCACCGGCTGAGACTTGAAGCCGAATTTGACTCTACTCCGACCACAGCAATATTATGATTTTATTATTCCTAACGTTATGCTGAACTTCATATAAAATTACTAATAAACTTATTGGAACCCTCACGTTTAATGCAAAATGCGATTTATTAAGAAAATTGTGTTGTATCGGATCGCATAACGTGCGCTGGGCTTAGACTAATATCCCAGAAAATGAAAACTTGGCATTCCATTCTTACAGTAGTCAATTATCATGATAGGATCAAGCTTCGATTGAAAACGGGGCTTATTTGTAAATACTTGCCGTCTGCACAAGCAAACTTGAAACAATTCGATATTGTGCCAGATAACTCGTCATTGTTCAAGGGATGTTTTTCTTCAAACACCTTCAGGGTGCTACATAACTTTTTAGAAGTGCTTGCCCAGTCGGGTAAGTAAGTTTTTAAATAGTTGGAATATACTTGCCAAAAACTTATTTCACTTGCCCGAAAAAAAAAGTTTTACCTCTTCAAAAAAAAGTTTTACCTCTTCAAAAGAAAGTTTTCGTGTTTTAGAAACCATTGACCTTTTTCTCTCTTTGACATGAACTAATCTACCTTGTTACTACATTTCTCTTTCCAAAGTGATTTTATCTTGCCTGCCATGACCAAAATTAGGGTCAATATCATATCATATCGACCATAATTTTGGTCATTCTACTGTAAGAATTTAGCTTTCTACTGTATGAATTTTGCTTTCCGAATTCGGGCAAGTAGTTTTGGTCTTTACTTCAAAACACTTGCCCGACTTTAACTTTTACTTGCCGCGGGCAATCGGGCTATTGCTTATGTAGCACCCTGACCTTCATTTATCATTTTAGTTAGAGAGATGTTAGTGAGTTCTGTTGGTGGGCTTTAATGAATTTTTTTAAAAGTATGGATAGTGAAAGTCTCTAATGGATATAGTAAGTGATTATAAACATTGAAGTCAACTCTTTCCAGATGATTTCCTTTCAGGGTTTTATAAATTCCACGTCACTCAGATGGGTCATAAAACATGAATAATATTCAATATGTTAATATACCAAATATTAGTTTCCCTTTCATCCACAATAATAGACTGGTTTCGAACTGTGCTTAATCTCTGATTATAAACATTGAAGTCACCCTCTACCAAATGAGTTATATTATTCTATGGATGATTTATGATTGTAGATTCATCATCCCACATTGGGTTTATGGAGATGAATGAATGTTATATTGTGTTATATTGATGTACATGGAAATACTAATCCCTTTTATCCACAAGAATGCATAGACAGGTATCAAACTAGCTAATTTCCTGATTTTAAACGTTGAAGCCAGCCTCTACTTAATGAGGCTTTTCTTCTGTGGATGATTTATGATTACAAAATTCATCCTCCCACAAATTCATTTATAAATATTAAAAGTGTTTTATCTGTTAATGCTGTATTAGTTCTATTTCATCCACAAGACGCATGAACAGGATGAATTTTGGTTTTTGAAGAGTGATTTGTTGTGTCTGATACGGGGATCTTGTGGATGCAGCATTAGTGAACTTAGGCTTGTCGTAATGCATCTAAGCTATCCAGTATGGATGACGAGAGAAAGGTAATATATAAATTGGGGAGAGTACCAGAGGTATGTATCCATCCTAACTTGTTAAAGTTGGCAAGCGTGCTCTGCTGCTGTGTACTGCAATCAAAGGATCGGGTGTCAAGGGGGGTATGAATCACGGTGAGGCAGAAACCGAGCCACAGGAAGCCTCTCATTTCCTACGCGTTTCAACAAGGGCAGACTGTGATGTGCGTAGCAGCCTTGCAAAAAAAAGAAGGGGGCTCGACGCTCACTTAGCAAGGGGAAAAACAGCCTTAATCAAATCAGTGGGGTAACTGTCAAAAGGGGAGTTATCTTTCGGGGGGTATTATAACATAACTGTATACCTGGGAAGTAGCACCTTTGGAGAGATCGTCAGATACCAGATGATGTCATTCTGGTGTCTTACATCGTCAGAACTTGGATTTTGTTTGTTGGGTGCCGCAGCAGTCGTTACCATTGGTGGAGTCTTGAGACGTGGTTTATGGATGCTTCCTATACGTAGTGCATACGAGACGAAATGAGTCAGCGGTGTACTGCCGACAGCTGCCCCTTCTTGCAACAGTGAAATAAACCTGGTTTGTTACTCGTAAACTCCCCCTGCGCCCTGAAACGAGACACACACAAGGCAAGAAATGTGTGACTAAAGCCAGGGAAGAAAAGTTGAAGATTCGGGGGAGGCCATGTTTATTTTTGCCGTCTCATGACGGCAATGCGACGAAACATCCCTCGCTCACATCAAACTTGGAATCTAATACTTTGGATTTAACTCTGAGAGGAAATCTTGTTGCTTTTACTTGGGGCAGAGATGAGCGGGAAAACTCTTCTTCAGTCGACGCACTTGCCGGTTCATGACCAGCTGACGAGAGAGGTGCGCACATTCAGCAACGCAGTGCGATGGCACAAATTGGTGAGTGGTCGACCCTTTTCCAGCGTACTATGTACGTAGAGCGAATAATGCCTGTCTTAAGCTGTTCATCGACTACTGCATTATTTGGTTGATGCTGCCTTCCGCCATGTTGGATTCAGCCAAGATGAAATACACATCCTGGAGATGGCTATCCTACAGTTCCTTATGTTTCTGAACTTCTTTAAAGTAGACCTTCCATCTTTTAAAGGCCTTTTTTTTTACCAGTTTACGAGGAATTAAAATGTTTATTCTCTCAAAAGAGTGATCCTCAATATTACATTATACCTTCATTGGGCATATATTTTCTTTTCATTCAACAGATTTGGCAATATCCCACAACTTTAATTTTTCTGAAGTTTTATGCTATAAATAGGATAATTTCATTAATTTTAATCTACATTTTGCAACTTGATAGCCTATTTGCATTCGATGGCTGAGATACTTGTTGATAGTTAGATATTATTGAAGATTATCAGGAGAAAATAAACAGAATCAAAAGTTTGTGCAGTAATGGCACTTTGTTCTACATCTCATTCGTGTCACACATATTGAATTGAATCAAATTGAATTGAATAACTTTATTGTCCATAAAGGAAATTCTTTTTTTTCACTGGTTTACACACATGTAGATTATATACAAAGTATGATGCAAACATGTCAACATGAGGATATAATTCCAACTCAGGTATACATGGTTCACACAAAATTTACAATACACAGGTATTTAAAATACAAGTCAAAGTTAAGTCAGGTATGAGAATAGATTCATATTCTAGAGCAATCATATTATTTGTATATTATTTGCATATTATTTGTATGCTGTTTGTACCTGTTTCTACGGTGATTAATGAACCGTTACACTATACTACCCCAATTATCACTGACTAATGCAAACTTTTAATTCATTACTCATCACTGTTCATGAAACACAGCAAGTGATGCATGGAGTTGCTATTGTTGTTTTGTTTACAAAAGTAACCCCTGTTTACTCAGGACAGCCATAATTTTCAATTCATGTGAGTTTATCTCTGCATATTTTGACATCTGAGACAATTGGCAATGGTTTTTCTATATTACTTCCTGAAGTTCCTGTCTTCCTATAGTGTATTATAAAATGATTGTCGATGGACCACATACACCAGGGTGTATTCAGACTAGTCTGCAGGCACAGACCCTGATTGACACTTTGATTTTATCAAGTGGATCTCCACGCAAAGACTAGCACCTATATAAAGTCAGTTTGGAGTTCCATTCTGCGCATGATCACAAGAAGGTCATTTGTACTAAAGTGACATGGTGATTTAATATTTAATGAGATAAGCACCAACTTTGATGTCTTGAGTAGTTGAATATTCTTTTGAATTGTGTTTTTCATTAGATCCAAAAAAAAATGTGTTCACTAGCAACTGGTATTTCACAGTCTGCCAAGTACATTGTCATAATATCATGCCAATGCATTCAAAGTAGGAATGCAACAAATACCGTCATGGGATGTTCATTGGTGTGCTATTCTAGTCACCTGATGGTCTATGCAATTTCTGCATCCTGCTAGGTAAGGCATGCTTACATAATATCTTGCTTTGAAATCTGCCTGTTATAATGAAAGAAATGAAAGGTCATTTGACCAAAATTGCCCATGAGGTAACTCCGAACTGGTCTATTCCTGAGCGAGAGGGCCTTCAGTACACAAGGCATGAAGAGGCTGCACATTCAGTCCCTTTCAACTCAAGTGAAGTACCTACTGTTATTATTAAATATTATGCACAATTTGCTCTCACACTGCCAAAATTACCTGGTATATTCTGATCTGGGTAGATCAGGGCAAATTTCCCGTTCAGAAAATACCTGGAACTGACGAATCTTAGGCGGTCTGAAAACACCTTATGCGTACTGTGTGTAGGCATATATATCCAGGCAACAAATATACTGTTGTTATGCCATGGGGCCCTACGACACAAATCTTAAGGCGCTGTCACACCTTGGCGTTTTAGACAGCGTATGCCCGACGTATCAAAATTTCTCTAAAACGTCGGCATACGCTGAACTTTGTTGTTGTTTTTTTCAACTCTGGGCGTATACTTAGCGTATTCATAACGAGTTGGACGTACACATAACGTATTAGTAACTTATATCGAACGCTTCGTTAACTTATAAGTAACGTATTCCAACGAATGCTTAGCGTATTGCTGGCGTACACAACTTATGCCCTACGATAGCCTAACGTAAGGCGCTGTCACACCTTGGCGTTTTAGACAGCGTATGCCCGACGTATGAGGAATTTGGCGAATACGCTGGCGTACGTCGAATACGTTACGGGTAAGTTTTGCATACGTTGAGAGTACGCTAAAACACGCTGGTATACGTCGTCATACGGCGAGGTCGTCGAAAAATTTTGTGCAAGCACAAAATTTTTCGACGTATGCCAGCGTACGGCTCATACGTCCCGCATACGCCATGTACGCGGGCCATAAGTTGTAGGCAAGTTACGCGATCGTTGATACACGTTGACACACGTTACTCGTAAGTTACTCATAAGTCGATGTACGTCGAGATAATGTCCAGCGTACCCTAAAACTTACTTCTAACCTATGAGTAACGTGCTTTGAACGTATGTGTAACTTAACTCCAACGTATATTGACGTATGAAGACGTGCTCCGGATGACAACAAAACTTACTGAACGTGTTTATAACTTACAGCTACCGTATAATGGCGTATTGACAACGTTTATAGGAATTGGTATACAAAGGTGGGGTTCACAGGAGTTTTCTTCGGCATGGCGGTGGTGTTGATACGGTGATGTATCGTGCGGTTATGATTTGAATAGTCGAGGGCAGCCTTTTTATAGGCTATGACACGTGTTCGTCAGCGATACGCTGCCGCGCGCGGTACCTGTAAGTTATAAACACGTTCAGTATTGTTTTGTGGTCGTCCGAGCACGTCTTCATGCGTCAATATACGTTGGAGTTAAGTTACACATACGTTCAAAGCACGTTATAGGTTAGAATTAAGTTTTAGGGTACGCTGGACATTATCTCGACGTACATCGACTTATGAGTAACTTACGAGTAACGCGTGTCAACGTGTATCAACGATCGCGTAACTTGCCTACAACTTATGACCCGCGTATGCGGGACGTATGAGCCATACGTTGGCATACGTCGAAAAATTTTGTGCTTGCACAAAATTTTTCGACGACCTCGCCGCATGACGGCGTATACCAGCGTGTTTTAGCGTACTCTCAACGTACGCAAAACTTACCCGTAACGTATTCGACGTACGCCAGCGTATTCGCCAAATTCCTCATACGTCGGACATACGCTGTCTAAAACGCCAAGGTGTGACAGCGCCTTAAGTAATTGATCATAGATTGCTTTCAATATTTGATTGCGTATAATCATCTATTTAATCAATTTGTGAAAATGAGTTATATGATCATTCATTGAGTATTGTACATGTATACTTGGACATGTTTGGTTTAATAGACAGTTTTTCTACACCCCTCCAAAAAAAAAAAAATAAAAGCACACAGCTATTGTCAGTGATTGTTGGAGTCTCTGGTCAACCTTTTGATACAGACAGTAACATAGCCAAATATTACACATATTTTTTTAACATGGGGGGGGGGTGTCTCTTCTGGGAACTTAGTAATAAGGTATTCAAAGAATGTTTTTAGCACCCTTTTCAGCAACTATGCTTGTTTATGTACTGTTTAAATACAATTTAATTATGATAAATGAGTTTACCTAATGTGTATTGTTGATAACTAGTAACCAAGCTTTATTTATATTAGCCATCACTCTGAAAATGGACTGACATATCTGGTCATTTAATATAAAAAGACAGAGTTTTTATTTTTGCCCTATATGACTGACATATCAGCAAGTAATATGTAAACTGGATTTCCGTGATATCGTTCATTCATTAGCATCAGAATCGGTCTTAAGTAAACTTTTTTGAAAATCTGTCAATCTTAAAAAAAAAAACAGACCATATCCTTATGTTTCATAGTGGAGTTTAGAGTTCTGAAAACTTTTTTACCCAGTTTTTCAAAGTATTCTAATCTATTAAAGTTCTGCCTGTGCGTTTAATGTCTGTAATCTTGTGAATGGCACTAATGTGAACATTATGGTCATCCTGTAATTTCCGTAATGTCATAAAGTTGACTAAAGATGCATTGTTCCAATCAAAACCTGAACTCAAGTGGATGATTTAGACAATAAATTTAATAACTTTTCAGATCACGAATGCTTATGGTTATTCTGAATACAATATAGATTTATGTCTCATCAGTGAATAAAACTAATTAAAAAAGAGGCCATTGCTCTTTACTCTTCTTTTTTGCGTTCAAACTATCAGATATCCATTTTGATTTTTTTTTTGTTGGATGGAGGGGGTTTATTCAAGACTGGTCTGCGCGCCATGGGGGTTTTAGTATTGCCAGCCTCACAATTGTATAACAACTTTGACTCTAGGTGGACCTATCACTATTTATTTTTACTTATTATTATTCATAGTATTACTATTATAATTATTATTATTAGTAGTAGTAGTAGTTACTCCTAGTAGTAGTAGTATTAGTATTAGTAGTAGTAGTAGTAGTAGTAGTAGTAGTAGTAGTAGTAGTAGTAGTAGTAGTAGTAGTAGTAGTAGTAGTAGTAGTAGTAGTAGTAGTAGTAGTAGTAGTAGTAGTAGTAGTAGTAGTAATAGTAGTGTTCTTATCACTACTATTATTATTATTATTAGGGCTGTTATATATCGCTAAAAATATCTTATTGATATCGGTAACTATCGACAAAAGAACATAATCAATACTAAATTTTTAAGCATTATAGCGATGTTACATGCATGTACTCACGTTGGTCAAAATTTGTATCTGCCACTGTACCAAGAACGCTTTAAAATCCGTGTTCATCGGATGTAAATGATTACATAACATGTTTTAAACAAACATATTTAGCATAAATACATCTTCTCCTTCACCAAAAGGTTGTGCTCATATCTTACAGTATTTTTTTGAAGTATAAGTTGAAAGACTGCAAAGTCTCATCAAATGGAAACAAACGTTTGACTTGGACAACACTATATGGAGGTTCTACTTCCAAATACTTTTTATTCAGCTGCAGATGTAATGTAAACATGAAGAGGTTTCAGTTCAAAATAGGGAATAGAATTATTTATATGAAAGATGCTTTGTTACGATTAAATGTAATTACAGATAACTTTATGTACTTTTTTTATAATAATAAAGAAACTATTCTGCATATTTTTGTTCTTGTGCCCACACAAACGAAATATGGTCTCAAGTCAAACTTTGGTTTTTTGTAACAATTCGCATATCAAAATTTCAAACCAGAATAAACTATTCGGATTTTACAAAAACAATAATGGTGCTCTTAATTGTATTCTAATCGTTTTTTGCAGCAAAATCCAAACACTGTCTTCAAGTTATCGACCATATTTTGTTCTGAAATAAAATCTTATTATGGTATGGAAAAGTATATGTAAAACAAATCTGAAAGAGAAGAAATTTATAAAAAGGTGGTCATCTTTTACTTTATTATATTAAATCTCTCAGATATCATTTTCTGTGATAAAGATATTTCTTGTATGGATTTTTTCTTTCCTTTGCACTTTTATTTTTGTTTTTCATACAAATGTTACGACAATTTCATGGAATATTGTATCTTACATATTTAAATTTTGTGTGATATACCGTGTTAATTATTCAATTATGTATTGTCGAAAAATATGTTTTATAGTGATTTCAATAAAGGAACCCCGTCTAAGGGCTGAAAATAAAGGGAAAAACCAAAAATCGCTGTCCCTAAATCGCCAGTGATTTGGTCATAGCTTGAGCTGATGCGCTCAGATGGAAGCAATGGACATTTATCTTTAGAGTATCTCACAGTGTATTAGAGATCTCCTTGTTGCTGACATTATAAATGTTCACACCCATGATTACTGACCCAGACGGACCCAAAAAGTGAAATTGATAAATCATACAAATCAAATACTAGAAAGTTTATTGTCGAAACCTGGTCATTTTGTATTTTTTTAGGCACAATACTCAGCTTTCATGTGGTGAATGTGCCTGTTGATTTAAATCAATAGAGAAAAATCAGACAAGCACAATGCTGAAAATTTCATCAAAATCGGATGTGAAATAAGAAAGTTATGACATTTCAAAGTTTCGCTTATTTTCAACAAAATAGTTATATGAACGAGCCAGTTACATCCAAATGAGAGAATCGATGACGTCACTCACTCACTATTTCTTTTGTTTTTTATTGTTTGAATTATACAATATTTCAATTTTTACGAATTTGATGATTAGGACCTCATTGCCTGAAGCACAAAATGTTAAAATAATGGAATTCCACGTGTTCAGGGAGGAATGAAACTTCATTTCACATGACAATGATGAGAAAATAAAAATATTTCATATATTAAAATGCAAAAGAAATAGTGATTGAGTGATGTCATCAACTCTCTCATTTGGATGTAACTGGCTCGTTCATATAACTATTTTGTTGAAAATAAGCGAAACTTTAAAATGCCATAACTTTCGTATTTTACATCCGATTTTAATGAAATGTTCAGTGTTATGCTTGTTAAATTTTTCCCTTTTTATTCAAATCAAGTTTTTGTTGGGGTGGACTTGCCCTTTAAAGTTACATTATTGTATTTTGTAGTGTGTCACATTTGTCAATTTCACTTATTAACTCTGCTCTGGGTCTACAAGTTCCCTCAAATCAGCGAGTTTCATGGACGTTTGTCAGGTACTCAAATGCACCCTGTTATATAATGTGTCCACCTTTTCATACATTCATTAACTTTGTTTATTGCTTAAAAGTTCTAACATCTTTTCAAGATAGCTATATTTGGCTTATTAGTATTACAATTGCACCAATTTTTTGGGGGTCTGTTTTCTGTCATTAGGCAAGGAACTCGAGTCGTATTGGGTTTGGTGCAGAACTCCAGAGTAAGACTGCTCATGATGCAATCCTCAGACTCAATGATCAAGAACTACGTCTCATGGAAACACTAAAGGTAAATAGTGAACGAATGTCTTCTGATGGTGTCCTCAAAGAAAAAGATAAATTTTGGTCATAATTGAATTTAGAGAAATAGTTGCTGCAATTATGATTATTAATATTTCTACAATCTTAAGTGTCCATTTTAGGGGAAGTTAGTCCTGATGTTATGATTTTTTTTAATAAAAGCAGAAAACTCTATAATATGCTGATGAAGGCCTTCCAAAGTAATGTATCAAGAATGGGAAAGATGTTAAATTTTCACAATTTTGAGACAGACCATCAATTATGTGTAATCGATTTCAAGACTTATGATTGGGCATAGGTCCTAAAATTGACTTGCAATTGATTGCTAGTCTTTGCAATGATCCCTTAATCTTAAAGGGTTACAGTCAGTCTTTCTTTTCTTGTAAAAGTAAACATCAATGTATATTATTTACTTGGCACACCCTACCCAAATTGGCATGCCTGCAACGCTGATAACCAGAAATACTAACAACAGGACGTAGCAATCGAGCTGTATTTTAAGCTATCATGCGTTTCCCTGGCAGTGGTTCAATTTTATGTGATCTTTTGTCAAAAACATGTCGTTCAACCTTTTCCATCATTAGACTCCTTTACTCTGGAGTTTGGTTAGTTTAAAAGGGAAACTACCCTCCAATAAGGTCAATCACACAGTGGTTTCCCATAATAGGCTTGTGTGCTCTGAGATAGTCTTGAGAATAAACTTAAGTCAACGTGCCATAAGTTGACTATTTACCCGAGTCAGAGAAAATTTTAGGACAAGAAATAAATAAAAATGTAATATACCTCTTTGAAATTGAATTCCTCTGAAATCAACTAGGTTTTTTGGGGGTCCTAAAAAATTTGACTTGGGCAAAGATACTTGTAGGCCTACCTGTACCTACATAAATTGATATTGTGAAGTTTTGTTTGAATTATGATGACTATTTGATCTTGTAACAGAAAAATTAGAATGTTTTGAAGCAATCAAGGATCCTTTTGTTCCATGGCAATTTGTGCTTTGAATTTTCCACAGAGTATTAAAAGTTTAACAAAAGCTTAATAAAATTTGCAAATAATGAAGCATGAATGTTGTGTCACAGTCATGTTAACAAAAAGTTATTTGCAATGAACTGCCTTGAATTGTTCCATACAACGATATTCCACCTTTTAGAAACTGAACTCTAAAATGGTTAGATATGATATTTTGTTCATTGTTTCAGCGTGTTGTATCTCATCGGATGAGAGCGGACAAAGACTATGCAACGGCCCTGCAGACCATTGGTCACCTGGCAACCAAATTTGATACAGATGCCCAGTTATCACACAACAACAGTCCTTTACTCAAGGTAAATATATGCTATCTTGGTTTGCAAATAAACAAGTGTCCAGGAACATAAAACTTGTCGATAACAAATGCTCGATTCAGTTGCAAATTTTCCATGGTCTAATTGAATAACAGGGGCCCGTTTCATCAAGGACTTGCAACTGTTGTAACGTTGCCATTATGGCATCTATATGGTAACCTTGATAATGATTGGCTGCTGAGCCCTTTTACCATGGTATTTGCCATTATGGCAAAGTTACAACAGTTTGCAAGTTGAAACAGGCCCCAGTATTACAGCAGCCTATAACAGTATCAATAACGAACGCTAGATTCTCTGGTACATGTAAGTTTGTCACTAACTAATCGAAATATGGAATTGTAGTGCACCTATTGGAGTATCTTGTGCCATCAATCACAAGGTTTGAGAAAGAGGGTCCAGTTCTTCGAATTAAATATCCCCAAGGATCCAGCAGGGCACATTGAAGTTCTGGGCACATTGAAGTTCTGGGCACTGAAAGTGGGTCCATTTCTTCAGGTTTTTCAGAAATGAAGAAAGGGTATATACTGGGATTACTTAACAGGGCAAAGTGGAACACTAATTTTTGATGGGGGAATATGAATAAGGCCACAGCTCCATGAACCGAGTTCAAAATCACACCTTGAAAAATAAATGGTAGCATTGATTGCAAAATGCTAAAAATCAGGGGCGGTATTCTGAAAGCTCAATTAGCGGTCAATTAGCATTTTGGTATTCTGAAAAGTCACTTAAGTGCCCCTTTCCTTATTTGGCAGGGTTGCGTTGCGCGCACTTGCAATAGTACGCGTTATGACCGCGCGAAGACTTAATTGAGTAGTTACGAGACTTTTGGTATTCTGAAAAGTCTCATAGCGCTCAATTAGCGGACTTTCCAGTGAGGAAAGATAATGGTGATAAGAGGTCCATTAAGTCTCATCATATCTTGCTAAACATGCTAAATGTGGCTTTCATTTCGTATAAATATCATCAAATCGGTTTAATACTGCGACCAAAATTAGGAGAAAGGAAGAGAATAAAGAAGAGGGGTATAAAAAGGGAATAGAAAAAGGGGAAGAAGGTAGTATATAGAAACAAGTAAAATAAGGAATAGGGACTATATTTGGTAATAAAGAAATTAAAAAAGAGGGAAAAGGATACAAAAAGTGTACTTATAGGGGAAATATGACTATTATTTTTCTATATTTTCTTTTATTATAAGCATCATTAACCATTTTTTTTTGCACATTATTTTGACAATAATGAGATCGCCAAATCAAGGTAGATGCAGCAATGTTCAGGGGTGAATTAAACCCTTTTTCTGACAATGAAAAAATAAACATAGACCCCTTTAGTATTTAAACGAATATAGAATCAAATACAAAAAAAAATTGTGAGTGATGCCATCGTTTTCCCCACCTATAAAAGCTCAAATGTCATAACGTTAGTACATCATGCAATTTTAATGAAATTTCGGCTTTTTTTAAAATTATGCTTGTTTGATTTTTAAAATATTTTTATTCAAATCAGCTTTTTGTTGGAGAAGATTTCTCATATCAATGAAAAGTATGTAGTTTTTAAAATAAGTAGGAATTAAGTTAAAGAAGACCCCCCCCCGAGACAGAGGAAAATGAAATATTGTAAAAAAAAAAAAAAAAAAAAAAAAACTACAAATGGATTCAAATAGGGGATGTGAAAATCAGAACGCATTCGAAAAAAAAGAGAAAAGTACAAAGGTACAAGAGAGAGAAAGGGAAAAGACAACAGTTAAATTCAACAACATAACGAACCTCTAATCTCTGATGCAAATGCTTTTAGCATTATTTTTCAGCTAAAATTCTTTGTATTAAGATCGTGGTGCTGCAGTGCACCTGCAGCAGCCGGGCGCTGCGCTGCAAGCCTGCAAAGTGAAGAGATACTGCGCGCTAGGAGAAGATTTTACGTTGTAAGAGCGCATTTGATTGGCTAATTCGGCTCAGTAGGGAGTGGCCTAAAGGGAGTTAATTGAGCGCTAATAGAGTTTTCAGAATACAAATTTGGAGGTACATTAGCGCTCCATTAAATGGGTAACTTAAGAGGAAATTTAAGTGGAAACTTAAGAGACTTTTCAGAATACCCCCCCCCAGATGTTTCCTTAGATATACTTCAGCTGGAATCATGATTATGAATATAAAATCAAAATGCAAAACACAAAGCAAGGTCTGCATGCTATTGTCAGAGTGCTAAAGTAATGTTTGTTGCTGTGATGGCTCAAGCTTTGATAAGCCCATTATTTTGAATGCATGAGTCCATCTTAATTTGCCACTCTCCACCCTGGTTTAGTAAATTTGTTTCTTTGAATTCTTGAACAACCTATCTGTGTAGTATTGATAAAGCCAGGGTAATAATGTACAGCACTTAAAACAGTGTATTAAGTGCTATAAAAATGTTGCAAATTATTATGATCATCATTCGTGAGAATCACTGATTGAAACTAAAACCAGCCACCTTGAACAATGCAGGCAGTCAATTAAAATCTTAATTATCAACAGAAAGTTTGATATGGACTTCCTCTTCATTATTTGTGTGTGGAGCTGGATGGGTCCTGACTATTGATGAAGAACATTAACAGCAGAAGTAACAATGAAACGGAACAATTGCATAAGATAAACGTATCGATAATTTCAATGGTCTCTTTTGTAGAAAGAAGTTTTTTAAAAATACAAAAAAAGAAGAACAGCGAAAATGAAGCAAACATACATGTAAGCTTGCACAACAGTGTAAGCGAATTGAACAAATACATCATTTAATTGTTAAGTTATAACAAAAGAATCGATGGGCATCATCTTGTTGAAGTCAAAAGAGGACAGACCGTGGTAGGGCCCTGTAACATGAAACTAAGTGATTGATCTCAGGGGCTAATTTCTATGATTGATTGTATTGATTATTGTGTTTGATCAATTGCAAATATCAGTCCCACGATCGATTGATAAGCTTTATGCTACAGGGTCCAGACTGATTTTAGGATTAATTTCATTTCATGCCATGGGAAAAACCTTATGAGGTTGACAGAGTACAGGACCCCATAACACAAAGGTCAGTGATTAATCACTGAATGAGGTGGCCTATTAAGATCATTGTTCCATGCATAGTTTGTTTAGTAGACTGACTAGGAGGCAATCAGAATTGTTCTTTCAAATTAATGATTAATCACTGTTATTCGTTTTAATATGGGTTCCTGATCTTGGAATAGACGCTAAGACATGCAGCACCTGAGGAGAGATCTCAGAACAGACCTAATTATAAAACATGGAATAGACCGTACGGAAGTCTTCAGGAAAGAATGAGATAGACCTTCAAACAGACTTTACAACCGACTCATTTGAATATATGAGGGCAAACCTTGGAACTGAGGGAGGATTCTGAATGATCACACCCTTTGAATACCTTGCGTCAGACCGAAGCATATATGCTAGGGATGGACTGTACCAAAATAGAAGAAGAAGGAGTAGGAATAAGTCTCATGACACAGTTTAAAACAAATCTCATGATAGAAATACTTTAGAACTATCTTTAGGATGAACCATAGGACAATCCACACGTCCAGAGACCCAGTAGGTCCATAAAACAACTGAATGGATCTACATTTACTCAAGAGGCATTGAGCAGTCCTTGGACAGATGCGAGGACAGACTAGTCTGCTGGCACATACCTTGATTGGAACTTTGATCCACAAGTGTGCCTCCACGCAAAGACTAGCACATACAAAACCTGCTTGCTTGCTGTTCTAATTAAGAGCCTTCAGTACAAAAGGCATGAGTAGACTGCACATTCAGACCCTTAACTCGAGTGAAGGGTTTGCCCAGCAGACTAAGGACAGACTAAGGAACATTATGCACTTATCGATTTGGTGAATGAGAACATGGTGATGGCAGGTGTATGTTAATGCATGACCTCCCCACGTTGACGTCCTGCTGAAGAATAAGCTTTTCTTTCTTGGTCCTCAAACTT
Organism: Lytechinus variegatus; assembly: GCF_018143015.1. Taxonomy (NCBI): domain Eukaryota; kingdom Metazoa; phylum Echinodermata; class Echinoidea; order Temnopleuroida; family Toxopneustidae; genus Lytechinus; species Lytechinus variegatus. The sequence goes on along the minus strand of NC_054742.1, from coordinate 55,354,499 downwards.
GATCCATCTGTTGAGGATTTCGACTTCCGTAGACAACATGGCCTGACTGAATGTGGGTGGACGATGCACATTGGGATGAATATTCTCAAGTTGGGGGGAGAATGAGGAGTGGACACATGCACTGTGTGTGAAAATTACATCATGGCACGGTGAAACCAATGTCAATGTGCAAATCAAAAAGTGCCTCCATTGCAAGTTTACAGCAGACCTTCGAACAAGCATTAGAACAGGCCAAATGAAAGAGTCTGGAACAGAAAAAGATATGGTTTTGCCATCACATATTGTTCTTAATTATTTATCGGGTCACTTGTACTTTTTATAATCATGCCAAACATTTTCTATAAAAGATAACAAAATGCAGAAAAAAAACTAAAAAAAACAAAACATTGGAACATTAAACATCAGAAACCACAATGTAATATCTGCAGTAACTGCTGCAAGGCTTTAGTTTTCTGTCATTTCATATCCTTCCTGTGAAACTGTTTTTTTTTTAATCATTGTAATAAAGCAGTATATACCATAAATCATTTGATAACTTTGGAAAAATTAAATGGCAATCCCAGCTTCCTTTATCCTGGGATGCACTGTGTAAGAGAAGGTCATTGTTTGCATCCAGGAATCATAATTATATCTGTGGCCATGTATTGCATCATAGGTGCATATAACCTATTGCCTCCTGCAACTGGATGGTCCCCGTAAAAAGCCTGGAGGAATTAGAGAGTTTGGTAGCCAGTTGGTTAACTCTCATCAGGGAATGGTATCCCATTTCTCGATGATCAGTATCGTGTTCGTAGCGGTAGACGACTGTCTCTTGCCTGGTAGCTTGATATCATTCAGTCAGCATTAGTGACATGTCTAATGGCATTGTAACTTATTGAAATGGATACCTTAGCCACAATGATTCGATACGTCAGTTCATGATAGTCTTGGTCCGTCGCTATAGGGAACACCCTCAGTGTATTTAAAGGGCAAGTCCGCCCCAACAAAAAAAAGTGGATTTGAATAAAACAAGCTTAATGCTGAAAATTTCATCGAAAATGTACACAAGATAAGAAAGATTTGCTTTTGTAAAAAATATGATATGTCATAACTTTTCGTCAGATTTTGATGAATTTATCAGAGTTATGGTACATTTTGAGCTCATCCAGCCCGAAGGGCAAGATGAGCTTATGCCGTGGCGTGGCGTCCGTTGTCTGTCGTCTGTCCACAATTAATTCCTATGAAATTTATTCATAGATCCCAAAAAATGCTTCTATGTCATTTCTTCATCAATTCAATTCTATAACCTCAATTTATGTTACCAATATAATTCACAAAAGTGTCAACTGGGCTGAAATTAAAATTGTGTTAAATTTCGTTGCGAGATGCCGGATGAGCTCCACATCATGGATGTGCTAGTATTTTTCTCCTTTTATTCATATCAGCTTATTGCTGGAGTGGACTTTGCCCTTTTAAAATCATGATCACATTGAGTTAGCATTGGTACCAATAATACATAAATTGTCCAGGGGCTAGTTGCAGAAAGAATTGCAATCAAACGCAATTTGATTTTCAAACAATCAGCAGCGCGCATTTAAGATTTTATTGATGTTTTTACTTGTTCTAAACGCAACTCTTTCTGCAACGGACCCCAGGACCCTTACATGTAGGTACCAGATTGCAACATATTGATCACAGTTTTTACATGGCCACTAGAACAGTTTAATATAAACTTGTCTGCTACTCCTTAAGACATTAAAATATGCACCACGCCGTACACCGGGGTACCGTAGTACCCCGGGGTACGGCATTGTGCAGCGCCATCTCGTGTTGTAATAGTGTACAGTTACATTGTTGTCATGGTGACCACGGTCGTACGATCGGTGCGACAATCATGACAATGAATGGGGACAATGATCACAACGCCTATTTCCTTTCTTTGATACAATCTAATGCCAATAATAGTAAACAAATTATGTTATACTAAATAATTGAATTGAATTGAATTCAAAGACATAAGATCAATAATGACAACTACAGGTATCATTATTGAACAGTGAAGATTAGAACAGAACATGAAAATTAGAATAAAGTTATCATTTGCATGCATTAATTGTTACATAAGATCACTAAAAAGAAAAAAAAATCTGTACAAAACATTAAAATATACTTGTACACATTTTTTGGTAACCCAGGGTACAGCGCAAAAAATAAAATAAATAATTCAACAAAATGGCAGATTATTATTTGGTACCCCAGGGTACCAAATACTGCATCAAATATGCATTTAAACATACTGTTCTCAAACTTAAACAAATGGCTATCTTTTATACCCAAGTTAACACCGCTTTTCCGAAATCACATTTGTATTAAGAACAACACTGCAGCGTGTGAGTCTGAAATAAAGAACTGCCCCCTTTAAGGTATTAATGAATTTGATTTTCTGTCTTAGTAGCAGTTTCATTAAGTTTAATTAGTATTTAGTGTGTGTGATATATGTGTAATTGATTTGTGGTCAGAGTTATATTACATTATAAGGCAATAAAGCATGCATAAATGTAGTCATTTGTAATAATTACAGCAATGCTATGCGATTAATGTATATAATATGCACAGAGATTGTAGGTTCTCTGTTCATGCAATACATATGCTGTAGGTCTAATTTATACATGTAGATAGTTTTTCAAGCCGAAAACACTCAAATTTGTAAATATGATGAAATCATACTGGTATGATTAAGTTTCAAATCATTAAAAAAGAAAAATCCTTACAGATGATATGAAGTCAATTGATTTATTTCAGATACATGTATTTGTTTTCTGAACCGAGTCTACATCTAGACACCGTTCTCACTACCATCTTAAAACTAGTTTACTGGAAACTGAATTAACATGTAATGAGAACGGTTAAAGGTAAATGCTAGTTTTGGTAACGATATCAAAATGAGTTCGTACAGAATCCAATGAAATGACCACCTAAGTGTCTGTTTGTATAAATGAGACGCATGTGCCAAATGATTCTGGAAGAAATTGTGTAATTGCTGAGAAATCAGCAAATAAGCACAGGATTCGGGTAGGGCGTCGGGCCCGACGCTCTAAGCAATAATTATACATTGTCCCACGTGCGCTTATCTGTGTTGGGGATCTTCGGTGTGAACATTTTCAGCGTAGATTTCAAGATTTCACAAAGTTCAGTTAATGTAACTGTACCAGATCTATATCCTCGATGATATACTGACAATTAAGCCTTGTTTTACAGACTTTCTCATGAAATCAGTGTTTACTGCAACTACTGGACTTTCTCTTTAAAGCGATCTTGGAACGATCTTCCAAGGGACAGGTTCAGAAAACTACCTCACGATGTATTTTTGAAAATTGCTTTGCCTCGTTAAACTGGTTTTAGCGTGAGGACACAACCGTTCTTCGGGAAGCGATCTTCAAGAGGAGGTGCAATAGCTCAGTCGGCAGAGCCGGGGATTCGTATTCCGGTGACCCTGGTTCGATTCCCACTTGGTGCTCTAGTGCCCTTTGGTAAGGCATTAATCCTCAGTACCAGGTCCTTCGGAGAGGACCTTAAGCTGTCGGTCCTCTGGTTGCTTGCTTACAAGCATTCATGCTTTCTTAGCAATCAGGTAAAAAAATACCAATTAATCACCATCTTTGCACATTTGGAACACGCTACTCCACACACTATGTGTGGAATTCCTACGATGCGGTTTCAAATTTTGCACGAAACATGTCACCCCACTGAGAGTGTTCCCATGGCAACAAGACCGCTTCACATGAAGTGGTTTTGAAAACCGTGACTTTCGGGTGATCAAATGGGAATGCGATCTTCCAAACTGGTTTCCTAAACCGGTTTCCAGTAAACCAGCTTAAGAAGGTATAATGAGAATGGTGTCCTAGATTTTAAGTACAAGTAGTTCAGCAAGATTGAATCAATCAAATCTCACTACTTTCAAATTATTGAATGTCATGAGATTCCTCAACCATCTGCTTTACCTCTTTCCTTCGACAAATAAAAATAAAATGCCACATAACCTTGGTGTATTATACCTTTCTTTTGTGTGTGATTTTTCTACACATAATCCGATACAGCTCGTATATACCTTCACTTGCAGCATCTTGCTTTCAAGCCTCATCAAAGAATGTAATGAATATAGTTCACTGTACTTTAAACCATTCTGTGAAGGATTTATACATATTGACCCACCTTCTTTCAGTAAATCCACCCACTGGCATTTCCCCAAGACTGTAAAACTGGTTCCTCAGGCGTTGATCGAGCTGTTACAGACAAAATCTTGATAGCATTAAATGCAAGTGGTCACTTCAAGGGCAAAGTGCTAATTAGGGGATTTTAATGAAGACGACCCAACCTCAAACCAAATCTGAAGACTTTCACACAAGTATATAATTATTCTAATTATGCTTGAATGTCTTGACCTTTGAATATAATTGCAATCCAAATACCAGAAGGTATTTCTGTCACAGAACTTCATATTATAGAATGTTTGTTCTTCTCAGATTGTGAGTGAATGACCAGTTCTGGTGTAAGTTTCTCTCATTTGACGTCTTAATGTATGTTTAGGCCTATTTTCACAGATAATCAAAATTTGAGATAAATCTCATATTTGCCACTGCCAAAGTCATTTGATGCCCTTCATTATTGTTTGGCATCCAGCATGAAAAATTAGTTCCATCCATGCAACATAGTATGCAATATTAATGAATTTGTGAAAAAAGATAAAGATAAAAAATGATATTGAAAACATTCATTTTCAATATAATTTGTTTGCATTTGCAGTTTTAAATAAATTAATTTCAATTTTTGATTATTTTCTGTATTTTATTTTTGATTTATTGATTTATTCATTTTTCAGTCATTTACAGCAAAATATTGAGTAGCATTCTTGTACTTAGGATCTGCACCACATACTATTCTGTTCTGGCTATGGTAGAATTCCTTTTGTACGTTCCCTTTTGTATTCATACTCCATGATATTGCTAATAGTATCCAGAATAAAGGAAACTGCTTAAGTGTCTTCTCAATGAGACACTGTTCCTCATGTGAACACTGTGTTGATGCCAGTAATAGGTAGATCCTTGTTTGGTAGGAGCCAAATATAGATGAAGGTTGCAAAGGATTGTGGTCCAGACAAGGTGGTCTCCATTGGAACTTGGATATAGACTAGATAGGTTAAAGGGCACTCGAAGCTGGAAATAATGTGAATTAATTGATAGAATAAAATTAAGTATGTACATTAAACTGATCTTGCAGTACAGGCTCCTGCATTTTTTTAATTTCTTCTATTAAAATTTTTTTTAAAGAAATTATTATTTCAGGGACCACAAAAAAGATCATACTTTGTTAAGTTTATCAGAAGTTGGTCATTCCTATGATTTAAGTTTCCTTTGTTTGTTCAATATTCTTTGATTAAATTATTGTTATATATGTTTCTTTGTTTAAAATACATATTGTTCCATTTATACATGTATTTTGTGTTTAATCATGTATAAAACCAACCGAAAAACCAAAGCAGTGAAAATGTATTCAAAATCTGATGAAAATTGTTGAAGTTACAATACATCATGTCTTAGTTCTGCATTTTTTTGTTATTGAAAAAGTCCTGTATTTTTTCACCAATGAAACAATTCTGCATTTTTTTGTCGTGGAAACAGTTCTATGTTATCTCTTAATCATTTCCTATCGTGATGCAGGCATGGAATCACCTGATCGAGGAAACGGACAGAATATGTAAATTGATACGGAATAACGCAGAGGAGATTCAGAACATCATAGAGAAGCTTACATTGCTCATCAAAGACAAGCAGGAGTCCAAACGCCAGTACATGCAGGAACGAACCAGGATAGACTCCGAGTTTATGAAGGTATTACTCTTGAAAAAGGAGAATGAGACGCTTGAAACCAGTTGAGTTACGTGTATAAAACAGATAATCAATGAGACAGGTCAATGAAAATTTGAGAAGAATTTGATAATTAGTACCGGTAACTGAGTTATATGAGCATGTGAAAGTTGAGATAACTAATGCTGTGGACATCCTCCCATTCACAATGCGACCAAGATGTGTGATGTCATACATGAACATCTTCCTGATTTTTTTTACTTATTTTACTTAAAATGTAACTTTTCTCAAGTCTGTCCAAATGTAAAGATGTTCTTTTTATGGGGGAACATGAAATGGAGGTTTCACCAAAATATAATGGACAAAAACCTTGTGCTTTTATTAGAATTAGCCAAAGGAGATGTTTGGGGTATATTGTCAGTGTCTAAATGTCCAAACTCCTGGTCTAAAGGTTCATTTATGATACACAAATATTTCGCATCAAGAATCTCCACACCATCAGAGTTCTTGATATTTAATGCTCACAGCATTATTGTTGTTTGTCCAATTGTTTTCAACTTATGTTGATCTTATTATTTGATTTTCTTTGGACTTTAAGAATGGCAGGTTTCTTTCATTGTAATATAAAACTTTTTATGTCTACAAAATTTGAACCAGAAGGACTGGGGTTCAAGTTCCACCTCAACACTCACATCCCTTGGCAAGGTGTTGATGTTGATTTTCCATTTTTCCACTCTCCACTCAGGTGTAGTAAATGGATACCCAGTAGGAAGGAGTTTCTAGAATGCCCAAGCAGCTGATCAGGGTAGCATGCTAAAGGTGGAGCAGAAAAGGATACACGGGGGCTCGGGGTGATTTTGCCCCCAAAATGCTCTAAATAACCATTGAAACTTGAATAAGGATCTATGGAAATTCCCCATTCATTGCAATGTAAAAGCTTATCCAATATTGCAGATTTAGGCAGTAATATGTGAAAAGTAGCCCCCCAAAATAATAATATGCGATGATTAGAAACATTGGATTGAGCTATGTATACAATTGTTCGATTTTATTGCAATTATTTTTGTAAAACTCATAGTAATTTCTATTATCTGTAGGCAAGGAGAGAGGTGGATGAAAACTTAAGTACTTACAAGAAATCAGCTCGGGAAGCGAGGGAGAGTAAAAGCAAATATGAGGAACAACTCCAGAAAGGTGAGAGATTAAGATGGTTGATCAGATGCTAAAGGGGAATAGAGGATGAGGATGTACTTAAAGAGGAAATCCACCCCAACATTACTTTAATTTGAATATAAAGAACAAAATTTCAAACTAGCATGTCACTGGAAATTTCAAGTTGGTAGTAAGATAATAAAAAATTTATGACATTTTAAAAGTTAACTTAATTTTCACATGCAAAATACAGTGATATGGTAAAAAGGAGAGTTGATGATATTCACTCAATATTTCTTTTGTATTTTATTATAGAATATTTCAATTTAGGCAAATTTTACAGTAAGGACGAGGGCTCTTTATCAAATCACAATACAGTATAGGTTACAACAATAGCTATTCCACACATCAAGCAAGTAATGGTCCTACATGTATGATCAAATGTAAAGGTGTGTGTTACAGGGCTCTAGTTTTATTCTCTACAATTTCATCTTTCTAATCTCAGGTAACAAAGTCAAAGACATTGACAGAGCCAAGGAAAAGTACAAGAAGTGTGTGATCAAACTGCACAAGGCACACAACGACTATGTCCTGTCGCTACGGGCGGCAGGGTTACACCAAGAGCACTACCGCAACAACATCCTTCCAAGGCTACTGGAATGTTTACAGCAGACCCAAGAGAGCCAGGTCGCTCAGATGTAAGTTATGCTTTGAGTTGGTTTGTTCAAATATGTGTTATATTGAGTGTCTGGATTCCAAGAAGATTGAGCCATTTGCATATATAGCCCAGTGTTTCTAGTGTTGAAGGTCTCATGAAATCAAGTGTGTTTTATATAGTACCTACACTGACTATCATGGTACATTTCCATGCTTCTTTGCAACAAAGGACTCAGTAATTCTGGACTATTGGTTTGATGTGCAATATATTCATAAATATAAGAGTTGAGACTCCTGAAGACGGACAGTCAACCTGTCCAAAACGTCGAGTCTCTCTACTACTCAAGCTGTTCTCACTCAACATTCCTTCTGGTTTACAGTCCTTTTCAGGACTATTTTCAAGAAAGAATACTCTACTCTCAAATCTCCACTTTCTCGCCTGTCCATTTCTTCTCTTCTTCTATCCACTGTTTCTATAACACACATGGTGTACCGTAAACCACATCAGCAAGTGTACATGCCACCATGCAAACCTTCAAACAACATCCGAAGAGTTGAGTTGATCCAGAATGGTCTTCACACACTTGAAGGAGTGTTTTAGATGAGAAAATGCAAGATTTGACCATGACAGTTGTGACCTGACATCCCATAACAAACTATAAGTCACCAGGGAAGGTTCTCTGTAATTGGTCAAAATATAGTAATTTGGTACACATCTCATGCTTAAGTGAACCCCAAACTGAAAACCTTGTTATCTCCTCATTCGTTGAACCTCTTGCTGAATATCTTCTACATTCAACCAAGTATAAATGTGGATTATGATTGGTCAATTTTTACAAGTTGTATAGATAGATAGATAAATGGATTTTATTAAAAACATCATGTCTCGCAGTACAAACTGAAATGAACATGAATTACAGATTAAAACAATTACAAGACAATAAGTAATATACAGTATTAACATAGGAATTTAAATCAAAATTAAGGGGTCACTCTCACAGTGCACTTAATTTCGGCAAGGATAAATACATATCCAGGCACCCCAAAAGGGGTACCTGTAGAAAATTATGATATACCAGTATATCATTTTATAGCTTTCGGAAAATAATGATCTAAAATGATCTAATGATCTAAAAATTCATGTTTTGGTGATTTATTTTAGGTGTGGGGGTTACAGGTCATGATTGGTAATAGAAGGTGGTTAATGTGGTCATGACCGGTGTGTTGGCTCAGTTGGGAGAGCGTCCATCTCACAACCGGGAGGTCGGGAGTCCAGACCAAAAGACATTAAAAAGATGGGAGTTGCTGCTACCCTGTTTGGCGTTCAACAATTAAAGGGATAGGGCCTCGTCGATCTGGCGCTGCACAGTGGCTGCCGGCTCACGATCAATTGGGCAAAAACAAATTTTCGGATTATGTCATTGCTGATGTCTATTTCAAACAATTTCGAACAATAAGATATGAATTTGATTAATCAATATTTTTGCTCAACTCACAGCAAGCAAGTGATGGTAGAGCACTGTAATCTGATCAACTCCGCATCTGGGAAGTTTCTCTCCTACTACAACAGCATCATGCAAAATATGGTGGAGATAAGACCAGAGAAGGAATACAGCAGCTTTGTGGAAAATTACAGGTAAGAAACGTAAATGGCTTAGGTCAAAGGTCATTGATGAGGTCAAATTTCATTGAATCTGCATTAGAGCAATGAATATTGGTCCCTGTCTTTCAAAGAGTTGCAAGTGATATGATCAACCTCAACTATGGAAGGCCAGCAACACCCACCTCTAAAATACATGTTGGTTCAAAATGTTTTCTAGATATGATGTATATTCATAAATTGATTGTTTTCTTGACAATTTGGTGCGTTCATCTTTGTTTACAAAGGACAGTTTGCAAATTTCCTGTAGAAAAAAATTATGACACTGATGGATTTCCATAAAGTACCAATTGATTGGATCGATTGAAGAAAAGAATACATGGATCATGAATAGGTCAAAGGTCATTGAGTCTATGCTATTGGACTGAACACAGATGCTTGAGGTTGAAGAATAATCCTTTGTGGATTGTGGAAAGGTATAAGGTCATTGAAGTCATGTAGTCATAGAGCAAGATTCTCTGACTCAGAAATTGTGTTTCCAATCTAGCGGCAAAGGAACCAGTGCGTCTTTGTCTCACCACAGCAACACTATGATAGACTCAGTGATGTTAAGATATTAGATTGACAAACAAGACTTGGGTCACTTCCAAGGATGGTTATAATGGATGTGTCTTCATCAGCCTGATTTTTAGATTTCAGCTTGATCAGCTTTAATTGAAAGAATAGAAATCTGGGGACCCATTTCATAAAGCTGTTAGTAAAGTTAAGAGTGACTTTCAGAATGACTAGTGATCCTTGTGGTAAATGATATTCGCCATTAAATATTCATTGGTGATTATTTAGTGTGTAAGAAAGGTTCACCAGTCATGCGTAAAGTCATTCATAACTTAGGAACAGCTTTATGAAACATTCACCAGGTGGTCATTTCATATAGATTGACTAAACCTACCACCTTCATTTCTGAGAAGCAGGCTTATGACGTGCACTTACAAACTCTTTATGACATGGCCTGGGCCAGGCAAGTTAGTTGCCCTGGATCACAATAAAAACAGCATATTATTTCGGAAGCTCATGGTGATGAAGACTGGTCTACTGTGATATGTCTTACATTCCAGTAGCCTATCAACTCAAATCTCTGCCTACATCTCCAGTACTGAATGAATCATAACCAAGTCTATGGCAGACTCTCGATGTGATCGGGAAATGAGATAAGATAGTTTCCACTCCGTAGTGTCATCGGCATCCTATTTCAAAGTGTAGGTCTTGGGAACAAATAGTCGGTGGTTTTCTTGTAATGACTGTTATAAGCTACTGTAATCCTTGCATCTGATTGGCTTAAAACAAATCTATGTAAGTCACTGACAAGCTGCCTCTTGGAGAACTCCCCTGGTTCTGAGTATGAATTGAGAAAAAAAAACTTTCTCAGAGTGATCACGAATGTATTTTCTAGTAATGCACTTTGGCGTTTGTTGTCAGTGACTGAAATCAACAAAATGATACTAACTTGATGTAATTCTTAGCAGTCGCATGCATTGCATACACATTAATTAATTCATGGGACTGCACACAGGTTGACAGGCAAACATTTCAAACCATTCATCACGACTCTAAATATTCCGCTCTCAATAGTTGGCATGAAATAATGCATAAATCCCTCAGAGTTGCAAATCATTTGGCAAATATCAAGAGGAATTGGAGATTTGATGACCATTTCTTTGTGTTGTAGGTCCTATTTGACTATATTTCTTTGAAATTATCCCCAAATATACCAAGAATATGAACCCTTGGAATGTGTGTGTTTTTTATTAGTTCCTACCATTGGATATCACTTTGAAAATAGTGGGGGGGTTTTCTCAATAAGTATACATGTTTGATTATGAAGTAGTAAAGGCATTTGTATAGTGCCATCTATCTAGAAACGATGTAGGCTGAGGCACATTGTTATTATTATTACCCCCAACTTTAGCTCAAGCTTCCTTTCAGCACTCGTGCGTTCAAGGAATTAATCCTGCTGGGTACCCATTAACTTCACCTGGGTCGAGTGAAGCACAGTTTGGATAAATTTCTTGCTGAAAGCAAAACATGCCATGGCTAGGATTCAAACCTACGACCCTCTGTTTGAAAGGCGAGAGTCTGAACCACTAGACTACTACTTGCCCACTTTTAAACTTTTGTCACTATTAACCAGTATGTGTAGATCCTAATACATTTCTAATTGATGTTTTTGCAACTTTGATTTTTTTCCCCCATTTATCATTTAGAATAGAACCACACACTTTGCAGCATTCGTGGCATCTCCACTACATACTATTTTATGTTGCTGCAAATTACAGTTTCTTTTCCATTTATCATTAGAATAAATGTTGACCTCATTGCAACTCTTCAATATATTTTGCTTGCAGCAACATTACAGAATATATTGTCCATTTATCATTAAAAGGGAACCCATTTCTGTTTAGATCTCTCAGCAACTTTACCATATATTTGATGTGTCTGCAGCCTAACAGTTTATTTTCTATTTATCATCAGAATGGAGTCCCCTTTTATGTAGAACCCATTCCAACTCTATGTTTGTGTATTTCTGTGACTTTACAGAATATGTTTTCTATGTTTTATTGAGAACAGAACCCCCTGTCATGTAGATCTCATTTCAACTACATATTTGTAGGTTTCTCCAACTTTTCAGAATATCTTGTCATTTTATCATTTATCATGGAACCCCCTGCTATGTAGACCTCTTTCCAACTTCATGCTTCTGCAACTTAACAGAATTTGTTTTTTTAATTTTTATTTAGAATGGAGCCCCCTGCCATGGAGACATTCACCTTTGACCCCTCACCCTCAGAAGACTTTCCCGATGGCCTCAAAGAAAACACTATAGTACTTGACACCCTCACAATTGAAGCCATTCAACACTCGTAAGTCAACATTCTGCTTTGCTTCGATTTACTAGAATTAAAAAAAAAAATTGGCAAGCACACAGTATGCACATTTCGGTAGAAAAGAATGTAATCTTTAAAAAATAATTCATCTTTATATTAGCTCATTATGACCTCACACCTGGAGGGCCTGAAGATTTCTTAATATTAATGACTATTCAGAATTGGCTTCCTCTATTGCGATGTCACCGTAGCTTTGCAACCAATTCTGCCTGAAATTAAGAAGGAAGATTGGGGGTCCCTTCCCTCCAGCTGATTTCAAGAAACTTATTTGGTTCTAAAGCATTCCATCTATTTACTTTGCTTCTACATACCATTTCCTGTCAATGAATATCAAATTTAGCTACAATTATTTTCAATGATAATGATGATGATGAAGATGATGATGATGATGATATTAATATTACATTGCAATTATTGATTACCCTGATCATCGGATCCCTGCATGCCCGCATGCAATGTATGACCTTTCTCCACTCCCTTGGGAGCATTCCAACAAGAGTTCAAAGATTCATTTGCTAGGAACACGACATAGGCTCAGTGCGTATCTACCTAAATTTTTGTTTTAGCTTGACAGAATTTCAGCTACATTTTTCTGTCTCTTTTTTCAGGCATTCATCATTAGATGAGCAGCTAAAGAACACGAGAGAAAAACTATCATCCAAGAAACAGGAACTCAAGAACCTTGATGAGGAAATACGAGCTATCCCACCCTCGCCCAAAGAAGAGGGCGCTGTACTAGAGTGAGTTTGTACAATCTCCCCTAGATCTTATTTCATGAGGCACATTGTCAAAAGCCAGAGCCAGTACTATCCCGCAGGAAACTCCCAAGCGGCTTGTAATTGACAATCCTCATCAGTGGCGGATCTAGTCAGGGGCGTGAGGGTAGTACCCCCCTTTATATTTTTAGAATAATCCATGCAATATAGATATCAATATCTTGGGAAAATTTAAGAAAAATGTCATCGGTGCCCCCCCCCCCTCGATTTTTGTATTTGCTATTTGCGCCTCTTCTATTTTCAAATTTGGTATTGTGCCCCTCTATTTTCAAATTTGGTATTTGCGCTTCTCTGTTTTCAAATTTGGTATTTGCGCCCCTCTATTTTCAAACTTGCTATTTGCACCCCCTATATTTTAAAATTTTGGAGTCGCCCCTGTTCACATTTCATCATATACAAAGTGATTTTAATGCAGGAATTCTGTTATTAAAAGATGCGTTTCCCATTTATAGCATTATTCCTGCTAAAAGACACGTCACATACTTTTGCCTAAAGCCTCTTTTAAAATTACGAATGACTTTACAATTGATTAGTGACCCTTTCTTATGAGCTAAATGAAGTTCTCTTTATTTCCATTCTTATCAGTTTCAGTTGAAATCCAGACTTTGTTGATTAAAATTCTCAATTTCAAATTTCATCTGAATGAAAAATTCACAAGGAGGGCTCACCAGTTGATTTTAAAGTCATGCATAAACTTGTGAAGAGCTGTTGAACTTAGTTAGGACTGATTTTCACTTTCTTTAATATCATTAGGACTTGTAACCAATTTTTTGCCATGTATTTAATTGTCGGCCTGTTTTATCTAACAGAAAAGTTTGTGATGCAAATGGCTATGCAAACATCTGTATGTACAATATTGTTCAAAAGCACTTGGCATGTGTTGTTTCACTCGCACATTCAATCCTGTGCATTATTTGTATTATATTTTGCTGAAGACATTTGCGAGCAAAGGTAGAGGAAATAAAGAATTTTCTGTAACCCTACTTTCAAGTGATTTTTTTGTCTTCCTATGTCTGGAATCATTTGAATTATACACACTTCTAGAGTGTATTTAAAAGGTGTTCATCATATTAAATCTATTCAAGTAAATTTCAGGGATGTTTCTTTAGGGTTTCTTTTTTTTTAGTCAATGAGAGATTTAGTAATGATAGTTAGCAACTTTGGCTTTTATGAAACAAAGTTTGCATGAAATGAATGTTCATATCATTATTGTGCCTTATATTATATGAATAATGTTGTCCTTCTTTATTGCATGGCTGTGTAAGTGCAAGGCTTGCTTGCTCTCCTCATATGTTAGGCTGCTTAATTATGTAGGAGCAAGATATCATTGAACCATGTAATATACACACCTGTAAACCCACATTACATTTTATAATATGTAAATGCCTGAAAAGAATAAAAAATATAAGTCCCAATTTATGCTTATATATTTCCCAAGCTTCAAAATAAAAAAATAATCCAAGCTAGCCACTGCTGTTACTGCTGCATGAGGTATTAAAAAAAAATAAATGTGAACATGGCCCATTCGCTGCATCAAAAATTGTACACAGAATTGAGGATGCATTCACACTTTTCAAATTATCATAATGCAGACGTGCCGGTTATTCAGCGTTAATGAGGATTCAAGTGGAACAGCACCATAGAAAGTATGACTTTGGGAATGATCTTGACACTTTGTTCAGATATCTTGCTCCTATATATAGCATGGGACTGTGTATGACAACATTCATGTTTGCTGTATTGCACATGAAGCTTGAGTATTGCATCATCAAGGCACCTAACTAGACATGAAGTCTAGGGTTTCATTCCTGACCATGTTATCTTGAGGAAGGTATTAGAGCCCATATGTTCTGTTTCTTTTATCATACAGTGAATAAATGAAAATGCTTAAAGTAATTATGAAAAATAAATAATGAGACATTTTCATGAAGCACCTTAGCCACTTAGGTAGAGGTATTGTGGATAAGTGGATAAATCTTGGTAGGAAGAAATTCTGTAAATATTTGCATGCCTGATTATGCTAGCTGTGCTGAAGTTGGTGTAGTTATATAAAGCATTTTGAAACATTAAAGGCTTGGTCCCACTGCACTTAGGGATGCAGAGAGAATGTGAAAGTGAAAAGGAAAAGAATCTTGCCATCCGTTGGAAAAAGTCATGTATCCATTGTGTACTCTTTGCATTCGTGTTTCATACACTCTATATCCATGGAGCATCCGTCCACTGTGATTTCATTGTTCCCCCATTTTGTCCATTGTCTGGAGCGGATGAAAACGGATGGAGCCGCCACAAAATGTTGCTTGCCTGCTGTATCCATTGTTAATACGTTTTGGTTCCATCGTCCAGTGGGTCCAGGTTTTAATGTCAAGTGCTGTACATATTTGTTGCATATTATTTTTAGGTAGAACTTATTCTAAACAGTATCTATGTGCAACAATCTGTTAATAATTTCATGATGATAATGGCTGTAGCTAATTCCAAACATGTATATTGGTAATTTCAAACCCAAACTGCTTGATGTGACAGATACACTTCTTCATGTGTAATCAATGGAAAAATGGTAATAATGAATCAAGCTTATCTAATTTTCAATGTCTTCATAGAAAGAATGTAGTCTTAAAGAGAAATGCCAGTAGTTGCAGAAAACACTGATTTCATGAGAAAGTCTGTAAAACCAGGCTTAATTGTCAGAATAGCATCTAGATCTGGTACAGTTACATAAGCTGAACTTTGTGAAATCTTGAAATCTATGCTGAAAAATGTTCACACTGAAGATCACCAACACAGATAGGCACACGTGGGACAGTGTATTAATATTGCTGGAATAAAGACCCGACGGAAGTGACCGAATCCGCGCTTATTTTGCTTATTTCTCAGCAATTACACAATTTCTTCCAGAATCCTTTGGCACATATGTTTTATTCATACAAACAGACACTTGGGTGGTTATTATATTAGATTCTGTCAAAAGTCATTTTGAGATCGTTACCAAAACTGGAATTTATCTTTAACTTAAAAAATAAATTACAATGGCTGATCAGGATTTGCTCTTTCTGCTTTTATGAAAGTCTTGCATTGTTTTACTTTAAAATGAATGTTGAAACCAGTCTTTAAGAATGTGTTAAATTTGCTTGAAATAAGAATGCTGCTATATCATTCTACGGAGATATGCTGCATGAAAGAATACATTCTAGGGCTGCACAATATATATTTTTTGTTTTTCTGATTATGTCTAGCTTTACTTCCATGTTATGACAATAAAATTGTCCCTAATTAATAATTGTCAAACAATTGCCAGGGAATGTTCAGAAACCACTGTTTTCAGTTAGAACAAGGAGATGTGGAGATGAGGGATGAGATAATGACTAGGGATGACAGTTTCATGGGTTCCATGACATTTGCTCTGGCAGTAATTGCTCCAATGGAAAACCTGTACGTTAAGCCACACATGAAAACTAACTTCGGAAGTTACATGTAGGTTTCATGTTTGGCTTAACGTGCAGGTTTTCCAAAACTGAATAAACGCTAATCTTTACATTATTCTGAACCCAAAACTCTATTATAATCCTAACTCTAACCCTATGCCCTCTGAGATATCAAGACTGGAACAAATGTTGCAGGAGCAAACGTTGTGTCACCATTTCATGACCCTATCCTCGGAGACCCTTATAAGTTAGATAGGGTAGAGAAGACGGTTTCTGGTTTTTAAAGCAGTTCAAGGCAAATTTTTCATCAAACTCACATTAGAATTTGACTGTTTACAACATTTTGGGGAATGATAAATTATGGACCCAAAATTGCCTATTCATTTTAGTTAGAATGTAACAATATATCAATTTTATCATGATATTGTGTAGCTGTGTTGCAGACCATTTCTATTGCATTTTGACTAAATGCACATTGTTGATGATAGTGGTCATCTGTGTTCATTGATTATATTGATTGATGTTAGTTGTCTATTATGCATGCATATTTATCTGTCATTTCCTTAAGTCTGTTGTTATGTATATACTTTAATAGTAATAATACAGTGTATAATGCTATTATAGAGTATTTAAACTGATAAAATGCCAGACTTAAAGGTGGTTTTGAATCAGTGGTTTTAAGACGATGATAGTTTATTGTCCTGAAGCTGTGGTGAGCCAAGGGAATTTCTGCTTTTCATAATAAAACTTCAAAGTTGGTAGGCCTGCAGACCCACCAAACTGTTTTGTTCATAATGTTATCACCAAACGTTCGTCCTTGCCACTTCTATTAAACACTTTGCCCCCTCTGTTTTCCTTCATCCACTTCTCTATAGCCTGTTGTCCAAACAGAAGCAGTACCGGGACACGAGCCGGGAGATCCAGGAGCTACGGTGTCAAGAAGCCAAGCTTGCTACTCAGTACTCTATGCTTGATGCCAAGCTGGGGGAGATGGGGGACGAGGACAACCTTCCGCCCGGCATCGTCTTCCCGGAAGGAGGCGGCACGGGGACGCTCTCCACCCGAAGCACCATACAGAGTCCTAACCTCAACTCAGTGAGTCCACATGTAAATCATATTCCTTACTCTTGATTTTTTTTTTTTACTTATTTCATATTCATATTAGCTTCACGAAGAGGCACTCCTTAGGGGGACATGACAGTTGCTCCCACGACGATTGCTCCATGCTTAATTTCGTCAAAGATGCAGGGTTAGGGTTGCAGTAGGGTTTTATGCTGGGTTTAGGGTGAGATTTTAGGGTACAGATTTAAATCTAGGGTTAAGTTGGTCATTCAATTAGTGTGTGGAATTTAGAGCGGAGCAATTGTCGCCAGAGCAAATGTCATGGAACCCTCCTTAGTACCATGCATTGTTACTTTTTCTTTTTCCGAATTCATATAGGAGCCAGGGAATTATTAGTTTGAGGAATAATGTTCTGGGTTAAGACTAGTCACTCTAAAATCTCAAACAGAACCCCAATCTAAATAGGTGAGATATCTCATATTCACACTCTACATTGGAAAGAAACCAATCTGTGTTTACCACTCTCCATTCAGAACCCTAACCTGAATTCAATGATTCCTTCTTTATTGATATTTTTATCAATTTTGTTATTTCTTGTACTTAACTGATATTAGCTGAGAAGTTATTACTTAAAAAATAGGGTTTCTGGGTTTTGGGATTCTGTATAAAAGAATTTTTCTTGCCATCCTTTATACTCATTATGATGATATGGGAGGTGATGATTCATTATCATCATCACCATCATTATCAGCTCATTAACATCTTGATGATGATCATCAAAATCATGATCACCATCATCATCATCTCATCACCATCATCAATCAACATCATCAGTCAACATCATCACCATCATCATCACCATCATCACCCATCATCATCATCACCATTATCAGCTCATTAACATCTTGATGATCATCATCAAAATCATGATCACCATCATCATCATCTCATCACCATCATCAATCAACATCATCACCATCATCATCACCCATCATCACCCATCATCATCATCACCATTATCAGCTCATTAACATCTTGATGATCATCATCAAAATCATGATTACCATCATCATCATCATCTCATCACCATCATCAATCAACATCATCACCATCATCATCACCCATCATCATCATCACCATTATCAGCTCATTAACATCTTGATGATCATCATCAAAATCATGATTACCATCATCATCATCTCATCACCATCATCAATCAACATCATCACCCATCATCACCCATCATCATCATCACCCATCATCATCATCACCATTATCAGCTCATTAACATCTTGATGATCATCA
Organism: Lytechinus variegatus; assembly: GCF_018143015.1. Classification (NCBI taxonomy): domain Eukaryota; kingdom Metazoa; phylum Echinodermata; class Echinoidea; order Temnopleuroida; family Toxopneustidae; genus Lytechinus; species Lytechinus variegatus. The sequence goes on along the minus strand of NC_054742.1, from coordinate 55,335,740 downwards.
TCAAAATCATGATTACCATCATCATCATCATCTCATCACCATCATCAATCAACATCATCACCATCATCATCACCCATCATCATCATCACCATTATCAGCTCATTAACATCTTGATGATCATCATCAAAATCATGATTACCATCATCATCTCATCACCATCATCAATCAACATCATCACCATCATCATCACCCATCATCACCCATCATCATCATCACCATTATCAGCTCATTAACATCTTGATGATCATCATCAAAATCATGATTACCATCATCATCATCTCATCACCATCATCAATCAACATCATCACCATCATCATCACACATCATCATCATCACCATTATCAGCTCATTAACATCTTGATGATCATCATCAAAATCATGATTACCATCATCATCATCTCATCACCATCATCAATCAACATCATCACCATCATCATCACCCATCATCATCATCACCATTATCAGCTCATTAACATCTTGATGATCATCATCAAAATCATGATTACCATCATCATCATCTCATCACCATCATCAATCAACATCATCACCATCATCATCACCCATCATCATCATCACCATTATCAGCTCATTAACATCTTGATGATCATCATCAAAATCATGATTACCATCATCACCATCATCAATCAACATCATCACCATCATCATCACCCATCATCATCATCACCATTATCAGCTCATTAACATCTTGATGATCATCATCAAAATCATGATTACCATCATCATCATCTCATCACCATCATCAATCAACATCATCAATCAACATTATCACCATCATCATCACCATCATCACCCATCATCATGATCACCATCATCAATCAACATCACCATCATCAATCAACATCACCATCATCATCATCACCATCATGATCGTCATCATCACCGTCATCATACTCCTCCTTTCTCTTCATCTTTATCATCAATAATCATCGTCATCACCATCATTGTCATCATTGTCATCATCCTCCTTATGATCATCATCATCCTTCTCATATTCATCAACAATAATCATCATCATCATTGTCATCATCATTATCATTGTCCTCATCCTCATCACCTCCATCACCATCAATATCATAATCATCTGCTTCATTCATTATCATCATTTCAGTATGATATGATCATTAATAATGGATGTTTTTCTACTCATATTGATATTTTATTTGCCAGAGCACAGATTCAACGACAGAGCAGAAAAGTATGAGGTCTCACATGGCAAAGATGACCAAGATCTTCAAAGGGAGAGGCCATGACAGCTCACATGAGGTAAGATCTAGAGCCATTCTGAAAGTATTGTGGTAAAGTGGTACTGCCTACTGTCAATCAGTTAGTGGGTCATGGGTTCAAATCCCATCAGTGAAATTAAGTTCATCCACACAGTGCAGCACTTGATCCACGTGTAGTTGGGGTACCTGGCCTTTCTAACTTCTTTATCGGTTGGATTAATTGTAGTAATTTTTTTTTCTTTCATTCTGGGATCACCCTTATGAGAGACTAATGCTTGTTTACTTTAAACATCCACCTGTCACATTCGTGGTATTTACGTTTTTTATTAACCAATATATTTTGATATTATTGTGTCATTGCTTGTAGGCACTCCTAAAACAAAAGTGACTTGATAATTGTGCATCTCCTTGAAACATCTGAATGTGGGCTGGTGTATTCATAATGAATGTTCATGTGTGATAGAAAATTTCATCTCTCACCAAATGAAACATTCTGTCCATTGCACAAAATATTATTTGTTTTTATATGACACCTAAACATATATCCTCGTCATTTGACATTTTTATGAATTTGGAAATGAGAGAATTAACTTATATTTGGTGTATGTTATACATGCTGCAAAAGAATGATGACTTCATTGTAAAAATGGGCTGAATGACCGATATCAAACAGTCAAGTGACACGGATCATATTTTAACCTCTATAGCCCTGGGTCCTCTTGCATAACAATAACTTTGCCACCTAATGTTTATTTACACAACTATTTGAAAAAGATTTGTAAAAAAGGCCAAGTCATTATTACTTATTGTGAAGTGCTACTAACTAGTGAAAGTTTATCATGATTTATGTGGTTAAAGAATGTAGCCATTAGTTTATGTGCATGCAAGTCATTTGTTGATGCTTTAGTTCAGCACACATTTCTAGCCAATGCATTGTATAAATCAAATTATTGTAAGTTAATAATGATAATAAATTCAGATTTATATAGCGCACATATCTATCAGTAATGACACTCAAGGCACATAATGAACATAAGACAATTTATACAATACAGAAAATGAAATAAATAAATAGTTAAGATCATGATGGCAGAATTGCAGACATCTCCGGTATCAGTGTTGACAATGATGTCCAAACCCACTGTTATTTGCACCTTGTGCTTGTGGGTGTATTCTCAATATCCTCAAGTGTGCTCCGTTGCCACTTTTACATAATATTTAATGATTCAGGTGTAAACAACCCTTCTAAACTTTCGTACTCATATAGTTTACAGTAACCATACATGTGCTTTTCAATGGGTGTCAGTGTTATGGTAGAGAATACAGAGACTTTGTTGTAAATACCTCTGTAAAGTAGTTTTTATTTGTATAGTTACTCTCATATAAATCATCATAATGAAACACCCTATCGCATGATTTACACATTGTATGAACAACCCCATTAGTTTTCTATGTGTATTGTTCATACCAACCATACTGTTCAGAGGGAACCATGGTTATGGTACAGAAGACAGACTAATCAGTCCATGATGGCAGTGAGTGTGAAGGTAACCTCGGCATGCTCATCCTGGAGCATCATGGGAAGGAATTGCAAATTTAGAATGTCAAATAATTCTACCTTTTGAGAGAATGTGTTGCATGATTATTTCTTCAATGCATTATGGAATGAAATAAAATCTGGAAACAAGGTCGTTTTTGAGATCTTAGCTTCTTGATTGAAAATGGACTTTTCTCTCATTATAGCTCTCCATAGCTCCTACCCTCCTACCCTGCAATATGGATTAAAATCTGAACTATTATTTTATCCGATTTGTAAAATATATTGCCACACATAGAAAAGCATGTACTCCAAAATGGGTTATTAGATTGATGTCACGATTGTTAATCACTGATTGTTTTACAATTATAAACACATTCATAGGCTTTACATGTATTTTTAAATGTCAAGCAGATTACTTATGATCCCTTGCTTTAATGAATAGGGTAATTGCATGTACATATCATTTCTGTACAGAAAAGTAAAACGATGAGCATGATAATGGTATGTTAATGTAATGGAATTCTTGCATGCTATAAATATATTTGGCAATCTTGATCATATAATGTAATCATCATCTCACATAGTTAATGACATAGTTGGGCATGTTGTAGATGTTAGATTTGATTATCAATATCATCAGCATTGTCAGAATCATCACCACCACCACCACCAGAACCGTCATCATCATCGTCGTCGTCATTGTCATCAGCATCATCATAATCGTCATCATTATTATCATCATCATCATCTTCGTCATTATCATCATCATCGTAATCATCGTCATTATCATCATCATTATTGTCATTATCATCTTTGTTGTCATCATCATCATCCACCACATCATAACTTTAATTGTAAATGATATGTCAATATTATCTTTGTCAGTCAATATATTTTTTTGCCATTCTGATGTTCTTCTTAATCTTCAAACTCATCATATTCATCAACAACAGCTACATCATCAAGAGCAATATCACTAGTACCAGTATCAGATAGTCATCATCTTAGCATCACAGTTGTCCCCTCTTCCTCTTTTTATTTGTCTTCCTCCTCTATTTTGGGGGTCATTATCATCTTCTATCTCTGCACATACATCCCCCTTTTCCATTTATTCCTACTCTTCATTCTCATCATCCTCCACTTTCACAGCATCTTGCTCTCCTCCTGCCCTCTCTATCCATCTTTTTCTTATACTCATTCTCTACCTCTTTCTCTTCCTCTTCTTTCCTATCCGTCCTTCTCATTTTCTTTCTTTTCCTCTTCTTCATCCTCCCCTCCTCCACCCTCTCCATCGTACTACATCACCATAGTATCTGTCAACACCATTAGACAATAGCATACGTGTATCAATATCAACATCACCATCAATACTTAATGTTCTAATCTTCAGTTATAAACATAACAAACTAAAGGCAGTGTTGCATGTTTTGATTTGCTTGTATTAGTGATTTATGAATCTGCATGTTGACATTACATATGGGGTTTAGGGGTCCATGTTATCGTATACATAGAGGACTGAAACATGGTGTTTTGGGTATGCGGTTACCATAGCAATATTTGTAATCTTTGTCATTTTGTATCTCTATTGTAGATAAGCATAGTAATACATTTATAAATGTACAATATACATTTCAAAATATCAATGATAATCAATGGTACACTTCAGTGATAATGTTACTGAAACATTTTTTTATGAATTTTGAGCTAAAATATTTGGGTGTTTAATTGTTCATATATGACTCTACATCAGTAAGTATCAAATTTTATCACTTGTACATATGTATTGTGATGTCATTTGAAATCATGAAAAAGGGGAAACATTTGTTTCATTTAGTCATGTACTTGAAACTCATTTTCTTAAGCTTACTCTGTAAAACCCCATATCCCTCATACTTATATTAATTTTTTTTTTTAAAGCAAAAAAAACGAAAAAACAAACAAACATAGAAAACATATTTTTGTACATGTACTGTACTAAAATACAAAGCACTATTTTATTGACCCCCATTCAAATCCAAATTCCTGCTTTGTTCCTGAAAAAGAAAAAAAAATTGTAACACCTTGTTTACTTTACTGGTAAATCATGCCAATAACTCTTATGTTTTCAATTCTACCCAATCCCCACTTAAAATGTGTGAAATACTAGGATGAACACTAGTTTTAATGCAGATAAGTACTATGTATTCTAACCTGTCTATTATGGCCAACCAATGGAAACAGATAAGATGACCATTGTTGACAGATGACCTTTATAGATAGGCTCTATAGCACATATATGTGTATTCATTTCAAATGTGAGATACTTAACTCTGTTTATATTTTCAGTAATATATCTACATTAAAAACAAATTACCCTCTAGCACTATTGCATGAACATTTTATATTAATTTTTTCCCCCTTCAAATCCAGCCAAGCAATAACCAACCTACAGAGCTCCCCCTCGAGGAGGAAGAATTCTACCATGGTGCGTTACCGAGGAAAGAAACAGAAATGTTACTGGTCAACGATGGGGATTTCTTGGTTAGAGAGAAGAGCGATGCCTGGGACGCTATGTCCTGTCGGCAAAGCATGCTGGGAAGGTCCGACACTTCCCCATCCAGATAAACGATGAGGTATGACAGATTTTTAAAGTAAATGAAAATTGGTTTTACATTCATCGTGTGAAACCTTGATTTGCTTTATATAGTTGTGCTTCCTTGTATTAAAAAAATGTAGCAAAGATTTTGTTTGCTTCTCTGTTATGTTACTTGTTTTCAGATACTGTGGTTGGACTTTTTTTCAAATTTTTTTATTATAGGGTAGAATAAACAATGATCTAAACATGAAAATCAATAAAAGCAGTTATGAGTCCTAGAATTCATTTGAAAAATTGGTTTCCAATTGTTTATAATTAAGAATTCAATGGGAAAAATAAATGCTGCTGCCATATGAGATGATTTAAGTTCTAAACCTAGATCTTCTAATAATACCCTCTCTATATGGTTCTCTCTGCTTTCTTCTAGAATATGTATCGCCTTGAGGGTGATGCTTTCCCAACGGTGGGAGAACTCATCCGCTTCCAGCTGAACAGCAGACAGCCCGTTACTAAGGCCTCGCAGGCCATACTCCTCAACAGGGTGTGTCGGGTCAGGAACGAGCACGATCTTAGACATGAGGAGATTGATCTAGAGGAGAAGCTGGGAGCGGTAAGTAAAACAAGCTAAAACAAATAGTTGGAATGTGAGAAAGGTAGCGTGTATTGGGTCACAAATGAATATGATCTTAGACATGAGGTTATCGACTAGAAGCTGTGTGCTGGAAAACCCTATTCAACTTGTAGGGTCTCCCAATGGGTGATGGAATCGGGTAGTGCATGGGGAAAACAGGTTACAGTGGTAGAGATGTGGAGCCATTTGAAAAAAAAATTTGAGATTCTAGAAGATTGCTTCTTTTTCTTTTATTGGCCCTATCAATTGATATTCTTTCCTTTCCTTATCATCTCCCTCAAGGGTCATTTTGGTGATGTTCATCGAGGAAGGATAAAGAGGACCCAGCTTGCTGTAGCAGTGAAGACGTGCAAAGAGACGGTTGACGCGGCAACCAGGAGGAAGTTCCTCCAAGAGGCTAATATTCTTAAACAGTACGACCACGTCAACATTGTCAAGCTCATTGGAGTCTGCACGGACAAGCATCCTATCTATATAGTCATGGAACTCGTGCCTGGTAAGGTTGTTTCTGTCACTACTTCTGTATTATCCTCATCTTCTCCTCCTCAGTCTCCATCATGCTTCTCTTCAACTTTACCTCATCTCTTCTTCCTCATCTTCTCCTCCTCTTCTCTCCTCTCATCATCATGTCCTTTTTTCTCTCTTTATTTTACTCTTTTTCTTCCTCCTTTTTCTCATGTTTTCTTTTCTTCCTCTCTTTGTTCTTCTTCATCTTCTTCTTTCACTGCCTCTTCATTATTTCTTCCTCCATTTTCCCTCCTGTACCTCTCAAAGGCAACTCCTCTTTCTCTCCCCCTTTCTTATGTCTTCTCCCCTCCCTCTCTTCCTACGTCTCTTATCTGATACAGTGTACATTTAAAATTATTTTGTTGAAATACCAAGCTAGCTATAGTATTCTGCTTGCAAATTTCTTTCTCATTCAGATGTTCATGAATACATTACCCCACAAGACTTTCAGTGATATTCATAGCAATATACCTATTTCAGTTAGATTAACATGAGAATTGTTTAACTCACGCTTTTTATTATAAGTCTAGTACTTAATAAAAATGGTACATTGCAATCAAGTTAACAGCAACTCACTTCAGATTACAACTTCATGGACATCGGGATTAATCCATTGTAGTTATGCGTGAACAAAATCACATACCACATGAATAAGGTATCAAACAGTTGTATGTTGACGATGGGACTTTCAACTAATCTACTTTTTCTGTGGTGTAGACACATTTTAAAACTCACTCGGAATATTAATTCACATTCTTTTCTTTTTTTCTTCTGTTACACCCCTCCCATCTTCTGTCACTCAGGTGGTGACCTGCTATCTTTCTTGAGGAATGATCAGAATGAACTATCCACCAAGCAACGTGTCAAGATGGGTGAAGATGCTGCCTCTGGGATGGCCTATCTGGAGTCTAAACAGTGTATACACAGGTCAGAGCCATACTAATGCAGCTTCCTTGAGGTTTAGAGGGTTGTAACAGTAGTGACATTGTAGGCCAAAGTACCCACTAGATTTAAGAATGGAAAAGCTGTATGAATGGTGAAAGTGCAGTGGTTCTGACTCTCATCCTTCAATCAGGGAGTTGTAGGTTTAATCTTATTTCAGGAATTAATTTCGTTCAGCAAGAAATTGATCCAGCTGACTTGAGGAGGTTTGGAGGATTTAAGTTATTATTATTATTTTTTTATTATTTTTATTTGGCATTTCAATAAAGATCAAGATACAAAGTAAATACATGAGTATAAAAGAGAAAAGTAACAAGGATGTCTACACTACCAGTCCAGGTTGCCTGGGAAAGGAAAAAAGTAAAACAAATTACTGTAGCATGCAGGGTTTCCACCCAGACCTGGACTTGTAAGGTGACATGCAAGAATAAAGCACATACATTTAATTTACATTGAACAGTAATAATTAGGCTAGAAATAACATTTTTTAAATTATATGTTGGAGAACAAGGAAATATATATTGAAAAAAAAATCGATGGCTAAACTTATGAGTAAAGTCATGAAAATTTGTATTTTATGGTACTTTACTGAATTTACCTTTTGGAACTTTCATATATTTAATGCAAGATGTGATTTGTTAAAAAATTTGTGTCATATTTTGATCATGTAGTGTGCGGTGGGCTTTATGACTAAACTTACATCTTATACCTGTCGTTTTACAGAGATTTGGCTGCTAGAAACTGCCTGGTAGGAAACAAGAATATAATTAAGATAAGTGACTTTGGTATGTCAAGAGAAGATGATGTCTACACGATACGTGAGGGCGCCATGAGGCAAATTCCTATCAAATGGACCGCTCCGGAGGCTATGAACTTTGGTGAGTTAATACAACTGGTGATCTTTCACTAAGAATTGAGTGTGGTTTAGAGTCATGCTTAAACGCCAACCCGCACACGATGTCAAACACATCCTCATTGACCTCATTTTTAACTCGTACTTGAATTTGGTTCCATGACGTTTGCCCCAGCGACAATTGCTCCAATTGAAAATCTGCATGTTATGCCAAACATAAAATCTAACCGCCAAACTAAATAAACCCTAATCCTTACCTTTGCACAATTCAGAATAAAACTCTACTACAATCCAAAGTCTAACCTGGTGCCCTCTGAGATATTAAGGCCAGAGTTATGTCCTGTCACCATCAAATTACTGCCTTGGTTATTGAATTCCATAGGCAGGGTGTTTTTCAAGTGTCAATATTTTAATGATCCTCTCCTCCTTCTCTTTTCTCTTGCAGGTAAATACACATCTATGTCTGATGTGTGGAGCTTTGGTATTCTCCTATGGGAGATATTCTCAAACGGGAGTACACCGTACCCTGGCATGACGAATAATGAAGCTAGGGAGAAAGTGCAGCAAGGTGTGTAGGATAAAATTATATGTGTTTGTATGATTCATTCACACATGAAGCAGGAAACTGTTTCCAGACACATCTCTGTAGGGTTCTTTCACACCTAAAGCAGGAAACTTACAGTTTGGAACATTTTTCAAGCAAATGCCTTTGTAGGGTTCATTCATGTTATATGAAGCAGGAATTTTTAAGCTTTTGATGTTCTGAAACAAGACTAATTTTAAATTTGGGGCAGAAAACTTGCAGTTTCTAATGTTTTCAAACACGTATCTCTGTAGGGTTCATTCATATATTAAACAGGAAATTTACAGTTTATGTTTTTCATACAGTGTAGATGGACAAGTGAGAACACACCACACATCTACAAAAGCAAAATATGTGGAAATTGTTTTATGAACATTGACCAATTGTTGTATCCACAATTTATTAAGATTAAACAGTGAGCTCACACCACAAAAACAAGAGTGAATTTCATGGAATTTAGAGCCCTGTGACAAAAGCATGCATTCTTGTTTTTAACTGTACTTTTGTCACTGCATTAGGCATAGGATTCACGCTTTGACTTAAAAGTGCAACAACTTTTATGTTATAGATCTTAATAATGATAATAATACCAGCATTCTTATAGAGTGCATATCACTGCCAAATGCATCCAAATGTGCCATTTGAAAAGTTCATTGAAAAAAAAAGTTGCTGGCAATCACAGCATTAACTTATTTAAAATACATCTAATACAAGTTTGCTTTTTAAAGTGGATTTAACACTTGGATGTAGCAGAAGTCCTTACCTATGATTGGGTGATATTCCAGGGAGTGAAGGGGGCAAAAGATTCAGTTGTTTGAACCTTTGTCTTTCTGTGGAGCATTATGGCCCAGTGGATAAGTCTCTGGACTTTGAAACAAAGGGTTGTGGGTTGAAATCCTAGCCATGGCATAGTTCCCTTCAGCAAGAAATTTATCTGAATTTTGCTGCACTCAACCCAGGTGAGGTGAATGGGTACCTGGCAGGAATTAATTCCTTGAAATATGTATGTGGCGTAATCTGAGTATTAAAGTCCTTTGTAAGTGCATAGAGACTATATAATTCATGTGATATGCGCCATACAAGATCTGTCTATTATTGAATATTATTATTATTTCTCCTGTTGCTAGGTTACCGTATGCCACCACCAGATAACACCCCTGATGAGGTTAGGATACTGATGGAGAATTGCTGGAAGATGGTGGATGAGGACCGGCCAAAGTTCAAAGACGCTCAGTCGACCCTCAAGAGGGCTTATAAGTCGGTGCGGTAATGGTACGCAACATCTGAGGGCGCCAAGCACATGTCCTCGATTTAGGATGTCTTATTGATTTTATCATATTCTTCCATGCACCTTAGGGGGTAGGGGATAATTTTTTTTTTAATGCATTGGCGATTCTCAAGAGAGTTTTTAAGTCAGGCCACAATTTCCTCATCTGTAGGGTGACCGTGTTTCGTTGATTTTGTCATATTTTGATTAAAAGAGATCGATTCTAGGAAGTTATTCACCTGAGGGGAGTGATGCAGGAAGGGAGGGAGGGTATTGCATGGGAAATTCTGAATAGATTTATTTTAGTAAAATGTCCTCTTTATTTTGTGTGTTTCATAGATTTCGTCAAATTTTCCTCATCAGGGGGCAATTCTTGGAATTTATGCACCTTAGAGATGGGGTGTAGAGAGGGGGTGGGGCTATTCTTAAAATGCATGGGGAATTTTCTAGAGCCAAACATATCAACTTCTCCAAAGTCTTTCTAACTATTCATCCAATCCACCCAACACTTCTGTTTAAGGTTATTTGTATTTCATGTCATAGAAACCGAATTCCTTTGATTTAGTTATCATCCACATCTTCATGAATATATTATAGTTTGAAACAAATATTTGACAATTAAACAGATCTACCCCATAATTTTTTTATAGAAATGGTATCCCACGACATCATTCTCGCATTACTCATATCAATTTTACAGAAAGGCATCTGATTTCAAGTATACATGGCTGGATATTAGCTTGGATTTGGCTCTCGTTTGAGTAATCAACCTTTTAATGAAAAATGAAATCATAATGACTGTGACTTTTGTGTATATCTGCTTTTAAATGTGCAGAAATTTGTCAGCATTTTGTTTACTCTTCCTGTCATTACAATCATAAAACAACTCACATTGATGATTTTTTTTTTCACTCTATATTTTTCCATTTGAATAAGAATCCTATGTACAATAAAAACATCTCCACAAATAACCAACTTGAGGAATTAATTTTCACTCTGTTTTTCTCCATTTTAATGGGAATGCTAATTTTTCATTTGAACGTTAAAATATCTTCCCTAGTTACCAACATGATGTTGTAAGATTGCGATTAAGGGAAAGACATTGTTGCTTAAAGCTATAAAAAAAACACATTGTTTTGAAGAAATAAATTCAACAACACCTTTATTCTTAAGACTTTGTTTGTTCTTCTGCTTTTTTCTTCATGGGGATAGCGGTAGGCTTAGGAGAAGGTGTTCGTTGGTTGTTTTGTAATAGCACTACACAATTATGTTTATATTTTGGGCAGTTGGTCTAATTTGCTATTCAAAATCTTTACTGGGGGAATCTGGTCTGGATATGCAGCCAAAAGTCTGTGGCATTGGATCGTGCACAGAGATTGAACCAGCAAGTTGTATTTGTGCTAGTCTTATGTCAAGACCCACTTCAAAGTTTCAGTCAGGGTCTGTGCCTACAGACTATATATAATCTCTTCTCCTTCCAGTATCAGAGATGTATGATTGCTTGGGATATGATTCCAAACGTATATATATATATATTCAAAAGAAAAATTATGCAATATAAATAGTTTATTTTGACAAATTAATCTGTAATTTTTTTATGTGAATAAATGCTTTATTGTTCACAACTGTAAATTAATCACAATGTACAGCTCACCTGAAGACAAAATGATAACTCTTTGAAAATGTCCAGTAGAATTATCCATGTTGCTCTTAGAAGACGAATAATGTATATTACATTGAAATACATTATATATATATTTTCTAGTACTGTGTAATTAGAATTTATGTTATTTCAAAGTTAATATTGGGAGCAATGAGATCTGCAAAAAAAATCAACTCATGAAAATTTATTTTCTGTGTATTCCTGATGAACTGGAATGCTAGAAAAATCTGATATTCAGACATTGTATATTGAAATCTAATCCTTCTTCTTATTTTCCATTTATAAAATGGATACTGATCTATCGGCTTATTAGACTAGATGAATTCCTTTACGTTTCTTTCATCTCCTCACAAAACCTTGTAATGGGGGCTAAGGAACTGACTATAAATCTAGAAGGGGAAATTATGAACTATATTACAGTATAAACTGATAGCACCCACCTGTATAGAAGGGTATCCTTTTTTATAAAAGGGGGAAGTCCATCAAGTTGGTTTGATTTTTTTTGTGACATACCAGAACTATAAAAAAAACGTGTCTCATTTAAACTAGCCTTATATCTCCAAATGATTCCTTCAGCAAAGGTTCACTAATTAAACATCATGATTTGTTGCAACTTGAGACCTGTCAATCTATTGCCAATGATGTATTTATGAATGTGATGTCCATGTAACATTGCTAAAAAAAGTTAATTTGAACTACGACAAATCCAGAAAAGATTGCATTATCAAACATGAATTGCTATGGTACGAGACATTCCTCACATTGACACATCTAATCTGAGCCACATCTGAATTGATTTTTCACAATGAAAAAGAATAGTTGATACATACATTACATGGACAACTTGTCATTTTTTACCCAACCGGATGGACCTGGATAAAAACCTTAAATATGATTTCCCTTGAGCAAATTTCAAAATATAGAAATATGTAGTAGAGAAACCTAGCCATGTAGACCCCTTTTCTAAAGTCTTTCATTGTTTAATAATCCAACTTATACAGCATCTGTATCCATGACACTGATTTAGACAGATGGTAAACTCGGAACATTAAGGCTCATGACATGATACATTCTTTTAAACATTCTAGTATGATATCAAATAGGAAGTGATATAATATCATTTCACAATGGGGATTTATGACAGCCTATATTCTTTTAAACCTTCTAGTATAATATCAAGTAGTAAGTGATATAATATAAGTTAGCAATGGGGGTTTATGACAAGCTATATTCTTTTAAACACTCCAGTACAATAGGAAATAATAAGTGATCATGTTGTATTATATATCAATATGGATTTCATATTACAGTCAGTTATTGAGTAATACACTTGGCCTGGCAGTTTGGTTATGTTTCTGTTCAAACATCTAAAGTGCCTTCGTGTTAACATTGTAGGATAGACATTTGTGTTGTATATCATTTCAACAGTGCATTAGATATTGTCTTTCCACGTACTTATATTTTCAACTCATTTAAAATATATGCCTTTAGTGTTTTTGTATTAAACTTTTCTAGAACAATCTGTGGTTACAATCATGCCTTTCACTCACACCATATATTGTAAATGTGTATGATTATGATAGCGTCATTATCATTGTATATAGAAAAAAAATACAGAAAATTGTATGTATGTACTAAATTTGCTATTTATAACGATTCCTACCATTTCTGACCATTTTTTTTTAAATGGTCGGTAGACAAAAGTTTGTACATTTTGGCTGTGTATCGTGTACATGTCATAAACTTTAATGTATGTATTGGAATGTAGAAATTTATATATTTTCAGCTGTATATAAGACATATAGAGCCTGTAAAGATTTGTTTTTCTAAAAGTTAGTAGCATTGTCTTCTCTTTTAGATCAGCCCTTTTCCTTGATTTAATTTCCTCACTATTGCATCATGTCTACACATGTGATAAGAAAAGATATATAAAAATTATATGCAGATTTATCTAGCGCTTAATAAATATGTTTTTAAGCATGAAATGATCAAAGTCCAATGATAGCACAAAGGCATTGTGAGGAAAAACATAGAAGTTTGGAGGCTGTAACAAAAATGACTTTAGTGAGTGAGAGAGAGAGAGAGAGAGAGGGAGAGATTGGAAGGAAGAATTAACCCCCCAAAAAACTTCCTTTTTTTTTAAATATTAATGGCTATCATGGTCCCAACATTTGCTCATTCAGTATAGGTCACCATAGTAACACAGAAATGCCATTTTGTCAAAATTGGATATAATATTTTAGGAAAATTTATCAATATCGTATTTGAATTTTGTCAATAATTCTCTTTCACAATACATTTCGTCCAAATGTAATCAAGAACACGTATTTCAATATAATTCCTGGAGATGTACACAGGGTTATGTGTATGTCACATGTGTAGTAATATTTGATTATAACAAATCAAATTTTTTTTTGTTTTTGCCTTTGCCATTACTCAGAATTTTTTGCAACCTTTTATTTCTTCTGACACCGTGTGGAATAGGTGTCATGAATGACATATTTGTACATATTTGGTTCATCCTGAATATCAAATTATTTTGTATATTTGTGGTCATGAAACTTAAAGGGATCGTTTAACTTTGTAAGCAGGTGATTTAAAAAATTCTCAAACTGAGACGAAACATGTGTATGAGTGCCTGTATTTGTCCTCAAAAACCCTGAAACAGACTTCAATATAGGATGAAAAACTCTAATTTAGATACAAGTAGCAATTTATTAGTTTGATTTTGAGAACCGTCTAGTAGACAGGCTCAGCTTATGACCAGTTTTCTCCAATTCAAAAAGTCCGTTGGCTATGTTGACTGCCTTCTGCTGTGTGTATCTCCTATACACACGCTATTAGCTGCACTGTACATTCAGTGTATACCTTGTATACACTGTATGTAGGTCATGCTGTGTTCATCTGTGTTGTGTTGCACAGATTCGCTTTCCAGACATAGTCATTGAAACCAACTCCCAATTATTTTCAAACTTTGTTTACATCTCCAAGGTTTTAAAATTGATCCTGTAATAAGAATACTTTGAAACTTTTGGATGGTATTTTTACACTATAAGCCTAATGTTTAGCCCATTTTCAAGAACCAAAATGAGAATTTTTTAAAATCAAACAAAGTGAAATGATCACTTTAAGTAACTTTGCATTTATTGAAATATTAATCATTCCTTTGTCTTCCGTTATATCTTTCACAAAGGTTTTGCTTTACAATTTCTTGTAATTTAAAAACTTTATATACCAAATACATTTGGAACCAAAAGCAAATTTTCATTTGAATGCAATGATCAAATTCTATTTTAAGTATCTAATATTTTGCTTTATTCTGATTCTCGTTTAAATGTAAGAGTAACAATGCATAGACATTTATTTTCTTTTAAAGATGAATATGGTGCTTTATGTCTTGAAATTTTGTTGGAAACATCTCAAACCTTTCTATAGTTTGCTTTCTATGATCAGTCTATTTTCCATGAGAAAGAACTACCGCTATAAAGATGCAGAGAATTGATGAGGAGTAGGCGTCCACAAGCTATAAAAAAAGTTTATTTGGAAATGTTAAAATGGTAAGTTTGTGGTTGATTAAATTTGTGATGTATTTTCTGCCCCCTTCCTGCCAGGGCAAGGGTATGACATAGATAATCACACTATTTGATATGAAATTCTGTCATACACCCTGTATCTGAGTCAGATTGAAAGAGCTTCAACTTACATAGATATTTTGGCTCTCTTTTATTAAATGACTAGAATTACAACCCCAAAATCATGAAAGGGGTTCTTCTGAAAATCCTCCATTGATCTTCTTTTTTTTATGGTTAAATGGGATCTAAAAAATGCACAAAATTGTTAGCTGCAAATGATTTAAAATGTTTAAAATCCTGGGAGGGCAGATTGAAGTGGATAGAAATAGAAGTTAAATGGAAAGGCAAGCAAGTGGAGGTGGGGAAGTACAGTATTCTTTTCAGAATGAGCGTAGTGTTAACCAGAATGAGTGGAAAGCTGAGTAGAAGAAAGGGTGAGAGGCTTTAGTAGAAGGATTGATTAGATTAGAGAAGGCTGGCTTGAGACTGCGAATGGATGTAAATGCAAACCACCCCAGGCTGACCTAATGCAACAGTGACACAAAACTGACTAGAGACAGACAAAACTATTATGTTATCACTGACCTATCAGCGGTCAGTTTGGAGTTGGCTTTATTGGTTTGACTGTAGGATAATGATAATAATAAAAGATTGATTTATTAAGTGCATAACAGATATTACCTCTCTCTATTTGAGAGGTACTAGGTGTTAACACACCCAAACCTCTTACCGGGACACTTTCACTCTTAAGGGTCAAGTAGAGTATGAAAAATAGGCTGTAACTGGGGACTTTGTAATCCCTGATTCTTTGTGAAGTATAGATAAGGTGAGATCTTCCCTATAGATTGCCTTTGGTTGTTATACTTCGATAATTTTGAAGAAATCTTTGTTATTTATCACTATGCATTTTAAGTGTACGTGGGTGTGTCTGAGAAATGCTTCCTACAACAGGGCTTTACATGTATAACAATTGTGTTACTGTAATATTCTATTAAATATTATTGTTTATGAAATGTTACTTTTGTACTTTGTTTCTGTAATTATTCTAACAATAGGACCTGTTTTGGACACATTTGAATTTCTCATCCAAATCTATTTTGCTAAATTATCTGTACATTTGTGTTTAGGCAAGAAATAAAGTGACAAAGACAAATAAAGACATAATAATGCAAAGTCATTGATTGATTGATTAATCAGTTGATTGTTCAAAATGAAAGATAATGGCTATCAATCAAGGCAGTTAATGCATCCTGAAAAAGAAAAAAAAAATAAAAACAAACCCCTTTGCTTGAATAGCGCATATCAATAATTGATGGTAAATAAGCTGAAAACAAGTTTCTATTTGATTTTCCTAATTTGTCAAGAAATTTTCAGCTAACGTGCCTTGTTTGTATTGGTAAATGTGATAAAAATATTATTCATTTTTTGTAAAAAGTATACCTAACACAATGTGCTGCATTGAAATCATTTAATTGATCTTTCAAAACAATACAATGATTATATATTTTTGCCTAATCAAATTTATTATTATAAATCATCTTGTACGAGAAATAATTTTATGACTTTGCTGTATATATACATATAAATCATGTGCTCGAATAAGATGTATAGATTACTAATAAATAATTTTAAATTTTGTTTATTGTATTGTCATAATCTGTAATAAACCAATTAGCAAATTGGCAAATAACTTTTGTAATCACTGATTCTTTTTGCTTCAAGTTGTAGTTGACGATGTTTCATTCCAAATGAATAAATGGCAAATATATTATGTAACTGAAAATTTGATTTTTTTTCCCTTTCTTTGCATGTGTTTGGTGTGTGGGTGAGGGACTGTGTATATGTGTAGGTCAAGGATGATGGAAATATGAAGGGTGCGACTGCGAATGTGTTAGGGTGTGTTTGTGTGTTTATTTCTTATTTTGTGGGTGTATTGTACGGGTGTTTACTTTGTTTGAGTTTTGGGTGTTTAGTGTGGGTGCTTATTTGTTTGAGTGTGGGGTGTTTTTTGTGTGGTTGAAAGGGAAAGTGGTAGCGGTAGTTTTGAAGTGTTGGAATGATTATCTTCTTGTTTAACTTGCTTATTATGGATGGTCCGGACTGAAAATATTTGTACTAAATAAAAAGAATAAAATTCACGGAGCAACATGCTAAACATTTCATCGAAATCGGATAACAAATAGCGAAATTATTGAATTTTAAAGTTTATCAATATTTTGTGAGAACAGTTATATGCACATCATCATGAATATTAATTATGTGAGCTGGCGATGTCGCATCCCCCACTCTCCTTTTTTATTATGAAATCATAAATGTTCTATTTTGTCAATACATGATAAATACGTGCGGCAATAAATAAATAATGCATATCATTTGTCAATCCAATTTTTTTAGTTTCTTGAAAGAAAAATGATGAATAAACCTAAATTTTCACATAATAAAATTGAAAAAAAAGTAAGTGCGGATAATGACATCAACCCACCTAAAAAAAAATTAAATAAAAGCATGCCTAGAACTGTTTGTCCGGAATAATGCAAATCTTTGATATTCAATAACTTTGTAATTTGTTATCCAATTTTGATCAAATTTTCAGCCATTTGCTTTGTGAATTTTACGCTATTCATTGAGACATAAACATCTCGAGCGTGAACCATTCCTTTAAAAATAATTTGGTTTTGAATATTAAAGTAAATGAATGTTTTAAACGAAACTGAGAAAAACGTGTAGATTGAGTTGAATATTCTATCTGTAGACATTCCCTCTTTGGGTGCGGAAGTATTTAGCATTCATTCTAATTTCCTTTTATATCCTCATTTTATTTTTTCAAGCAATCTGCTTATGATGACAATCCTCCTGCAAATTGTGAATATCATATAGTTAATCATTTTTGTCTAGAATTATCTTTTTAGTACTCTTTATTTATGATTCATGCCAAATATGCTAACATATTATGTTTATTATGCTATGAAAAATGTATACGAATGTTATGGATGCAGACGAAAATAATAAATCAAATCAAACAAATTATAATTAAAATGTTTGGACCTACTCGTTATACCCCCTCACTTTATCTTCAAGAAGCCCACATCTGCCCTGACTTTGTGTGACTTTTTATTTAAATTCAGGCCGTGTTTTTCACATCCGATCAACCGTTTCCAATGCAATGATTTTAACAACCTACCTGATGGACTGCCACTCAGAAGAGTCTACTACATAGATAATAAATGCTGTATTTATAAGCATTACAGATTCTCATCATAATTATGGGAGTTATTCTTAATTGATAGCATAATTGCACTCATTGGACACTTCCTTTGTTGTTGTGGCCATTCAGTTGATACATAATAATTCATCCAGCTCGATATTGATTCTATTTTGAATTCGACCCACTTTCTCTATATACCACAAAATCGATGAGCATGTGTATTTTCCCAATAACAAACGTAGCTCCATAGATATGATCGATAATAGGTTGTAAATTTTCATTATTTCAATGAATAATACAGATTACTACAAAACAAAATTAACAATCCTTTTCACATATTTGTATTCATTCTAGAATCTAGAATATACATATACTATTCTGTTCATGAAACTATGGTTTGCATAAAGGTAAAACGGTGTATTAAAGAGTACCCTACATTTTTTGTATGAAACTATTCTTCTCAAACTTCATTTTGGCATAAACGGCAGAATTTTTATCTGACTAGTTAAATGTTTACGTCCACATGTTCTTTATCGGACAAAACTTACGTAAATGAATTTGGGTTCAGGAATTTTCAAGGTTTGCATTAGCTCCAAAATTTATTTAAAGGAGCCCCTATCTTTTGAAATTTCAGCTCAATACATCACCACTCCCCCCTCTGCACGGATTTGATTCACGCCACAGTTATGCTGAATATATGAGTCAATTGAATTACATACTAGATCTATTTGGATGTAATAGAACCGTTTTAACTTCAGTAACTCCGCTCATTTGTAATCCCCTTGTTTATATTGACAGTTTTTTATTATTATATGGGCAATTTCTGAATCTATAAAGATGGAAATAACGAATATATTTCCTATGTTTTAAAAGGGTTAATAAAATGAGTAATCGCAATTTTCTCTTTATTAGCGCATTTTTCTGAGATCTTGGAAAATGACTTACATTCGAACTTACTAAATGTGTTCTTTTGTTTAGCTGTCTATTTAGTTATGAATAAACACAGTGCAATGAATATACTCGTATCCGAAATAATTTTAGAAACCATAAATGTTTAATGATCCCTATATCATCATGAACATGATTATGAAAGCATATAATATTATAGGAAAATATATGTACGTGAAAACACTACGAAAGTTTGGGCACAAAACTCTTGAAGAATATTTACATATACAGTATATATACTATATACAATGTCACATGCTAATATCATTAGTATCTTTTTATTATCATAAATATTATGTTCATACAATATACTTAAAGGTGCCACCTAAGGATCGGCTAATCTTGAAATAATCATCTGTTGAATGATTGCGTAACCTGACTTTCGTAAACACGTGCAATAGTATATGACGCTGTATCTAAAGTTTGAAAAAAAGGAGGAAGGCCCAATGGCGTTTTAAAAAACCAAAGAGAACAATTACTTGAATATATATCTTTTGCAAAAATCAGGCTTTCATTTTTAGAAATATACCTGGCGTCTTGTGGTCTAATGGTTAGACCCTTGGACTCTTGATTGAAAGGTTGTGAATTCAAATGCCAGCTCTGCCATTTAACAACAAAAAAAAAAAAGGCCCGAGAGTAATTTATGTCGTCCATAACTATCAGCCACTATGACTGATTAACGTCCACGTTAAAGGACAGGTCCACCCCAACAAAAACTTGATTTGAATAAAAAGAGAAAAATTCAACAAGCATAACACTGAAAATTTCATCAAAAACGGATGTAAAATAAGAAAGTTATGGCATTTTAAAGTTTCGCTTATTTTCAACAAAATAGTTATATGAACGAGCCAGTTACATCTAAACGAGAGAGTTGATGACATCACTCACTCACTATTTCTTTTGTATTTTATTATATGAAATATGAAATTATTTTTATTTTCTCGTCATTGTCATGTGAAATGAAGTTTCATTCCTCCCTGAACACGTGGAATTCCATTATTTTAACATTTTGTGCTTCAGGCAAGGAGGTCCTAATCGTCAAATTCATAAAAATTGAAATATTGTATAATTCAAACAATAAAAAAACAAAATAAATAGTGAGTGACATCATCGACTCTTTCATTTGGATGTAACTGGCTCGTTCATATAACTATTTTTCTAAGATAAGCGAAAATTTGAAATGTCATAACTTTCTTATTTTACATCAGATTTTGATGAAATCTTCAGCATTGTGCTCGTCTGATTTTTCTCTATTGATTCAAATCAACATTTTTCTGAGGTGGACTTGACCTTTAATGTTTCATAATTGATTACGTTGATGCGGCTGAAGGTTGATTTGCATGCCGAGTTCTACGGGAGTTACCTCAACAGAAACAGAATCTTGTAAATCTAAAAATGACTCGATGGATTAGCTTCGATTATATTGGATTAGGACTTTGCTAAAATATCATTGGGCAATTATTGCATCATTCTCGACAATTCGTGGGCTATTTTGGATGTTCCTCTAACGGTGGATCTAACCGTTTGAAGTTTTTACGAAAGTCAGGTTGCGCAATTACCAGATCTCCAAGTTTGCAGTAAGCCCGTAATGGTCTAATAATCTTCTCGTCACCCCATCTGACAAGTCCTTTTAGGTTTTATTTATTTATTTATTGCCACAATTTATTAGCAAACGAGGTGGGCCATCACTAGCTACTTAACGTGCCTAATTTGATTTATGAAAGAGAGCGTATAAGTCTGGACAACGTGTCATTTCACTGTCTCAAGCAGGTGACGAGTAATATCGGTCATGTCTCACTCTGATTGTTGACTCGATCTCAATGGTGCGGTGTCTTCTGTCTTCGCCATCACATGTGACAAGAACAGTTCATGTTTCCTTCGAGTATGGGCGGCATCTCAACATTTCTCAAGATGGTTTATCAGTCTGTGCGGCTTCTTTCATTTATTCGCCATAACGCTTTACGAGTGTGGGTGGCTTATTGTATCATCTCGGCATCATAGATGACCAGTATACCATACCCTATGAAGTTTGACGAGTCTGGATGATGTTTGTATTAAATTAATATTCCTATCATTAACCTTGATGATTATGTTTTAAAGTCTCTTTGTTACTGCAATTGTGCCTACCTGAGATGTATATTGATATAATGTAATATTTTACTGGGAACTAATTCCTTAACATTGTTGTCATACAATATGTGATAGGAATGGATGACGTAAAACTATATTTCCCCTGCAACGGGAGGAAATCTGTTGGGCGTCATTATTTTCATAGCGTTGTCAGATCATTCTCATCACCGCGGTTGACAAGAAAAAAAAATCTGGTTAGAGTTTCACCTCTGTCTCATCATCATCATCGTTAACTAAGTAGGGGAAGGCGGGGTAAGTTGTGACAGTTTTTGCTTTTTGCATGTTAGAATTGATATGATTAATAATCTTGTCGAAATAAGTACCTTGCCTTGAAATTTAATTCTTCTGAAATATTTTCCACCTATATATAACTTTCTATCCCCACACTGAAAGTCATCGTGACCTTTGAAAAAAACGATGTCAAATGGCTCAACTTGCCCCATATATGGGGTAAGTTTGAGCCACCTTCTGGGGTAAGTTGAGCCACAAAAACTATGTACAAAATGTATGAGGGGAGAACCAGCATGTCAATTTTTTGTTTAAAGTTTTTTCACTTGTTAATTCTCTATAAATACTAACATCCTTTAAAAGGAAAAGAGCGGTCATGTAAATTTGCTCCTTTCAGCAAGCATTTCAATCGATTTTTATGGTTTGTTTGTTTTTTTAAGATACATTACCATAGGAATTACCATGGCTCAACTTGCCCCATGCTGTTTGGCTCAACTTACCCCAGTCCGAACTTAGTGCGATAATTTTGTATCCACACATTTATTATGCATCCATCATATAAAAGACTATGACAAGAATGAAGATCCATACCTGGACTAATAATGTTGTTTTCATGTCTTTATTATATCTAAAGACCTGTGTATTTATAAAGCACTTATTTATTTCACACTCGTTTTTACTTTTTTGGCTGAAATTCATATTTTTACCTTTAAAAAACTACTTTTTGTTTCAAAGTTGAAAACAATGTGGTGGGGTTAGGGGTTATGCTATGGGTCATCAATACATGACACCACCACAATGTCTGACTCAATCATTATTGGCCTGGGGCTGGTGGCTCAACTTGCCCCTATGCTCAACTTACCCCGCCTTCCCCTATAGATGGCGTCCCTCCTTTTTATTGTCAACACCTGTGCTGAGATTTATATATATTCTATTGTCTCATTTCATACTAAAAGTTCGAGCCGCCTCAATATTTCAGCTAATACATCTGAAGCTATTTTTATGACTTCCTCACCTAAGTAGATGTTTCTGAGTGGTATTGAAATAATGTAACTGACTACACAAGCCTCCATGTACATGTATATAAAAATCGAAATTGCTTTTGTTGTCTTTGATATACCATTCTATATGCATTAAACTACAGGTTCAAAATGTATCCCTCATAACGGCAAGATAAATATATTGAATAATCAAATTAATTTACTCGCGGTGTCCATTCGCAAAGTGCTATAGCTGCCGAGTAACAGTACTCGGCCCTGTACTTCTGTGTGGTGAGGTTGAGGACCATGCACCGACGACCATTTTTCCTCGTTCACCGGTGTCCCAATCTGAATGAAAACAAATATTTGGGTGGGAAATAAAAAAAAATATATATAAATATATATATAGTGTGTGTGTGTGTGTGTGTATATATAACGGCCATAAGTTATCGGTTGTGGCACCGTCGAGCACTTTCGAAAACTCATACAATACGTGGGAGGATGGGTATTTGGGACTCGTCGTCCCTTATAATCAGAAGAAAATTAATGTACAAAATTGAGCAATGGGTTAACATTATCAGATGCCTATGATTATTAGGAGAAACTTAGACCATGGCTTACTTTTTTTTAAATAATAATAATATGCTGTATGGGTTAGTAGTTTATCTATGAGCCGTTCTGGGAAGAGTGCGATATAAAAACTGGCAATTATTATTATTACTATTATTACTATTATTACTATCATTATCATTATTATTATTATTATTATTATCATTATTATTATCATTATTATAATTATTATCATTATCATTATTATTATCATTATCATTATTATTATTATTATTATTATTATTATTATTACTATCATTATTATTATTATTTATATTTTATTATTATTATCATTATTATTATTATTATTATTATAATTATTATCATTATTATTATCATTATTATTATTATTATTATTATTATTATTATTATTACTATCATTATTATTATATTATTATTATTATTTACAAGAATCCAGAATACGAAAATAGTATTTCTATTTAAGGAATGAGAATCATATCTGTTTGATTCCCTTGGAATATAATTCCGCTAGGATCATCCCTGCCGAAACTTTTCTGTGGAATTTTATTTCCATTATCAAATACAAAGGAAAAGGTCAGCATTTTTACATTATCGACTCATGTAATTTATAATCATGAAGCTTGTATGTATGAAGATATTTGATAATTATGAGCCCCGAGGGGGGCACTTCCACTGACGAGTGGATACCATGCGCGACCATGGGGTCTCGAAAAGCACCCTAAACACGTATTTTCCATATTCTGAAAATACACCCCTGGGGTGACAAGTATTGGCGTGTGAGACCCTATCCCTTAACAAGTATTGGAAACAAAACGATACTATTGGCAATTATTCCCTGAATTGAACCCCTAAACAAGTACAGCGATATTTCAATCGGTCGTCGGTTTTAACTTTACCTACATCATTGGGTTTAGTACAGCTGGTCCACCTCCCACACTTCACGCCGCAATCGTACTCTAAACACGTACGTAGTATTGACTCTTGGGGCAAAAAGTACATCCTTTATAAAATATTTTAATCTAGATTTTTTTATACCCTCGCAAATTTGACCCTAAACACGTAGCTTTCCTAGCAAAAATAGATACCCTTTTTTTCATTATTTTAGTGCTTTTGACACCCTTATTACGCTACGTGCCCTATCTTGATAAAGACATCCTTTTTACGTGTTTTTTTTATTGGTCGCGCATGGTATCCACTCGTCAATGTAAGTGCCCCCCCCCCGGTTATGAGCTTCATACAAAAAAAAATAAGCGTGACACGAGGGAAATGTCATCATCAACCAACCAATTACATATTCATGACATATCTGTTTTCACAAAATACTCCCAAAATTTAAAACTCGGAAACTTCATTAGTCTTCATTAGATTTTGATGAAATTACAGCGTTTTGCTCTTTGATTCTAACTGTTTATTTGGATGTTATCATTTCAAGCTTCGATTACACCGTTATATTGACTTGACATTACATTGGCAAAAATAATACAAATACTTATAATATAATCAACAAGAAAAATAGCCAAAATTGTAATCATAATTATCATTATAATACTAGTAATGATAAGAATAATAAATACTACTCATGATAAGAATAACAATAACAATGATGTTAATAAAATAATGTCTAATTGATCACGTAGCGTTATAGAGAACTGAATGTGCTATGGCCTTACCCCAGTAGCCTTCATCAATATTGTCGTTGCTTGAATATCGGTAATCACTGTTATAGCAGTAAAACCCATGTTCGGGGTCGCCGGACAGATACTTAGGACAACCGATCCAGAGCGATGACCCAGAAGGAATTGCCGTCTCCGAAATGAAATCGATGATAACTCTTTTCTCCGCGTCGTCGGTCAGTTCGATCAGCCCAGGATCGTATCCCGATGGCTGATGGCCGAACAGTCCAGTACAAGCATCTCGGGCATTTTCGAATGCCATCGGGGTGAACGCGCTAGAAGAGAAGCCGTACTCTTTACCTTGGTAGCTTGGTGGTGCTGAATGTGAAAGAAATGTAAAGTTATGAAGATATCGTAAGGATGAAGAATTTTTAGCTTCTCTAGAATTCAACACCATTTTCTGTCACTTCTCGGTCTACAAGGGATATAATCTAGCGAACTCTCAATATGAAATTAATCAGAAAACCTTTTTAATATGGCATTGGTGTTGAATAAAGAGATTATTTCGCAACAAATTCAGATTTTGAATTGCCTGTGATGATCTCATAACATGATATTTTCAGAGGGGGTTTCAATTCATAAACCGTCTTGACAGTGATTTTTAATGACAAAGTTGTTCTCAGCCATTGAAATGCAACAATCAGTGGGTTTTAACAGTATGACCGTGACAGTCACTTATGAATATCGCTTCGTGAAACACTCCTCCAGGATCTGGAAAAGGAATACTTACTGGTTGACGGGTCGGTAGGAGAACCAGTTGACGGGTCGGTAGGAGAACCGGTTGACGGGTCGGTAGGAGGACCGGTTGACGGGTCGGTAGGAGGACCGGTTGACGGGTCGGTAGGAGGACCGGTTGACGGGTCGGTAGGAGGTCCGGTTGACGGATCGGTAGGAGAACCGGTTGACGAATCTGTAGGATTACAAGTTGAATCAGTAGGACTACAAGTTGGCACGTCGGCAGTGTTGATACCAGTTGGGACGTCGGGAGTCGAGGTTGTCATCAAAGATGTAGAAGCCGAAAACTCCGCCGATGGAGTGGTGAAGGTAACGGAAGGAGATGTCTGCGATGTCACTGAAACAGATGATGCAGGATAAAGAGAAAGTAGATATACATTAAAATGAATGAATTAAATTTCAAGGAACGCCTGTCGTGTTAGTATAGTAGAAGCCCGTGTCAGAGTCTCAAATTAATTCCTCACCAATGCTCCCTCATTATCCCACTCTCCACTTCTTCTCCCTCTCCAAAGCTGTCATCACTATGGTTATCGCTGTGATAAATCGGATGAGGGTTTTCATGCGAATTACGGCGGATAGAGCTGGTTTTCAGTTTCTGGGATATGTTTTATGATGATTTCAATGTCTTACGCAAGTGATTGGGGATGCCTCTGAGGCACATGTCCCTCTTTTGCCCCAGACCAACGGTATACCTGCCCTTTAAGAAGAATTGCCTCCCCTTTTATGTGATAAAAGTAGTGAGCGCCTTACCCCCCCCTTCCTCTCAGGATAGATCTGCCTTGTCATTTGAAATGCTGGATCTACCCTATTTGATTAGTAGTGATTAAACACAAAACAATAATAACAAATAGATTAACAAATCATTCAATAAATTAACAAATGTATAACTAAATAAGTAGATTCATAAATAAATGAATAAATAAATAAACAAATACATACATACATACAAACATAATACATACATAAATACAGTAAATAAAAAACATCGTCAATGCGAACATCATGGCCTAATAGAGGTAACATACCGTGTTGGCAGTTGGACCCATAAGTTCCGTGCATGCATTGACATCTGTAACTCGATCTTGTCTCCATACAAGTTCCTCCATGAAGACAGGGTGAAGATGTGCAATCTACGCCACAAGTGGATTGGAATGGAATAGAATGAATGGGGTGGATTGAAATGAAATTTAATCAAATAAATGGAATGGTTTTGAAATGAATGGTACTGAACAGAATTGAACAGAATAGAATACAATGGGGAAGAGTGGTGAGGAGCAATTTGAATGGAATGAATTGGATTGGAGAAAAATGAAACAGAGTAGATTCAAAGAGGATTGGGTTGTATGGTTTGAATAGAAGTGGATTGAATATGATATAATGGATTGCAAATTTGGTGGATTGAATTTAAATCCAATGGAAACCACCATAATAGTGAAAAGGAGTGGAAATGAATCATGTGGAATGAAATAGGATAGAATGAAATGGATAGCATTGGAATATTGAAATTTAATTGAAAGAAAGTAAATCAAATCAAATGGAACGAAATATCGAATCGAGTGGAAAAGAACAGCATTAAGATGTAAAAATAGAAAATAAGTAAAGAGAGTGTAGATAGGAGAAGTATGGATTTAACAGGAAGGGAATATATAGGGAAATAGGGAAGTAAAGGGGGTATGAAAGAGAAAGAAAGCGGAGAATGGCGAAAGAGAAGAGAGAGAAAGAGAGAACAGAGTGACACTTTGTACCGTGTCTGAAGTAATTAATAATCATGATAATTATCATCTTTTCGCTCATTTAGTGAATGAAAAACTCACCATCCGTTACGAGCAATAACCTTAATTAAAGGTTTCAAAGGGGTTATTCTTCCTGTGTTATACATGCTGTGTAACCTTGGGTACCATTCACATTGTACTTGAATTTTGACTGACGCTTGTTCACTTTTCTATACATAATCTCAATCATCAGTGACAGTCGTGAGGTAATCTGACAGCCAAAAATTGCGCAAAAAACACTACAAACACTGCACATTTCATTCTACGACCGTCATGAGAAAAACAAATCATAATTATGAAAAAATATTCTCATCACGTATTTTATTATCTTCCCGACTTTCAGAGAGAAGAGGGGCAAAGCAGATAAAAATCCATTATATTACAAGAACCACTGTCAGGGATTTAAACCTCACGTTGAGTCAAACGTCCTCTCTAGCTAACACCTATTGTCATAATTATTCATAAATACTATGAGGTACAAACTTATACACTAAGTTATACATGTATTTGAGAATACTGCTTGTGGGGAGAAGGGAACCACATCACACTAATATTGATTTGCTTTTTAACATTTTCTTTTTCAACGTTCGTAAGTTATCTAAATTGTACTAACCATAATCTATACCTATCAAAAGTAACGGACAAATTTCTCCACCAATCAGTCGATGGTCCCTTTTTTTAGTGAGGGGCACAGTACTCGATGCATCACTCTAACAAAGATTAATACTTTAAATTTCACGATTATATGATATATGTTTTTTTTCAATGAAATCTTTCGACAGCATCTGTCGTTAACAATCGACAAGTTTGTCTCTTTCAATTCACCTTCACTCTACCTCTTATGGTCTTTCTCAGTTTCTATTGTCCCGGTGTAACATAATTCTAAGCCGACTACCAAATTTTCGTAACTTCAAACCCTGGTATGAATGAGATCATTAGATTTCACTTAAATTGACACGAAACGCACTCGCAATCAGTACAGTTGCTTCACTCTCTCGGTAATTAATATACAGGGTGATTTCAAGTTCAATGTTGACCTATTAGTGTTGGTGTTAGGTCATTTTTTAAAACGAGATTAAACCCCAAACATAAAATGAAGATGGTCCTGAAAAGTCGCTCACTATAGTTTGTGAGATGTCAATAAGATGGTCTGGATCAGTTGTACAAACTCAGAATAGGTTTTGGAGTTAGGGGAAGCAATCCAAATTCCAACACCAACACTGATGCCGACACCGGACTTGAAATCACCCACTGTCTATAACCAAGAAAATGATGTAGACCCATTCTTGTATCTCTTCGAAAAATGCATGTCCGAAGTTGGTCATTCTCTTTAGATGTGTGGGTGGGTGTGTATGTCAGTGTTTGTCTCTCCCTCTCGATCCCCTTATTTTGTCTGTTTCACTTACTATATTGTCATCCCAACTCCTTCCTTCACCATTTTCTCTTTGTTTGTGTTATGTTTCCCCATCTGTACCACAGGAACGATGTATGCTCAGTCGCTCGCTCACTGACACACACAAACAGTATCCCCGCCCACACAACATTTCCGATTTTAAACGGTTAATGTTATTGTTCTCCATTCATCAAATTAATTAGAAAATACATGCTAACGTCATGCCCGAAGAAAAAAAATATATAAAAGAAAAGCCTATTCAGGTTTTACGAACGTAATTAAAAGACCATGTAGTGACGTATACCTACATCGGAGATATGCAAAAATATATTGTATGAAAAGAAAGAAAGATTACAAGCAGTTTGACCAAAAAGCAGGATGACACATTTTTGGTTAAAAACTATGGAAGCTTAAAAGTGCCACCGAGATGTTGAGATAATTATCTCGGGAAGTCGACATCTTGATAGCAAAATATAAGATGACGAGATCCTGGATCTCATCATGTTGACATCTTTTAGAAGAGATGATGAGATGACGAGATCCTGGATCTCATCATGTCAACATCTTTTAGAAGAGATGTTGAGATGACGAGATCCTGGATCTCATCATGTCGACATCTTTTAGAAGAGATGATGAGATGACAAGATCCTGGATCTCATCATGTCAACATCTTTTAGAACAGATGATGAGATGACAAGATCCCGGATCTCATCATGTCAACATCTTTTAGAAGAGATGTTGAGATGACAAGATCCCGGATCTCATCATGTTGACATCTTGTAGAAAAGATGATGAGATGATCTTGTCATCTCAACATCTCTTCTTAAGATGTTGACATGATGAGATCCAGGATCTTGTCATCTCATCATCTCTTCTACAAGATGTCAACATGATGAGATCCAGGATCTTGTCATCTCATCATCTCTTCTACAAGATGTCAACATGATGAGATCCGGGATCTTGTCATCTCAACATCTCTTCTAAAAGATGTTGACATGATGAGATCCGGGATCTTGTCATCTCATCATCTCTTCTAAAAGATGTTGACATGATGAGATCCAGGATCTTGTCATCTCATCATCTCTTCTAAAAGATGTCGACATGATGAGATCCAGGATCTCGTCATCTTATCTTTTGCTATCAAGATGTCGACTTCCCGAGATAATTATCTCAACATCTCGGTGGCACTTTTAAGCTTCCAAAAAAACACTCAATTAAATGTGAAAAATGTTGTAATTGTAATAATACGATTGACGTACAAGTCGAATGCATTTATTAATTGTTTATTTGGGTTTTATCAATATCATCAGGGGGGGGGGTCACATTTCCACCGATATCTATCACTGTGTGTTTAACAAATGTTCAATGTTGAAAGAACCAAAATAATCATATATATTTGTTCTCTTATTTAAGTAACAACAATTCTATTGGATATAATATGCCATGTAATTTATTTCTATTATTTTGTGTGAAAATTAATGGGTAAATACACATTTCCTCAAGGTAGGACTATCAGAAGGCAGTTTCAAAATATATTTGTAATCACAAAATTACCAATATTACCATGCATGACGACAATCCTGAGACGGCAACAGGTACTCACCAGGTCGCCTACAGATATAGTAACCACTTTGTGTGGGACTATCGCAGAAGGCACTGGTTTTCGGGGCCTGGACCCACTTCTGGACCAGTAGGACCGACTTTCCGTCATCCGTTTCGATAGTGATTGACGGGTTGCATTTTGGTGGGTCGTAGACACATGTAGTGGCAACTAGAATTTATGAGAACAAGGTGTACATGTTTAGTCACTTCTATATTGCTTTCGATCCTTTGCGCAGCCATACGTTATAAATATTTTGCTTACTAAGCAAAATTTAAAAAACGCAAGAATACGGCCCACAACCATACAGACCCACTTAAATTTACACTGACACTCATTTCTTTGTCATTTTCTAAAATAATGCATTAGTTATATCTCATTAAACACAAATTATTTCTGCTTTTGAAACACTCATGCACGTATTATGTGCACGCCAGCACGCACCACCGTGCACACACACAACCGTGCACACAAGCACCAAACTGCGTCTGTGTCTCAAGCACACATCGCATAACCACCCACCTCTCTCTATCTCCACTCTGCATTTACACACACACAATCATGTACATTTTCCAAATGTACAGCTCTACCAGATATCTATTCCACACTCACACACACTCTGTATCTATACAGCACACACACAGACAAACACTTGCACCCATGAAAATAGCCATATCTCTTTCACACACACACACACCCACACATTCTTTATCTATCACACACAGTTACACATACACCCAAACGACTTCTCTCTCTCTACAGTGCGTATCAAAAAAAAGTTTACACTTTGGAAAAGTCCTGGGAATTAAAAAATACACAACACGTGGGTAATTTTTTCACATATAATCTTGGGTTTGGGTCTCATCTATCCAACGAAAGTAAAAATTTTGTCAGAATGTTACACTTGAGTGAGCACTGTCCATTTCTGTAAAGCTCGCAGAAATCTGATTGCGCAGAAATGCTGGTTTTCATGCTGTGTCAAGTCGAAAGGACGAAATCAAACTGACAGTACGGAAGATTTATCATACATTTCCCTTGCACTTTTAGTCAATTGGAGTAAAACGGATACATTCAAGCATTTTGTGACAATTTTGCCACCCAAACTGAAATTTCAACACTCAATAAGCACAACCTTTACCCTATTTATGCCAGCTGGATCTGAGGACATAACTGAATCTGAACAAAAGTTTATATCAGACATCTCCAGCATTTTTTTCACTAAGTTTTTATCATTAAAAGTTGGTTTACATTTCATTTTTCATTTAATACTTGTTTCTCCACACTTTTCCAAAGCTTAGCAATGATTAACAAAATGAAAATCAAGCTTAAGCCATTCCATGTAAATCACAGCTCAGTGTAAAGCAAATATCGTCACGATGGCCTCGGTGTGTGGGGGAGTGGGGTGGGGCAAAATGCACTCTTCGAAGTGTTTTGGGCAAGGAAACAAGTCAAACAATGTAGAAGATATCTTCAAATCAATTTTACTAGCTAAATTCCATGTGTTCTTCATGATTAAGGTCTACTTTCATTCGCATAACTATTTCAAATTTCTGCGCAAATCATTTTTCACTAACTTTTCAAAAGTAAGTGGTGCTCACTCAGGCGGAAATGTTTTTCGACAGTTACATCGTCATTTGCTTTAATGGACCTGTACCAATGTTAAAATGTGGAACAATCTTCAGGATATTACAAATGTATAATTTTACAGGATTTTTTCAAAGTGTAAACTTTTTTTTGATACGCACTGTATATATAATATATACACTCATACTATTTCTTTCTTTCTTCCCATGTGTCTTTTCATCTCTTCCCATTCTTTCTCCTCCATCGATGTCTGCCTTTCTTAGCTCTTCCTCTTTTCCTCCTCTCTCTTTCCCATTTTTCGTCCCTGGCTTTTTTTATGTCCCTGTTCTTTTTCTCCCCCTTGCGACATTTTCCTTTTATCATCATATTTCTCTATTTTCCCATCATGCTCCGAATTGGAAGAAAGGGAGTAAAAAAGAAGAATATTGTAACTTTGAAAAAACACATGAAAAAAAAGGTGCCCTCGAAAGTACGCTATAGACTCTTTAATTGTGTAACTGTCAAGTATATTTCTTTTGCAAGTTTAATAACGGAATGGTCACTCAAGGAGAGTTGATAACAAGATGATAAATACGTCAAATCTCATTCAATATCTCCTCTCTTTGGTCTTTTTATACAAAGAAAACATAATCATTCTTGTCTCGATCTTTCCGTCGATCACGACCATCCTGTTTGTGTATACAGTGCCATCACCAGCCATTTTCCGTACTCGTTGAAACATCTCATTAGTCGTTTTTCTTTGAGAGTAAATGTTGATTTTGCATGGAATGAGAGAGAAAAAAAATAATTTCCGACGCCCATGATAGATAAAAGAACAGGGGCACCAGTGATTGTTTTGAAGAAGACCTCATATTTTGTATTTATAGAAATATATGTGTTATTGAGTTATACGGCCAATTACAGATCCTCTATTTTATAACCCTCTTTATATATCCCCTCTCTTAAATTTTCCTCTATCTTTTTTTTCCTCCTCCTTTTTTTCCACTACTTGAAAATCGTTTTGGGCAGTTACCCCCTGCGCCCCCCCCCCTGCGGAGTCGCCCCTTTAAGGAGTTATCTGCCTTTAAATTTGTGACAAACGTAGAATAAAACTACAGGCAGACAGAGGTCATGTTGTTTCATAATGTCTTCTGCGTCATCCATGATTTGTTGTTTTACCTTAGAAGAGGTTTGGTTGAATTTAAACACTGACCTACCATGCCCACTTAATTGTTGGAATTAAAATTCTAAAAAAATGAACTGAACTTATTTTTCTTTCAAAATAAATTGTTCATCTTTTATTGACGATTTCTCTTTTCGAACATTACTCTTTTATTGCAATGTGTCTACCAGACCTTGTCTTGTTGATAAACAGAAAGTTTGATGTACATTCATTTACAACATGTTTGCTTCCAAATGGAAAAATATATAAATTTCGTGTCTGTTGATATGTTGTTATGTTGGAAACAATATCTGAGGCTGATCCTGAACTTGAATATCAACAGACTGAATATCTATTTCTAGTTTCCATAAAAAAGTTCGCAAAACAGTATAACGAATCATCAAACAGTTATGACAATAAAACATGCAATTATATAAACAAGCATATCTCATTACTGTGCGTTGCCTCTTCTAATATTTTATTTTCGTCCCACAATAACAAGTAAGATCATACGCCTACAAAGGAGATATATTATAACAATGCATGACCGCTGAAAATCGGGGCGGTGAAAAAGTAATTGCTCTGTATGAACAGGCTCATGTTACACAGGGGAACATTTATTTATTAGAAGAAATCAAAGGAAGAAGAACTGGATTACTATTGCGAGAGGGATACAAAGCAATCAAAATAAGGCACCATGCATGTTATATGACCCATGTTATGTACATGTTTTTCAGTGACATAAATCGAATGACACAGGCGCAAGAAAGCTCCATTTCTAAAATGGATATGATATCCTCACCTACAATATTTCATGATCAATTAATTTTTTTTCAAATGTGTAATTAAGATCTATACACACACACATACAGTATATATATCGCTTTACATGTTTTTTTTCTTTCTCGATTTTTCTTTATAATGATTGCATGTATTTCTAGTGATTTTGCAATATTCTGTTGGAAATAAGACAAAAACCTGAAACTGAAATTAAAATGTTTTTCCGAACTTTAGGCTAAAGGACTATTTTAAAGAATCTGCTGGATTTGAAATTCTTGATTTCATACTTTGTGTTTCCGTTGATGTTGATGCCCAAAATGATAAATAGTTGAGCATATCTTATATACACCAGGGCCCGTGGAACTTGAGGCGGGGTGGGGGGGGGGCTTCAGCCCCAACTAATTTTCAATAAACGTGTACAAAACATGAAAATGACCATCAAATCATAAACCCATTCGTGTTTAGCCCACTTTTAGTGTAAACATGTTACATGAACCAATCTAGGCCTGCATCCCGAATATCATACTACATAAATCTTAGCTTAAAGGAGGAAGCCATGGCCCTCACCCTACCGGTGCTATTCGCCACTCCTTCTGTTACAGGCGTATGCCATAATAGCGTCGTGACGTCACGACTGACTTTTCCTATATACATTTATTCAACGAAACGACCTTGCCCTCCGTGCTACTGTCACATGAACAAACCGACTCCAAACCGATTATTATATGCCCTTTGGAATACCTAATTTATAGCTTTGATGAGTCTGGAGTCGGTGGGACTGCGGCATTACTGCTAGTCTGCAAGCATATAGACTCATATATGACTCTTCAACCGATAGCAGGTCTAGAGTAAAGACTAGACGCCAATAGTTCTGTCTGTGTTAAATAATGGTAGAGTCAGCCACAGTACATAGTGAATTTAGTCTCACTATTTCAGACTCTACATTATGCACTATGCGAATTGAGAAAACCAAGGGTCTGTGTCTGTAGACTACATTATTGCTGTATAACTTCCGGTATCATGTTTTGAGTCTGTTGTCGATTTGTAATTAGTGATTTTTATTTTAATCATATCAATTAGAAGAATGCTGTATAGATGACTAAGCTATATGAAAGGATATGAAGCATCCTTTAGCAGAGAACGTGTATGCTAGTCAGACTTTTGCTTCAGACGATGGACACTACGAGAAGTTCAAAGCGAGAATTTTTTTTATTTTAGTTTAATTGTTTATACAGGATGTTATCATGTCTTTATCTTTAAGACATTGTTTAAGAGTACACTTGCCAATGACGTGTGGTGTTTAACACCAAGTGTTTTTTTTTCTTGAGTGCCTTCATTCTTTCAAGAATGAATCACAATCGCTTTTCCGCAATGTAGAGTAGTGACTGCGATCGAATCTTCACTATTTCAGTCAGAAAACATTGATAGATCCCCCTTTCGCTTGGATTAAATTCCCTGTCAACCAAAGTCCCCACACCCCGCATGAAATCAAATCGCCTTGCATGTTATAACTAGATCAATGAATTCTCTTCATGACTATCTAACAATGCAATGGACAAATCTAATCAACCTGATTAATAAGATATTATCTTGACCGTTATCCGGTAATTCATCAGACGAAATCTATTCATAATTCTGGGTACAAGCTGTCAATAGATGTAAATTAGGATTTGATGAATATACAAGGTAAATAATCACACAATAGATATTTAAACAATCAATCCCCTCTCATATCTGATATGGGAAAACTTTAGTTGCATCATAATGAATTGTACATCAAATTAGCCTCTTTCTTACAATGGGTGAGGGTCACATTAATTAATAATGCTCTTGTACATGTTGTTATCAATTATGATAATAGCATTTTCATACAAGCCTATTTGATAAACGAAAAAAAAAACATGAAAATTTTCTTTAATTCGGGGGGGGGGGGGGGTGATAATGTTGAATGGTGTGTAAATTATTCTTTAATGCATATATCAAACAAATATATTTTCTTTTATACCTGTATGCCTTATTTGAATTGTTACTACTTGTGGAAGTTGAAATTGCTAAACAGTATATAGTATTATAATGAATTCATCTTTTGAACAATAATTATATACATGTATATGTGATTCTCTGTTATATTTTCCTGAAAAAGCTCGAAATAAATACCATTCAAAATACAATCACGTCATTATTCACCCCCTAAAAATATCATTAAATTAATCAAAATTCTGAAAATAGGCATGATAGCAGAAAATGTTTGACAATAAAAATCAATTGTCTTAACAATTTATTGATACATCACTTGTATTCACACTTGCAAATTAAGACATTGTGGAGGTTGTGCATCCGTTTTGACCGCTTCGCTCTTTTACTCTCTAAAAATTCGAATGTTAAATCAACATTTCAAAGGTTGGAGGAGAGACAACCTTTCCGAAATGTTACATCCAACCTTGTATAAAGCTGAATCCAACATTTTAAGTGTTGAGTAGAACCATTTAAAGTGGTAACTGCAATATTTAGAAAATTTTGTCACTCCTCCAACCTTTCAAATGTTTAGTTAACATTTCTTTTTTAGGGTGTAATCTTTATATCCATCAATTTTTTTTTCTTACAGCTAAACTGTGAACAATCATAAGTGACTGTTTATTTTTCTTATATTTATGTCTCTGGGGCCACGTTTTCTTCCATCTCTTGCATTTCAACTTTAAAATATGCACTAAAGAGACTACCATGCAAAAGACACATTATTATTACATTATCACGATATCTATAGCAAATTGACAGTGCGATTGGAATATAATAGGTAATTTTCGACGGATTCAAGAACATAGAAAATGTATGGCCTTTCATGACAATAAACAACCAAGAAATCTTGGTCGAAATGAATCAAGACAGCAGTGTAGTCCTTGACTCTGTCAGCTCCGAATAAGGACGAAACTGCTGTTAACCTCCCAGCGCATAACCGTATCGGGGGGGGGGGGGGGGGGGGCCCGGCCCCCTGGATCCGCCCCTGCAGCGGGACTTATTTTGACAGGCATTTTCGTACAATACCAACAGACAGATGAAATCATCCAACTTTTTTCATCCAAATTTTTTTCGTTTCGTTTTATTTTAGTTTCAAACAGAAAATCCTGATCTTATTCAGTGATAACCAACTTTCATTTTCCAATCTTAGTACTTTACCCCCACCCCCCCCCCCTCCCGAAAAAGGAGAAAATTGACAGTCTTGTATAAGTTTAAGCTGACTTTGTGTGAGTTTACTCCAGCCGCCGTAGAACGGTTTTGGGAATGGCGGAGGTGGGGTGAGTTGTTTAACGCACATAAAATCAATAGTCAGGCTGTTACATGTTTTTTTACATACATGATTACTGAAATAATATGTGGGGGATGCCCCCCCCCCCGTGTCTCCAGTTCTGCGGCTGCTGCATAAATTCACCTATTCATCAAATTTAATGGCAGAAACTTAAGTCCGGACATAAGACAGAAGATGAGATACAAAACAAATAAATGAAGGTGAGTTTGCAATAACAAAATTGACAAGTTTTCTAATCAAATTATCAAAAGTTTATACCGACCAGCCTCGAATTGTTTTCCATATTTTAATCCACCCCAAGGTTCCGCGTCATTGAAATTCGTTTCGACCAGTGGATGATAATAACGATAGTAGATTACATTTTCAATCAAGCTGATTGACTAACATCTAATCCTCGTCAAAGAATAGTTTAATTTATTAACAATAGTTTTAATTTACAGTCCACGCGATGAAAGGACACGGTTGATATCGTTTAGGAAATAAGCATATATGTATTGCCTCGAAGATGTAGTAGGCCCATAAACACCACTTAAGGATTGCATTGTGTAATCTAGCTTCTCAGATATTTTTCATTGACATCCTGGGGCGGATCCTAGGGGGAGAAGGGCCTTGCACCCCCCCCCACCCCTCCCCCAAAACAGAGAAGGTATAAAAGAAGGGGGAACAAGATAACGAGAAGAAAGTGATTGCCTAGCGAGAAGGGAAAGAAAAGGAAGGCGGGAAAGAAAAGGAAGGCGGGAAAGAAAGAAATATAAGCAAAATACAGTAAATGGAAAGGGGAATGAAGAAACAACAGAGAGAAATAGAAAAGAAAAAGAAGGTAAAGGAAGAAGGGTAACAAAAAAGAAGAAAAGAGAAGAGGAAATTTAAAAGAGAGAGCCTCCGTCCATGAGCAAAAGTTGATGTAGTAGCGAAGTGGAGAAAACAAACCAATTGGCCTCGTTAACATGCTAATGGCTTATCCCATTCAGTAATTCAGATATAAGCAAAAATTTTAAAGGGGAAGAAATAAAACATAGGGATATGACAATTAGGAAATAAACTGAGAAAGAAAGAAATAACAGAAAGGAAAAAATAAAAAAATAAATTGAAAATCGCCGAAAGGAAGAAATACCAGTTGTAACTTTTTTCAACTAAACTGTGTATCTATAAGAACCAACTATAAGCCCAAAGCCCTTGCATCCTCACTATTAAAATATTAGTAATTTTACAAAAAATCGTAACTTTACAGGATAAAAACAGACGACAAACCAAACGTATTTATGCAGTGATATGTAACGTAGAATTACAATGTAAAGGTAAAACAAAGTAAAAAAAAATAATCTTTGTAAAAATCCCTACAAGTCGTGTTTTTACGTTGATTGTAATGTGCATGCGGATCATAACGGCGATTTTCATGTTAAATGAATGATTTATTTTTTTACTGTTATTCAGTATTTTTGCATTACAATTAATCGTAATTTAACAGTTCATACGCTTTGTGAGTCCCAGCTGCCAGTAATAATTACTGTTTATTTTACAGTTTTATTTTTAAGAGTGCTCCTGTACCAAATATGAAGATGAGGAATGGATATTGTAAGATATGAGCGGATCTAGTCCAAGTGGCGTAGAGATAGGGTCTTGGGGCACTTGCCCCCCCCAAAAAAAATGGATTTTAAAAGCTTGCGGGAAAGAGCAATTTTTCTCATATAAAAGTAGGCCTACTTGAATTAAGGCTCCAAAATAATCGTGTTTTTTTTTTTAAATTTGGTAACGGTATCATAACTCCTGCACGGAAATTTTAATTTCCATGGAAACTTTGGGAAATATGAATTGGGGAAAAATTTGCTAAATTATATTGTTGATATCATCCTTCCAGAAGATGAGTTCCATTGGCTATTTTCACAGGTCGGGAAAAAAAGCCCGGAAAATAAGCTGACTGTATTACTGACGATCAGCAAGTAGACCGGACCACTTTCATCGTTATCTCAATGAATGCGAGAACCACAGGCACTATATGCGCCACAATCGCCATAACCATGAAACAAAACTGCCCCTACCACCAACGACAACACCGCCACCGCCGCCACCACCACCACCACCAATGCATAGGTACCGTACAACATCTCTACCACCGACTCCACCACCACCACCAAGAGCAATCATTACGCAGGCTTATCACCAAATGACCAAGACCACTGACAACAACCACCAACTTACATTATTTACATTTTACCAACAATATTATCATTTTTAATTCTAGCAACAAATATACATATCAATAGTGGATGACTTTATAAACGCCTCTTTCTTGTACTTTTGAGCACTGTCAAATTAATTAATATATTTTAATCCTTCATTATCAGTAACTCAGGGGCGGATCCAGCTTTTTATAAAGGGGGAGGGGTTGGGGTGGTATGTGAGGGAGCGTAGCGACCGAGTCCAAGCGAGCGGAGTAAGCGAGGGGAGGGTGTGAGAGGGGGGTGTCCCCCTCCCACAGTAGGGAAAATTTTTGAAAATCTGTGTGTGAAAATGGCGTTTTCTTGCATCTAAAACACCACTATTTTTGGTATAATAATAATAATACATGAAATAAATACATAGAAATAGAATAAAATAAAATTATAAGTTAAAAAAAAGATAAGATTTTAAAAAATGGTCCCCGGATTTTTTTTTTTTTTTTTTTTTTTTTGGGGGGGGGGGGGGGTTGCAACCCCCCCAGTCCCCCCTCTAGATCCACTTCTGTAACTCCTTGATAATTCAGTATGAATAACCTTCCCCGATATTTGTATCCATGAATGCAGAAAATATTTAGTTAAAAATTCTCTTACAGAGCATATTATAGTTACATAAAAGGAACAAAATAATTTCATTTTTTAACCCAAATTTTGGGGAAAGCTAAACATAGCAAATTTGTCAGTTATGGAAACGCCCTTAACAAAAAATGAATTTTCTCCTTCCTGTCCTTCCCATTTCTCATCACCATAACAATCTTACATCTTATAAACGAACCTGGGCCTATATATCTTATATCTGGACCTAGGACCTGATTATTTTTGCCATCAAACGTCAACATCATGCTTCGACATCAATAATTATCATTAATCAGTGAGCCACATTTTATTCCACAACTACCGAGTAAATGTAAATGCGAATTACTTACATGTCCATGTCGTGTTGATACTGATAAATATAACAAGATTTAATATCCTCTTCATTGTTGCGTCAATTTTTAGTCTACATTTCATATGTAAGCAGAGAAGCAGAAGACACGTAGAGTCAGCTCAGTCTAGAAATGAACTTCTAAATGATTATTTTTTTTACTTTACCGTTTCAGAATTTACAACGATCCGCATTGTACACTGACACTGAGAGTCAAGGCTACTATTTGATTAAACCATCACTCTGATCAAACGCGTGCATGATGTTAATTACGACTACGATCATGTAATGACGCTTTTAATGACGTATTGGCGGGAAAGTGAGTGAACTGAGCCCAATCCACTTTGTAGATTCATCGTGGTCGTGGATACTCTGAGGTTTTGGAGGCGAATTAAGTGATGGCGATTCTTGAGCTGGCTAAATTGGGATGTGATATTGATCGCTATCTACCTATATCTACAAATCTGTTAATGGTTCGCTCTTCACAGAAAATATTAATTCCTTATATGCATACGGGACACGGGACCCCCCCCCCCACATCATTTTAACGAGGAGATGGGGGTCATGTGATGCGCTTGCTTCCCATCCCATACGGGCAGGGGCGAGTCCAGCTTTTACACAAAGAGGGAGGAGCTAAAGGTTGACTTAATTATCGTCTTTTTTCGGGGTGGGGGTATTCCTGAGACTGAAGTTTTGGTTAATTTTGACATTACTTTAAAATCAAGATAAGGCCTATAATGAATAAGACCAAGCGCGATCTGATACATTTTTATATGCCATGCCTTTCATGAAAATAGAATATAGCGTTTTGTAATGGCTTTTTTTGTAAAGATGCGAACCACGCGGCTCCGAGTGCAAAGAGTAAGGTGAATTGTTTTGATATAATTATACCAGCCTATTATATAGTGGCGTAACTATTGGGGGGGGGGGGCAAAAAAGGGAGAAAGGAGAAAAAGGATAAAAAGAGAAACGTAGTGGGGAAGAAGAAATTATATCACATTATTTATTATATTATATCATATTACCCTATAATATCATGCTATATTATATTTTATTATATGATACTATATATTCCTGGATGTCGCATTGCCTATTCAATAAACTACATAATAATCCTCTTGTATCCATTCCGTTTTCAAGTCAATATACATCAAATATATTTCCTCGCACCTCGAGTTATGATTGTTTTATGTAGTGATTATTATGCTTCATTTTCATAGCTACTTAAAGTGATTGCCACATTTTAAGGTCTCAATATAAAATATTTCCAGTCAGTGCTTTACGTTCGCATTAGTAGATTCGTGAGATATGTCTGCTCTTCATGAATTCCTAAAAACAGTCCTTAAAATTTTCCTTTTTCTGGAAAAAAAACTCAGCTCTCGCTTCGCATACTGAAATATGTTTGGTCTTGGTGAATTTCTACAAACAAGCATTAACGCCCCTCTTCAGGTCTGCATTTGAAAAATTTTCAGCTCACAGCATTTGATTAATGAGATACGTATCATGATTACAATGACTACAAAAAAGTGCTCCATTTGTTTAGGTGTAATTCTGTAACAAAAATCATCAGATGACTCTGGTGATTATGTGCTCTTCACGAATTCCTAAAAAATAGTTCTCAAAATGTCCCTGCTTGGGGGCGGATCCAGGAGGGGGCCGAGCCGGCCCCGGCCCCCCCTATTTTTTGACAACCTGCAGAAAAAGTGTACTCTTTACCTTGATAGAAACTACGAAAAACAGAAAGAAAAGTAAGAAAGAGGTATTTTACCCCATGATGTGTAATTTACAGCCTCGTAAGGGCCGGCCCGACCCCGAAAGAAAACCAAAAAAAGGTAAGGGGAAGAATTGGAAAATAGACTTGATATAAAATTTTTCGCTCGCGCTTCGCGCTCGCATTGCCTGTGTAATGAATCCCATTCAAGAGGGTTAAATGACACTAATATATAACAAATATATATACATGTACAATATACAATATATCCAGTTCTGATATCAATTTGCACACATTTTTTTAGCTCGCACATCAAGCTTTCATTATTTTGTTTGATTTACACAAATTGTTGATGTGTATCAAAAGGTTCAGCTCGCGCTGCGCGCTCGTATTGTTTGATTTGTGAGAAACCTATGCTCTTTGGAAATTCTTACCCAAATTTGTCAAAATGCTCCTTTATCTCGCATTTAATTGTTTGAGACACACAGCTTGTTTATTTAA
Organism: Lytechinus variegatus; assembly: GCF_018143015.1. Taxonomy (NCBI): domain Eukaryota; kingdom Metazoa; phylum Echinodermata; class Echinoidea; order Temnopleuroida; family Toxopneustidae; genus Lytechinus; species Lytechinus variegatus. The sequence continues at coordinate 55,292,946 of NC_054742.1, read as the reverse complement.
ATAAAAACGCGCTAAGACTGTTCATTTTTTTCAGGTCGGAATATCAGAAATTTTGAACTCGCGCTTCGCACTCTCATTATTTGATTGGTGATACTTGTGTCCTCTTCATTAATCACTAAACAGTTCCTAATTGAGTCACTTTTCACGTTATACCATGGTCACATTTGTTCTACGGCGGCCGTACGGCGAGTCGAAAACAGCCGTTTTATCAATTTTGATTCAAACCACCTATATGTAGTTGGACAAAAAATGTTAAAACGGCTGTTTTCGACTCGCCGTACGGCCGCCGTAGAACAAATGTGACCATGGCATTACTATATGATAAAATTTCGGCTCGCGCTTCGCGCTCGCATTGTTTAGTTGGATACTTATCTTTGTTCATGATTATAAAAACTGCTCTGAATATTCAGTTCTAAGGATATAAAATATCAAAGATTTTTAGCTCGCGCTTCGCGCTCGCATTATATATTAAGATATTAAGACCACATGAGATACCGTATATTGTTTATAGCAATGAAAATTAACATATAATTAAAACTTCAGTCTTTAGTTAGTACTACCCCCTGAAAAACCAACAAAAAAAGCCAGATTGTAGCGGCCAATCGAGAAATATGTTGATCAAAATATTTTTCGGCCCCCCCTATTGGCGAAAGCTGGATCCGCCCCTGCTGCTTGGGGTATATATAACTGAAAATTAATCTCGCGTTTCGCTCTGATATTGCCTGTTTTGTGAGTCAGGTATGTATCATTATTACAAAAATTTGACTATAATGTCCCTTCTTTAGCTCCCAGATCAGTGAGATACATATCCGTTTAATGGCACGTACAGTCCGTAACAGTTCTCCAAGTTACAAAAAAAATTGCTGGTGCCCCCCCCCCATGGCTGACCCACGGTACGCCACTGCTGGCCTAGATATTGTCTGGTTTGCAAGAATTCATGAAGAGGATACGTCTCTCATTAATAATGAAATAATATGATTGCCAAATTATTTTTATATCCAGACCAAAGACCTCCATGTGAACGGGGCGCATCTCTCTTGATGAGAGAGCAATGTATGCCGTGAGCTGAAATAGTTTGATAAAGTGACATGAATATTTTCATTTTAATCATTCATTTCAATTTAGTATTCATTTTCTATTCATAAATAAAACACTATAGCTCAAAATTTATACAAGACAAAGTAACATGAACAATTATTATACATTTCAATAGAACATCAGAAAAAAGAAGAAGTTATATTTGACAAAGCCATAAACTATATTTCGTCAATTTCATTGCAATATAGCCATCTAATTATTGCTTACGGATGAGCCTAAATCAAGGGGCTGTGACATGATTAGGGCGCCAAGAAAGTTTCTCAACTAAGAAAGAAAGAAATAAGAAAAACAAAGTAAGAAAATGAAAATTGTGAAATATGATACCTTTCTCTGAGTATTATATCAATATTTCCCAAATTAGATAAGGTAATAAAAAAATCAAGTCTCTTCACTCGGCTTATATGATATCCAAGTTGCAACTTTGTAGAATTTTTGCCCCACTATACAGTATGTTTGGCCCCTTCAAAATTGTTAGTTCATTGTGCTTCTCTCTGAGCATGTAGAACGTCTTTCTTTTATGCCTTTGTTGTTCTAAGCCTTTATTCAAAAGTTTTAAAAGGCATTTTGCCGTTGATATAGGACCCACTTTCAAAGTTCATGGTTAGAAGTATTTAGACCGTTCACAGGTTTGTTATAATAGTAACTAGTCAGGATTTCTTGATGTGTTTTCTAGAATATCGTAGAAAATCAAATCATTGTCTCTTAACCTTTGGTACGATAAATTTCCTAAGTACCGAACTAGTATAATCACAAAATGTGTGATGACAATCACAATGATTTTTTTTCTTTATCCGTTTGGATGTTTCGGCAACACTAGCTTGCGATAGCTGGAATTGGCAATTCGGAGGGAGTAATCCTTGGGTATTTCACGCTGTACTACGTCTCCTCTTCTGAACTTCAAACCTTGGTTTCCTCGTATATTTGAGGAGAGAACTTATGTTAAAATGGCAGCTGTCCATGTTATTGAAGAAGATTCGCAATTTCAGCCAAAAGTTGACAGTGCAAATCAAAAACTTGTCGTTGTTGATTTCAATGCGTCATGGTGAGTGTCCCATACATTAATTTTTGTGTCATGTTTGACTCTGGGGATTCCTTGAAAATGAAGTGCCGTGTAAAGTGAGACCTCTATTTAGTATTGGGATTTGATCTGAGTGGGTGACAGGGGCGGAGCTGAGAGGGGATGGGTGGAGTAAAGCGTGAGTAGAAATTTGAATTGACAGGATATCATTATGAATAAAATATTTGAAATGCTCCATATTTTCCACCCATCATCATGATCATCATGTCCACTCAAGTTTGTGACAAGCCAGGGTTCATATTACCATCTAACCCAGGGAGCTCTGGTGTATTCAGGGTGACCAGATTTCACAAAATGAAATATGGGACAATTGAAAATTGAAGCACGCTGCACGAGCGGATGGAGCAAGCCAGATTCAAGAATTGGAAGGGAGAATGAACGAAAGAATGAAGGAGAAAAACTAGACAAAAGAAAAGAGATGAATTGAGAAGAAAGAAAAATTAAAGAAAGTTAGAATGAAAGGAGGATGAAAGAAAGAATAAAGGAGAGAAAAAGGTTTCTATCATGATTTGAAAAGAATATAGAAAGAAGGACAAAGAAAGGAAAGGAAAATGAATAAATGTGTGAAAGAAGAAATAAAGGAGAGAAAGGTAAAGAAGGAAGATATAAGGAGAAGGAAAGAAAATGTAGCTTATTCTTTGAAAGAAATAAACAAAGAAAGCAGAACAACACGAAAGGGAGGGATCGAGGAAGGAAGGGTAAGAAAGAATAAGGGAAAAGAATTAGAAGGAAAGTATAAAATATGGAAGGATTAAAGGGAGGGAGGAAAGAATGGAGGAGAGAATGATTAAAAAGGAGAGGAAGAAAGAAAAGAATAAGGAGAGGAAGGGAGAAGGAAGCAAATTAAAGTTTAAGGGAAAAAGAATTAAATGAAATAAAGAAAAACAAAGTTAAGAAAAAAAGAAAAGAAAGAAAAATAAACAGAGATAGAAAGATAGGAAATAAAGATAGATGGAGCAAAAAAGGACAATCAGGAAGGATAGAAGGGTGAAGAAAAGGATAGAAAAGAAAGAAAGAGGACAAAAGTTCAAACTTCAAGCAAACAAAGACAATCTAATCATTAAACAAAAATCATGATATTTGTTGATTTTTATGTATCTTTAGAATTTAAAAACTGAAATGTTTTAGAAATGAATAAAATTTCAAAGTGAAAAAAACATTGTCAAACTTAATAATTAGGTGAAACATTTCGACATCATACACTGGCATCTCTCCCATCCCATTATAAGTTCAGACCAATCACAAGACTCTAAATGAAAGTTGAAACAACTAGATGTAGTTATGAAAACTCAATAACTGGTCGTCTGATTACATTTCCAAATCAGTAATTATGAGAATCCATCATATGATTATGAATATTTCCGCCAATTTTGTGTAAAAACTGTTTATCACGTGAGATTATTTGCACCATTGAGAATCTGTCCGATCCTACCTACATGCTTAGCTAGAAGCCTGCCACACACAGGCAGGAGGCTATGTCGTTTGCAATGCATTGTGTTAGCAAGAAAATTACCACATAACTTGCGAAAGGTTAGAGTTATCAATTTTATTGTAGTCTCTGCTTCATTATATATTGGTTATTTGATGAAAATTTGTCACTTTTAAATATATTTTGTTCAATATTCTGAAATACGGGATAAATAGGCGTCCCGGGAAGATTTGTCTGGACGTCGGGACAAAGGAGCAAAATATGGGACGATCCCAGGAAATATGGGATGTCTGGTCACCCTGAGTGTATTGTACTTGTAAAGTGGAGTGTGCACGTGGATGTGCAAGCTTACCAGTTTTGTGAACCTTTATTATCTTTTGTGATCATGCGAGTATTAAGCCATATAAAAATGATTGATAGACATATTTTTGTTATATGAATTGTTGTGAGACCAATTTTATTTGCCAAAATTATATTTCAAGGGCAAAATGCAAGTTAGCCCCCCCAAAAATCATTTTTTTTTGTTTATTATATCAAGATATATGGGTCACTCTCATCTAAGCTTTTTCGGTATTGATATTTTCAATACCGGTATTACTAATTAATAGCTTCAATACCGGTATACCGACTAATACCGAGTAAATTCCCAATTTATTGTGCAAACAGTGTCCAATGTTTGTTTAGCCCTGATATGGCCTCGGATAAAGAGGGGGATGCTTGTGGTCAGCTGAGGAATGCTCAGCATGGTCCATTCTCATTGACAAAAACTTTCTCTTTCTTTACCAAAAGTTATACGATCATGCTCTCTCCCCAGCGAGAGCTGTGAATTACCTGTGCATATGTGCAAAATTATCTCAGCAAGCACATGGTACGTACGAAATGAATAAGTCAAGTTGCCAAATGCTACACCGCACAAACTCACTGCTACTTACTTTGCTAAACGTGTGTACATGCCCTAACTTCCAATCACCAAAATTCCCTGCTAAAACTGTCAAGGATATATGCGTGATTTTCCCTTCACCGATCTGGCCCCACTCATTCACATTTGGATTCGCCCCTTTTGTTTACCACTCACATCAACACGTGTTCGTCGAAGGTTCAAAGTTTGTTGACCTCAAATTTTGACGTCTCGTAAATAACTTCTTATAAATGTCCATTGTGTTGAACCCCTCTTGTACATCTCCACGTTGTCTAAAAGTAAAACCCTCCCCCTAAACTTCTTATCCCCCGCTGCCTCTTTCTCACTCATTTTTTCTTGCTTTTGTTTTCCTTTATCTCCCCAGCCCCTTAATTCTTCACTCTCTCTTTCCCATCGGCCCATTCTCTCCCCGAATACCACGAACAATCAACATCCTCCTCTTCTCTGAATCTCGATCTTCCCCTCTTTTTTGTCAATTTCATCTTTCACACATGCCAAATTTTAGTTGATCAACATCTTATCACGCCACGAGACCATCATAAATTTAAATTACAATCAATCCAATAGTTTATTTTATTTTATTCATGACCGCACATGCACAAAACGGATACAACACCCATCACAAATCACATTAATCAATATTCTCAGCCACTTTCTTCCATTTACGATCACATCACAGATCAAAATAAACAAAGAGGGATGGCGTAACATTTTTTTTCCTGTTAATGTTATCAACATTTTCTGTCTTTTTTTATTTTCATATTTAATTTATTTATTCATTAATGTATTATTTTTTCTTTATGTATTTATTTATGTATTATTATTATTTTTTTTTTTTGGGGGGGTCAGACGATTTTTGTAGCAGGCTTATAGTATAAAAGTAAACTTGTCATAATTGAAACAAGTCAAGAGCAGTCCAGAAAAAAACATTGCATAAAGAAAAAAAAAGTGTTAATCCCTGTGGTTTGTCTGTCAATGCACAGCACCCCCCCCCCCAAAAAAAAAAAAATAGTGGACATTCCCATACAAGTTAAGAGCAGTCCGAGAAAAAAAACTTGCATAAAGAAAAAACAAGTGTTAATCCCTGTGGTTTGTCTGTCAACGCCCCAAGCCAAGGTTGATACTTTGTTGAAGCCCGCAATACACCACGTGGTCAAAAGGCAGGCTAGGGAGTGTTTCAAAAAGAGTTTTGTCAGTGATTTTGTTTGTGTAGAGGGATGTTACAAGCTAGGAAACCCTCGCATGTGATTGGCGGAAAGCAAATCTGTTGTTGAAACCACTGAAAAAAACTCTTCATGAAATGCTCTCCGTCTCGGTCGACTTCGTTGTTTACTGTAGCTGTGTACACGAGTGCATGGAGGTGAGCCGACATGCACCCCAGTATCAGTAGCGGTGGGGCCGAGGCCTTATGCAGCGGCTAACGGAGCTCAGACAGTAGTTAAGGGGCGATGTATTCATTTCGAGGTTAGATTATTGGTTTCATTAAATACGTTGAGAGAGCCAAAGAACTTATTGTTTTGGCTTAATTTTACTGTAAAAATACCCATAAACGACAATACAGAAGAAAATACCGGTATCATATTTTCAACTTTTGGTATGACGGTATTTCGGTATTGAAATTTCAACGGCGGTATCCATACCGGTATGACTTTCATACCGAACGGTATTACTAATACCGGTATATCGAACAAGCTCACTCTCATCGTTATTATCATTATCATCATCATCATGTCAAATAAACACTATAGGTAAATAACTCAACTTTTCTACCTGTACACCCAACTTCACCAGTATAGTACATCAGACAGTGTCCTGTACTGTCTCCAGAATAAGAAGAAGAAGCTTTATTTCCACAATTTTTAAAAGCTAAGACTGTCACTCTTGCACCTAAACACTTCCTTGCCAATGCACTTTTAATTTCACTTTGTTATAATATTTATTTTGGAACACATTTTTTTTTTCTTTGTAATTGGTTAAATAATGGTCACTGCATGTTATATATTTGTTTCATCTGTTATATTTTATGCTTTTGATTGTGAACTCACATTGTTAGTCTCCAGACCTTTTGATGAGTATATTTTAATAAAACCAAAATGAATTTTGATTTCAATTATTGGCACACAGTGAACTGAATCAATATGACCAGCAGGTCTTACCTCCCTATATATCTGATTGGGGGAGTGCAGGTGGACCACTACAACAGGGTTTGCCCCTGGCTACTCGTATACAAATATTTGAAAATGCTCCCTATGTACATACCCTGGTTCATATAACTACTCCTATACCATATTGCTATCAATTCAATACTGTTCTACACTTTGACCTTAAAGGTACTAGGAGTGCAAATATAATCTTAATTTCATGTGAAATCACCCCATAGCATGATACATGAAACATCAAATGAAACACCTCCTTTATGATTTCCTATTCTGTTTCATCTTCATCTAGGTGTGGACCATGCCGCACAATAGCTCCTGTTTTTGCTCAATTGGCTGGTAGTCATCCCAATGCACTTTTCCTAAAGGTTGACGTTGACGCATGTACGGTAGGTAACAGTACCACGAACAGTGTATTCCCTGTTCCATTGAAAATTGTATAATATAGACTTTGGTGACAGACTTTCAAATAACAAGATTACAGACGCTTCCAACTTGATAAAGATAACAAGTAAATAATATGAAACATAAATTTGAATAGGGTTTCTTCTTGATTGGAAGCAGTATTATAATACGGTAGTAGGTGAAAGAAGTTACCGCAGATTTGGCCCCTCAACACAAGTTCATCAATGTTAACCAATAAATTTCATTGGATGCCGTGTGGTGTTTAACAAGAATTAATACCAACGGCAATTCAACTTTTAGTGGCAAGTCTTAGAATGCAGTAGCCGCTTATCCTCTATAGGATAAGCGAAAGTGAAATTTAAACTTCTGTTAGATAGTTATTTATTCCTCTCTTGGAGAGGTGTTATGACTCAGTGGTTAAGTCTCCACTCTCCAGACTTTGAACCGCAAGGTTCGGAGTTCAAATCCCACCATAGCATTCACATCCTTTGGCAAGGCATTTATCTATATTTGCCCCTCTCTAGTCTTCACCCAAGTTTGATAAAATAGGTGCCCGGTAGGGAGGAATAACTTGAATGCTTCAGCACCCAATCAGGGTAGCCATGCTTAAGCCTGGGTGATAGTATTCTGCACTTAAAAGCATTGGATTAAGCACTATAAAAATTTTGTTTGTTATTACTATCATTGTCATCATTATTATTATTATCTGTATAGGAGACTGCACAGAGGTACGGTGTGACGGCCATGCCGACATTCATCTTCCTGAAAGGCGGGGCTAAGATCGATATGCTGAAAGGAGCAGATCCAGCGGCGCTGACGGCGAAGGTCAAACAACACTATGTTGCTGGGGATGATGATGATGAAGGATCAGGTGTTCCAGGATACGTGAGTATTACCCTCTTTGCAAGACGTGGTTATCTCAAGTGATATAAAACCACTGGCAATATTTATAGGACTAAACGTGAAAAATTTGTCCAAGGAACATATTTGAGTTGTATCCATAAATGAAAATGAAAATTGATATGTGATTTCATTTATTAGAGTTGTGTTTTATTCCAAATGACATATGGTATTATGTTTTCAATTAAATGAATTAATCAATTCAAATATTTATTTTCAAATTCATTAAAAAGAACACAATGAGAACAAAATTATATACACAAAGCAAAGAAAATATGACAACAAAAACTCAAAGCAAAGGTGTCAACAGAACATAACCTGAACAAATAGTGGTAATGATAAAAATAATGATTGGCACATCTTTATGAAAATATAGATTAACAAAATAGTGAATGAAAGTGGGGCATGCACAAATAAGCCATAAAAAGGCTTGTTAAAACGTGCACACCCAAGATATATCAATCATGAAAACAAAATTCAGTGTATGGTATGGATGCGGCAAACCACAGAATAAATAGAGTTAAGAATCATCATTTCATTAAAACAAAAAACTAAATCAAACTTCAAGATGAAAGAAAACAGAATAAAGAAAAAAAAGCTTGAATGAGTTTGTCTTATGCAATCTTAGAAAAAACCCAGCCTAGTCAGTAAAGCACATATTGAGTCTGAAGGAGACTAGTTTTACTTGTACTGTGGCTGCTCACAGACAGTGGGTTAGAGTCTAGTCTTCATGCTAGACATGGAATAGGATGTTTAAGTGTCAAATTGAATTAATGCTTACAGCCTAGAAACAACCCAGAACAATGGGCACCAACACCAAATTGAAATCATTTTTTTTTTCTTCTTTGATCAGATTGAGTTGAACAACATGATAGATAAACAGGATACAGAATGCCTGAATGAGAGTGATGATCATCGCCTAGATGGATGCCTCAAGAAAGGAGATAGCTTCTTAGAATCAGACTGTGATGAACAGGTCTGTATGACAAAGACTGATGTCAATCAAGGCATTGAGGAAATGATAAAAGAAATCTTGAACTCTTTAGCGCTTTGGCCTAGATTCTGGTGTCCAGTTGAACGTGGTCTATTCAATCTCTGCTAAAATTATGGGAAGCCGAATATGTTTACAGTTTTGTGTGTGTGTGTGTTTACTTTATCTTTCTAATTATTCCTCATGCTTTAATGGTGAGGGAAGCTATAAGTATATCCAGACAGAATGGCCTGAATTCACAAAGGTGGTTTTGAAAACCCATGGTTAAGTCCATGGTTATGCAGATTTTATGTATAAATTACGCTTAATTTGGCGCGTATTGGGCGCGTGTGTAAAAAAGTCCAGTGCTGATGCGTGCTTTTGTCACAGTGCACCGAATTGACACCTGTTACCATGGTTAGATAGGCTATTTTATTCATGAGTCCACTGTTTTGTTCATGCGTCCACTCTTTAAACAGTGGACTCGTGAATAAAATAGCATATCTAACCATGGTAAAAGGTGTCAATTTGGCGCACCGTGACAAAAGCAAGCATCAGCATTGGACATTTTTTATACATGCGCCAGATACGCGCTAAATTAAGCGTAATTTATACAGGAAATCTGCGTAAACCATGGACTCAACTGTGGGTTTTCAAAACCACTTTTGTGAATTCGGACCAATATGATAACTTCTGAATGCTTTAGGCACCTAATGTGCCAACCAATGCAATTTATTTTTTGTGTCACAATTGGCTTTAGACCACAAAAAATAAAGGTCAGAAAATACGTCCTTGTGGTCATGGTATTGTGGAATAAATTTGCCTTGAAGTGAAAAGGGTATGTTGATATTCTTTACTCATTATTCAGAGTTCCCTAGTTAGCCTTGATATTCCAATCTATTACCAGTGGCAAACTGTGATTTGTAGTTCTTATTATAATCAAAATAGCTGAAGTATGTTTATTTGTTCCCAGTTCATTGTAATTATGCCATAGACTAGTAATTGACTGGTGGTAGAATTGCTGGTTATCAACCGTAGAGGGCAGGTCAAATTCCTCTGGTTCTATGATTTTTTTATATTGATTGATTGCATTATTTTTTCATTCCAAAATTCAACAAAAGTTACTATATAAGGCAAAACACAAAAATATAATATACAGAAATGAAAAAAAGGAACCCACTGGAAAGCAAAGCTTGTTAGTATGGGTTCCCTGCACTAAATAGTTAATTGAAGTATATCTTTGATATTTTTATCACATAGGACATGCTATTATAGTTAATGTTATATGAAGTCAGTTCTCTAATCTAGATGATTTTAATCAGAGAATGGTTGTAATTGTTCTTTAATTTCATTTACTACCCTGCACCAAAGAAATGACATCTTTTCATCACCATTTTCATTTTGCAGCTCATAATTAAGATGTCCTTTCAACAAAATGTGAAACTCCATTCCTTAAAACTTTTGGGGCCAAGCACCAATGGTCCAAAGGTGGTCAAACTTTTCATCAATCAACCACAGACATTAGACTTTGATGCCGCAGAAAGGATGGAACCTACACAAAAGATTATGTGAGTTCATCAAATGTATCTTTTTTTTCTTGGAGATGTGCATTTTTTAAAGATAAACTCTAGAACTGGTAATATCAGAAAAGAAAATGTTCATAGAATTGAGCAAAACTGACACAGAATTATAAAAGCTATAAAGAAATGATATCTGCCGAACGTTTTTTCAATAAAATGTATAATTAGAGAGAATGAGCTAATGAAGATCACAAAAATTACTGATAAATACCCATCCATAATATAGTTTGGTCCCACTTGTTGTTTCCTGTGTTGAAAAAAAGCATGTGGTAATGAAAGGAATATAACTTCATGCAAGCCTGAACATTCTGGCGTATGTTAAACACTTTACGATTGCATCTGACCAACTTCAAATTGGCATCTTGGTGAGTATATAGTTACAAGTGGCAAGGACAACTCTCCTATTTGTCATTACATGATAACTGTGATTTGTTCATTTTTCATTTGCACCTTTTTTCTTGAGTTATGAAAATAGAACATGAAATGAAAACAAAAAGCATTCTGAGCGATGATTAATGTAACAAAGACCGTAATTTGAAACTATTGAAGTAATGGATTGGACATAAAGTTAATGTTTTTTTTGTATTATCTTCACAGATTAACACCAGAACAGCTTGCAGGTGAAATAGTTCCGCTGAGATTTGTCAAGTTTCAGAATGTACATGATGTAACTGTGAGTATCATTCTCACCCTCATCCAATCAATGACTGGGCCTGGTTTCACAAATATGCTGTCAATAACTAGTCATCATTAATTCACTTCAAATTGTATGTTTCAAAGCTTTCAAGTTTTATTTAAATTTCATTTTCATATTTAAGTAAGAAAATAATTAGATGAACATACAATACACAAAGAATGCAAGATATAAAGTAATAATAAATAAACATATGAAATGAAAATGAAATCAGAGGCAACCAAGAAGCACAAACACATAAATATAACAAATAATGACGCATAATCTTTATCATTTCTTAGGCCAAATCGATAGATAATTTTGGCTCAATATATAGAATCGTGCATTGTATCTTAGTATGGGTTTTGAACCAGACGGTCATTGGCCAAATTTATCACATTGTTCTTGTACAGGTTTTTGTATTGGATAACCAAGACGGGGAGGATACAACCGTTATAAATTACCTTAGCTTCATAGGTGTACGAGTTAACACTACCAACATGAATGAATTCAAGAGAGTAAGTCATGATCCCTATACAGTATCCATCTTTTCAGCTATCACACCAAAGAAATAGTTTCTGTGGACTCGGGTTGTGTGGTCCAGTGGTTAGAGCATTGGATTCATAATCGCAAGGTTGTGAGTTTGAATCCTAACTCTGCCATTGTCTCCACTTTGATAAAAAGGCCCAAGAGTGATATCTGTTGTCTATTACGTCAGCCACTATGACCGATTAACCTAGACGTAAAATGTTTCCAAGGTAATTGGTTATATACTAGCTTGGTGTTTACCAGCAAAAATGCTGTCCTGTCGAGTTCCTGTGGGAGTTACCACAAACAAACAAAACAAAAACAAGACTATTGTTATGTAATTATAACCCAACTGGACAAGTTTGAAAGGGAAACAGCATATGGCTCGGTCAGTTAGGGTGGTTGAGCAGTTGGTCAATAATTTTGCAGATCAATTTCTTCTACAATTTTGCTGAGATTGAAGAGTCTTTAAGAACGGTGACTTGAGAAACAGTTACTTGAAGAATTGAATTTATAGGAAAGAAACGAGTCTTCTTGTATCTTATGATTTTTTTTGGGGGGGGGTCTACAAAATTGACAGCAGCATCATCCTGCATTATCCAATACTAATGTGGTCGTACGCATTTTCGGCAGGGGGGGGGGGGGGTGGATAAAAATATACAAAATGTTAAAGAACCTATTTAAGTTAGCTGATGAAAGGCAATTTCCATGCATATTCAAATTGAAATTAGATTAATTTGGTGTGAACTTAGTTGATATTTTTGAAAATTTGCAATATATTAGATGATTTTATTCATTATATTTTAGATTCTCTCTGATGGGGGAAGGGGAGGGGCAACTACCCCCTTCACCCCTATTCTGCTGCATACAGGCATGAACATTCCCTATCAATATTTCTGTTTCTGTCTGTTTGTGTATTACAGGTGGCAGGCAAGAAAGGAGAGAGTCACTGACGCAAGAGTTTGATATTATCTTCTAAGAAGACCCCTTGTAGTCATTACCCGCCTTAAACCTGGTTTATTTATATTAGAGATAACACGTCTGAAACTTTGGAGCCAGGACCTAGTTTCACAACACAGACCCATCATTGTCAATGGCGGGCAACTGTTATAAGCTATGATTTATCAGAGAATCCCAGCAGTTATCCATGTTGATAACAAGTTTAATGAAATAGGGTCCTTTATATATCTTAGGCATGTGATGTCATAATCTCAAAGCACCTCTCCCTCAAAGTCAAAGGCTATAGGTATACAGAGTTGTCAGTGATGAGCCTGCTGCAAACAGGTACTGTCCACAGCCTCTTAGATGGTGGCGCGATGACATCACTGCTGAAGGTCTGTAGGCATTCACATCAAAGATGACGACAAAGGGAATTTTCATGCTGTCCCTGCCCTGGATTTTAAGATTCAAAATGTATTTTATTTTCAATCCAAGAGATTGAATTATGACTAAGGTTTCATTATACGGTGTTTATTTCGTGATACTCATACAAAATTGTAAAACTACACTCTGGCTCTAGAACGATGTGAAATTACATTACACAAACACCTAAGGAAATATGCAAAAATACAACAACTCTTTGATGCCCCATGGATGTATCTGGAGTAAATGAGTCATTTATTTGCAATGTAAATGCTAAACATATTAAAAGTGAAGTTAAAATTTGAATATTACTTGTTAAATTTAATCCTAGAATGATGGAATTGGAACTTTGTTTGATGTCCATGGGAACTTGTCAAAACATGCTAAACCAATAACTTTTCTTTTAAGTTCTTCCTAACTTTTAATTATTTTCAGGGACAAACTTTCAGGAAACTACTATAGAATTCATTTTTTTAGATGAAAAATTATCATCTGATCTACATACTTTGTGCATGAAAATTATGAAATACAGACATGTATGATTGTGATGAAATTTTCTGACAATCAAAAGTTTGATTTAACCATATAAAGGCTAGGGGGAGGGTGCCCTACAATTCTTGTGAACATTTTCGGGTACATAGTTTGAAAGTTAGGCATGAGATTTTGTGCAGGTTTCCATGTTCAAAACTTGTTTTGAAAAAAAAATATGGTTATCATAAAATGGCCTAAGGAATTATGAAAGCAAATAATTAAATTGGCAGGTAATACATTCCATCTAACCTGAAAAAAAATCCTTGTAATTTTATGATGGAGACATGTATAGTAAGTATAATTTTGGCAGGTCGTTATTCCATTTAGTTCAAACTTCTCTAAAAGGGTATGTCAAAAATAAAATTATAAATTTATCTTTTTTTTTAATTGTTCGATTTTAAATATCTCTATTAATATAAGAGATTGTCAGTAGGTATGAATGTATGTACACGGTGGCAGACATACTGTTATGGGCACTACATGGGAGCTTCTTCCATTGGAGCTTTTAATTAATTGTGTAAATGTAATATTGTTGATGATACTGTATGTGTACATTATTTGAATAAAAATGAATTTCAAGCAAATAATAATTCAATTTTCCTGTCTTTTATTTAATTATCAAATATAAAATTCATCATTTTGTCTGAGTATTTACCAAATGCATGCTTTAAAATAAATGGCAATAATGAGCCACTTTTCATCATTTTTATGATGGCAGCATCAGGCCCAAAGAACAATCTTAAAACAAAATAAAATTTTTCATCAATGTTCTACTTTAGTCTAATCCCTCATCTCTTGCCTGCTACCAGTCTATCTAACCACAATTTGGTTGAGTTTCCACCTAAGCCAGCGCACACTGCAGCACAATTGGACTATATCGTAGAGTGTGCCATTTTACAATGTGCCACAACTGCGATCCAATTTGTTGCAGAGGGATTGCAGACCAAATTTCGGACATTTGACATGTCAAATTTTCTGCAATTTTGATAAATACTGCTAGAAGATTAGTCCTTAAGTTGATGACATCATCAATTTGCAGTGCTGCTGTTGCAGCACAGATGATAGACGTGTAAAATAGGAGGTGCAGAGCTGTTGCAATGTGTTCACTGGGCTTTAGACTCTACCAATTTTGACTCTTCTACCAATCTTGTTCTTCCACCATTCAGTTGATAGCTGGTTTGGTTCATTCAAAAGGAAAATTCATTGAAAAAATTGATATCTACGAAATAGTGATTGTAAATCAGTTTCTTGCAGCTGCCACTAACTAAGACTGGAAAAGGAATTTTGAAATTAATCAAATTGTAGTAGACAAAGTAACAAATTGACTGTTTCATTAAAACCTTCCTTAAAAGAGCCTTCCTCTTATACAATGATAGTCATCTCCACCTAATATGTGCATCTAACTGAGAACATACAGGTGTTATGACAAGAGCAAATGCCATGGTGTATCTGATCATTTACAAAGGAACAGTTTTCCTGGTCTTAATAAATTGCTGATTTCCCTATTCAGAACATGCCTTTCAGTCAACATTATTTTGAGCAGCAAAATTACTTTTATTGTGATAAAAATGTGTTATTTGATTTGCAAGCTCAATAATATTGAGACATACATACTCTCTACACAGTACATGTTCCATATATCTCTCTAATATTAGGAGAAAACTTGGAAAAAATGGGATCATAATTGATAAACAATCACATTACAGTCTCTATCTTGAAATACATTTTGCCCCCAAAACACATGGAACTAAGATTACCAAAACTGTGAACCAGAACTGCACATTGAATTTCCAGGATTTAAGTGTTTCATCTTCATTTCCAAGTTATGCATTTTGTGTGCTGTGAATGTTTCTCTTTACAGATCTTAATAAAGATCTTACTATTTGGGCGATTCCCAAATCTTTCAGCATACACTGCGAGTAATTAGATGTATTATATTCAGTTTCTTTCACTTTCTTCACGTAAACACTTCACATCTACACACAAGGATTTTCTAAATTCTTTGCATATATGGCAATGCTTAGTTTATTAAAACTACTAATCAAAGTGATTCCCTCAGCACATCATTTGCGTAGAATATGAACATAGTCCTATGTTTGATGTATTAAATTCGATGTGGTGTTTGAGAAAGATGTATAAAATTCAGTTTCCTTTTTTATCAGGTTCTCGTCTGCACGTTCTTTGCAAGTGTCTCAGTGATAACTAAGTTCTTCATTGAAGCCTGGCTGTAGCCACCCCAAGTGCAACAATAGAAAGTGATCTATTTAAATGTCTGCCACACATCCAGAGTGTAGGATAGAACCGAGACTTGAGCCTTCGACATACAAATCCAGAGATTTCTTGCTAGTGAAGTTCACATTTAGAAAAGGTTCATCTCTTTGAATCAGCATTGTCTTTGAGCAAGGCTGTGTAGGAAAGAATCAAGACTACAGTCTTCAGAGGGATGTACGGTACAATCCCAGAAATACTTGCCAATGAAATTCACATTTGTGACATACTCATTTTCTTGTATCAAAGTAATCTTTCTAAATGCATCCTACACATCCGAAGTGTTGGACAGAACAAAGAACTGAGCCTTCAGATGGACATACCATCCCAGGATTTCTTGCCAGCAAGGTTCACATTCGTCACATGTTCACGTTTGTATCAAAGTAGACTTTCAGCAATTTTAAGGTTGGAGAGGTCGGACGTGTTTTAAAAGTGCTCTGACATTTTGTGCAATTTTACCGTGTTTCCTGACATTTTGTGAAAACGTTTTATATGGTTGCATCAGAAACTGGATAGTGAATATCAAGGATATACTCATTTTTCATTTGGATTACTTATTTGGATACTATCAAACATTTTTAACTTGAAATTTTGATCATTTTGGAGAAGAAAGTGTCAATAGACTTCTAAAACTAGCATCATTTACGCGTCATTGCCTAGCAACTCATCATTAAACGCATACTGGCTTGGATGGAACGCATCACTGGTATCTCTTTGCGCAACCATTCTTTGTGCGCTTAATTCTGATCGTTTCATGTAATTGTGACGTCACGATGTCTGGGAAGAGAAAGTCGTCGAAAAACAACTCTGGTGATAATGAAGAGACGAATGAAAACTATCTTCTATCACTGATCAAGAATGAGCTAGGGAAACTTTCCAATTCCTTGAATGCTAAGTTGACCGTCTTGGAGCAGTCGATCGACAGTATACGAGAGGGACAAAGCAGTATTGTCAACTCGCTGTCGTTCCTCAACGAGAAATTTGAGGAAATGAAGTTGAAGGCCGAGAAGATAGAAAAGGAAAACAGAGAACTGAAGGAACAAAACATCTGTCTTCAGAAGAGATTCAGTGAGTTGACCTTCCAGCTTAACGAACTTGACCAGTACCACAGAAGAGTCAACTTGGAGGTGGCAGGTGTACCAGAACGACAGGGCGAGGTTCCTGAAAGGATCGTACTTAATATCGCGAAACACATCAGCCCTGAGCTTGCAGCATCCGACTTCGATGTGGTTCATCGGCTGGGTTCCAAACGCCAAGCTGATAACAAAGCCCGCCCAATCATCGTGCGATTCACCACAAGACGAGCTCGTAACATCATGTACGATGGGAGAAGGAAGCTGAAGACTCTCTCCACAAAGGATCTTGGATACAACAGCGATGGCAAGATCTACCTCAATGAAAACTTGATCGCTTCCACTAAGGAGCTAATGAAAGATGTCAACAAGGCCCGCCGAGATGCCGGATACAAGTTCCTGTGGACCCAGAATGGCCGAATCTATGTAAGGAAGGATGAGAAGTGTCAACCCATCATCATTCATTCCAGAGAGGACTTTTCTAAGCTGTAGAAGGACTATCCATGTTTTTCCATTTTCCAGTATTCTTTTTATTTCTTATGAAATTCAAGTCACAAAATTTTTCGCATCGATCAATACTTGTGTTATTTTCCGTGGTATATTTTGCATTCTTTCACTGCCCTTTCAATAATGTTTCAATACCAGACATTTCATGGAGGTCATTTTACTTATATTTGTGTGCAAATATTCTTCATCAACCGTTAATAATTGTATCAAATAATCTTTCTTTTGTTAAATATTACAACTGCAGTATTTTTCAAACTCGAATTTGGGGTCATGACGGTATCAAATCTAAAAGATGCTTTATATGCTCAGCTTACAAAGATTTTGATTTAAAATGGCAATATATTCTATTTCATAATGGTGGATAATATGCGTGATTTCCCATTTTATCATCTGAATAATGATGATTTCTTATTACTAAATCATCCAAGTCAGGATAAAAGCAATATTATCTCAAATCATCATACTCCATTTGATAGATTTTCTACTGATATTCTTACAAATAATTTTGATGAACTTCAAGTTGAATTCGATATTCATGATAAAGCATACAATCTTTCCTCTTCTCCATATTATACAGAAAATTCATTCAAAGACTATGCTAAATTGATTGGAGAAGATGATGTTTTTATTTTGCATTTGAATATAAGAAGCGCTAACCAAAACTTCGAGAAATTACGATTATTATTAGAAAATACACAATTTGCCAATCCCCCAATCATTGCTCTTACTGAAACTTGGTTCACGGAAACACCTAATTCCTTATGCACCATCCCGAATTATGATATTGTTATAAACAATAGGAAAAATAAAATTGGAGGTGGACTAGCATTATATATTCCGTCTTCATTTGATTATGCAATTAGACATGAATTTGAATATATGAATGATATCATCGAATCCTTATTTGTAGAAGTAAAACTTCAAAAAGATAAGAAAACTGTAATAGGTGTCATCTACAGACCTCCTCAAACTTCTTGTATAGAAGATTTTTTACTTGCTACTAATGAACTTTTGCAAAACGGAGAATTGATAAATAACAATTGTATCATCACTGGTGATTTCAATATTAATCTCTTGACCAGTAATCACTCTGCAACAAACGATTTCCTTGAATTAATGTTAACTTCTACTTTTTTGCCGATTATTTCTAGACCAACCCGTATTACTGATCATTCTGCTACGCTTATAGATAATATATTCTGTAACTCTCACCCTCTTCCGAAAGCTGGCATTGTAACGACAGACATATCCGATCATTTTCTTATTTTTACCCATATCCAAACAATGCAATCACTGTTGATTGGTCTGACGTTTATAACTCGAAAGAGAATGTCGATGACTCATTTGACATATTTTTGAAATGTTTCAATGATTGCTTAGATTCTTGTGTTCCTTTAAAGAAATATCGAAATTACGACTATAAACGTGTTCCAAAGCTACCATGGGTTTCAAAAATGATATTAAGGTCTATCAATCGGAAAAATAATCTGTATGTTTCTTATATATCAAATCCAAATGATGTTTCACGGAATAGATACACGTCTTATAAAAATACCTTAACAACTACTCTCCGAATAGCAAAAAAGAGGTTTTATTCAGAAAAATTACAATCATATAAAAACGACCTTAAAAATACATGGAAAACAATAAATGGGGCTCTAAACAAAATTAACAAATCTAGTGCTGTTAATAAATTATGTGTAGATGGAAATATGGTTGAAGATACTCATTCTATAGCAAATGAATTTAATTCATATTTCTCTCAAATTGGACCAAAGTTAGCTGGAAATATTATCCCTGTAGAAAATTCGTTTAAGGACTTTTTGGACAAACAAAATGATAATTCAATATTTCTTACTCCAGTTCATAGAGAAGAATTACTTGAGATTGTATTTAATTTGAAAGCAGGAAAGACACCCGGATATGATGGCATTACAAATAAAGTATTGAAAAACATTATACATTCTCTTGCTGATCCCCTGCTTCATATATTTAATTTATCATTGCAGCTTGGCCAGGTCCCAAAGAAGATGAAAATAGCTAAAGTTATACCCATTTTCAAGAAGGGGGACCAATTAATTACTAGTAATTATCGCCCAATATCTTTGTTAACTTCGTTCTCAAAAATTCTTGAAAGGATCATTTATAAAAGGACAGTTGCTTTCCTTAAGAAATATAGTATTATATGTGATAATCAATTTGGTTTTAGAGAAAAACATAATACAACTCATGCTATATTGACATTAATAAATAAAATATCTACTTCTTTTGATAATTCTGATCATACTGTAGGATTATTCCTTGACTTCTCAAAAGCATTTGACACAATAGATCATGAAATACTGTTATGTAAGCTATCAAATTACGGTATCAGAGGGACAGCTTTACAATGGTTTAGGAGTTATCTTACTGATAGAATTCAGTTTGTTACAGTAAATGAATCAGAATCTCCAACAAGGCCAGTTTCCTGTGGAATTCCACAAGGTAGTATTCTTGGCCCCTTGTTATTTATACTTTATGTTAATGATATGAAAAATTCATCTCATGTTCTCTCATTTATTCTCTTTGCTGATGATTCCAATATTTTCTATACACACCATGATCCACATGTACTTGTGAGCACTATGAATACAGAATTTAAAAAAGTAACAAACTGGATTAAAGCCAACAAATTGTCACTGAATCTGCAAAAAAATAATTATATGCTTTTTAGTCATTCATTGAAACATCTACCGCATCAAATACTTTTAGATAATACTGAAATCAAAGAAGTGCAAACAACAAAATTTTTAGGTCTTACTATTGATAACAAGCTTACGTGGAATGCTCATATCAACAATACTTGCAAAACTGTGTCAAGAAATATTGGAGTCATCAATAAGCTTAAATACGTTCTACCAGCACAGGCGCTATCCATGTTGTATTGTGCATTAATTCTACCATATCTTAATTATGGAATTCTGGCATGGGTAATGCCTCTCAAACGAGACTAAATAAAGTCTTGCTACTTCAGAAAAAAGTACTGAGAATAATATGCAATATGTCCTTTAGAGCTCATACGGATGAATTGTTTCGTCAGAAACGTATCCTTAAAATCAATGACCTGTACCGCTTGCAACTATTCCAATTTATGTATCAGCTAGATAGAAATAGTTTACCTAATGTCCTACAAAAGAAATTTATGAGAAACAATACTTTACATTCATATAATACGAGACAATCAAATGACTATCACTTACCTAAAAGTAAAACAGTATTTTCTAGCAAAACTGTATTTTTCACAGGACCAAAACTCTGGAATTCTCTGGACAGAGAAATGAAAGAGGCAGCTAATCTTATACGATTTAAATTACTCATCAAAAAATTTCTCCTGAATTCTTATTGATTCAATCTAATATTTGTGAACTTCATACTTATCCACGGTAGTATTGAATATTTTTTTGAAGTCAATATTTAATTTTGTATATAGTGTAAATACATTTGTGTTACAGTGTTTATATCTATACAATTTTATAGAATTTTGCTGATTATTTTACTCTATTTGTATCATATTACCCTTGTATAAAGTTTTGATAGGGGGTCTACATTTTACAAGCTCTGCTTTTTAGTAGGCCCCTCCACTTTTTTCATTTCATTGCTACATTTCAATCCTGCACATGTTATGCATTTTTTTCATTGTAAACATGATTACGAAATGTACTTTGATGATTGTGGAATATGAATATATCAATAAATAAATAAATAAATAAATAAATGTGTTATTAAATTCCTGCTACACACAGTGAGTGTGGGACAAAACAAAGAACTGAGCCTTCAAATGGATGTACAATCCCAAGATTCCTTGCCAGGAAGGTCCACAGCTGATAAGGGTTTCATTTCTTTGCATCAGAGTAGTCTTTGAGGACGTCTGATATGTGGTCGTTGTGCGTCTTGAACTTTCGTTGACCTTTCCTGTTGGGTTTCTTCCTCTGCGGGGCATTCTGACAGAAAAAAACAAAAAGAAAGGCGTTTCATGAAACATCTTTGCTAAATTAGCCAATCGGAAATAATCTCCAAATGTCAGTCAGTCAGTAGTCAAAAGTTTTAAATCCAATTTTGACCCCTCTGAACGAGGGTAGCTTTATTCACCTCAAATTTGCAGCCATTGCACCTACCCCTCCCTCCACTTCACATGATTCAGTGCATCCTAGATCCTCAAGTACTTGATTACTCTTATGTCCAAGTTTCATGAATCAGATCCATAAACTTTCAAAGTTATGATGGTAATTCAACAGATACCCCCAGCATGGCCAAAGTTCACTGACCTTTGACCTTGGTCATGTGACCTGAAACTCTCACAGGATGTTCAGTGATACTTGATTACTCTTATGTCCAAGTTTCATGAATCTGATCCATAAACTTTCAAAGTTGGTAATTCAACAGATACCCCCAACATGGCCAAAGTTCATTGACCTTTGACCTTGGTCATGTGACCTGAAAATCGCACATGTTTAGTGATACTTGATTACTCTTATGTCCGAGTTTCATAAATCAGATCCATAAACTTTTAAAGTTATGATGGTAATTCAACAAATACCCCCAACTTGGCCAATGTTCATTGACCCTAAATGACCTTTGACCTTGGTTATGTGACTTGACACTCAGGCAGGATGTTCATTAATACCTGATTAACTTTATGTCTAAGTTTCATGAACTAGGTCTATATATTTTTTAAGTTATGATGACATTTCAAAAACTTAACCTTGTGTTAAGATTTTGATGTTGATTCCCCCAACATGGTCTAAGTTCATTGACCCTAAATGACCTTTGACCTTGGTCATGTGACCTGAAACTCAGGCAGGATGTTCAGTAATACTTGATTAACATTATGGCAAGTTTCATGAACTAGGTCCATATACTTTCTAAGTTATGCTGTCATTTTAAAACCCTTCAGTTAAGATTTGGTCGCCGTTGTCGGAAAAGCGGCCCCTATAGTCTCGATCTGCTTCACAGGTGAGACAAAACATATGTTTGTTTCTAGACTTACAAATTTCTTTGGTCCATGATCCTTCATTGAGTTGATGCCTTGTTTCTTGAGGTAATCTTGGATCTTTTCTTCATCTAATGAGTCTACTGTTGTGCTGTTCCATAACTCTTTAAACTCTACAGATGGAATGAAAAGATATCAATTGTTTCCAAACTTTAAAAAGGCATATATGTATAGGAAGTAGAGTTCCCATTTTACTCTCTATGATTTTCTTATTTCTATCTTTATTCCATCCATTCTTTGGTGTATATTGAAATCTTTTAGAACTGTTTGACACTTATATGACAAACATGTGTTGACAATTTCATTAAAAACTTGACAATCAATCACCTACAAAAGAAAAGATGTAATATGGATGTTTCATAATTCATTTCAAAAGGGCAAACCTGTGGTATTAAAAAAAATGTTAATATCGAAAATGTTTTTGCTATTTAAAATAATGCTTTCTTTAATCTGTGACCACACCATGTATTGAAAAAAATAAATTCCTATACAAATGTGCAAATTACAAATAAAGGTTTTGAGTGTATTTAAGGGGAATTTGGGCTTTATCAGGGACAAAATCTGCCATCACTTTGGTTTATTTCCTACACTGACAAGGGTATTATAATTAAAAGAGTCACACTGTCGGCACAAACTTACCCTCTTCTATCTTGAGTTTATATGTCCTGTCATTGTAGTACACCACTTGTTTTTTGTCTGGCCTGGTCAGGATAATGATTTCCCCAGCTTTCTCCAGTTTCTAAAAGAAAAAACAAAACCATATCAATAAGAATAACAATATGCAACATTCGTAGAGTGCTTAATATACAATTTTCTATGCGCTGCATACCATTACCCCCGCATTAGCATGGCTACCCTGATCGGGGGATTAGGCCTTCAAGGAATTACTTCCTACCGGGTAGCCACTTATTATACCTGGGTGGAGAGTGGCAAATGTAGATAAAAGCCTTGCCAAAGGACATGATTGAATCACTGGGATTTAACCCCATGACCCTGTGGTACAAATCCAGAGACTTATCCGCTGAGCTACAGCACCTCTACAATCAATGACATGATTAATGATTGTGTTATTCTGATTGTTGATTGTCTGAGAAGCACTGGCCTTTGACCGTTACTATGGCAGCTGTCAGAAAATTATCTGTTGGTGCTGACATACCTTCATGAAATGGTCCCCTGGTCTGTCACAAGATCTTGCTCGCAAAATGAGGGGTTGACAGAAGCTTTATCAGCACTGAACATGTAATTAAATGACCCAGTCACATAGCCAAAATAATGTTGAGAATGATCAATTACGTAGTTTTCCACAAAACACACCATTGGTCAGATGTTGCTTGTTTTTACTCGCCAACTCAAGCCAGCATCTCCTCATCAGCTCTACTACTCAAGCTGTTCTCGCTCAACATTCCTTCTGGTTTACAGACCTTTTCAGGACTACTTTCAAGGAAGAATACTCTACTCTCAAATCTCCACTTTCTCGCCTATCCATTTCTTCTCTTCTATCCACTGTTTCTATAACACTCCACATTGTGTACCGTAAACCACATCAGCAACACCATTGGTCGGTTTGATATTGATAATGTGACTGCAGAATAAGCTTTGCTTCCAAAAGGAGGGGTTTAAAAGCTTTTAATAGCGACACTGAACATATAACCTTTGACCTTCCTTACCTTGATTCCAATCTTGGCATGAGGCAAACTCTCCATGACATCATCCATCATGATACCACCCAACCCCCGCTGATCATGCCTCTTCAACAGACGAACCATCTCCTTCCTGTTCCTCACGTTGTAAGCGGGTTTGAAGCTGTATTTTCCATCCTCAAAGGTCACCTTCGGGTTGTTGGGCAAGGCCTGTGAACAGAATACATAAATATTCATAATGATGGCTTCTCAAATAAGCAATACAAATTTAAGTTCATACGTAGACTTACAATTTCATCCACGGAATGGTTTCCCATCTGTGGCCCCTTATAATTAAATTTGATTGGTTGATAGTAAACTTGTTATAGAAATTGTTCATTTGTTATAATAACAAGTCTTTGTGAAACAGGACTGTCTCTCTGGCATTCATCAAAAATTTGGTGGGACTTCTGTCCTTCAAACAATGTAGAAGAAAAAAAAATTGTATCCAAAATCAGGAGGGGGGGGTGCCCAGGCTGATTACCTGTCTATTTTGCAGGCTGCAGGTACAAAGATTGGTTTGTCAAAACAATCTAAATCTGTGCCCCGTCTTACAAAGAGTTATGATTGATCCTATCAACCACAACTATGGATAGCCAGCAAGGTCAACATCAAAAATGCTTGTTTGTTTGAAATATTTTTTTAGATATGGTGTGTATTTGTATATTTATTGTTTTCTTGAAAATTTGGTCTGCTTCTCTTTGTTTACAAAGGACATAGTGCAAATATCCTGAAGAAATAATTACCATATTAATGGATTTCCATATACCTGTACTTGAGGTTGATTGGATAAATCGCAACTCTTTGTAAGACAAGTCCCTGGTCTCAAATTTTGGGTCTTATCATGGAATTGTTTACTGTAAGAATTGTGGTAGAATTCATTCAAGACCCACATGATGATTGAAGCAGCAATTACGGTTTGTGCCTACACTTGGCTAATTTCAGACAATGTCCTAGATCAGGACTACCCACCTCATTGACCAACCACATCTTCTGTTTCTGACCGACATCTTGCTGCTTGGTTTCATCCAGGATCTCATCAATATTCAGTGGATAGAAGTCACCTTCCTGATACCGCGTCTGTACACCAGAAGATCAACAAAATTAAAAATCACAAAAACACTGGGAACAATCCATTTGATGGTTTACGTTAGGTTTTTTATTAAAATGGCCAAATCTCTTGAATAAATCTCTCTACCTCATCAACAATACGATTGAACAATCAATTATCATATAGGTCAAATGTACAATTTTTTTACAGAAAAAAAGTTGATACATATGTATTTCTCAAACTTACCTTCATAAAGTTTACAATTTTTGCCAGGATGCCAAACTTATATTTGGAACTACCAGCATGGGTCTTGTAATTCAAACCTGTTGACACTCGACTAGAACCTGCAAAAAAAAAAAAAAGCTATTCCATAAAATGATCAACCTTTTTGTACATCCGACCCCCATATTTCTCAAGTCGTACTACACTTCATAAACTGACCAAGTCATGGTCAATTAGAGAACATTACAGACTGTCAAAAGAAGAAGAAAGCAGAGACAAAATTTTTCACATGAAGGTCCCATATATAGGGGGTCGGACATACATATTTTATGGAATTGCCCCCAAAATAAAAAACAATCCAAAGAAATATAAAAACCTGATTTATTCCTGGTTATTGTGTTGTTGATTTTCGCTGAAGATGGGAAACTTGTGATTTACTTTTTATTTTGTGATGGTATTATATCCTAATTCACATATTTTTAGTTATAAAAAAACCCAAAATAACATCATGCTTAACATACAGAGCATATCATTACAATTCATCACACATTGTTACATACCCTCAACATATAGAATTGAAGAATGGTTTTTAATCAATAAATTAATGCAATTCAGCCAACAACTTAATGCTCCTGCAGTGATTTATATACCGATGAGACAGACTTATTTCAGTCAACTGCAAACATCGCACTCAAACAACTATTAAAGGATTATGGATTTATGGAGGCTATTTTCCTACTCCTAGAAAACTCACTGTGATTTCTAATGTAAATTCATAGGGTTGTTTGAAATGTGTTGGGAACCAATCACTGTTTGAATCCAATGTACCCTTTTTTCTGCTAATGCAAATTATACAGTATCAGCTTGAGTCAGGGCTCCATTACATAGAGCTTTGTAATTGATCATGGGGCTCATTTTTACAACTGATCATACACAATAATAAATGCAATCAGTCATAGAATTCGGCCTAGTAATCAATTGCTTAGCTTTATGTTACCAGTCCCAAGTTTGAGATAATTAACTACATAGGCCTACCTGGTTCTGAAAATCCGGGGCCTGGCTTCTTTTTCTTTGGGGGTGGTTCGGTGGAAAATCCAGTTTTCGGTCTCTTCTTCTCAACGACTGGTTGGGATTTTGCTCTCTTCAAGAATGCTTCCCTTTCTCTCAGAAGTGCTTGATCCATTCTGGTTACGCTTGTAAAGAAATCCTTTACCAAAAGAAGAGAAGGCATGTAATTCTAATTTCATAATTCACTGAGATGAGAAGGATTTTTAACTTTAGGTTCCATGTCAAGGAAAGTTAATTGCACAGCAAAAAAATGTGTGCACGTTCCATTATTATACTGCCTAGACCTAATCTTCGGTTTTTCATGTTTTTAATTCTGAGGGCAAATCTGAGCTGAGCAATCTGTTCTCTTACCAACAATCTTTGCCAAATTCAAATTTACTTTTCTTTTTGCATTTCATTGCCATGAACATGGCATGCCATTAGATAGATTGGATGCCTTCTTTTTCTTTTACTAGTATACCCAGTTGTTGTGTGTCCGGACAGGTTGTGTGTCCGGACGATCAATTTTAGAAAGTCATTTGAAAAAAATTTACAAGCGAAGTTTCATCAATTTTTAGTGCAAAATGTTAGGAAATATAGAGAACAAAATAGAAGATGATTACTTCCAATGAATTTGTATTTTTAGTGTACAATCCAAAGACGAAAAAGAAGGCTTCAAAAATATAAAGTGTCCGGACACCCGTCCCCCCATCCTACTATTTAGTTTCATTTTTTGACATACGGTAATTGACATTGTTGAATTGTTCAACTTCAACGACGTTCAATTGCATGATTTGCAATGGCAATAGCATGAAAAAAAACATCTTGGGATCTTATCATTAGATTCTTGTGGGTCAACTTTGCAAGATGAGAGCATTAAGAATCGATTTGAGTGTAACCCTTAATGGAAAGTATGGTAGTGGATCGTATTACTGAACACTTTCCATGAATTCAATCATATCAAACACATTATTCTCATAAAAGTCACCAAACTTTCACCATAATACACAATCACCTTCAAAATATAAGTAGATCTATGAAAAAAAATTTGCCAAAATCGTTTTTCCTGTTTACGATATTAGCTTCCAGACGGACCCCTCTTCGCATGTGAAATATTTTGGTCACTTGAAAAAGGTATCCCATTACCGAACGTTTGTTTTCTATGGCCAGTATGGAAAAAGTTGAGAAAACAACAAATTTACTGATGAGCTATTTTGACCATATTTTTATCTTTAGAATATTAAGACTTTGAAAATGTGTTTTTGACAATTTTTCGTCATCTTCCTATATCCCTATGCTATGCAGGTTCTCTTTTGGAAGGATATGTTGCAAAAATTTTAAGCATATGAAATTATTTTCTGATGCGTATGATGCCCGCGTTCGGGTAATACAAGGCCGGTCGGAAATACAATCACTCACTAGGCCTATACCAAAATGCAAGAGTTACCCTCGCGAGCCGAGTCTACACATCATTGTCCGACGTCCGCCGCCGGAGCCGGGCCTTCGCCTCGGAGCGGCGGCGGCGGCTCTCCTTGAGTCCTTCGCCTTCCGTGAAGATTGCCCTAGGCCTAGGTTTTTCCTAAATTTCCAAGGCATCTGAACAACAAACCACACAATTTCTAATACTCAATAATTCTAATTATTTCAAATAGATCTTTTCATGGTTGGTAGTGGTACTCACCCAAGAAACGAATACAACGTTTTACTTTTATATCACAGTGCAGGTCCTACTTCCTTCTTCCATTTATTTTCTACTCGCTAGGCTTAACTGTGTAGGCTACTCTCGAGGCCGAGGCGGGATATTGTCAATCGATTTCCTTATTTTTAATATAATCACTGTATAATACTAGATTAGTAAATCATAAATTTTATATATTGAGCATTATCTTTGCAGAGTCGAAAAATGTCTCAATCATATTCTAAAAAGGACATTTAATTACTTTTAAAGATAACGAATCTAAAGTTTGTTTGGCGTGAAGACTAGTCTTAGATGAAAATGGCTTCGTCCACGGATACCAAAACAGGACTTGCTTATCTTTATTTTCGTCGTATTCATGTCAAAAGAGTGATATGGTGCTTGTTTATCACTTTAACAGTATCTTTAGTGCTTATGTACATGAATGTTGTGTCTATTTTAGACAAGGAGAATAATGGAAGGTAAGTTGAGCTCACTAAAGGTAAATGGTTTGAAGGGGGTGTCTGTGTGATTATTGGATGATGAATCGATGATGATGATAATGCCATCTGTGCATGTGCTCGCATTGAATGAAGTTGTGTGTAGTATAGTGGAGATGGATGCCTGCCTGGTGATGGGCGGTGCATCTAATTACAGGTGGTGGATGGAGGTCGAACTGCAGTTGGGTAGTGTACAGTTGCAGTAGATGATTTAAATGTTATTGCTTGGATTATTTTTTAGAGAACTTAAGAAAAATAAACTTGCCCACCAAGTAACTTGACTTTACATTGGAATCTGATTTTAAAAAGAAAGAAAAAAAGGTGATTGAGACCGAAGTAGTAGTAGTATTGATCGAAAGGGAAGAATTGAATTTCTAAAAGTGGAATTTTAATTCATCATCATTTGTTATAAAATAGTTTTTGCCAATCATAGTATAATCAATAGAATTTAGAATCGGATGTTCAGTAGATGATAACAGATTTTTAAACCTATTCAATAACATATATTTTTATTATTAAATTCATTTAACCATTTATGTGTACATAAAACTCATGTGGACATTCTTATTACCAGCATCTAGTTAGTTTGATTATGAATGAATTAACATTCATTCATTCACTCATCCATCATGCATAAATGTATTCATTCGTCTATCCATCCATCCTTTCATTTATTCATGAATTAATTCATCCATCCATCCATTCATCTTCCCAATCAAAATTATGCATGAGCAAGTATGAATGTTCAGTACAATCACTAACTGCCAATGTGCATAATGTCTGATTGAATTCTCAAGAGTGTACAAAGATCTATTTGAGAGCAGACAGGACCAAAAGTATGATACTGAAGACCAGGATGACTTTGGTGACCTGGGCGACCTGCAGGAAAGGTCAACAAACTTGTTATCGAGTCGGATCATTGAATCGTCAGAGATCAGAATTGATGGTTGGTGGATGTCTCACGCAAGGTGGGATTATGAAGTGGACTGTGATGCCGGGAGAAGAGGACTTTGTGCAAAGGTACTGTTCCTGCCAAGTTTTCCTGTTAAATAGCACTATTCCTATTTTTGAAAGAGAAGTAGGCCTACATTGCCATTTTAAGTCATATTTTGTCCCTCTTTCTGTGAAAAAAAAATCCTTAGTAGACTGTGGGATGGTCGCTAAAATTGTGACTTTCCGTGGGGCGGCAAATGCAACCACGGTCCTTGGACATGATAATATGTAAAATATTATGGGTGAATACATGCAACATGTTGCCATAGCTAAATTCTGCTCCTGACCTCAAAATTAAAATAATAATAAGCGAAATCGTACCATTGATTCGACTGGAAATTCCGCCATTCACCCCATGTGTTAAGGACTCCCGCGAACGCGCGCAAGCGTGTACAATGCATGTAGCCTCGTTCGCGTTTATTTTTTATTCGTTGTAGAATATACGATGGCGGATAAGTTGTCGTCGTCTTCGTCGTGTTTTGACAGCGAAAATGACGATTTACCAATAGCAAATGTATGCTACATGCACGTCTTACCCAAGGAAAGAGGGCCAGTAAATTTCTTCAAGTAAAGCGCTAGAACAAATTTAAGCCTTTGCTGGATTCGTTGGTGTAGACTACCTGGGACTTCAGAATAAAAATAGCTATTCGTGCAGCAGAGCTGTTTGTGATTGACTTGCATGCAGCCCGACCAGCATTTCAGCAAGATCCGAATGGATCAAAATAAATATAGATGTACCGCGTTACTTTCAAAAGAGGGGGCACACCTCGAGTCGATTTTTTAAAAATAAATCACTTTTTCATGACAGCCTTACTGTTCTTCTTTCTTTCCTTTTCCAGTTTTCACTTTTTATGTCTTTTCTTAGTTCCCTTCTCCCTTTCCTCTTTTTTCCCTTTCTTTCTCCCCTTTTCTTCTTTTCCCTTTTTTTATTTCCCGGTGAACTCCGCCAGGGGGCAGCTTGCCCCCGGCCCCTGTTAGGCCACTGCTAGGCCGGGCTTCATGCAAGTCAATCGCAAACTTCTCTGCTGCACGAATAACTAGTTTTATTCTGAAGTCCCAGGTAGTCTACACCAAGGAATGCAGCAAAGGCTTAAATTTGTTCTAGCTCTTTACTTGAAGAAATTTACTGGCCCTCTTTCATTGGGTAAGACGTGCATGTAGCATACATTTGCTATTGGTAAATCGTCATTTTCGCTGTCAAAACACGACGAAGACGACGACAACTTATCCGCCATCGTATATTCTACAACGAATAAAAAATAAACGCGAACGAGGCTACATGCATTGTACACGCTTGCGCGCGTTCGTGGGAGTTCTTAACACATGGGGGTAAATGGCGGAATTTCTAGTCGAATCAATGGTACGATTTCGCTTATTATTATTTTAATTTTGAGGTCAGGAGCAGAATTTAGCGATGGCAACATGTTGCATGTATTCACTCATAATATTTTACATATTATCATGTCCAAGGACCGTGGTTGCATTTGCCGCCCCACGGAAATGAAAAACTAGAGACATTTTCCTTGTCCATCCCACAGTCTATTAGTATAAAGAGGAAATTTAAGAATTTCCTGTTCATAAAAAAATAGGAAGTTCTATTTTGGGGAAAAGAAACTTGCTATGTTCAGTTTACCTTAGTAAGTTTAGCTTAGGTTCCTATTTCTGTGAAAAAAAAATCTGTAATAGGCCTGTTGAATAGGAAAGTTTAAGTCAAATTCCTGTTTCTTAAAATTTCTATTTTGGGACTACATGGTTGGCACTTGACAGGTAGGCCTATGGCTATGCTATTGCTTTTAAAATATATGATTCCTGGGGAAGTTTGACTTCACATGATTTTGTTTTAATACATCAAGGATACATTTCTTGGAACAATGAATCTACTGAAATCCTTGCATCTGATTGGCTCATAGCAAATTAGTGAAAATTGCTGTCAAGATATGCTTCATGACACACTCCTGTTGCTATGTAGATTTTTTCCTGACTTTCTTCTTAAATGAGTTTTTAATAGTTTCAATTAAGGTACCGACCCAGATATACTCTAATTTGCATCAAAGATATCTGCTAGTGTACTTAATATAATTTATTTATGAAGTTAAATATGCACATGATTATCAGCATTAGTATGATCTTAAGAGGAATCTACATGCAATATTGATCTAGTATGTGAACAAAACATGTCTCAAGACCATCTACACATGGAAAAGGTTAATACATATTTTTTCTCCATAAGTTTTAATTATTGACATTAAAAGGTTTTACTGGCACATTGTTTAGGTGTTTAGATTTAATTCTGGTTTCTACTCTATTCCATACATTAAACATGGCAGGTTCTTAAAGTAGGATGCAGCCCAGACAGTGTGAGGTCCATCTACCAATTCTTGCCTGTAAGTCATAAATTGTTCAATATTTATCGTTGAAATTTATTATTACCATTAGTGTTTGATGATGATGATGATGATGATGAAGATAATGATGCTGCTACTGATGATGATGATGCTGAAGATATGATGATGATGATGATGATGAAGATAATGATGATGAAGATGATGATGCTGCTGCTGCTGATTGTGGTGATGATGATGATGATGATGATGAAGATGATGGTGATGATGATGATGATGGTGATGATGATGATGATGGTGATGATGATGATGGTGATGATGGTGGTGATGATGATGATGATGATGATGAAGATGATGATGCTGATGCTGCTGATGATGATAATGACAATGCTTATTGTACTTATGATGATAAACTCTTGTTTGCGCAAGGTAGCAACTTCAGCTATTAGCCAATCTTCCAGCGGGCCCTGCATTCATAATTTCCATTGTCTTTTCTAATACATCGCTCGTCTGACATGAAAGGGATCAGATGGTCCCATTTTTGTTTTCCGTGAAACTGAGTGGATATTGAGATTTCACTTGAAATTAAGTCCCATACATTTGTTCAATTTAGTGTCAATTATAATTTGTATTACATTAGGAAGATATGATTACGAACATGAATGAATGAATGAACAATCAGGCAATGAGTAATACTAGTAATGTAAATCCATATTGTAATTTGTAAAACAATGAATCAGATGAAAAGTGAATTGACAAATCAAAATTGATTAATAAAAGATGAAATTAGTTATATGGTTTCTTTTCTTTTGGCAGGTTAATCCACATGTCAGGTTAAAAAGACTTCATTTCTCAGCTCAGAGTGCATCAAC
Source organism: Lytechinus variegatus (assembly GCF_018143015.1). Taxonomy (NCBI): domain Eukaryota; kingdom Metazoa; phylum Echinodermata; class Echinoidea; order Temnopleuroida; family Toxopneustidae; genus Lytechinus; species Lytechinus variegatus. Next base: position 55,260,059 of record NC_054742.1, on the reverse strand, counting down.
TAATTTAAAGAGATTCCCAGAATCTGTGAGTAGCGATCATTTCCTCATTCTAATTCTCCTACATGTACATGTAGTATATAAAAAAACATTTTCTATAATTTGCGTGTAATATTGGGCTCCATCTGTGCACACATGAAATCTTGACAAGTCATATATTCAATATTTTTAGGGCGAGGCCAATTTTCCATCAGGCCAATTTTTATTCCAGCACAAATGAGAAGGTGAAAAGAGTATCCCAGGCCAATGAGAGGGGCAGTGAGCTCAATCAACAAGGCATCAAAAGCCATGGCCTTGGATGGCCTTGGATTGCCATAGCTTGATTTAAGCCATTAATGTTATCCAAATATATGTTTATCTTTTTTAAAATAATTTGTTATATCTTTAGCTAGATTTTGCCCTGTCAATATATGAAAGTGGCGAATATGCATGAGTGTAATGGCACGAGATATGCGCATGAGGTGAAAGAAATGATTATAGATATTTAGTTTCTTGTATAGCACATATCGTGTACCATTTAACATCTCTATACACTTTCAAAGGACTTGGATATTGATTACCCTGGCATTAGCATGGCTAGCTTTCACAGTGCACAAGCAGTTTAAGGAATATATCCATAATAATAATAATGATAAAAAATACATATATCACCATTACGGATGAGAATGACCCTGATGAATAGACTAAGGTTAGATACTTGCATTTTGCAGGTGCAAACCCTCACAAATATTCTCTAAACATCGAATGAGTTCTGTTAACTCTGGATGGACTATGGCTGGACTTCATGAATCAAACCCTTGAGATTCTCAACCACTGGGCCAAACTCTTTGTAAACTGATCAAGATAGGACTTCTCTCTTGGCCAGGTATTTGTGTCCAATACCTTGAATGCTTGAAAAAGTTGCAAGTTGAAGTCTAAGAATCTTGAATCAACACAGTCTCTGATCTGCTGTGTATGCTTTTCTTGTGTTGTGAAAAGCTTTCAATCAAAACTTCTCTTCACATTGGTCAGCTTGATACTTGTTAATTATGGCACCAGGATGTTATTTAAATTTGTTGAAGGACTCATCTTCAGTAAATAACTTTGTCAGTCCTCCGACTCAGCAAATTGTGGATTCCATATACTTTGTGTAATTATTTTTTGATAAAAGACGTTCACTATTTTTTCATGAAATCATCTGATGCAGTCCGTCTATGCCTTTTCTGAGGTTTGCCTCTATTTTCTTTGGCCAGAGACAAGGTCACTAAATAATTGCTAAAGAGTTAAAGATGTTATCGCACTGTGAACGTTCAAGCTGTTTAACTTGGGCAAGAAGTCTGTTGCCTGTTCTCTGCCCTAATATATGATCAGCCCCACTGAGCAGAGCCTAGGAAAACTTCTTAAAAAGTTGAATTGTTAAATCTTAGTCAGCTCAGCAAAGACAATGCTCTATCATGCTGGGTTTGTGGCACTAGCCTGTTAATATGTATTAGCTCAATTTTGGTGAAGGACTCAACTTCGAATCGGCAAACAATTCTGTCAGTCTTCCAACCCAGTAAATCCTAGACTCCATGTATTTCATGTGCTTCGTGGCCATTTACCAAAACTGTGAAAAGGGTCTTCAAATGTAAGATGCTGTTTGTCTATTAAACAAAGATAGAAATAAATTCGAGAATATTTTTTTGTGGTTCAAGTGATGACACTTGCCCAGAAACTTTTTTCTATTGATTTGTTGGAATTTTTCCTAATTAGGTTGGTACACCTTGTTTATCACTGCCAGGTATGTTCCTCTTTTCCCCTTCTTTTTCCTGTTTTCCCTGCAGTATCTAGCCACTCTTTTCTGCAATTCTTGTCCTTCCAGAGCTGCAGAAAAAAGAAACTTCAAGCTTTTACTTGGCCTTTTGTGTGGGGGTGGCTCCCATAATGGGTCGTCATCTTTCTGTTTATATTGGATTGCCTTTGCTGATGTGGTAGGATCATCAGAAATGTGTTTACTGCCACAAGTTAAAAAGAACACATCATCACATACACACCCACCTATAAAAACATTAGGCAGTAAATTCTACTCTCCAAGTGCAAAAGAACATTTAAAAGAACATAGCAATATTCATACTTGTTATATATTATTTGATCTTTGAATTACAAAATTTCACAGTTCATCTACCATCTGTGTACTTGTATTCGCAGTAAGATACTTATTTATGGTTTTTCAACTGCACAAATCAAGTTCTATAAAGTTTTGTATTAAAAGAAAATCTGAAAGGAGCACTCTCTGGGAAAACTTCATGAAAACTTTAATTTTTAAATCTTGACGAGCTCAACGAAGATAATACTGTATTCAAGGAGATGTATAGCCAAGTTGATTAGAGGGCTTTTCTTACATCAAATGCAAAGTCTCATGCCATTGCACAAATATTCGCTATTGTACAGCACATCAGAAGGTAGGGAAAAACAGGAACACTAATTGAGTTTTTTCTACCTTGAAACATGATTATTGAAAGCAAAATATCTCAGAGATCCATGCGTGCATCATGTCTGCAGAAGCAGAACTTGGACATTTTATCCAGAAGGCACTATGCGTAGGTCTGCATTTAAAGCGCAGTGAATTGAATGGTATTTTGATGCAACTCAACTGCGCAATAGTAAATTTTGTGTGGTACGCGTGTGATGATATGAAAGTCGAACGTTCAGCCCTCCCCCTCATTTTGGACGTAAATTTTGGATTGAGAGTGTGTGATAGTACAAGTGTCGCACCCTTGGCCTCCCATTTGCAGACATACAACAAGCAAACTAGGAGTACAAGTAAAAAATATAATATTTCAAATCAGCAATGTAGATAGATAGATAGATAGATAAATGGTTTATTAATAAAGATCAAGACATCATCGCGGGCTAAGGCCGAATTGTGATGTATTCACAAGGTAATAAAGACACAAAAATATTCAAACAATAACACAGATAATTACAAAATAAATAATACAGATAAAGTATGGTATTGAAAACTACTTGTGTTGTGGAATTTTGGAAAGGTAAGAGAGAGAGAGAGGTGGGAAGGGGGTCTAGGCAGATAGAGAGAGGGGGGGGGGGGGGGGAGTGAAGGGAAGAAGTGGAGCAGAAAGTCAGAAGAAAAGAAGGTACAAACATTATGAAAGAGGTAAAAAATGAAGTTGTAAGGCTGTACGTAAGAATAAACAAAGTTAGAAGAATTTGAAAGTAAAATATTATCCTTAACACATATTGGTATGGTGGTCCAGATTATCATTTGCCGTGTATAGTTCTTCTACATTAAGAAAAAAGCAGTAGTATTTACAATTCAACATTTCAAAGAAAGAGAGGAAGAGAGATGGATAAAAAAGAGAGGGAGAAATATGGATAGAGAAGACAAACAACAGGAAGAAAAGAGTTGCAAGGAAGGGAAAGGAATACAACATAGGGATCATACAAGTCCATCAATTAGTAAGTATATTGGAATAAAAGTGTCAAATTTAAGAGTTATGGATTTATATCTGCACATGTATATATGCGGAAGAAAAATTACCTTTAAAATAAATTTCAATCCTTGTGTAATACAATAATACCTGATTTTCGAAGATCATATATTTTTAAATGATATTTGATTATATATAAATTGGCTAATTCTATAAGTATGTCAAACAGCATATTTATGTCATCTACAATACTTAAAAACATACTGATTGTATACAAGTGGTGAAAATAATTGACTAATGTTCATAATTGCAAGTAGAAATAGAGTACGTATTATACAAATAATGTGACATACTAATGATTAAAAAAAAAAAAAAATTGACAAGAGCAACAGAGAAATATCATACTGTAGATGTGGGTTAATTATTAAGTCATGATTGAGAATTAAGGAGGTTGATCAAGTAAGGGATGGGACTGTTCCGAAATCTATTAGTTCTACATTTTAATTGTTCTCTTGTGTTTGATTTGCGCAAAGTTCTGGTGTTCTTAGGAGGGGGTATAAGATAAGGTACCCTGTCATTTGAAATTAGTCTTTAGGCAAAAGTCAAACACAGTGCCTTTCTTCTGTCTGCAAGAGAGGGGAGGTCCAACATATTCAGAGCAGAATCATACGACTGGAAATTGGGTCCCAAGATTATTTTGAGGGATCTTTTCTGCACCCTCTCTAGACGACTCACTTGTTTAGTTCTCCATTCCACACTGGGCAGGCGTACTCTAATAGGGGCCTGAGGAAGCCCATTACAAAGGTCCTCAGTTGGCAATCCGTGTCCTTTTAGGATCCTAATAATATGTATCCTTCCATTGGCACATTTTATCACGAAGTCAACATGATCATTCCACTTCAAATCACTACAAATATGAACTCCCAGTAATTTGACAGACACAGATTGCTTCAATGGCTGGCCGTGTATTGCAAGTAACGCTGGTTCGGGTGGCTTTTTCATAAAGCACACCTGCATACTTTCACATTTGGCAGGATTTAGAGACATTCCTTTAGATGTGGACCATTCAACAAAATTGTGAAGTGTCCTTTCCAAGACATCTGGTTGATCTCCTGCATTAATCTTGTATCAACCACGGTCACATCATCACTATATTTCCAATATGCATTATCACTGTCATGTAGGGCATTATTGATAACGATTAGGAACACAATGGGTCCAAGTTTAGTTCCTTGAGGTACTCCTGCATCAAGGGTCACCCACTCTGACTTAACGCCCCTGTACCGAACACACTGAGTCCATTCTGCAAGAAAATCAGCTATCCAGCGGATCAGTGTGGGTGTGATACCAAGTGAGATCACCTTTTGAATGGCAACCATGTGATCTATGCGGTCAATGTTTATTGAGTTTATCACTGTGGGTATTGGTAGTGATTTTGATGTTAGATCTCATTGTATTCAGGATCTTTGCCTCATTTCTTCTTGTCAGGGGGGAGCAGCAACATATAGTGCAATAGCTTTGTTGAAATATACTGACGATACTACAGAGAGACTAAGGTGAGTGTCTGAAATATTTTCAGGTTTAAAACATTGATAATTACAAAATGTGACAAGATGAAGTCCAGACTGACTTTGTGATGAAGAAAATAAATAAAAATTGAAAGGATTGATAAAAAAAGAAATACATAAGAAAAAGAATAAACGAAAAATATGCCAAGAAAAATTATCTTGAAACTGCAAATTGTGTTTAGAGTTGAATTGTATTTAGAGTTGAATAGTATTGTATTTAGAGTTGAATTGTATTTAAAAAATAGCATATTTAAATCATTATTCATAGATTGAAAGCAAACCCACCCCCTCCAGAAAAACACAAATAATGAATAAATTAGGATAATTAAAGAAATGGCATTGTTTGGTGTTAAAATAAAGTTACAATAAAGTTACAGTGTTAGAGATGGTACAGGCAACATGCATGATTATTTTCATCATGATATTGTGGTCAGTAGCCAAGATCTTTTTAGGTCACCAAAATAGGCAAACATCTATTTGGAATTAGTAATGAGATCCAAAGACATTTCTTCACTTTACTATTTTTAAGGATGTGAAGGAATTTGTATTCTTATTGTGGATACTTTCTTAAATAACCAATAAGTTATCATTGACAGGTATGAATAGTGGAAGAAAAATATAGCTGAGCTCGGGGAAAATAGATGAGGACAAAAATTAAGAATGTTACAAAAATGGGGACATGGAGGTTACCGGACTAGACAAGGAAGACTAGAAAAGCAAAGGAGACCAGTGTATAAATTCAAGTCAACTTTCTGTCAAATTTTCAGATTGATGTGTATCATCATTGGTGTCATTTTCCTGTCTTTTTTTAATTTTCAGATTAGAGTTTCCTGCTGGTACACATTCATATTTGCCAGCAAAAATAAATAAGGTAAATAAATGAACTAGAATTCCTTTCCTAAGCAGAGTAGAAAAAGTTGAAAAATGTTATACTCATATTTGTAGAAAGTGCTATTCAAGATGTCATGAGCAAACAAAGATTTTAGTTTATTGTTCAAATTGGTTGTTGTCTTTTTGAAATATCCTTCGTTCTGGCCTCATAATATTTATGTGATCTCCACGCAGCATGAGGGAAATTTGGGGCCTGTTTCATAAAACTTGTCATAATAAATTTGAAATAAGAGCTTAAAGCTACTTAGTTACTTTAATCAGATTGGTTTAGAGTACATTTTGTTATAGAAATTGGGTATTTGTTATTACAACAAGTCTTTATGAAATGGTACCTTGGAGTTTCATTCATGATTCCATAACATAGGGTTGACTTGCAGTTTTTACTCAGATGAAGAGAAATTAAGAAATTCCTACTGTGGATCTACGCCTTTTGTACCCACACTGGCAACCGAGGACTTACACAAGAACATCAAAAATAAACCAAGCCCATTGAGGACATCCTCTGTGTGCGGTCTATTGCAGGTCATCCAAAGTTTGAATATTGGGGTACAGTTAAAAAAAAGAAGACTCAATTCACAATGATATAAGATGTCCTCAGTTGTATCTTTATGTTTGGTCCTTGGTTAATGAGACTCCTACTGATGGGACGATCTTTGTTATGTAACAATATACTTCTCTGAAACACATCTCTTTGATTTCCACCATAAGTTTGTGTTTTTGTGTATTGCTGACTTTCCCTCTTTTTTTTTCCCCCTGATCAGACGCTGGCAACAGAGAAGCAAGTAGAAAGCATCACAGTTATGCTCTGTTGCTATGGTTATGAAGGCCAAATTAAGTTTAGTGATATACAACTCCATGCATTTAGTGGTAAGTTTAAGCAAATTTTGCATGACAATGTTAAACTTTGCTATATATACAACCAAAAATATTGAATTTGTGAGTGACATCTGCTCTTTCATGTGCATACTACTACTAAAACTTTGCATACTACTGTCTAATGAAAAATTGGAGAATTATTTGTAAAAAAATATCTTATTTTATATCTGATATTTTTTTAATGATGTTGGGATGGAATAGGACTTAAGATATGCAACTTTGGGACATTTCAAACACACTTTGATTGGGTTTCAATAACTGTGAACACCATTATTTTGTAATAAATCTTGCAAAGTAGGAGATAATCAATTTTCACTGTACAAGAACATGGATATAGAGAGTTTTTTTTATAATTTTCCCATGTCTTAGTAAGAATACATTATTCTTCATTTCGAGAAAACAATTTCGTAGTAGGAGGGTATCAAGTGTGTTTAGTACATTGTAGTGTCTCTAGCTATAAAATAAATTACTCTGGTTCTAAGCTAATGTTATATACAAAGTAACCAACCAGCTAAGAGGATAACAAATATAATCTTTATTTACACAAGTGTAGTTTGCTATTAAGGTAGCTTAAAAGGGAAAGGTCTCATGTGAAATTTTATCAGGAATACTGCACGGTGTCTATTCTGTTCCATGTCTAAATATGAAAATAAAGAACAGGATTTTTGGTGAAATTCTACATGTAGAAAAGAAGTGGATAGAACTTTGTTTGGGTAATCCTGAAGCAAGCTCGACTATGTTAATGAATTACTTTTTTCTCACTTTTATTGAGTAGATTTGCCATAGGTACTTCTAAGCCCTATTTTCCATCTTGTTTTGGACCCTTAGACATTCCTTCATCACACACCCCTCTGACCCGAGATGAAATGGTTGTACCCTGCACTCGGAGAAAGCCTGCATTCCTTCCCAAGAAACCCTCCTACCGTACTGAGCATGTCTTGACAGCTGACAACATGCAGATTGTAAGTCAATATCAATCTCTTTTTTTAAGTTCCCCTCCCCTTTAATGTCTCGTAATTCTTAAGTCAGGCTTAACTTAATAGACCATGGTCTAACTTTGTGCTAAAATTATGGTAAGCCAAAAATGTCAAAATTTGTTAACATTGCATTTTTCATAAGTTTAATGTGCTCTTCCCAAATTCTTTAATAATGGTGAAGACAATTACATTATTAATTTTTCCCAGATGGCTAAGAATGATTTTAGAGTCAAATTACCTGATACAATGAACCTATACTGTTAGATGTATGTCCCACCTGGCTAGCCATAGTTAAAACACAACTTTAAACCAGTGTTTATATCAGATCCGATTTCAGTCTATGTGTGGTTGATCTCATGGAATACCTATTTCCATGCTGCTTTATTCTGAGCAAGCATATATGTTTCTCATTTGATTTTAATCAGTAAAAGTTAAAAAAATAATTATAGGTTTTGGCAAGAAACAGAATTTGCATTGGACTTTTACTTTGGATCATGTTTTTGAGCAATTTGGAATGTGACATGTACTCACAAAATGTTTCGTAACTTTGGTTTCAAAGTTGTGCAAGAAAACATTGCAAGAAACATTATGGCGTGAGCTTTTCATGTTCATCACATGAAATGTTCAGGGGGGCCGTAAGGACTCTCCTTCCGACCGTTAAGGGTTAAAACGTGCATTAGTTGGAATTTATTATAGGATATCTGTTACCTGTGGCCGTTTGATAGATTAAAGAAAGAGAGAGAAAGAGGGAGGAAATGAGAGAGAAAGGGGAGAGGAGGAGAGAAAAGTGTTCATTCTACAGTAATTGATTTTCCAGACCTTCAGATCAGTCTTGATGGGAATCCTAGATTCAAACTTGATCAACTAGCATATTTTGTAAGACATTTTGATGGTTTGGTAGCAGATTGTAGCTATTGTTTTTTTTTTGCCCATTTCAGCATTTTGTGCTATTTGTCTGAATAAACAGTTTGGGAGCTTTGGCATTTTCAGCTTTTTTCATTTGTGGTCACCCACACCCCTATACATATGATCCTTATTTTGATGTAGCATTTTTTGTGTTTAAACATATGCATGAGATTGGATAATGGGATGTTCTTTTTCATTTAATAATTCAAAGCCCTTTGATGATGTGACCCTCATCACCCATGCCTCCCTGGATCGCATCGATGGTGTCTTGAGGATGCTGAACAGCTGGGATGCTCCTTGTTCCATCTCCCTCTACCTCCCGATCAAAGCGGATGAACGAGATGAAGATATTGAGTGGAAAAAGTAAGTCCCATTGGAGGTTTCCTCAAAATTCAAATTGGTTTTCTTATCATGGGGGAATTTCAACCTGACGATGGGTTGGTTGAAATAGAAGCAGAAAAATTTGAAAAAGATTTGTAGAAGTTACATGAAAAAACTTAAAAATGATTTACAAATTTATAAATTTTAAGGTTCTAATTTAGTGACGTCACATGGAGCACCTCCATATTTTGTGTGATATGAATTATCATATGAATATGAAAAAATGTCTTTCTTTCTAAATATTGAAAGTGATTTTATTTGTGGGATGAAGATATCATCAAACACATCATTGCATACCCTCTTCTATAAGAAAAATATTTTTATTCATCATGTTTCAGTAAAAAATGGGATTTATGGAATTTGTGGTCTGTGGGTGCGTCGTGGTCTAGTGGTTCTGACTCTCGTCTTTCAAACAGAGGGTCTTGAGTTCGAATCCTTGCCATGGCATGGTTTCCTTCACCAAGAAATTTATCCACACTGCTGTACTCGGTGAGGTAAATGGGTACCGGCAGGAAGTAATTCCTCAAAGAGCTGTGCGCACCAGAATCAGTAGATTTGCTTAGCCAGAGTAATATAGGAGTGCCTTGAGCACCTAGCAAGGTGTATACGTGTACTATACAAATCCTATATTATTTATATTAAAGGTATGGAGGGGGGGAGGGGCTGTTTTTCTGATGGATTTGCCTCAAACCGTCACCAATATCTTTCTCTAATTTTTCAGCTATTATGTTAAAACCAAATTGCTAGCAGGGTGAACTTCATATTTGATTCCATCAGTACATGTAATGATGATAACAATGATAATCGTTTTGATGATTTTTTTTTCCCAGGTTTGTTTGCAAGGTCATTCAATTATTTTTTTTTTTTTTGGGGGGGTTAGGGTTAAGTTTGGGTATGGACAAAGAACAATAATCAGCATTTAATTCCAAACTAAACTGGTTAATTTTCTTCTCAGACTTAAGTTTATCAATATATTTATGCCTTTGTCTAAAAACATACTTGGTTGCTGGAGGCATTATGTATATCGGTTGGTCTGTCCATCCTGGGGCCCGTTGCAGAAAGAGTTGCAATCAATCGCAACTCTAAAAAATCATGCGCAACTTGATTTTCAGCCAATCAACAGCGCGCATTTGGGATTTGCGATTGATTTCTTGACTAGCGTTTAAACGCAACTCTTACTGCAACGGGCCCCAGTTCTCATTCTTGTAATAACCCGAAACCATATGACAGATCAACATTCAAATTTGGATATTGGAGGGGAGATTATCTGATTCTGTTTCGGGGGTCACTAGGTCGAAGGTCACAAGATATTTACTTGAAAATTTGTCCTCTAAGATAAATACTGAATTTTGTCCTACGATGTTAACAAGGAGTGTGCCCCTGACTCGTGTTCCATACCTCTACATGCTGTGAATTTTTATGAACCTCCTCCATTCCTAACCTGCTTGTATGATCATCTTGACTTTGTAGGAAGAAGTTTCCTCTATGTTTATTGCTTATATCAATAAACCAAATGTTGTATTTTGATTTTTGGAAGTGGAAATACATTAATTGAGCGAAAAATAAACTCCTTCTTTGCAGGATTTATGTGTTTAAGAAGATGAGAATTTTACAGACGAGAGCCGACATAGACCTCACGCTGGTGTATTCTAATACAGTAAGTCAAAGAATATTCATTTTGTAAGAATTAATTCTAATACAGTAAGTCAAAGAATATTCATTTTGTAAGAATTAAAATGTAAAAAAAAATTGTCCATGAAAATTGGATGACTATTGTATGAATCAGGGTAGCATGTCATGAACAGACTTGTTTTATCTGACAAGTCCAGTTTTATCCGACAGTTACCATAAGAACTGCTTTTCAGTCAATCCAAATCAAGGAGAGTTATCAGATCTAGCAACTTGGACAAAATGTTCTTAAAACGCTTCCCAGTTCATTTACAAGTCCACTTTTTTAAAAACTTGTTGGGTGGTAATATGATAATCATGGTAAACCTAGGTTAACGTAGACCACACTTATATTGAGTGCCAGTTGTCAACTCATTCACCAATCAAAAAGTCATTCTTATTCTGCTGCAAAAAGTTGTCAAAACATTCATTGAGTCTTGTGCTGCATTGTACTTAGATGCAGAATATATGTAAAAGACAATTTCTGTTCATAAGATGACTTCCTTTTATCATGTATGTTGTATATGTACTGGATGCAGACTGAAAATTGTCCTGTTTTCTTTTTGTTTCACACAGATGGATGATGTGTACCCTATCAATTACATGAGAAATGTTGCAGTAAGGTTAGTCCTTTTCTTTTCTCCTAGGTAGCCATTGTATTCAAAAGTATATACCTCTTTAATATCAAATAAAATCCTCACATTACATTAAGTACTCATTTTTTGTTTGGTATAGGATGAGCACCTGTCTTGTGTAAATGTATGACCACAAGTGTGGTTCCATCTTATATTATTCCACCTCGAAACCACCTGCTTTTAAAGTCCTGAGCCAGTATTTAATTTGATACTTAAGCCAGTATTATACTCATTATTTTGCTTAGGTGAAATGCTTAACCATCTTTGGTATTCAGTTGTATGTTTGGGCTAAGTATTGTGGTTAAATCGTTGCATTCAGTTTACAAATGTACATACGCGAAATCAATCATGCTGCGCACAGCTCGATACATACATTGCACATTATTTGGTGTGGGCTTTGTGATGTCACAATGGCTATTAGTGAATATTTGGCTTAATGTTGGCTTGATGAAGTTAAGTATTTAGAAGTGAATTGAATATAAGCATTTTGCTTAGCCAAGTAAATACTCATAGTCAATTAAGACTTAAATTGAATACTGGCCCAGATTTTCTTGCCACCTTAGGGCAATCTTTAGATTACAGATTTTGTTGTATTTATTATACTTTATAAACAATCAAAGACTGCATAGTGTGCATTGCTGACATTTGCCCACACTCTCTTTCTTCTCGTTTCAGCCAAGCAAAGACCAAATATATTTTGTTATTAGATGCAGATTTCTTACCGTCCCCAACCCTCCATAAACACTTCTTGGATGTCATGGCGATGTGGCAGGTCTCGGAGCAAAGAGACCAGAAGACAGCGTTTGTTGTTCCAGCATTTGATTATATTGAAGAAAAACAGGTAATGCAACTTAAAACATTGAGAATGTGTGTGTGTTTTCTTAAGGATTAAATGTAGTTAGGGGGAGCATTTCATTAAAAGTTTTGTCAGTGAATAACACGACTAATTTATTCTGAGCCAATCAGATTTCAGCAGCTTATAACAACAGTCGGTGAAAATCGCTCTTTTTTGCTACATGAAAAACTCTCATTGTTTTGAATTGTGGAAGAAGGTCTTTAAGTGATTAAAAATGAAATAATGCCATTCTTTCAAATGGACACCATTTTCACAAGTTAGGATTTCTAATTTTATATTGCATCATACAATCAACTTCATTATTAATTGTAAATTAAATCAGTTGTATACAATGCTTTTGTTTTTACAGGACCAAGCTGGTCTACCTCGTACCAAAGATGAACTTATAAGCCTCATGAAACAAGATCTGCCAGCTGTTTCTATTTTTCGTATCCTTTCATTGGATGTCTTTTGCATATTCGCTGCTAGGAAGTGTTTATGTAGAGAGTTAAGAAGCACATACACATTGTGTCATTGGTGATAATCTAAAAAGCTCTAATAATCAGTCAAATTGAACAAGTATTTCTCTTTTCATCCATTTTGTATCATAATTCTGATATAATTTTCTTTAGAATAGCTTATTGAAAGAAACAAAAAGAGAATATAAAAGAAGGAGGAGGATAAGAGGAAAATTAGATAGATGCTGTCATTAAAATTGTTTACAAGGAATTGAAATTCAGCTCTGCTTTATTAAAATTACTGGCATATTGTACCATTAGTGCGTGGACTTGTAGAGTTTCATTCAGTTGGGAATGGCTAAATTTTTGTGTGTTTAGGAGTGACTACGGTTTTATTAGCTTCGGGGGGGGGGGACTGATGGGGTAGAATCAAGTTCTTGGGTCAAAGTTTGAACCTGAAAGCTGGTGCATTTATAACTGACAACTGCATATATTTGGGTTGTTTTATTCAGATACAATCTATACCCTTTTTTCCCTAATAATCTTCTTTCCCCTTTCTTGTGTGGGAGAAAACCCATAATTGCCAATCAATGTAATCCAATATTGGAATCGATTCCTTGACAAATATCTTCCAGGTTTTTATGAATCTCCTCTGTCACATCAACCAACAAACTATGTACAGTGGTACATGGCAAATGAGCCTTACAAGATATCTTATTATGAAGATAAATATGAACCTTATCTCATCTTGCAGTAAGTAGTGATCTAATTGTGGCTTCTTTCTCCTTTTTTTTTACTCTCTTTGAAATTCTACTCAGATGTCAGTTTCTAAATATGACCATTTACTCCAAAATATATCATGTTTGCACTTTACTGTCCAAATGATAATATATTTGCAATGAACAACCTAGTATTTCTTCTGTAATAGTAGAAAGATACAAGATCTTAACTAAAAGAATTGTGATTCATTTTGAGATCAAACATGTATGTGAAGAGGATGAAAATGAATTCAATGTTCTGTAGGATATATACGACTTTCTTAGATTCTTCAAATTTCTGTATCACGGTGCTCATATTTGATGAATCAACATCAAGCCCAATGCAATAGTAATAATGATGATAAGGATATTGTGCAGGGTGGTAGTGCTGGTAGTGATGATGATGATGATGATGACAACGATGATGATAACGATGATGATGATGATGATGATGAAGGTGATGATGATGGTTTAGGTAATTGATGTTATTGATGATGATATTGTGTCATGTCTCACATAGACTTCTCTAATATCAACATCTACCTCACAAATGTAAATCTTTTTAAATATTTTGGTTGGGTAATTGTGATTACACTCTTTATTATGATACTCTTATTAATTATAATTCCTCTACTCTCATTATTCATTAGGAAATCTGGGATGCCTATGTATGATGAGAGGTTTACTGGGTATGGTATGAATAAGATCACTCACATCTTGGAGCTTCATGCAGCAGGGTAAGTTCATATTCTACCTTGACTCTTTTATGTGTACATAACATACAAATGATTTGCAGCTCTATTGGATTAATGTGTATTATTTTGCAGACAACTGGTAATGAAGGCATGCTAAGTGTTATCCCTTGTTCAAAAATATTTTCCATAAATACCAACAAACACTCAGACCCATATCTTGAAATGTGTTTTAACTAAGGCCATGGTCTAATTTTGTGTTAAAATTATTGGAAACAAACATTTCAAAATGACATTCACATTTTCACATTACATGTTTCATATTTTTACTCTTTCTTTTTACTTTCCTCATGTTTTAATGATGATAAGAGCTATTTCAGTGATTATTCGTGGTTAGTAATGAATGGTTTGAGTGTCTAATTATTTGACAAATGGAACTTATACTAGTAGAGATACGTGTCTCAATTGGCTATTTAGTTAAACCATACCTTTAAACCAGAGTTTAAAGTAAACCAGAGTTTAGAATACAGTCCTTAGTCTTTTAAAACGCCCCAAGGTCCATCTACAAACTTGTGACGTCATATTGATTTCATTCAATTACAATGCCATGACTTATGTTACATGATGTCATTATGACTTTATTATTACATCATGTATGATGTCATGAGTTTAGTATATGCTGCTCTTGACAGATTGTGCTGTGCTCACTTTGAATATTTTGATATATATGCCAGATTTCGAAAAGACTTGGTCCATTGTTGTTTGATGCCAGATTATTGCAAGTTATCCACCATTAAATAGGCTTTGCTAAATAGAAGCTATTTGCTATGAATAATAAGGAACTACAACTCACAATTAAGCTACTGAATAATATGATATCAAATCATGCACTGTATATTGCCTGTTTTTTAATGAATAATAAAAACTAGATGACTTTTTTGAAAAGTGTATTTTTACCAGATAAATACAGCAGAGTATATAACTCTAATACCATTTTGCATTGGATTTAAGAGTTTACTCTGTAATATTTGAAAAATGTTCTTATTACAGGAATGCAGATTTACACAATGTACCTCAAAAGCTTTTTATATCATTTGAATTATCAATCACAAGTGTGCTGATACTGTAATCCCCAAATTCACAAAGATGGTTTTGAAAACCCATGGTTGAATCCATGTGAATTCGAGCCTAAAGGTTTTTATTGACATTTCAGGCTTTCATTTGTTTTCCTTCCCCTTCGATTTCTAGATATGACTTTGTAGTCCTCCCAGACGCATGGGTGATCCACATCCCTCACCTGATGTCAACCCAGAATTCTCGCTTCCTTAGCGATCCAATCAGCAGATTGACCAATCGGGTGACTCGCCTTGAGTTTGTATCCGATGTCATGAGGAAGTACCAGATAGGGGCATGCAAGGGATCACCGACATAGCAAGCAGTGTATGGGACTGAGGTCCATGATTTCAGTACATCACGAATGACAGCAGGTGGGCCTGAAAGATGATTTGAAACACCTATCCCAGCACAAACGGCAGTTTGTGGGACTGCAAAGAATGCTGAAATAAAGTATTATGGTTTTCCTCATTCAAGTGTGTGATTTCATTAGCAAGCTGATGTGAGTTGTAACCAAGAGTTTTTAGGGTTTTTTTTTTTTTTTTTTTAATCAGGTATGTTGGAAAATTTTCCAAACAGTAATGTCAGCTGAATGTCCAGAAAAAAATGTTTAATTCTTCATCATATTGAAGTTTGAGTTTATTTTGACGTTAAGTTGCTTTGACTAATACGAAAGAAAATTAAAATACCTGGCAAGTGTCATCAGAATCAGATGAAAAATACAAAACTTATGACATTAAGTTTTGCAGAATTTCTCAACAGTTGTATGCAAAACACAAGTATTGATATGTATACGAGAGAGTCGATGGTGTCAATTTCAATTATCCTGAGATTTCAGATATTTTCATTTTTGTGGAGTTGGATAATAAAGAAGCTCTTGATCTATGAGTTATAATTATGGGGTCAGATGAGTTAAACCATCTTTTACATTAAACAGGAGTTAAAAAAATGAAAAACTTTACATTTCATCTTAAATATAACAAAAAATAGGTTTGTGATGTCATTTACATAGCACCCATGTTATGCATATCTCTGTTTTGTGAATTGAAGCAAAATAGTGAAATTCCATAACTTTTACATTCAATTTTGATGAGATTTTCGGCAATATACACTTCTTTTTCCCCTTTTTGTTCAAATCAACTTGTTGGAGTGGACTTTGCCTTTGAATATGATTTTGTGACTCATTTGACTCTACAGACAATTTTTTTTTCCTTGCTCAATGTATATTCTCGTCATTATTTCATCTAATGTAAAATGCATTTTATTTAAACCCCACCGTAGTTTACTGTTTACAACCCAAATGCATTTTACAGGTATATTATGTCATGGAATAACTTGCCTGCTATATTTATTTTGTTCTGGGAGTTTGATGAGACTCCTTGGTTTTTATCTGTTTATTTTTATGTATTCGTATTACATAAGTCATTTCTTTTGGTGCATGCTATTTGTTTCTTAAGGTGCTTGGGTATAAATTATAATGTGAAAATTTTGGTATATATTTAACAGTTTCTTTTATTAATTTTGGGCATTTGGTACAGATCCACTTCTTTTTGTTACAACTCCTGCAAGTTCTTGTTTTTTAAAGTTATAATTTACCCTTCAAGAAAGCTGTTTGATAGACATACTTTTTTTCCAAATCAAAAAGGTTAAGTAATTATGACACTCTAAAGAGTGGCAGATTGCTTTCTACTCTATATCTCTATTTATTAATTTTTTGGTATAATTTTTTTTTCTAATTTTTAATGAAATTTTAAAGCTTCCCCACATACAACTCATTAATTTGTATTTTAATTGTGCAATATGTTTAGTTACAAAAAAAAAACTCTTGGGGAAATAGAAGTAATGTGATCATTCCTTCTATCCATCACCCCTTTCTTTAGATATATGGAATACATCTATGCCACATGGAAGATAAAATCACTCTTGCAATAGATATTGATCTTAACCCTATGAACTTTTTTTTTCTTGTTTTGCAGATTTACTCTTTTATACTCATTCACAATAGAAACTTACAACAATTTACCAAAACTATGATAATAGATACCTCTATATATCATACACTGTATATGTTTTGTATAATTAGTTTTAATACTTATACTGTATTATGAAAATCAAGTATGAAAATTGAATAATTGAGAAACTAAATAATCAGTAATTTATCTCTGCCTGATAAGTTAACAAAAATGATCTCTTTACCAAAGGTATGAATATTTTTGACATGGTGATTTCTTATCAGAAAACTTGCCTTATTTTTATTAATGTGGTCTATTTTCCTGTATTTTTAACAATAAACCCCTATATTTATATTAGTTGAGAAAGAAGTATTTGTAATGGTAATAAAGGCCCTTCCTGTGTGTCTGTTTCACATTCATTTTCTTAATTTTTTTCACTTCCATAAAATCATGAAATACAATATCTCCCAAGAATATACCAATGATGGTATGTAGAATACTCATTATTCTGTCAAATTCACTGAATATTCAAATATTTATTCAAAACATGATCATGTATTAGTTATTGTATTGGTATGTATATATACTTTTCAATTTATGTTCAATTGTCTTTATATTCTTGCCTCTTTCTTGTTATATCATTTCATAGTATTTATTTACCATGGGAGATATGATGTATATTGAGTATACTCCCTTGTGTACCCTTCTCCTTTTGAGAAAAAAGTATTGTGGCTGAATTCTTCTGCATTATTTGCATTAATGATATTGATGAAAATAACCTACTTTTCTAAAATGGTATACATTGTAATACTTTTCGAAAGAAATGTTACGCCGTGCAGTGAGTACCTTCAACTATACTGAAGATGTGTAACAATGTACGTTAGTCAGCTCTATCGCCATCATCATCATTACCATCATCGTCATCATCTCTACGCTCTTGATATACATTTATATATTTATCAGCAAATAATGGGTGAAAAATTATGTTGTAGTAGATAAATGATGCATGTGACATCTATCAGGGGTGTGACAGTTTAGCTTTTGAGCTAATTTGAAATTTTGCTCGTTTTCTTTTGATGTTCATATCAATTTCAGCTTATTTTAGCTTTATATCCTCTTTACATAAGTATCGGAGCTTACGATTCCAGCGTTTTTCAACCGTCTCAAGGCGATTCCATACATGTCGTATGGGACATTATGACAATAATTTCTAGTTCCTTCGATGAATGCTGGAGCAATAATTTTTTATTTGTCAATGATAAAGCTATAGTGGGTAGTTATGTGAAAAACTGATGACTGACCAAAAAAAAGCTTGATTATGGATGAATTAAAGGTGAAAATGTAGTGTTGTACGGGACTCAGAAATGTCCCGTACAACATCTCTAATTCACCCATGGATGGCTTTTTTTGTCGGTTGTCATATTTTTACATGACTTCCCAGTAGTACTGTATTATTACCACAAGATGTTAGTTCTTTGTTTGGACAGCAGGTTGAAAAATGTTGTGAAAATGGCTTATTTTTTAGCATGGAATCACCTTTAAGCTTTTTTCGGCTCTTGTATATGATCACTCACACCCCTGACTTACATGTAAGTCTTTGATCGCTAATGCCATTGAGAGTGAGAGTGGTTATCCTTTGAAATAATTTTCTTGCTCTATGTTTCTACCTTCAAACTCTGAACTGGGTAACTGGAAATATGACACCAAAGCATTATAGTATTCTCTTCAGCATACGATTTATGATTAAGTAATGGTATGTACATTTTTCTTGCAAAAAAAATCCTTTATCAATTATTTCTATGACTTTGTATATTTTGTATATGTGTAGAAATCAAGTTTTCTATAATTCTGTGACAGGATTGTATCCTTCTTTATGCTGTAATTTGTACATTTTATTCATTTATTTTAATTTTTCATTTATTTCTTAAAAAAGGTTAGGCTGATTCTGCCTTCTGACTCCTGGTGAGTTGACGAGACATTTATCTTTTTTGCAGTATTATTGTAACGTCTACTTGGACATCCGTAGACCTATTACCTATTCTTAGTGCTCTGTTTCATGTCAGCAGGACTGTATGTCATTCAAAATTGTGGTCTATTGCTCTGTTTTGTGTGTCTTGTCTCAAGTTTGTGTGCTTTTAGCTCTTGTAGATTTAAGCATTCAAAATGATATGTACCCTATGCAGTACATGCATGCATGTTGGTCTGTTCTCGATGTAGTGTTGAAAACAAATTTCTGTCAATTGTCTTTGAAATAAATGGAGTGGTATGTTTTATTGTTTGTCAGTATTAACTTGAGCAGTTGTGTAAAGGATGATACATAAAGGTAGTCTACAAAAATGGATGTTTTCTCAACCCAAAAAAAGGAAGTAAGGATGGATCTGTATTTCATTATTTGGATTTGATATTATCAGATAAAGGTGGCAAGGAGCTCCTTGGAAATGGTAATCAAAAAAGTTTTTATTTTTTCCCAGTTTTTTTTTTGGTATTTCAAAAATGGTTTGATCAGGGAACTTGAAAATTATATTTTCATCATAGAAAATAAAGAAGGGCATTAGTATTTAAAAGTATTCATTTATTGTTCTCGATGATCTTTAATTGTTTTTAGAATTATTTTTGACCATTCCAATTACTTCTGTACATTCCTTGTAGTTTATCACATTTGAAATAAATATCGAGTCAAAAGGTAATGGTACTATTCATAGTGTATTAACATGTTTGACGAATAGAGGGCCAATTTTGATGTTTCCAAATAAACTAAGTTTTGGGGTTTGGGTTTTATTTTTTGTTTTGTTTTGGAGTCGTGTTTTTTGAATGGGGGGTTGCATTGCCATATTTACAGATGGTTATGCTTTGATTTGGTTTTATTTTGCTTTCAACAGTATACATTGAATAACATTTTTTGTATTACCTAGGATTAAAATAAATGGTAGAATTTTCTGGTAGAATCTGGAAAACCCTCTTGTTAGAAAGAAACCAATTATAGTCATCATTTCTCTAGATAGAAGAAATGATAATATAAATGAATATTTGAAAAATGCTAAAGTAATAGTCATCCGTCTTAATATTTATAATGTTATCATACCATAATTACATGTGTTTCTCTCTTTTTAATGAAGATATTTTGTATTGAAGTGTGATTGTACCATCTTTCTATTCATTTGAGAAAAGGGTTCATATTCAAGTTTCTTGTTAAAGAACGCCAACATAGTTTTGATCAATAAGTCTTATTATTTTAAGATGTTGGCATACATTTTCGATGCTTTTGAAGTGGCAGAATTTTACCGAATAGAATTTTATGATCATGGTTTTAGATGTTTTAAATATGTATGTGTGAATATTTGTGTGTTTATGATGTTACATACAATGTATTAAGAGTGTGGTATGTTTTGCTGTGCTTGTACTCGTAGAAGATCCTCTTTGTGATAAAATATGTAATTTGGCATTAGAAATAAGTACTAGCAATACTATCCTATTACTTTGCTTCATATCGAAGATGTACATTCTGAAATGTGTATATTTTGCCATAGATTGTATATTATTAGACCAAAAGATATTATTCATGTTTTTTATTGACTTGCTTGCTCTTAAATAATGTAATATTTACAACAATAAAGGTCTTATAATAATTAATACCCTTTTGGCTCTTAACATAAGATCAATGTCTATCTGGACGATGGTACTTCAAAATACATTGTACTAATTCTTTCAATTGATATATTCTTTCATTTTCCTTTCATGAAATAGTTTTAAGAAATTTCTCTTTTATTCATCTCATGTTTGATACTTTTTGGCATCATGTAATTTGAATAATTGTTAATTACTTGATAAACATGATTGTTTTTTTTTCTCAGTGTTTATTACATTTGAATGTAATTTCTATTTGTCATGTAATTTCTTTTTAAAAATATTTTTCCGAAGAAGCTAACTTTGACTTCTTTAAACTGATAATTTTGCACCAATGTCTGATAGATAATTTATTGTAGGAGGACTGATTGTTTCTATGGGTATGTAACCTAACAATTATTTCCTCTTGAACATTACAATTTGCCTGGTATTGAACTGGTTTTATCTTTAATGATGATATAAAAACTTATTTGTATAATCATTTAGATTTTATAATATGCATTCAAGGATGCTCACAACGACTCCAGTATATGCACCGCAATCCAGTATTTCACCTCATGCACGCCTCTTGCCAAAGAAAAACCTCATTCGTTCACTGCACAAACTGTTTGTATGGACTTCTATTTTCTAGCAATGCAAATTTTTCTAGATGTTCGCTAAACATCGAATGATAAAATGCAACATGATTTCTATTACTGAAATAAGATACAAGTGTGAATATAAACTTTAGTCAAACTCAAAATCCATTTCTTTTCCAAACAAATGCCAACAAAGGCTTTATGGAAACAAAGTCACTTTACAACAAGAAGTCATGTTTTACAACAACGTGTATTACATACATGTACAGCTAGTTTATAATTGAAGTGAAAATTTCACTGTTATTTGATCGTCATGTGCTTAATTAATGTTCTTTTTTTAATTATGTCATTGAACGTCATCATTGAGGAGAAAATAAATGGCGCCCTCAATCTTTGCCTGTCCATCTGGCTGTGAATTTGTCAGTGATTGGTCTGGAGGTGATGGTGGTCCAGGGATGGTGGTGTCCAGATGTGAAGAGTTGACATGGTTTTCGAGAAAGACATGACGAAAGACATCTCTGGTTGGGCATAATGTACATCGGTAGATGTGACAATTTTTTAGCACATCAAGTAATTGGTATCTGGAGGAGAAATGGGGATAAAAATAGGGTAATTAAAAGAGAAATGGGTAGATAAAGTGAGATAGAAAGAGAGAGGGGGGGGATAAAAAGAAAGTCAGGTGCACTTTGAACATGACATGTAGGGAGGGGGAGGAGAGAGAGGGGTAATTTGGTATAGAAAAGGAGGGGGAAATGGCCTTATTGAGAAGAGAGGGGGTAGAGAGAACGTATGGGGGACTTACAGAAAGGGAGGAGGGGATAGAGACGGCATAGAAAGTGGTAATGGGGATAGAAAAAGGGGCAAGCATAGATAAGTATAAAGAAGGGAGGAGTAAATGAGAGGGGGTGAGGAAAGGGAAACTTTGAACCGGAAAGGTAGGGAGGGGGAGAGCATAAAAAGGATAATGGGGATAGAGAAGGGGGCAAGCATAGGTAAGTATAAAGAAGGGAGGAGTAAATGAAAAAGGAGAGAGAGGGGGGGGGGACAAAGGAGACTTTGAACTTGACAGCTGGGGAGAGAGAGAGTATAGAAAAGGATAAAGGGGATAGAGAAGGGGGCAAACATAGGTAAGTATAAAGAAGGGAGAAGATGAGAGAGGGGAGTAAGGAAAACTTTGAACATGACGGGTAGGGAGGAGGGGGAGAGGAGAATAGAAAAGAATAATGGGATAGAGTGAGGGACAAGCATAGGTAAGTATAAAGAGAGTAGGAGTGGATGAAAAAGGAGAGGGGGCAAGGGAAACTTTACAGGTAGGGGGGCGATTTTGAGTGGTAGGTGGGGATGAGGAATTAAAGATATATGAATAGATGGCTGTATATAAACTCATTGGATGACGATGTTTATTGTATCATAATTTTTCTTCACTCTTCCTCCTTTTCTCCTTTCTAAGTTGAACAAAAAATTGTGTTTTTTGGGGGTTTTTTTGGGGGGGGGGAAATAATTCATTTTCTTATGCTCTAATTATAATCCTGCTCTAGCATTGAATGAATTAATGATGAAAAATTGTAAGCAAAATAAGACACATATAACATGTCAAAAGATTGGATAAAATACAAACAATGTTTGACTTTCAAAATGTTTGAAATAACAAAACAGAGTAGGATTGCATAAAATAAAGCAACGTTTTAAAATTCTTATAAATAATTCAGTGTTCTCAATGTCATTGTTTTTAAAATCCATACCTAAACGATCTCCTGAGAACAGGTGAATTATTTTTTCCTCAATTGATGTGCTACTAGACCAAAGGGTGCGATAAATCCAATACCAAAGAACGTTGTCATCACTGCCAGTAATCGCCACTTGTTCTGGGTTTGAAATGGTACGTTCTATAAAAAAGGAAAATAATAAAAAAGTTACTTTTATGACTGAATTCTTAAATCTTAAAACTTCTATAAATGTCCTTACTCATGTGCCCCACCCATCTCCCTGATAACAATGAAAGTGTCTAATATTCAACGTTTTAGGGATTAAAGCGTTAGTATTTGGCAGATTCTTTTCAAGGCCCCCCCCCCCTCCATGGAAAAAAGATCAGTGAACTGTCTTGCATATAAATCCTTTGATTGATCAAACATAGTCCTTTAAACAATAAAGTATTAATTTTAATGAAACAAAGGGGAACTGAAATAGCGATGTGATAAGGAATAATACGAAAGATTTTCTTTTAAATTAGATTATAAAAAGTTGCGCATTTAACATCAAATCCACTAAAATTTCAAGTGATGAAAATCAAGAAATACTTGACGAAATTTGCATCATGCATCCCCTGCTTATTTAAAACGTCACCTTTCCTCTGTGCAAATCTGTATTATCATTTTCAAAGGTGTTTGTTTAAAAAGACGCAACTTGATCTGGGTTCGAACCACGGTCGACCGTGGTCAGAATCTTAACACGTAGTGTCAGTTACTATCTGGGCCCTCCTGGCGACAGCAGGCCCAGATAGCTCTTAAACCAAACTTGACTGGGTGCCTTAAAATGACCTAATTAAATGCGTTAAGCGAGTGTGGTTCAGCGGTAAGATATTTGTCTCACGTACGTGAGGTCCAAGGTTCGATTTCAAATTTCTTAAGCATTTTTTAAATATATTTTTGTTTGTTTGTTTTTTCTTCCATTTTTTTATATCTAATTTCATTTTCTTTTATTTTTCCTTTCTTTTTCTTGTGGGGGAGGGGGGGGGGGGGTAACAGAAGTCCTACGATAAAATTCAAAACAAATAAACATTTTTGGAAACGGTGGGGGTCGGGATGTCACACAAAGACTAATTTAGTCCAGGCCAATTTAGAAAAAATCCTTTAAAAAATAATACTCTTTAAAAAAAAAATATCAATTCAGTTTAAATTTGACGTTGTAAAGAAAAGTTTTAACATTTAACGGATTCTCGCCCCCTCCCCACCTGGCCCTATGGAAAACTTTCTGCGTACCGTCTTACACAATGGCCATATTAAGGACCACCACTTTGATTAACAAATCATTTCAATAAATTTCTATGTGACAATAAACTATTTTAAAATGAAAAAGAAGGAGAGGGGGGGGGTAAGCTAGCCAGTACATATCAACCTGATGTAAACGAAAAGGAAAAATACAAAACAATTTCGATCAAAATGATCAATAATGAAATTATCATTAAAATTTCATTAAAACCCGACCCCCTCCCCCCCAAAAAAAAAAAAAAAAACACTCTCTCACCACACGACAGAGCGCCTTTATAATTTTGTACATGCCTCGGTATTCTTGTCATTTTCCAAGGCGTTTGTTAAAAAAGACGAAACTTAAACTGGGTTCGAACCACGGTCGACCGTGGTCAGAATCTTAACACGTAGTGTCAGTTACTATCTGGGCCCTCCTGGCGACAGCAGGGCCCAGATAGCTCTTAAACCAAACTTGACTGGGTGCCTTAAAATGACCTAATTAAATGCGTTAAGCGAGTGTGGTTCAGCGGTAAGATATTCGTCTCACGTACGTGAGGTCCAAGGTTCGATTTCAACTTTCTTAATTTTTTTTTGTTTCTATATTTTTGAAAATTTAATTTCCTGTTATTTTATTCGTTCTTTCTTTCTTTCTCGATTTCTTTCTTTCTTCCTTTCTTTCTTTTTGATGGGGGGGGGGGGGGGGTAGCAGAAGTCCAACGTAGAAATTCAAAACGAGAGAAACACTGGGGGGGGTCGTGATGCATGTCACACAAAGACTATTCTAGTCAAGGCCAATTCAAGAAGAAAAAATCCTTTAAAAATAATACTCTTTCTTATATAAAAAAATATATATATATTAATTCAGTTTAAATTTGACGTTGTAAAGAGAGGTTTTAACATTTAATGGATTCTCGCCCCCTCCCCCACTTGGAACAATGGAAAACTTTCTGTGTACCGTCTTACACAATGACCATATTTAGGACCCACCACTTTTATTAACACATCATTTCAATATGTGACAATAAACTATAAAAAGAAGCAGAGGGAGAATAAAAAGTTAGCCATTACATATCAACCTGATGTAAACGAAAAGAAAAATCCAAAACAATTTCGATCAAATGATCAATGATAAAATCATCATTAGTAAGATTTCATTAACCCCCCCCCCCCCCCCCCCCCCCCAAAAAAAAAAAAATACCACTCTCACACCAAACGACAGAGCGCCTTCATGATATTGTAAATGCCTATATTCTTGTCATTTTCAAAGGTGTTTGTTTAAAAAAGACGAAACTTAAACTGGGTTCGAACCACGGTCGACCGTGGTCAGAATCTTAACACGTAGTGTCAGTTACTATCTGGGCCCTCCTGGCGACAGCAGGCCCAGATAGCTCTTAAACCAAACTTGACTGGGTGCCTTAAAATGACATAATTAAATGCGTTAAACGAGTGTGGTTCAGCGGTAAGATATTTGTATCACGTACGTGAGGTCCAAGGTTCGATTTCAACTTAACGTTTTTTGTTTCTATATTTTAGAACATTTAATTTCCTGTTATTTTATTCTTTCTTTCTTTATCTATTTCTTTCTTTTTTTTCTTTCTTTCTGCCTTTCTTTCCTCTCCCTCTCTTTCTTTCTTTCTTTCTGCCTTTTTTCTTTCTTCCTTCCTTCCTTTCTTTCCTTTTTTTATTTTCCTTTTATCTTTCTTTCTTTTTTCTTCTTTCAAGTTCTTTCTTTCTTTTTTTGAGGGGGAGCAGAAGTACAACGATCAAATTCAAAACGGATAATCTTTTTACAAAATGGGATGGGGGGGGGGGGCTCTCACACAAAGACTCTTCTAGTCCAGGCAAATTAAAAAAAACATTAAGGAATAACACTCTTCTTTTATGTAAAAATAATATAAATTCAGTATAAATTTGACGTTGTAAAGAGAAGTGTTAAAATTTAACGGATTCTCGCCCCCCCCCCTCCCAAACCCAGCCCCATGGAAAACTCTCTGCGTACCGTCTTACACATGACCATAGTAGGACCCACCTCTTTGATAAACAAATCATTTCAATAAATTTCTACGTGACAATAAACTATATGAAAAAGAAGGAGAGGGGGTGAAAAGTTAGCCAATAATGCATATCAACCTATGTAAACGAAAAGAAAAATCCAAAACAATTTCGATCAAATGATCAATGATAAAATCATCATTAGTAAGATTTCATTAAAAAAAAAACACCACTCTCTCACCATACGACAGAGCGCCTTTATGATATTGTAAATGCCTGTATTCTTGTCATTTTCAAAGGCGTTGTTGAAAAGACGAAACTTGAACTCGGTTCGAACCACGGTCAACCATGGTCAGAAGCTTAACACGCAAAAATGGCAAGCTGTTGGTTCAGGATTTTTGCAAACTAAATTTTAAAATAATATTTTTTTTTCCTTCTAGATTTGCCTATGATTACTTTTGTTGCCGTAAAAAATGTTCATGACTCTACCATCCATATAGATCGATTGTAATTTGTGCTTACAATGAAAACATAAATTTAGAAAAATGGCAAGAGGTCGATTCAGGATTTTTGACCCCCCCCAAAAAAAAAAAAAAAATGGAAATCATTTTCCTTCATTTTTTTCTTCAATTTTTGGATTAGATATAATCGTCAAATAATAATATTCAAAGAAAACACGTGACAAATACTTAATCTAGAAGTATGAAGTGACCAATCCAGAGAGGGCAAGGGGGGGGGGTTCTTATCTATACAGTGCGTATTAAAAAACGGGACAGTTTTAAAAAGTCTATTAAAAAATTGTTTCAAAATATTATATCTATATTTTGATGTTAATAGATGCTCTGAGATCTTATCTTTGAAATGCCATTAAAAAAATAAATTTTGTTCATGCTTGAGCGAACACGGGACGTTTTTGTCGGGGGTTCAAAAAGAGGCTTGCGCCAAAATGGCAGAAATTAGAAATTTGACGATTAGGCTTTTGGCTAATCAGCACACTTTCTCTTAATCTTTTCATTGTCTTTGCCATAATTTTCGAATCATGCTGTCAAATTTCATTTACAAATTTATTTATTTACCTGAATTATTTTGTTTTTCATTTAAACTTCTTTTACCTTTGAATTTTCCTTCATAAGTAAGAAAATAAGACTTTTTGTCAACCCAATAAGATTTGCATTATTAATTGGGAGATTTTGTAATTTTTCAAATCCTTTTATTATGTGAAACAAATCATGTTATGGTACCTATAAAAGACATGAATCCTATTTTCAAGGGGTTATTGAATCCTTCATCAAGTTTAATTATGTGCTTGACAGGGCAAACAAGAATTTAAGGATTCATGCCTTTCAATGGCAATGGTTTATTGAGTCAATTTTGAAGGAGCAAGATATGGCAGATCGAGTAAAATGTATTAAAAAGTTGTGAAGCGAGCAAGCAAAAGTTTCCACTTTTTCATTAAAATATCTAATTTTGTGATTTTGACATGATATTCAGAAAATGATATCATATTTCACTTTCGATGTTTTCTGTTATTTTTCTTTCCACCTTTTTTTTCTTGGCCATGATTTTTATTTTATTTTATTTTTTTTTGGGGGGGGAGCACCCCGAGCCCGAACCCATCATCAGTATGCCACTGTTCAAGCACCATAACCTTTGTAGCACACAATGAAAGGATTTGAAAAAAACACTCTCTCATACTTCGGTTTAAACAAAAATGTTCTTGCCTAAAGAAGGAAAATTCAATGCTAAAACAGAATATAAAAAAGGAACAACAGCAGAAATATTTGAGCAAATAAGTAGATTTGGAAATGAATTTTGACCGCATAATTAAAAAATTATGGCAAAGATAATGAAAAGATTAAGAGGAAGTCTGCTGATAAGCAAGAAGTCCGATCATCATGTTTATCATTTGATGCCATTTTGGCGCAAGCCTCCTTTTTAACCCCAAACAAAAACATTCCGTGTTCGCTCAAGCGTGAACGAAACTTAATTTTTTTAATAACATTTGAAGGATAAGACCCCAGAGCATCTTTTGACACCAAAATATAGAGATCATAATTTGAAACAAAAATTTTATAGACTTCAAATCTGTCCCGTTTTTTTTATACACACTGTATAAGCATTTGCCCCACCCCAATAAATCAAATATTTTGTGAATAATTCGTATATATTAGGCCATATGGGCTGGTGGAAAGAGACTGAATGATACTGTATAAAAATAAGAAGATATAAAAAGTACAATAATATTTTCTTTAAAAATGCAGGTGCTATATAACCCGCAAAATGCAAACCAGTGAAATGAAAATAAGAAAATAAAATCAACAGAGATACATGGTTCCATTTCACTGCATGAACATAGGCACTGTTTAAGTAAATTTTCATCAAAATATTTGTCTTCCTCAAGTGAATAACGATTAACAAAATTCATAGAAAAAATTGCAATTCTATGAACCATTAAAATTTATTTTTATAGTGTGGATTTTATGTCATATTGGATAATACTAAATAAAATACATGCATTAATATTTCCTTTGAAAATGTAAGAAACGAACACGTTATAATGTTTATTTTCTACCATTCGTGCCACATAATGACTGTAATATATTCACATTTTCCTTACATACAAGTAGGCCTTCTTTATTTCCTATAGTATGATACATGCCATACTGCATGGACAATACTGATTTCCCTTTGATGGTAACGTATTCATGACTAAAATATATATTAACATATCCCTTGAAATATAATAAATTAATTCATAACTGCATGACATATACTAGTACGCTTATCTTTTCTAATATAAATTCATGCCATACTGGACTAAAACAAATAAACATTTCTAATGAAATGTAAGTAACGAATTCAACTATTTTTTCTGGTATGAAATCATATTAGCCGATAACGTTTAGAAGCAAATTCATAATGCATTTTTACTATCCTTGAAATCATTTCAACATAATTTATGGAATATAATTTCTCCGTCATACTCATTGAAATGTTATTCATATTTATATCTAGTATTATATAGTATAATTATTTCTACAATCCAATCACGTGAAAAGGAAGTAGATGTGTAGTGCGTACGATAGAGGCTTAACTCTCATTCTCAAACATAAAAGAGACACTATAGCTATTTGAAATTTTCAGATGGTAAATGTATTGAATTTCATAAAAAAACTACTTTGATATGTATATGTCTATAAATTAATTTAATATGCGCCAATATTCACACGTCTTGACATAGTCTACAACATTGATGACCTTTGAATCTTCTCAAGTATCTCACCTTACTTTGCTTGGCGAATAATTATGAACTCTAATGGTTAATTTATATATTTCTTTCCCAAGAAATAAAATTCCATCATACAATATCAAGAATATTAGTAGAACTTACACTGCCCGGACCCTCTCCATAATGCGCGCCAAATCTCCTCGCTGAAGTTCCAAATGATCGTCTGACCACGAGCGTACCGAGTCTGGGGAGCGCCATTTTTGCTTTCTTCTACTTCACGTAGGCTTGTGATGGGGGAAACGTTGGCATTCAGTACGGTGATAGTGATATATGAGCGATGACTGATTGGGACTTACTGAGCAACATGGCAAGGGGTGTCAAGGGTTAAGAGTCTTCCCGCCTCCTCTATCCTCTTAATTCACATCCTGTAGGCCATACAGGCGTTAGGGTAGCCAATATATATATAATTTTGAAATGTTATCTTTGATTTGGAAACAAATAATAATGGGGGACGAATATATCTAATTTTTCCTTCTATCACTGTGTTTTAGTAAAATTAAAATAATGAATAAGATAAGTCCTTACTTTCTTATAGAAGGATGTAATAATTTGTTTAGTGAGCTTGAAAAACATGAAAATCGTTGCTTTAAACGGTATTCTCTTTCTTTATTTTCCTCATAAATTAACCATAGCAACCCCGTGTGGAACCCGCCAGAATGAATGAAAACATTAAAAGAAATCAAATTAATTTTTACTATTATGATGGGAAAATTTAGAAAAGACGGAGATGGTGTTGTACTACATGTGCAATAAAAAAAAAATGATTTTCTAATCAGAAACCTGGACCGACTTGTTGTCACCATTCATCATTGAACCGATACTTTTTGGTTTCGTTTTGAAAAAGTCATTCATTTCTTCATATAAACTTCAGGAAAAAGTTGAAAAGGGAATAATGTTAAAAAAGTATACTGTATTGAATTAGTTTCAGTGTTCCTAATAACAATGTCTATCCTTTAGCATCTGCCACTATCGTAAAAAACCCGGAAAAAGGGATATATCAATTTCTTTCTACATCCTATAAAACGTACTAAAAACAAGATTGTTTTACAATTATTGTCCAACAGACGCCTATAGATCGAATGAATTTTCTGGTCTGTTTAACTTGAAATGTCATTAATTTTGGAAATTGTTTTCGCACACTGGAGAGAATGGGTAGAGCAATGAAAAGAAACCGTAAAAAAAGAGCAACATCATTTCGTATAAAGTGGGGGGGGGGCGGAGGGAGGGTAAGCTACATAAACCTTCTCTTCCCAAGTGTACCGTCTGCTTATTAAGCACCCCTCCCCCTCTCC
This sequence comes from Lytechinus variegatus, assembly GCF_018143015.1. Lineage (NCBI taxonomy): Eukaryota > Metazoa > Echinodermata > Echinoidea > Temnopleuroida > Toxopneustidae > Lytechinus > Lytechinus variegatus. The sequence continues at coordinate 55,229,204 of NC_054742.1, read as the reverse complement.
CCTTCTCTCGGCTAGCAGCAAAATGCCATATCATTCCACTTACATGTATACCGATTATGTAAACATTTCTCGGTTTCAGTTTGCACATTATCACAGCGTTATGAATCTGCTTTAATATTTTGAACTATGGACCATTCTGAGCAAATACGAGTATCGTATTATGGTCACTAATGTCATGATCAATTTAAGTCAAGATAAAATTAGATAGGAAACAGCCGGGGGGGGGGGGTGGAATGGAAAAAACCTCTTCTTTAAAACAATACATTTTTTTTAATTAATCGAGGACTATAGTGATAGCAAGAACATTTTGGGAGGAGAAAGCAAAGTGATTGGCTGCGTAATATTAACCCTATCTAGGCCGGGGGGCCTCGGATCGAGGGCCCCCCCCCCCTCAACGAATCGAGCAATATTTTCGCCGCGCGAAAATTTTTGACCGACCGCGCCGCTCGCTGACTTTTTACTTTCAAGTCTTGCGCAACTTTTGAGACCAACTTTGCGTCACCTGGGTACATGGTTCCGAAATTACGAAACATTATGTAAGTGCATGTCAGACCGAAAATTGCTCAAAAACGTGATTTCGTGTACAAAGTCAAAGCAAATTGTGTTTTCAACCAAATGCATTAATAATAATAATAATAATAATAATACCCAATTTTTATAAAGCGCTTTTCCCAGAATGGCCCAAAGCGCGTTACAGCATATTATTACCCCGGTCATTGGATTCATTTCAATCCCGCACGAAAAGTGCACAATTTCCACTCCCTGGGGAGCATTCCTTGCATTCATCGCAGCCTCATTATGGCGCTGGCAAAATCAAAACATACAATATCTTTCGCATCCTACCGGGTACCCATTTAGCACCTGGGTCGAGAGTGGCAAAGTGTGGATTAACGCCTTGCCAAAGGACGCTAGACCGCGGTGGGATTCGAACACACGACCCTCTGTTTACAAGGCGAGAGTCAGAACCACTACACCACGGCTCTTCCAGTATGATTATTTTTAGTTTTGCTAGTCTAAATGTATTAATTTTATGCTTTTTATGATCACAGAAGAATCCACAACAAATTTCATTGAAAAAACAATGAAAAACAAAAGGTCAAAAAACAAAGAAATACATAAGAATTTGCAAAAAAACAATATAATACATAAGAAAATGATTTGATATCACAATTTTTTCATGTACACTTGCTAAGGACACCACAAATAGTTTCTATACCAAAAATTAGTACATCTGGAGCTTTATTTAGGGAGTTAGAGGAAAAAGTATGATTTCGTACACTAATTACGCATAAATTAGCATAATCACTTAATAGCAATTTGCGTGAAATAAAATACTATACAATCTTGTAGATTATGTCCCAGGCAACCCGCGTGAAAATTTTCGGCGCGATAGCGCGGTCGACGGCCGAGATCTTAGGGGGGCCTGGGAGGCCCCCCCCCCGGCCATAGGAACTCCCAAAATACCCCGGCCTAGACAGGGTTAAAGTTTCGCTTATTTTCAAGAAAATAGTTATATGAACGAGCCAGTTACATTCAAATGAGAGAGTTGAAGACATCACTCACTCACTATTTCTTTTGTATTTTATTATATGAAATATAAAAATATTTTGATTTTCTCGTCATTGTCATGTGAAATGAAATTTCATTCCTCCCTGAACACGTGGAATTCCATTATTTTAACATTTTGTGCTTCAGGCAATGAGGTCCTAATCATCAAATTCGTAAACATTGAAATATTGTATAATTCTAACAATAAAAAACAAAAGAAATAGTGAGTGACGCCATCGACTCTCTCATTTGGATGTAACTGGCTCGTTCATATAACTATTTTGTTGAAAATAAGCGAAACTTTGAAATGTCATAACTTTGTTATTTTACATCCGATTTTGATGAAATTTTCAGCATTGTGCTTGTCTGATTTTTCTCTCTTTATTTAAATCAACATTTTCTGAGGTGGAATTGACCTTTAATATTCAGAAAATCTCACATTTTACCCCTTTCCTTTCTTTTCCTCCCTTTATTTTTCTTGGTCGTGAAAATTTTAGGGGTTATACGGCCCCAAAACCTCTCCATCTGTGCACCAATGAATAAAATTCAAATGCATAGTGAATGAATGATACCATTCACATATCACCAATTTTGTACTCGTTATCTGTTCGTGAAAATATTCTTTTTTGATTAGTCTCAATTTGAAATCCAGTTTTCCAAAAATTAAATGGTATCTTATCTTTCAGGAAAACAATAGGCAAATTCTTTATCTGTTGTATTTGGGGGATTCAGAGAGAAAAGGTCTCGGGAGAAAAGCAAGAATTCCTGATTTGTCATAATCTACTGGTTCTCATCTAGTTGCCTATTTGAAAATTACAGTCTTAGTGATCTCATTTTCAGATTTATATCTTACTGCAAGCCCCGAAACATGGGACAAACGATTACAAATAAATTATTAATTAAATTTGGGAAACAGGATCATTATGGCAGAAAATTTGTTTTTTTAATATTTTTTTTACCAAAATAGGGACTGTCCTAGCTAACTGCTCTGCAACATGTCCTTGCAACAACCAAAAATCTGGATGTGACAGCTATCCCATAATCGCTTCTGCAACATACACTCTTGCAACATCAACACAATATCTTAAAGCATTAACACCTCCACAATTGCCTGCAATTACTAGTATTTGCTCTTTCAAACAACAAATCTCCATGAGACAATTACTTTACAACAATCGCTAAAAATCATGCTCCTAGTGCTTACAGCATCCTGGAACCTACAGGAGGCTTGAACCCTCTGATGACTGTCTCAAAGTTAGGATGGGACCATGCAGCTGCACACACGTCGTCTCCTTGCACAAAGCACCATGCTCTATTAAATACACCACCAGCTTGTGAATATCCAGCTTCCACACTTCATAACCCAGACTCCATACATCAATAGAAGAGATCATATGCTAAAACTCTCTGTACCACAAGCAACGATTGATGCATACAAATTCTCATATTATCCCCATACCATTCGTATCTGGAACCATCTATCAGCTGAAGCAGTTACTGCCCATCAGTTGCTGTCTTCCGGGGGTTGCCCTTCTTGTCATCAGAGGGTTAAAGCCTCCTGTAGGTTCCAGGATGCTGTAAGCACTAGGAGCATGATTTTTACTTGCACTTCACCAATTTTATTGTAAATAGAATTCCAACAAAATTATCTGCACCATCACCTGTCACAGCACATCCCATCCCAGTTTAGCTTGGAAGAGCTGCTTAAGGGATTATTCCTTCAAGGTTTAAGCTCTGCAACATATGCTCTTTCAAGAATAAAGAAAATGCTTATGAAACATTTACCCTATAACAGCAATTGTTCTGCAACATGTTCTTGCAACAACAGATCCTGTTCATATGATAAATTACCCTCACAATATCATTGCTTCACACTGTATGCCCATGGGCCTGTAATACAAAGCTGAACAATCATTGTAGAACAGTTCTATTACGATTGATTGGACTGACTACACTGTATACAATGGATCATGATTCACGAAAATCAAGAGTACAATCAATCGCTATTAACCATTGTGTTACGGGACCCTGGTATCAGATGTGCAACAAAATATAACACCCCCTCTCCTCCCACTTGATTGTCTGCAACATCCGCCCAAGGAATAGTTGCTCTTCTTATAGGGATTCTTCAGAGCATTGTTGTTGGAACATTATATTGCTATAAAAATCTCGTAATATGAGGAGCAATAGTTCATCTTTAAAGATATACATTCCTGGGATTCAAGAGGGCGTTGTTGGACATACATACAGGGCACCAACTATACAACGCCTGCGCAGATGTAACGTTCTGAATGCCCGAGCTCTTTGTGGTTGGCTCTGCCTCTCTTTGCTGTGTGAAGTGACGTCAGCAGATTTTGGGCCAGCACCATTACAGCCAAATGCAGAACAGCATAGGTGAACTATGCATGTGCTACGCGACTGGCAGATTGACAGATGCATGCAAATTACATTGATGATCTTTGTAATGGCCAGGACAGCATGCAACATAACCATCCAAAAGCATCCTCTTAAATTGTGGGAATATATACCTTATGAGGTCAGAAATCTCTGAAAAGGGCCTTCTTGTATACAAGGTATACTTTGGGGAAATGTTGAAAGCATAGAATTTTTACCATTGTCATAAACATTGCATCCCTGAATATAAATCATGCAGCGAGGCTCAACTCCCATTGGTTTTATACATGACTAAAGGACACACAATACAAGAAAAGATTGGACAATTTTTTTTTTGATGCACAACCTCTTGTGTTGTGTGCATATATTTCCACATGTACACAAGAAGCAAGTACTTTGTTATGTTCATTTTTTTTGTCTTTCTCTCTCGTTGGCTAATGAACAACTAATCTGTACATAGTAAGAAACATCTAGGGAGTGTTCTGCCTGCCAGTGAACATGTGTCATCGATGGAGCTAATTATCCAGCAATGTGAACGCTGTATGATGCATCAAAGCAATTTGGTCTTGGTGGCATGCTACTCAGCTAGCTCCATGCAAATGAGCAGCATCGATAATACCAGGCAGGGGGAACAGTCCCTTTCTCAAATATTAACATAGTATTTTTTTTTTGCCATGAATGGAAATTTTGTATGAAAAAACACTTTATACATGAACATGAAAAAAAGGCCTTCTCCCTCAATACATGATAAATAACATGTACTGTATATGAAACACGGTTTACAGAGCGGTGGAACAAACTTTGCCTTTACCATCATCATCATATAAACATTTCATTTTTTTTAATTCAAAAAGAATAAAATAGAAAAAAAACACACATACATGAGAAAAATATAGATAGAAAGGCAACATACAAAATATGTTAAATGGAGTACCCATTTCGTCAACTTTCATTGTCCCTCGCTTATTTTTTTTTTTACATTCACAATCCGCCGCATTGGACATTTACCACAAATACCTTCCAATAAGAGCTCAGGTAGGATAAATTTCCAACAAGTCTATAATTTCTATTTTATTTCTGCAATTCCATCTTTGCCTTTATAAATCTACACAATTTTAAAAGGATTCCTTTTAACAAGTACTACGATAAACATTTCAAACTTATTGTCCTGATCGGCACATTCAATGAATACTACAAAATTTAAACATGAATCTTCCAGTTTTGGAAACTGAGTAATTACACTCTCATAAGCTTGTTAAGTTATTGTAATTTGGTCAATCTATCAAATATATATAGAAAATGGGGCATTCATTCAACTGAGCGATCTTTTCTGTATTTTATAAGCGACAATATGCTATTATTTTCTCTTCCATTTTTTATTGTAACACATTAATTTTGATGAGGAATATGCCTAGTACAATTTGGAGGGAATACAACAGAAATGTACATTTCAATTCCATTACAAGAAAATAATACTGAATCCAACAAGTGATTTCGGAGCTAACTACACAACCAATTTCCTTAGTTGAAGGTTATACGCGAAGAAGATTGCATTGAAGAGAAGTTTTGAATGCTACACAGGCATCTGAGAATCAAACTGTGGTTTCTCAATGATATACTCTTAACAGGGCAACAATTATTTACATTTATATTAGTATGCACATCATTCGGAAGCAAAATTCTTGGGAAAACGAAAATGAGAAATTCCACAAACAAACCTAACTGTACACTTTATCTCTCTGGTCATGTGCAGCACTTTCCGATCCTACCGGAGAAAATCTTATGAATCATAGAACCAAAAACAAGGAGCTACATATAAAAAAATACAAACAACGATATTAATCAAAATTACAAATATACAAGAAAAAGTCTTGATTTAGATAATAAAAACAGGTAGCGACTTAAAAAAAAAGAAAGAAAGAAATAATATGAATAAACAAAAGCATGATGGAATGCAAGAGACATCTTAATGCCAAAAATGCGTAGTGACGTTAAGATAAATCAAACTTGAATCCATTTCATAAATCAAATTCATTTTGATATTTTTCATATGTCTGTTCAACAGTTTAAAATTAAAAACTAACATGCTGGATTAAGTCATGTGATTTGCTTAAGTGGTTCCGAAATTTACTCTAAATGGATATAAATTTATCATCAATAAGCCTTATGTGATTCATCAAAGACCACACTTGACATTTGGTTTGTATATTCTGTGCAATACTCATACTAGAAATCTGCTTTACATCTTGTATGAATGACTGGACCACTGGGACTGTCTTGATGTAAAGTACCTTGCAAAAAACATAAGTAAAGAAGCTACAGGCTTATATATTGAATAGGCAAACCTAGCCAATGAACATGACAGCAGCACATCAATAAATGATAAAAATGCTTGCAATTAACTGGTAAGGTTAGGTGCAGATTTGAAACATCCTGAGAAGTAGTGCAGAAACAGGGCGACCATTCTGATACAACAGCTAGTAGCTCAAGTTACATTTGTTTAGTAATTTTGCGACATGATGACACGAGTCGGATTTCTGATGCCTATGTGCTGCATCTGGCTAAAAGTAATCTCCTGCAGCATATCCGATGGAAAGGGCCGTGCTTTTACAGACACCACATGAGGTGCGATGATGATATTGTCTCCACATTGTCCCGGGCCGTCTAGACTCATCGTCACATTTGGCTCAATGTCTTGCATCACATATTTTTTTTATTGAATGGATAATTTCAAACTTTTTAATCCGTAGTAATTTAGAACAAATGGAATGGATGTTCGCCTTCAAATGCGAGAACAAAGCAGATTCCAGCATTTTGCAAAAAATGTTCATGATAGATTCTCCAGATTCTCTCAAATATTCTTTAGTACCAGTACCTGCTATCCACCCCAATCAACACCCCTGCCACGCCCCCGCCCCTCCCTCCCCATTATCCACTACCCCTAGTCGTCTTCCTCGTCACCTTCATCGTCATCATCCCTTTTCCTCTTCTCTCCCCTTGGTGCACCTTCTTCTGTTGAAGTAGAAATAAATTAGGAAAATAAAAAACATAGTTATGGGGGATATATTATTCTTGCTAGGTTCACAGTGAAAATAAGAAGACATTAATGGGGAAGTTCACCCTGATGATACAAGTTCGTTCTAGTAAAAGCAAAAAGTATTGAAGATTTCATGAAAATCTGTCACATAACAAAATTTGACCAAATAGACCAAGATGAGCATTTAAATGTTTTTCTTGAAATTACGTAAAACATTAAAATGTCATTACTTTTGCTATGGACATCCAATTTGGATGAAATTTCCAGCATTTTCCTTGTTTGATTTTTTCTCTTTTCATTCATACCAATTGTTTGTTGGGGGTGGACTTGTCCCTTTAAAGTTGACATTCATTTTTTTGCATGAGATTGAATAGTGAAAAAAAAAACATCCAAGGCAAACTGATTAAAATATTTCTAATAATACTTAGTTTATGCTGGAAGATTTGGAAATTACAGATCTGATGAAAAGTCAACTGATTCAAAAACTTGATCACTGACTACTATTCTAGTATCTTGGTCTATACCAAGCATCTCTATCTTAAAACTTTGAATCCTTTGCTGGGAGAGCTTACGCAACATCTTCGTTATTAGTGCTCATGTCAATGAAAAATTGGAAAGGTTGTTTGATCATGAGTTAACCACGAATTTGGCTTCTTATTGTTTACTTCTTTCCAAGACCTGTTTTTTTTTCTTCTTTTATTTGAAGAAATTAGCATCATATTTGATAAACAACAGATACGGTACCCCTACATGTTATATGCTCATGTCAAGTCTATAATACAGTATGAATGTTTCTAGTGTAAATTGGCCTCAAAACAGGAAAGATTTACAGAATATAGTTTATCAAATTTCTGATACAAATAAAATTAAGCAAGAATATCCATTAATAGAATAGATCATGATTATAGTTTGATGGTTCCAATTCAGATAATAATTTCTACAAATAATCTGTTATTTCAAATGGTGAAGGCAAACTTGTAAATATTTCATAATGAGTAACTATCCTACAAAAGATTTCTAAACATGCTTCAATAAAAGTCAATTAAACACATTTTTAAAATAAAACAAATGCTTCAAAGGAGGGATCCTACCATCATCCTCATCATCCTCGTCTTCATCATCAACATCATCAACATCAACATCGACCTCATTGTCAGGTTGGTAGTCCTCTTCATCTTCGTCATCATCATCCTATCAAATTACAAAAAAGAAAAAAAAATCAGTTTATATTTGAAGATTTGCCTGGAGGTAATGCTGTGCGAGAGGTTTGGATAAAACATGTGAATGATTGTCTGATGAAATGAAAGAGATGAAAATAGAATTTGAGAAAGAGAAATATGAAACTGAGAAGTATCATTCATGATATAAAGTTTTATCTTTTAAAGGACAGTTAACAAAAAAAAAGAAAAAGAAAATTTACATTTCAAGAGGCACATCGACCTCTGTTATCCGTCAAAAACTTTTATCCCAAAGAAACATTCAAAGGTCTTTCTATGGAGAAGAATACCAAAGAAAAGCAGCATTTTCTGTTTGCTTACTTTTTAAAATGAATCAATTTGATTTTCTTTCAATACTAGACATTGGATTTCATATTATTAGTTAGGTGAGGGATAATCAACACAATCTTTAAAATATAATCAGTGATGTCCTAGGCTAGGCTATTTGGAAGCACATATGTGACAGGATTTGCTGGAATTCAGATTATTCTATTTCAAATAAGATAAATAATTTCACACTGCAAAACTATATAAGCATACAGTTACCACAAAAGTTTAAACCATCATCAAACTCATTTATGTTTGACCCTATCTAGGCCGGGGTATTTTGGGAGTTCATATGGCGGGGGGGCCTCCAAAGCCCCCCTTGAGATCTCGGCCATCGACCGCGCAATTGCACCGGGTTCACTGGGACCATAATCTACAAAACTGTATAGTAATTTCTTTCATGCGAATCACTATTACGTGATTATGCTAATTTATGCATAATTAGTATGCGAAATCATACTTTTTATTCTAACTCTCTAAATAAAACTCCAAATGTACTAATTTTTTGGATAAAAACTCTTTGTGGTGTTCTTAGCAAGTGTACATGAAAAAAATTGCGATATCAAATCATTTTCTTATGTATATTATACTGCTTTTTGCAATTTCTTATGTATTTGACCTTTTGTTTTTCATTGTTTTTTCAATGAAATTTGTTGGGGACTCTTCTGAGATCATAAAAAGCATACAATAAACATTTTTAGACCAGCAAAACTAAAAATAATCATACATTTATGAATTTTGGTTGAAAACACAATAATCCAGGGATGTTACTTAGCATTAATCAAGAAGCAGGAAATCATCTAGAATGAACCACTTCATACACCCAAAAGTGTTTTCTATGTTTCTCTGTTACTGACCTGTCAAAGTTCATCAGAAGAACTATAATTGTATCTCCAATGAACTCATTAAGACTTCCCACCTCCCAACAAAAACCCCTTCAATAATTTCAAACAGGGTTTGTACACTGGGATTCTGCAATCCCAAACTGAGCATTGATCTTAGTGCTGATAATTGCAGTGATCCATAATTCCATAACTTTCACTAATTTTTGTTGATGGAAACTGAATTTTGCACATCAAGACTTACATGTAAAAAAGATACTCCCTCATCCATAAAAACCCTGTTAACAGTCAACATATGAGTTTAGTGCATGCACGAAAAGGTTAGTTGAGTACAGAGTGAGTAAAAAGAAGTGAGTCACACTTACATGTAATACACAATTGTTTAACTTTAAATATTCTCTTTGCACACATGTAGAGTATAGAGTAGGTTTTTCTAATCATTTTGCAAGATTTTTTTTTCAAGTTGAGTACAGAACTGTGTGCAAATATAGGATCATCATATCTCATTTGGCAGTGAGTTTTAAAATACAATCCATATCAAGCCCGGTATTTGATGACTTTTTCAACAAAACACATTATAGGATGCCAAGGCAGTATTGTCACCTTTCATTATCTATAAATATGGAATAAAATAAAAGACCTAAATGCAATTAAACACAGTGCAAAGAGTTGTAAAATAAGCAATATGACATGTGCAACTTCTTTTTTAAACTCACACTGGTTAACTGGTGTTAACAAAAGACAGCTTACAGTAAGCAGTTCAAGCTTTGATTAGGTGCAAGAAAAGCAGGGTGGTTTTCGGATGGACACGTCAACAAAATGAAGTAAAGTGCCTAAAGCCAGACACCAGAGTGAAATTCAAAAATTTAGGGAAACGCTTATGAATATAGAAGAAATATGTTAAGTCAACACACATTATACATACCTCCCAAATCTGAAATTCATGAAAGAGGATCAAACAATCAAGACTTTTTACAATAGAAATATTCTCTAAATTTCAAAAAATTTAAGTATACATAATTTGAAAAAAAAAGATCAATTTGGTAGACATGTTTTTTTTTAACTTGCAATGATTTCCCATTGATCGGCAAGTAATTTACCTAATGGAATTATGAATAAATGTTCCGGTCATTATATTTTTTGGAAAAAGTTCAGACTCAACAAATTTCTCTTCTTCTTTTCCGGGGGGGGGGGGGGATTACAATCAGGGCAGGTTTTTACAAAGAGTTGTGACTGGTTCTATGAATTTCAACCATTGATTGCGATAAATTCTACCATTCTCAACTATTGAAAGCCATCAATGTCAAAATCCAGAATGCATCTCTGATTAATGAGTTTAATAGAGTGCATACACTGTCAGAAGATGCTCGTGGCTCTAGCCCGGCAATATGATGCATATCTCATGTTGCATCCTTGTATTGACCAATCAGTATCATCCAAAGAGACACTTTGTACAATTCTTCAACGACAAATTTTGTCACTGATGGATTTCCCTTGTTGTGAATGATCAGATAAATCACAATTCTTTGTGAGAAGGGGTCCCGTTCCATCCGAAAACCAAAGGATATTGGGGTTTGAGCTCAGGTTTGCGATTTTTCAAAGCGGCTCTTACCCCCAGGTCTGACTTTTGTAAGTAGTTGAGGCCAATATTGTCACTCCCTTCTACCTCATCATCCTCCTCGTCCTCATCGTCTTCATCATCATCTTCATCATCGAGGTCGTCATCATCGTCATCGTCCTCATCATCAAGAGCTGGGTCGTCATCTTCGTCCTCATCTATTAAAGGAAAAAAAAAAATTTTTAGTTCTATAGAAGAGAATATTTTAGAGGTACAGAGCTCCAGCATAGATTAAGGAATGCAATGAAATTATTATTATTATTTTTTTTTTTTGCACTTTTGACAGGTTTATTTACTGCATTAGATATTCATGATTGCAATTTGAAATGTGTGTCCAAATGCAACAATGGCTTTGGAAAAGTTCAACTGTTTCTGCCACATCCATATTTTCGGATGAGTGGACACCGGCAGACTTCTAGATGTACCGCTCTTATGAAATTATTTTCATGAATTCTGGTTATTATTTATTCATTTATATTTTATTTTTGGGGGGGAGTGTAGCAATATGTTAGAAGGGGTGCAATAGGATGAAGGAACAATCTAAAAAGTTACAATGAGGTCAGAGCCTTCTTGTTGGAATGTACATCAACAAGATTAAAAATCAATTCTGCCTGGATGCATCCCTGGTGAGATACCCCAGCCCCCCCTCCCCCTCCTAATTTGCAATACTAGTAAATGGACCGGCAACCCACTCTCAGCCCAACTATACACAGATTTTAATACACCCCCTTAGCCTCATTTGGTAGGTTTATAATTATACAAAGCATATATCATTGAATGATTGACGGTCATTTACCACTGAATGTAAAAACATTGAAACTTCAAATTTGAACTAAAGACCCATCTTTTCCAGCAACAGCAACTTTGTGAAAAATGTGTGAGCTGGCACATTTGAAATTCATTTTGAATGCTTTTTAACCCTAATTCTCCCGGGGGGACCATAATGGCCCCCCCTCAACAATTTTTGCGATATATCTGCTGCGCGAAATTTTTTCACCTCGCAGCTCACTGACTTTTTACATTCAAGTCTCGCGCAAATTTTGAGACCAAATTTGTGACGCCCGGGTACGCGGTTACGACATTACGCAACATTATGCAAGTGCATGTCAGACCCAAAATTGCTCATAAACGTGATTTCATGTACAAATCCAATGCAAATTGCGTATTTAGCCAAAATTCATAAATGTATCATTATTTCTAATTTTACTGATTAAACTTAATTAATTTTGCCTTGTTTATGATCAGAATTATGTCTGGAACAATTTCCATTGAAAAAACAAAAAACAAAAAGTAAAAAAACAAAGAAATACATAAGAAATTCATAAAACAATAAAATACATAAGAAATTTATTTCCAAACCAAAGTTTTGTTGAATTACGATTGTTAAGAATGCTACAAAGAAAATTTTTACCAAAAATTAGCATTCTAGGAGCTTTATTTAGTGAATTAGAGCAAAAAGTATGATTTATGCATAAATTAGCATAATTAATTCATATAAAATAAAATCTCATTATTTTGGAAAATTTTACCATACAGCCTTGTAGATTACATCGCACACTACCAGCGTGCAAATTTTTGCGTCGCTCGCGCGATCGGCGGCCGAGATCTAAAGGGGGGGCCATTATGGCCCCCCCCCCGGAATGACAAGAATCAAAATACCCCGGGAGATTTAGGGTTAACAGATAAATGGCACTACGCAAATGCTGTTCATCATCATCTTCATCATTATCTTTATTTTGCTCTAGTTTTGGTTTTAATCAATAGTTACCTGAATCTTCGTCTGAGTCAACATCTTCAACGACAGCATCGTCTTCCTCATCCTCCTCCTCGTCTTCTTCATCCTCCTCATCTTCCTCATTTTCTGTACCTAATTAACAGAAGAAGGATAAGATATGAATTTACAATGTATTGTCATGCCTATAGTAGGGTAAAATTTACAGCTGGCCCATAATTGATGTTCTGTAAATCTACCACATATATTCAACAATTTAACTTGCAACGACATTTGTGTACTATTTTAAATGTCAATTTCAAGCAGTATTGAATTTCAAAACAAAGACCAAGATCTATCACATTTACCGTGTTTACACATTGACTCGGCTCGGGGGTTGAACACGAGAGCCGTGCTCAACACGGCAATTTTATGCTGTGTAAACGCGATCAGAGTGATCCGCGAGCCGTGTCGAACACGGCTTTATCGATCCTACAAAATCGAAGGTTTCAACCCGCGACCCGAGTCAGACTCGGCAATTTTTTCGTGTGTAAACAGAAAGCCGTGTCGAACTCTCTTGACCTAGGTCACTGCACGCGCTTTCACTTTTGGCATTGTTGTTGTTCGCACGGACAAGATTTGATTCCGGCGGTGAATTTCCCGCCTTTAATTTGCGACGTCTTAATTCTTCTTCCGTTCGAGATCTGCGAGCCGTGTTGAACTCGCCTTTTCATATGTACGTATGAACGCGATCTCTGATCCCTTCTTCGCAGTCTTCAACCCGGCTCGCGGATTCAACACGCGAGCCGAGTCGATGTGTAAACACGGTATTTGTTAACATCGATAGATTGTGATTCTACACTCGCCACACATGCAATCAGCCTACTCGCCCAGACGTAGCGGAGCAATAACGGACACTACCTCAGTTTGGTGCCTTGATAAAATATGAACCAGTCTCGCCTGATTTTGCGATCAATAAAATATGCAACATGATCTTTTGACCCCTAGATGACCTTTGACCCTATCATCCTCAAAGAACACATGTGTGTTAGTACCAAAAGATCATTGCACAAAAAACTTCAAAAGAGGAACATAACTTCATGTCATTTGACCTTTGACTCCATCATTCTCATGAGGTCACATGTGGTATTGCACAAGGATCATATGTACCAAGTATGAATATAATTCATGCAAAAGTAAAGAAATGAGATTGAGTTGAACAAAAGCTTAAACATTTTCAAACAGACCAACAGACTAAGAGGGAAAGTGATTACTAGGTCTCTGCCGAACTTCATTCAGACAAGACAAAAATTGATAGTCATAAGTGTATCGATCTACATGATCATAATAACCTACTCTTTTTCTAATTCATCAATTCACTAATCAATACAATGAATGACTGTAAAAACAGGAATCAATATTGACAAATTAAATCCTGGTTAGAATAAGGAGAGGAGTATGGCAGGGAAAGATGAAAAAAGAAGAGAAGGAAAAAGAGAAGGAGGAGGATAAAGAGAAGAAGAAAAAGAAACAGTTCTTCAAAACATATATTAAGGAGGGTAATTAAATAAGACCATGTTCTAATCTACATGTACTTTCTTAAACCAGTTTAACCAATAATGGGAACGCTCGAAGTGGTTTTGGAAGTGATCAAACAAGTTTCGAAAACCACCTCATGATTAGATTTTAAAGACCATGTTGCCTAGTTAAACTGGTATAGGCATACTCATAGGTGAAGACAGAACCGTTCTTCGGGAAGCAATCTTCACCCAGTTGGGCGCGCTACTCAATACAAAGTGTGTACATGTAGAGTACCGATGATTATGCCTAAATTGCGATGCCACACTTCGCGAGAAAAATGTGACCCCACTGAGAGCGTTTCCATAGCAACAAGACCACTTTACGCAAAGTGCTTCTCGAAAACAGTTCAAGAGATTGTGATGACAACGCTAGCGAAGTGATCTTTTAAACTAATATCCTGAACTCAAGTTCAAGAAAATAGATCAATGAGAATGGGACCTTAGTAGAAAATTTGGAGGACAACAATAGTAATGTGATAAAAATTTAGTTAAAACTCTCGCCCCAACGGAAATAAAAAGTTGAAGGAAGCAATTTCTTACCATCTTCATCCTCATCTTCTGAAGGACTTGAATTGTCCGCTACATCCCCACTTGATCCCTTGAACCCATCTAAGCTCTTGAGCGACGTTAACAGCTTGAAGACTTCTTCTCTGTAGTTAGTTAGGCGTGTTACATCATTGCGGAATAAGTCTAGGTGCGTTAGCTTTGGTAACTCTTTCTGTGATGGGTAAGGGCCAGGGAAAATTCAATTTTCTTTTTAGTGTCCAGGCTAGTTTTCACAAACTACTTGCTAAATCTACAACATTGATTAAGCTTTACATTGCAGTGAATGGGAGCATTTCAGACATAAAATTGCCCTAAGCTCCCTGTATATTTATTTTTTCTTTAATTCAATATTTATTATCAAGACTTTTCTTTCGAACAGGTAACAAGGGTCCTTTTGTATTACCACAATTAAGTAAATAAAAGCCTTTATTTTTGCATTGCTTTACTAATAAAATGTTGTTCGCACTCAACCATGACATGGTTCAAAATATCATTGTAAAACACATGAAAATTTGAATTGTTGAAAAACATGTACATGTACAATTTTATCACATGTGCAATAAGATTCACTTGAACAAAAGTCTTTTGGACTTATCGGTTGCGCCATTTTAGTCATTGCACAGAATAATTTTGCTTGTAATAACCAAATTTGAGCAATTTCTTTCACAAGAAAAAAAGCTCAGTTTTGAAATCTGCTACACAAATGACTCTTTGAGCAGCAGTCTCTCTAAAAAAAAGTGGAACAAACTGCATTGCGATACAAAGAAAATTGTCCCCTGCATTGCCATATCAAATTATTAATCACTATTGTATTTAATAAATATAAATTCCCACAATGACTCGAAAAGCAATTTAATGCCCAGGCCTATTCCCTAATTCAAACAAAACAAATACTGTCTGCTAAAAACTTGGCAGACTGTCCTGTACTCACCAAAGGTTCTAATGCATTAATCGTTGATATTTTGTTGTTACTCAGGTTAAGGTGTGTGAGGTTCGGACATCCGGTAAGAAATTTTAAGTTAATTTTGATTGCATTATCGCTTAATTCCAGCTGTAATAAAGAGAAAGGAAGAAAATCATGGTAAGCATATTTCCTTCAAAAGTGTACACGAAAATTCGCTATCATTAACAATATATACTGTAGTCAAACCTCCTTTAGTATTCATCAGGCTGTACAGAAAAAAAAATGTAAACGTCCTATTAATCCTACATGTATTCTTGGGATTAAAATTTTTGTTTCCCTTAAAAAGATAGTAGACAGTAGACACAGGCTCTAGACAAGTCAGATTAACATTAGGTGGTTTCAGACCGCCTCGAAGTTCGTCAGGTCCAGGTATTCTCTGATCAGGAAATTTACCCCGATCAGAAAATACCAGGTATTTTGGTAATGTGAAAGCAAACTACACATAATTTCCCCGAAAGAAAATACCCGCTCAATAGTAGGTACTTGGCGAAATTACGAGAACTTTCGCAGGGATTTTTCCAAGGTCGCAGGTATTTTGGCGATGTGAAAGCAATTTACGAGAACTTTTAGCCCAGCGTGTCGTTGGGCGCGGCGGCGTGGGTGGCTGCTGGGCTAGTGATTTTGAATCTCTCGCCTTGCCTGCTTATCAGACCACACAGCGCATGCTCGTAACTTCGGGAACTTATCCCGAAGGGTATGTTTCGGGGTGGTGTGAGAATGTAGAAATAATTAATGGGTATTTTTAGCCTAAACAAGTTCTCGTAATTTAACGGGGATTCTTGTGATCGAGGCGGTTTGAAACCACATATTAGCTCCCCTCCCCACACTAAAAAAGGGTCGAAAGGTGACATGCCCCTAAAATTTCCTGATATTAGTCCTTGGTTGTAAAGAACCAAGCTGTAAACTGAATTCAAGAACAATCCAAATTGAATGTAATTTGACATTTAGTAGAGCTTTTAATGTAGGCCCCCCCCCCCATACAAAAAGATAATAATACTTTTTTTTCTGATTCACAATTTTCACATATGAACTGACAAACTCAGGACATCATTAAATACCAAATTCTTCTGAGTTTGTAAGTCAGGGCGAACGAACCGGCGAAGCATATTATAGTGTTCTAGGTTTATTAGACATTTACATACATACATACATGTAGTTACAGATAGGTGAATCGTACTGATTGGTTTACAAGAGGGACTGTCCCCAAGTACATAATTGTATATGAAGTTTGACCTTTTCCTGGCTTATTTATTTCAAGCAAATAAGGCTAAGTTTTCTGGTTTATATCAACAGTAATACTGTCTTCACTCCATTTTAGGTGAAGAAATTAAACTTGACCACATGAAAGATATAGACAATAGACAATTACATGTTGGGAATATTGGGGTTAGTTGGAACGCGGGGTAAGTTGAACTTGAACTTGAAACATTGTAATTTTCTTTAACACCTATTAATAAATTTATACAATACTGCCATCTATTTATTGCCATTAGCAACAGGCAGCAACAGCCATCCACCATATCACAGACAACACATGTGCAACAAGCCTGGTGAAGTTAGAAAGGAATGTTTGTTTTACCTTCTGAGTATTTTTTTTTTTTTCAAAAATGCTTTATTATCTCAGGAAAGTATCAAGTTGGCCAGTTTGGGGTATAATAAACACTTGTACCAAGCTACAAATAAGGTTATCAATATGCCATGGTGAAGTCCCTTTTTATTGATGTAAGCTTGTACATGTCACATGGGCCACTTGGGTTAATTGGAACAAAACTACTTGATTGAGGGGTCGCATACATGTATCATGTGTAATAGAAAACATAAAGTTCAACAAATCAGAATACACACCTGTAATATTTTGAACTTAAAATAAATAAGCAAATAAGCTAAAACCACGTAGTAGTATTAGTATAATCCTTAATTGACCATGCAGTGTTCCTTACCCCATACCATGTTCCAACTTACTCATAATATATGGGGAAAGTTGCAACACTTGAGATGGTCTTGTTCAAGGTGGATTTTATCAGTAACCATCAGAGAATTTTAAGGGTACATTTGTAGCCCTTAGATATATGCTTTAAGCTGATATGATTGTTTCTTGAATAAAATCTATTTGGACTGTACAGCCATATTTGCCACAAATGTTCCAACTGACCCCAATCTCCCCTACTATTTTTTTTATTCACAAATACATGTATATCAGTACTGTAATTATTCAGTTTTTATATGGAATTTGTAGTAATACTAATAAAGCTTGCAAGCATACAGTTGTATGGAGCAGTGTGGCCCAGTGGATTAGTCTCCAGACATTGAAACATAGGGTCATGGGTTCCAATCCCAGCTATGGCATAGCTCAACTCAACCCAGGCGAAATAAATAGGTAACAGCAGGAAGTAATTCCTCAAAAAGCTTTGAGCACTGGAATCAGTAGACTAGCAATAGTTGTAGTTGGGTAATACAGGAGCACCTTACATGGTATATATGAGCTATGAAAGTACCTTATATCATTGTTTAATATCCCTGTATCAGACTTAACTGAGAATAGGTTTATCTCACATGGGGTTTCATGAAACAAATAGCAATTTTCACTAATTTATTCTTACCCAATCAGATGCAAGGATTTCAGCTGACTACACTTGACAGTGAAAATCACTGACTATTTGATCCTGTAACCCTTACCAGACCAGGGTTTTTTGGGTGTTGAGAGTTTAATTGGAGCATAACAATGAATACACAAACTTAGAATCTGTGTCAAACACATAACGAAACAGCAATTTCAAAGTTGCCATTTATTCACTCACAGAATATTTTGAAAGACAAAATGCAAACTTTTCATTTATGATCAATTCTTTAAAATCTGGAGGTGTTTCTTAACAGCAAAGTTGGTACAGAACTACTTACCCTTTGTAGTTTTGGAAGCTTTGGGAAATCCTGTAGACTTGTGAGTCTCGTGTTGATCATGCTTAATCTTTCCAAACTAACAAAGTCATCTGTGAGTCCTTCAATCTTGCCTCCACTATTACAGTTATCGAGCATCAGATCAGTAACCTAAAAACAAACAAAAACAACAATAAGATTCAGAATTCATCAAACTAAAGGGTCCTGTGACTCCTGTCTCATCAAGAGTAATTTAAATATGTATATCATACAATTTAAACAACCGAAATATATCAATGTCATCACTTTACGTATAAAATACACAGAATTTTCTAGGAAAACAAAGAGTAGCATAGTTATTGTTCAACACAACTTGCACACACCTTTACATGTAATACATTATACATTTCATATTTTAGAAAACAAATTTACTAAACATATTGATGTCACTTGCTTTCCATACGTATACAAGATGTAAGCTACAGATCAATCACAAATTTTTCCTAGATGGAAACAGGGGTTTCACAAAGCTCCATCATGCTTAGTGCCAATACAGCAACACCAACATAATGTGTAACCTCACTGATTAATACATTCAGTAGGCATGATTTGACCAATATAATGATGTGTTTTATATCGAACATCACTACATTTGTATAAATTTAAGTGTAACTCTATGTCACACAATTGTGAAACACCCCAATCATATGAATCATATGTCTGTACTGGTTAAGAGTAACATATATGGGTTCACAACATGGTACTTTCTTCTCCCAACTTTCTCAACACAAGATGGCACTATTCAATGTGTAAGTGCAGTGTCATATGGAATCTGGCAAATATTACTAACATGTCAACACAACTACATTAGAAAAATTACAAATTGTAAGCTGTTCAAACATGTATGTTTGCACTATTAAGGAAATTAACATATTAATAACGTTCTTCATGCAATCGACGCATTAACACTAGCGCGTACATCAAATAAGTTACCTGATTACGCAACTTGTAAGCAGTGAGAGACATAAGGCTGCAATTGACAATACAACGCAGTTATATTCACTGATGTGACGTCAAAACCTAGAATATAATAAATGCAATCCTCGCAGCTATGGTCACATGATGGCGTATTGACCTATCACTGAAAAGGGTATATTTTTGGAACTCAAGTTCTTAACCACAACAAAGTAAACAATCTTCAAGCCATTACTTTCATGGTTTTACTTTGGAATCCATTTTTATTTTATTTTATTTATTTTTTGTTTATTTATTAATTTTTTCTTTGGGGGGGAGGGGGCTTCATATTCAGCACCCCTACCATTCATGCACAAACTATTCGGGCAAAACCAGTGGTGGATCCAGATAAATACACCATTTTTACCAAAGTGTGCCCCCCCCTTGAAAGTGGAGACTCCCTTCTTTTTTGCTTGTCAAATTTCTTGGGAATAAATGACCTTCAAGTCCTTCATTTAGATGAAAACCTTTTTTTTGCTTGACAAATTTTCATTGGAAAATTGCAACCCCCCCCCTCCTCCTTTGGAAAATCCTGGATCTGCCCCTGGGTAAAACTTATCATGCATAAAAAAAATGAAAATATCATCTATTAAATATTATTACAAAACTTTCTACTAAATTACTGAAGACTACATACATGTATTACAAGGTCCATATTTTATAAATCTACATCTGTAAGTCTACTTTCAGGCAGATCTCTTCTGGATTAGAACTTTTTCTACCCATATTTCCATCATTTTACAGGTTTTTGTTTTCAAAATCAATGTTTGTTTTCCTTAACTTTGCTCAGATTAGGTTTGTTCCATTTTTCTGGCTGGTTGGGTTGTCAATGGCATCATATCAATCATCCCACTTAAAAATACTATTTTGGGGTACTTCATTCTGTTTTGAAATACAGGGGGAACTATTAGAGGGGGGTGCAGGGCAAATTTGCCCCCTAAATGCCAAAATGAGCCCTGAAAATTCTCATACCTTGCATGCATAGACAGCTAGGGTCCAATGCCATTATGTAACAATTTCTGGATAGTCAGAATAATTCTGCACAACGGAGTGGTTATGGGAAATGTTGATGATGGGGGTAGGTAGGCCTGCATGTATGTGTACATTGACATTCAACCAACCATCCCCCCCCCCCCCGGCCGCCATTCATGGTTAATAGTCTGGGGTAAACCAGGGCCCCGTCTTATGAAGAGTTATGATTGATCCAATCAATCACAACTATGGAAGGCCAGCAAGGTCAACATCTAAAATCCATGTTCAAAATATTTTTCAGATGTGATGTATATTCATATACATTCATGCATTCTTTGTTATATTGAAAATTCACTGTGCTTCTCTTTGTTTACAATGTCCTTTGTAAACAAAGGGGAACACAATGAATTAAAAAGAAAACAATGAATTTATGAATATATATGAATATACATCACATCTGAAAAATATTTTGAACATGCATTTTAGATGTTGACCTTGCTGGCTTTCCATAGTTGCGATTGATCGGATCGACAAGTCTTTGTAGTTTGTAAGACGGGCCCCCTGGTCTACCAGTACCAATAGTCAATACTTGTATCAATTGAATTCTGATAAACCAAAACAACACTGACTGTTGTTGAGTGTATGGCACTATGGAAGTCATCCACACTACACAGTATTATTGACAATTTGTGCACCACTGACTGGCAGTGTGGCACTGCCACTAGCCCTCACTCAGTATATATATCCTCCCAGTAGTAAGAGCTGAGGTGGGTCAATCTGTCTTGTCTGGCTGAGCCGACTTTCCAAAAAATGCCAAAGTTGACATTTCAATGTTTTGACTGAACTATAAACATCAACAATATTTATCTCCTGCTCAAATTTTACAGAATACATTATAACACTGCCTCTAGCTTTGATTCATTGTTGATTTCAGCACGCACGATCACTCCATTTAGAAATTATTGAACAAAAATGACGAGCCGAGAGGCCTTCTTTTATGTGTGGCGCGAATTCGCGTCGACTTTGAATTTCAAAAGTTTTACACACATCTCAACGTGTTACCGTACGCTACGTTGTAATGGTAGTGCTGCATGCAGCGCAGACACATGTGCACTGTATGGGGAATACACAAACCGTTTAGCTCAATGGCATCAACTTGGTCAACGACCGTCATTTCTAAACAGACATGGTTGGGTATTGGAGGATTTTATATGGTATCAGAAAGGTTTTAAGTTTTCAAATTATGTGGAATATATTCTTATGATATAATGTGAGTGACCTATACTAATGAAAAGTTTTAAAAATACTTCAAACAATGTGAAATTTTAGACACAGTATCATGTTCCGACCACCGAAATGGGTAAAAAAAAAAATGGCAGCGATCCTATGCATCTGAAAATAAAACACAACAGTCCACAAAGGAGAATAACAAGCGGAACATTTTGGAATTTTATGAATATATACTTCTAATGAAAATTACCTTCTGCGGATCTGCACCACGTAACTCCAGCTCGATTCTCCGATCCATCGTGGGTGCTGTTGTCATGCTCTTCAAAACTACTCCCTGCACTTTCCGATTGTCGGCGGGTGCGCTATCGCTGGTTCGAGCTGAGCAGCAGTAAAATTTGTAGAGCTAAGTTAGCCGGTCGCGGGGGTACGGTACCTCGATCATACACTGCAGCGTCCAACGTATATACACGCGCTGTATGTGTTGTCTCACTGCACTAGCTAGCTGGAGCTAGCAACTCCTTGAATCGGGCTAGGTGACTGCCGCGCATTGGTCGATTGGAATTGCATGCTTTTCGTACACACGGTACGGCGATGTGTATATTTCGTCATTGACTGTACAACAGTTTACAATAGACGTGCAATAGACGTGTAGCATATAGGCCAACATGTATTTCTATGTAGAGAAGGCGTAAGCACGGTAATTTAAAGCTGCATTACTTAATCATATGCATTTCAATGCTTCAGAAAGAATATGCCTAAAGTGTACCAGAAAATAATATCCACACAACGTCAATGATGAGATTTATGATGATAATGAATTGAAAATAATGATAAATGCTGGTAATGATACTGAAATGTTAATTCGATTAATATAAATGTTAATGATAAACATTATTATAAATCCGAGTATAAATCATAGGTCTATTACAAATTAGTGATAATACTGATGACGATCATGATCATAATAGATAGATACATAGATAGATAACACAAGTGAAATGAAGATATCAACAAGTAGGCCTACAGAAAGTTAAAAATGGCATTGATGATCGACGTAATTGATAAAGTTATAATAGAGAAGTAATTTTTCACTTAATTTCTTTTTAAGATATTTCGGTCGTACCAGCATTACGATTCATGAAAGTGAATTAAAAATGGATTATATAGGCCTAACTACCTTTCAATATCAGTCGACATTCCCTGTTTTCTTACATCAGGGGCGGGGGTAGGGGGCACCCCCCCCCAAAAAAAATAATAATAATGATGAATAAATAAAAGAAATTACCCTAAGGGGAAAAAACATTTTCTTCAAAGTGGAAAGTGCCCTTTTTTCAAATTGGAATGTGCCCTTTTTCAAAATGAAACACAGTCATGAAGTAAAACACAATAAATTTTTAGGTTAGAAAATAATTAAATTATTGTGTATTAATGTACCCATTCTGCCCTTGGTTACAAAATGCTTAGAATGTCCAGTTTTTCAGGTTATAATATCACAAATTTTTGGCTCACGTTACGCTCGAATCGATTATTGTTTAGTAAGGTATGCCTATTCATTCTGTTCTTGGTTACAAAAATTGCTTAGAAGTCAAGTTTTCAGGTTGGAATATCACAAATCAAGCTTCGCGCTCGCATTTTTCGATTGGTGAGATATGTATCTTATTCATCAGTCACTAAATGCAGTCTTTGTCAGTTTTTTTTCTGGTCAGTACAATGAAATTTTCAGCTCACACTTCACGTTCGCGTTATAGATGCACATTTTTTTCATGATAACAAACTAAGTGCTCGGAATGTTTAATTTTCATGTCTTATTACATTAAATGTTCAAAAGTTTGAGCTCGCGAACTTTCCTCAAGGATGTCCTTTTACTGGCAGTTATATTAGCGCCATAAGTTTCATAGCAGCTTCAGATATGAAAAACTTTCCAACCCATTCGCGGAAAAAAAATCAAAGCCCCAATCAGTATATTTATCACTCAGAAATCACTTCAAATAAATACTTCACGCAGATGGTAATCTCATGGTAAAAATATCTGTTTAGTGCATCAACTAATGCATCGGTTTGACATAATTTTATATAAGTGCCCTTTTTAGGGTTTTGCCCCCCCCAAAAAAAAAAAAAAGTTCCGCCGCTCGGCATGTTGTAAAAAAACAGCATTATTTGGTATCCTTGTTTTCTTCTCACGCGTTAGATGAAACCAGAGGTGCTTTTGAATTTAAATGAAACCAGATTTAAAGGTGTGGATCCAGGATTGTGGTGAGGGGGTGCATTTAGTCCAAAATATTTGAACCCCCCCCCCCAAAAAAAAGGGGTGGGCATCTTGGTAAAAAAAACAAGGGCACGGGTCTCCCGAAAAAAAGACGAACAAACCCGGAGAAAAAATGTTATTTTTTGTTCCAATTCATGGGGGGTACCCTTACCTTCCGCTCCGCTCCCTGCTTCTGCGCCTGATATAAGTAATTTTAATACAAAAAAAAATGCAATGGAGGCTCTCCCCTTGAAGTTCAAAACCAGATTCTCACTTGAAGTGCCCTGATGACGATAAAAAAAACTTTAAGCTTTGCCATTAAAAAAAAATTGACCTTGGTCATGTGACCTAGAACTCAGGCATGATGTTCAGTAAAACGTGATTACCCTTATGTTTAAGTTTCATGAACTCGGTCCATATACTTTTCAAGTTATGATGCCAGTATTTCAACCTTGGATAAGCCACTTCAGTGTTGACGACGCCGCCGACGCCGTTGTCGCCGCCGCCGTCCGAAAAGCGGCGCCTATATAGTCTCCTATATACTACTTTGCAGGCGAGACAAAAATGGATTGAAAATTGATTTAATGCATTAGATATACATTGCTGCAATTTCTTTCATTATAAGGAAGACATAATTTATTATTCACACATGAATGAAAAAAAAATGTGTTTTCATGTTATAACTCAAGAAAGGGAAAGTAATGACGTCACGTTATCGGGATTGGGGATTCCCCTCCCCGCGCCACTGCTGCGCTGCTATGCTCCATTCAATTTCCTCTCATTGTGATTTTGATTGTGATGTCAAAATGAGTCCGATTGCAGCTGCGCATTGTGACGTCATAAATTCAGTTCACAAAAATCATGGATGTGCATTGTGACGTCATGATGAGATAACCATAACGCACGGAGCGTTCAGAGTTAAAAAGGGACATTATAAGCAATTTTTTTGTAATCATAATATGTAACTGTGTCGCTAAACAAACAATGCGAGCGCGAAGCGCGAGCTAATTTTTTTTATATATTGACCATAAATAGAGAAATTTTAAGGAATATATTTCAGAATCCATTAAGAGTATAAATATCTCACCACAGTCATCTAATGCTAGTGCCATCCTTTGCTGATTTTGTTAGAATTACATCTAAGCACAGTCATGAAGCACCTTTTGTAGTCATTGTAATCATGATTATCATACGCATTTTACTAATCAAATACGGCAAGCGCGAAGCGCGGGATGGAAACTTAGGAAATTTAGACCTGAAGAGGGGCATTCTAAGGCTTGTTTGTATGTATTCCCTAAAACCGTATGTATTTCACTAACCAAATAAAGCGAGCGCGAAGCGCGAGCTGAAATTTTTGTACCCAAAACATGGATATTTTAAGGACTATGCTTTTTATGAATCCATTAAGAGTATACATATCTCACCATAGTCATTTATTTATCATCTAAAATACCAGTGCCAAGCGCTTGCCGATTTTGTTACAATTACATCTAAACACATGAAGTACTTTTTGAAGTCATCATTGTAATCATGAGTATCATGAGCATCTCACTAATCAAATACTGCGAGCGCGAGCTGAAAATTGTTGATATTCAGATCAGAAAAATTGACATTTTAAGGACTGATTTAAGGAGTTCATGAAGAGCAGAAATCTCACAAATCCACTAATGCGAACGTTAGCACAGACAAGAAAATAATGTAGGGTAGAAAAATAGGGCAATCACTTCAAGTAGTCATGAAAAAGAAGAATATGTCACTACATAAAGCAATAATAACTCGAATTGCGAGGAAATAATTTTGTGTATATTGATTTGAAAACGGGAGGTTTTAGTACAACAGGATTATATATCTCGTTAAACAGTCTATGCGAGCACCAGGAACAATGAAGCAAATAATGTTTCATAAAGTAATGAAAAAAAAATGCTTCTTATGTAATACAGCATAAATATAACATAATATAATATAACATTATAATGAACAATAATCTCTTCTTTCCCCACTACGTTTCTCCTCCCTTTTCCCTCTTTTTCTCCCTTTCCCCGTTTTTTTTTTGGCCAGCCGATTGGGGGGGGGCACGTGCCCCCCCCATGTCCCCCGTAGTTACGCCACTGCTTGTGTATAAACTTAATTATATGAAACTGTGTTTATGTCTATTCAAATGTAAAAATGGGATGAACTCAAGATTTTCTTTGTACAGACGATCATGCTTTCACACGCTCAGTGTGACACAAAACGTAAAGGCCTCGTCACACCGCCCGAGCGTTGTTGGCGCGGTCGTGTAGCGGAGAGGAAAAAAAATAATCACCACTCGCTACCGTTCACCATTTTCGATTTCGATTGTTTTTATTTTTTTGTTTTTTGGGGGGTTTTCGATTTTTGTTTTCGACTTTTTCCAAAATTTTGTGAGCGAAATTCGACCCTCTCTCCCTACCGCTCCACCACCGCTCCAACAACGCTCGGACGGTGTGACCAGGCCTTTAAAAAAAGAGTGTGTATAGGCGTGACAATTATTATCAGCACATGCACCTGAATAATGACGGCACCTGTTTCACAAACTATTGCTGAATTAAAAATATATATATTATTCAGTGATTTCATTATTTCTATCAGGTTTTGATTATATTTCAGCATTTTGCTCGTCGAATTTTTTTTAGTCTGCGCCTCCTTAAAACGATAACATTTGAAATTTGATCTAATTAAATATACTTGAAACAGAATTGGGAAAAACGTCATCAGTTCCTTTATTTGAGGTCTCTATAAGCAAGCTGTTTTGTTTTCAGACAAACTTCTTTTTTCTGATCCTTTCCATATAGAAGAGAGTAATATTGAGACCAATATGGGTGCTCGGGGGTTGAAGAAGGCGTGGTCGCTCAAGCCCCGCCTCCACATTAATTGCTTCCTCCAATCACAAATCAGATCTGCATGTTGGGTAATATCAAACCATAGAGAACTAATTAGGCTATATATCTCTATGTATCAAACTCGGTTACCAAAACAGAATTTAGGCAATTTTACCCGCGCAATGTATGATAATCACTGCATGAGATATCACAGAGCCAACTTTTAAAGGGGAAATACGCTATTATGATAATTAACTTTCAAAACGAAGGAGTCACGCATATACAGAGTGCACCACTGCACGATTTCAACGGGTCATATCCTATAATGTGACAATTTTATGACAAAAACGTGTTTTTTCTTAGAATGTATATTCTATGGTCCTTGGCAACTCAAATATCATGAATATAGGCTTGTTCAAAGATTTTCTGCGGGCAAATCTATATAGGCGTCGTTCCATGAGAAGGCAACTTGTGTAACTCGGCTTATAGGCGCCTTTCTTTTGCTTCTTTTCTTTCCCTCCATTGGCTTTCCCGTTATATTTTGCAATCCTTTTACTTACCTCCCCTCTCTACCTCAATAGTATTTTCAAATTGATTTGCTCTCTCTCGCACCTTCTTCTATCCCCCCTTCACTCTAAAAACTATTGAGTAAAACTGAGTTCTCCTTGAGGGTATAATTATGTATCCAACCAACATTGGGCATTTCTTTTGGGAATTTTTATTTATCCATAAAAAAATTGCCAATTCTAAAGTAATAATTGCTGCTTATATTTTAACCTTACTGGACCATAATGCTTCTCGCATTGGGTAAAAAACTGCCCAAATTGGTTGGACACAATTCGTGGTGATAAAATTTTACCCAATTACAGTGTTTCCCTCTTTCATTAGTGTTTTTCAGTACTGGTGTTTTTCCTTTCTTTACTTTTCTTTCCCTTTTTCATTTTCTTTCCTTTTTTTCGTTTTCCTTCTTTTATTGCTTTTCTTTTCCTTTCTTTATCCCTTTTCCCTTTCCTGTTTTTTTTATATTTTCCTGCTGGCTAAACAAAAAATTATCCTCCAGCTAGGAGGCAGACCCCCCCCCCCCCCCGGTTCTTTCGCCACTGGTGTTGGGGTATATAGGAAGTTCTGCAATACTTTAAAAAATGCATCGGCCCATTATTATTCTTAATGCATATGGGATTAACTAACTTTGGGGCTGGAAATATTTAAATATAGACTGAGTAAAAATAATTCACCTAGCAAAAGTCTAGAAATATCATCAGTTTGTATTAAAAAAAATAACGGAGTTATTTGCCGCATGATTGGACGAGCTGCAATGATGTCAGGTTTCCATTTTCCTTTTCTTAATCAGGATAATTTAATATTTTCATCCCTTTATGATAAGTTTCTCCAAATACTTTCTGACACATTAAAATAATAGTGAAGTAATTATTATTGTTTTTTGGAGGGGAGGAGGGGGGGGGTTAACAAAAATCAATATAAATCAAATAAAATACCAAATAATTAGTTGGCCTGACATCGGCGCTATATTCCATATTCAGGCCTAAATCATACTATTTTCAGCCTGAAGCAACCCTTAATATATTCATATAATTATGATGTCATCATCATCATGATTATTTTCAGCATTATCATGTTTCTAATAGTACATTATTTTCATGAATGTGTTTTTATCGTCATCGTCATCATCATCATTGTTTTTATTAGCCCCCCCCCTTTCCATATCACCTCTTCATCAGTTGATCAGTTGATAAACGTGCACAATTAATTATGTTCTACTAAAGTATTTTCAACTTTTAGTTTATTTCAATATAAACAAAACTGACATATTGCATGGGTATCATATGGATGGGTATAGCGCTTGCCTGTGATCGTCACTGTCAACTGCCCTTCAACTGACATTTTCCACTTTCTTTATGCTTAGTTTTTTTTCCCCCGGCGCTCACTATAGCGTACCTATATAGGGGGGGGGGGGCGGCAGACTGCCCACGGCCCTGACGAGTCACAACCCATGCATAGGACGTATCCCTGCCCCCCCCCCCTGGCGAGTCACAACTGATCCCTGACGAGCCATCACCAGTGGCACCCTCTTTGTAATTGAAGACCTTTTTTGCGGACAATTTTGCCCCCCCCTTTGACCATGGAAAATCCTATACTACGCTACTGCCGGCGCTAATTATCAGGGGAGCGTTTCATCAATATTTTCATCCGACAAGTTGTCAGATCTGACATCTTTCCATGATTTTGATTGGCTGAGAGGCACTCTTCCTATGTTTACTGTCGGATAAAACGTCCGACAAGTCCTTTCATGAAACGCCCCCTGAATTCATCGATACAGAGCCCAATAATGAACGCATAAAACGCGGGTTACACATTGAGAAAATATTTTGTTTTTTGAATTTAGTGTCATAAAAATTGCATAGAAAGATAGCATATGCAATCATTTCAATGGTACGTATGAGCATGGCAAATTAGATATCTAGAATGATGTGAGGTACATTGATGATAATCATATCAAGTGCTAATATTGTAGGCTTTAGTCACGGCCTCGGTATTTATCGTCAATGGACCTCAAATATGCAGGCAACTCAGTTCGTACATAATGCCCATCAGCAGTAGGCCTATGCCTGATTAAGACATAATTTTTATCCCCGACTTCCGTGTGTTCTTTAGCTGAAGCGGCTTTCATTGTAACATATTTTCAAAAGTAAAGAAGTAATTCACAATTGGAGGAGAATTCATTTTGCTGTAAATGGAATGCAGCGTGTATCGTGACGTGAACATCTATTAAAATCCGTAGTGCGACTTTAACGGCCGAACTGGTTGTTCAGTTTCACGATGTCGGGCGCGAAGGCAATAGCGCCTATAGGGGGTAGATCTATTGTGTGAATAGCGGTACCCTCTACTCCGTATTTACATTCAACTCGGCGGCAAATCGTTCGCCTTCCAAAGTTGGTGCACTGCACCCATCCGAATATGTCTTCTGCTAAAAAGATGAATATGTCTTCTTTCAGGTTTTCATGTGGAAGAACATATATTTCATAATATTAATGTATTTGTTGAGGTTTGTATGAAAAATTGTGGACTGAAAACATAGTTCCAGGAAAGACGGATCGCCACGCGATCGTTCCGCATGCAAAATCATATTAGAAATTGTCGTGTCCGTGTCAAGCGGGAACATTATAAGCGCCAAATTTGAATAGGCATCATACTGCTAGGAGACAGTGAGGACTATTTATGTATGTACCAGGATATATGTAATTCCGATACGAAAGCTCAATTTGATTTCTATACTTCTAGGACTAGGCTTTCAATTTATTTTTAGAATATGGTTTTGTAGTAGAAGTAGGTCTATTTTATTTTTATTATGATAATTGTCATTGCATCATTAACATGATGATGACTATTGCCATGGTTATTCAGCATGTTTATGGGTGGATTCAGCTGATCGGCCCTTCATGAAGGAGTATAAATCAAAATTCACCTCGGTAACATAGGACTATAGAGAAAGAGAAGCATAAAAAGGAGTATATAATTAAAGGGGAAGTTCACCCTGACAAAAAGTTTATTGTAAAAATAGCAGAAAAAATAAAAAATAATGCCGAAGGTCAGTTTGACAAAAAAAATCATCAGGTAATTAAAAAGTTATTAGAATTTCAATTATTTGATTTGTGACGTCATATGCGAGCAGCATTCCTACAGAGCGGATGGTAAAAAATCAATGAAATGTACGTCAGTTTCTTAGAAAATTGAAAATGGTTTTCACTGTACCTTTTGTATATCAATAGACAAATCATTTCACACCCGATCATGAATATATGAAAACAATATTAAGTCATCAGGAACCATACAAAATTTGAAATTCATGCATTTTATATTACATAACACATGGGGCAGCTGCTCGTTTATGACGTCATAAATCCAAAACTTTTAACTCTAATAACTTTCTTATACTCTTTACGGCCTTTTATTTTCCTTAAACCTTCACCAATATTCTTTACTATATTTTTACAACAAAGTTTTCTTCAGGGTAAACTTCCCCTTTAACGCTGAAAATTTAGTTAATCGGATAAAATGAGATTTAGGCCTGATTATTATTTTGAAAATGGCTTCTTTTCCAAAATGCAGTAGGCCTACTAGTAACCCCCCCCCCCGGCCCCCTCAGTGCTATTCAGTGGCGTAACAGGCGGGCCGGTGCCGCCCCCGCCCCTGGCGGATTTCATCGGGAAAAATAATTCAAAACAACGGGGGGGGGGAAGAAATTAGGCAAAAGGCCCGGGGGAACTAAGGGGAAAAGGAAAGGGAAGGGGACTCAAAGTGAAAAGAAAACGAAGATATTTTTTTTTAATGGACAAGGAATGAAAACGTGGGGAAAGGAATAAAAGAAGAACATTTGAGAAAGAACAAATCATTCCGAAATAGGCCTATGTAATGCAAGATGGGAAATAGATTAAAAGACGACAAAATGGCAATAATAACGGGAAATGAAGGTAGAATTGAATTAGTCAAAAGCTAAGGGACAAGAAAAATAAAAACTTAATAACACGGCCGGGCTGACGAGGGTTGAAAATAAAGAGCGGGAAGAAAAGTGGACTGCATACTATAGCTTGCAAAATTTTATACGAATACCGAGGCTTTGCCCAAGACCCCACGCAGTATGGGGCCACCTTCAAATGGCTCTATAACGCCCCCTGTAGGGATCGACCCTCGCTACATTAAGCTTTACGTTCAATCACTGGCGTACAGGCGGAGGGGGGGGGGCTACCACACCCAAGAGGAAATAAAAAATGATAGACATCGTATAATTAAATAAATGGAAACAATGGAATGTGTTATTTATTGAATATATAATTTAATTTTAATAGGTAATCTTTTACAAATCTTTGCATTGCGTTTTGCCCCCTCAAAATATTTGGTTCAACTAGGTTGAATAAAATGTTTTGTGTAAAAGCTATATTCTGTTTATACCCGCGATTTGATTAAAGATTGCGGCAATCTGCGAGGTTTAAATGGCTTTCATACCAAGAAGTTTCGGGGGGTCCGCACCGGACCCCAACCGCATGGCACTGAGTATGGAATGGTTGGGGATGGTCCCCAAAAGTAGTACAACCAAGAAAAAAGGAGGAAAGAAGGCAAAATAAAAGTGTATAGGATTCTCATGAAAAGGTGATTTTTTTTCTCGCATCGCTCGCTCGGGACTTTTATTAAGCAACTTTTTTAGCACATGCGCCATACTGCGCCCCTCGTTTTTTTTTTTTTTTTTAACTCTTCACGCGCTATACTGCCGTAAATAACCCACAGTGATAAAATTAGATAAATTCTGCCTGATATGCAATATCTGGCCCTCTCGAAATCGTCGCCTTATTACACCATTATGCCTGTTCACCATGATATGACCAGGAAATTTGGGGCTCTTGCCCCCCCCCCCTGGCCACCGACCCCTGTAACGCCGATTGTGCTATAAAGTGTACGCCTATAATGTTCGTGAATTCCCTCTAAACTACCCCCTGTCTCATTGTGCCAACTTTCTGAACCCCCTTTCGCGGGCTTCCTCAGTGACTCCCCAAAATCCGGAACACTGCTCAATGTACGCGGGCCCCCGGTGTCTCAAGTTCGTATTGTCGATCATGGGGGAACCTTGTTGTTACTTTTAAAAATAAAATATTCCTGAGCTTTCAAAACTAGCAGGAATTTTAGGAATTTTATCCCGGGATTTGATCAATTAAAAAAAATGATATTCAGGATCCCTTTTAGTTTCTCAGGCGGTCCCTCCGACCCCGGAATGGGAGGGGCGGGACTAATACGAGCGCAGGAGGATTGTGCAATATTGATGGAACCAATGACAGGCTGCATAGCCGGCGGGGGGGGGGGTGTTCGGGATCGAGTCCGCGGACGCGCCCCCCCCCCCAGTAGCCGTAACAATGTTTGGTCGAATATCATAAAAATGTTTAGGGCAGTGGCGTAGCTACGGGGGGCATGGGGGGCACGTGCCCCCCAGAAAAAATTGGCAGAGCAAAAAAAAAGAAAAGAAAAAAGGAGAATTAAAGAAGAAAGAAAAAGGAAAAGAAGAAAGACAGAAGAAAAAAGAAGAGGAAAATAAGAGGAAGACGAGTGAATGAAATAATGTGAGGGAAGACTTGCAATTAAAAAAATCTTTTCATGTTACTATATAATTTTTTTGCTGGCGCGTCGCGCCATAATTGCCTGTTCGATGGGATTCATATCTTACTCAATAGGCTGATGTGGAGCAAGTTTTGAAGTCAATATGCTAAACATATTTTTAGCTCGGACATCGAGCTTTCATTTTTTTTTTCATTTACAAATTTAAGTGCTCTGTAAAATGTCCGTTTTATGGTCTACATATCAGCATTTTAAGCTCACGCTGCGTGGTCACATTGTTTGATTTGCCAAGTTCATATGTCTACGTGTATTCCATAATGTTCCATTAAACAAATGTATTCAGAATGCCCAGATTTTAGGTCTAAATATAAAACATGCGCGATAGCGTGCATGTTCTTTATTTAAAATGTACTTAAATTATCCAGTTTTACATGAGAATATCAAAAATTGTCTGCTCACGCTTCACGATCGCATTATTAATGATACCCAATTGACTATTTCCTATTCATGACTTACAAAATATGAATAGAGTGTCCCGCTTTTAGGTCTAAAATCTCAATTTTCTTCCTCTCGCGCTTCGCGCTCGCATCTATTGTTTAGTTACATACCTATCCCAGTAATTAATACAAAAAGTGCTTAGAATGACCATTTTTTTTAGGTCGGAATGTCAAAAAATTTGCTCGCGCTTCGCGCTCGCATTATTGAAATATATACCGTCTTCGTGGGTAACTGTAAGCAGTCCTTAACAGTTGATAAAAATTTCTGTTCGCGCTTGGGGGTACATACGAATCCTGTTCAGGATCACACATAACATTGCCCAGAAAATTAAGTTTCAGGAAAAAATACATTAAAGTAAAAAAAAAAATCGCTCGCGCTTCGCGCTCGCACTTTTTATAAGGCTTATGAGATTATTTTATGTTTATGTTGTTTTATAAGAATAAAACTAACAAGTGACTGATATAGGTGAAGATAATTTCGGGCCCCGTCCCCTATTAGCGAAAGTCGGATCCGCCCTTGTGGACACATACACACACACCGGAAAAATGGCCGGTGCCCCCCCCCCTGAAAAAGCAAGGACCCCCCAGTGCCCCCCGGGAAAAAAATCCTAGCTACGCCACTGGTTTAGGGAAATGTTAAAATCATTTGAACATAAATTATATGGTTTTCTCATCGCTATAAAACATTTTTCCTAACGTTTTAGCTGCAACATAAAAAAAATATTTGCAACATATACCCTTTTTACACAGGATTTTCTTAACCCCGGACTATCGCTAACCCCGTACTATCCTTAACCCCGTACTATTTTTTTCCTTTTCACACATGCCAAATTGTTATTGCTAACCCCGGATAAGGAATGATTGCTAACCCCGCTAACTCGCTAACCCCGGACTAGTGGTTTTTGTCGATCATTCGTAGTACAAGTACTTCACTCGTACACTTTTTACACACGCTAAAATTTCTTTAACCCCGTACTATAGGTGGGGCTAAATTTGCCATTTTGTTGAACTATCATAAAAAACATTTTCATTACGTTTTTATAACGGTTGATGTTATTCTTAGAATATTCTAACAACATTTTTGAAATATTATTTTTTCATCAAATATAATTATACCCTTATAAAAATGTTCATGAAATATTAATAAGTTTCTGGAAAAAATGTAAATATCATATCATAAAAACGTTGGAAAATATATTTTGAAATACATTTCAGTAACGTTTTTTAAAAATATTAGGATTTTTTTCCAAAAACGTTTTATTATATAAACATCGTTTCATAACATTTCAATAACATTTGATTTTACTGACAGAATATTTTAACAGCAATTTAGAAAAGGTTTATATCCAATGTATATTATAAAATTGTTAGTAAAATTTTATTTTGTTTCTCAAAAATTTTAATATTACATCACAAAATCTTAAAGATAAGGATTTTTCTAATATATTTTTGATATTTTTTTGAAAATATTGAAAAACAATTTTTCAAAAATGTTTCGTTAAAATATTGTAAAACCATAGTTTCAATTCATTTCAAGAACGTTTATTATTACTCTCATATTCTAACGACGTTTTTAAAATGCCATTTAGACATCCAAGATATAACATAAAGATGTCAGTTAAATGTTATTGTGTTTCTCTCAAAATGTTATAATGATATCACATAACGTCAAAATTAAGGTTACACTTCGTAATTCCAAAGGTTCTTTATTCCGAAGGTTCGTAATTCCGAAACACGTAAATTGCCTATACCTCGATGTTCGTTAATCCGAAAACGAAAAAGGGTTCGTTAATCCGAACATTTGTGGCGTAATTCCGAAAACTAAATAAGGTTCGTTGTTCCAAAGGTTCGATAATCCGAAAACGAAATAAGGTTCGTTGTTCCGAAGGTTCGTTAATCCGAAAACGAAATAAGGTTCGTTGTTCCGAAGGTTCGTTAGTCCGAAAACGAAATAAGGTTCGTTAATCCGAAGGTTCGTTAGTCCGAAAACGAAATAAGGTTTGCTAATCCGAAAATTAAATAAGGTTCGTATTTCCGAAAATGAAATTAATTCATTTTGGTAACAAGATCGGTGGTGTTCTTGCAAGATAACAGGATATTATGCAATGATAAACTAACGAACAATGATATATGTGTGTTGTGGCCAAAGCATGTATTGATTTAAGTGCACTTATATGCCAAAAAGGGCATTTTGGTGCAAACGGATATTTTAACCAATATCATCTGTGTAAAGAAGTTGTGTGTTTTGTAGTAATTAAGTTGAGCAAAGTTTTTTTAATTGATTTCTGATTGATAACATATATATTTAGGTGTTATTTTTCGCGAGAAAGCGTAGCAAGCAAGCGGTTTGGAAAAAAATCAAATCTGAAGTTATAAAACTTTTTGGTCAATGGACTTAATTACTGTTAAAAGGGCATTATTGTGAGATGTTGCGAGCGAATCACGAGCTCAAACTTTTGGAAATTTCATGTAGGCCTAATAAGACATAATAATAACATTGGTATTATTTACCAAGGCATTGTTTTTATTTTTATTACTAGCAGAAGCTCTTATTAAGAATGACATCCCCAATTTCAACGAAAACTATAGCTCGCGCTTCGCGCTTGTATTATTTAACAAGGGCTTATGATATTATTAGATATTTACTTTATTTTTATAATAATTATTGGCTATTAGGAATACCCTTTCAAAGAAACAAACAAACAAAAAAAATCAACTTTAAAGCTGCCGATCCGGGAAATTATGGGTGAAAAAAAATCGCCCCCCCCCCCATTGGCGAAAGTTGGATCCGCCGGGGGGGATAGCAGGGGGCACTTGCACACCTAAAGAAATAACAGGGAAATGCTATTTTTCCAAAATGGGAAATTCCTTTTTTTTTCAAAATCAATACTTCATTTAAAGTATACATTTTTAACGACCAACACACTTAATCCCCCAGCTGCATCTTTAAACCATTTGCTTGGGCAGCATTTGCTCAGATAAAATCGAAATTAAGCGTATGTTTGATCCGGGCGCCTATTCTTAAATCGATACATGCTTTGGCCACAACACACACATATATCATCGTTCGTTAGTTTATCATTGCATAATATCCTATTATCTTGCAAGAACAGCACCGTTCTTGTTACCAAAATGAATTAATTTCATTTTCGGAAATACGAACCTTATTTAATTTTCGGATTAACGAACCTTATAACGAACCTTATTTCGTTTTCGGATTTATGAACCTTCGGAATTACGAACCTCATTTCGTTTTCAGATTAACGAACCTTCGGAATTACGAACCTCATTTCGTTTTCGGATTAACGAACCTTCGGAATTACGAACCTCATTTCGTTTTCGGATTAACGAACCTTCGGAATTACGAAGCTTCGGAATTACGAATGTATGCGAAAATGGTTATGTTTCTAAAACATTTTTGAAACATTTTAAGGGAACATCAGAAAAACATTTTTTCAAAAATGTTTTGATGAAATATTTTGAAAACATATTTTTATGACTTTTTATAACATTATATTTTATTCTTAAGAACGTTTTAAAAATATTATTTTTACAATAATTTTGTAACATTATAAAAATGTTGGAAATATCATTTAGTTTTCTTAAGATTTTTTTTTCATGTAATCTTAACATCACACTTTAACACTTTGAAAAGATGTTTTATCATGGCGACCAATTTTCACAAAATTTTTTGATGAAATACGGGACAATCAACAAATCACGATGCACTAGCGGATCGACCAAGCCGGATCGTCGATCATTAAAAAAATAATCAGGCTATACACAATGTTAGACTTTTTTAAGATTTGTAAAGAAAAGAAAGGGAGTATGAACAAAAGAATGAACCAGAGAAAGAAAAGATCGAGGACAGAAAAGAGATGAATTGATAGCAAAGAAAGAAAAAAAGGAAAGGTTAAAATAAAGTAAAGAAATGAAGGGGGAAAATATAAGAAAGAAAGTTAGAATAACAGAAGGATGAAAGAAAGAATAAAAGACAGAAAAAGGTTTGCGTCATTCTTTGAAATAAAAACAAAGAAAGAAAAAGAAAGGAAAAGGGAAAAAAGGGAGAAAGGAAAAAAGTAAGTAAGAAAAAAGGAGGAAGAAAGAAACGATAAAGGAAAGAAAAATGTGTCATTCATTCTTTGAAAGAACGAAGAAAACAGGAAGGAAAGAAGGGAAAGAAAGAATAAGGGAAAATAATTGGAATGAAAAAAGAGGGAAAAAAGAATGAAAGGAAGGATGAAAGAGAAGAAAGAATGAATGGGGGAGAATGAAAAAAATATGAAGGAGAGAAAGAACGAAAAGAAAAAGGAGCAGAAGGCAGATAGAAGCAGATAAAATTTTAAGAAAAAAAAGAATGAAGGAAATACAAAAGGAAATTTAAAAAAGAAGGAAAGAATTAATGAAGAATTAAGGAAAGAAAGAATGTACAGAGAGAAAGGATCGGGAAAGAAAGCTATAAGATAAATGGAACAAAAAAGGCAAGAGGGATTAATTGAAAGAAGGACAGGAAAAAGAAAACAAAATGAAATAAATTATAGGTCTAAATCTAAAACATGCGCGATAGCCTGCATGTTCTACATGTTCTATATCTAAAATGTGCTTTAAATCCAGTTTCAGACCAAAATCGCACTTCACGCTCGCATTATTAATCAAATATTGCATAATTATCTATTTGCTTCTGAACTCTCCCTCTCTCCCCCTCACTCTCTCTCATTTCCCCTCTCTGTCTTTCTCTGCCTTTCTCGCCCTCTCTGTCTGCCTCTGCTACCTCCTCTCTCTCCCTCTCATACCATGTCCTTTTACTTTCTCATTCTGAATCTTATTTTGATGTGCATACATGTCTTCTTTACTTATGTTTTCTTTATGGTGATAATGCAGAGCCCTGTGGAAGACCAGCGATTTTTAATGAACGTTTTATTTGTATATATCGTGTAATTTAACATATTTGTTTGTGTAAAGCTGAACAGGTTACTCTGGATAAAGATTTAAAATGAATAAATAAATAAATTTATTTATGATACCCAACTAACCATATCCCATTCATGATTTACAAAATATGAATAGAGGAGAGTGTCCCGCTTTTAGGGCTAAAATCTCAATTTTCTTCCTTTCGCGCTTAGTTAGCATCAATTGTTTGGTTACGATACCTATCCTATTTATGATTAGATTTATATTATATTTAATATTTAATTATATATTTTTCCCTTTTTTCTCTCTCTCTTCAGTTTCCCTACAATCTCTCCCCTGTTCTTTTCTTAACTTTTCTTCTTCTTTCTGGCGCTCCTCTTTTCGCCTGCGCAGGGGGGGGGGCTTTCGGATACGCGCATGCATGCTATCATTATTTGGTATCAATTTTAATTAATTTTTCATCTTTATCACTTTTTCTTTATATTCATCATCTATGAAAATCTCCATTCTTGTACAGTTATGGTACATACATTTTGTTTTATTCACATTCCTTCCATTTTTGTTATCCCTTTTTCTTCTTCTTCTGTTTTCATGTATACAGCTTAAGTCCCTTGCTTATTTTCCTCATTTTATTTTATTTTTTTCATTTCGATGCTGTTGGCAAACAGTGGTTTTGAGCCAGGGGTTCCGCGGAACCCCCCCCCTGGCGTAGGAATTGGTAAGAAAAGAAAATTAAAATATTTATATCAGACGACACAGAATAACGTGACAACTCGTCAGCTGTTCATTTCCAAAAATAGAAACAGTGATGTCATCATTGTGATGTCTGGGTCCAAATTTGTTGTAATCGATTAACTCGATGTTGTCTGATTTTTTCCCCTTTAAAACAATTTACTTACAGTATCAGACCCATTATCAATCCAAATGTTGAAAAAGGTCTATCCAATAAGGTATTTAAAAAAGAACAACTTTAAATTGGCTATCACCCTTTAAAAAATAGGAAATTTCTATATGGCATATGAAATTTAAAGGGCTAGCGTAATCGATCATCTTTTTTGTCTGAACTTGAAGAAACAGCGTACATAAACGACTCGTATTTCTGATTTTTTAAAGAGCTCATAACATCATTCAACATGAACAGACTATTTGGAAAAGGAAAACCGAAGGAGCCTCCCCCAAATCTCACAGACTGCATATCAAATGTGAGTATAAATAAAGGTGTTTTCAGCATTTTTAGGGTCTCCCATTTTTTAGTAGGAAATATATTTTTGTTTAGTCCCACCTGATGATATTTTCGTAAGTTGAATTAGCTGAATGTTAAAACTTTCTAATGAGAGTCTATTTGGGTATATTTGCAAAGAGAGAAACACCCGAAGTTTTTAGAACGATTGTTGGGAGAGGAAGGAGTAGAATATAATAGGAAGAATGGCCCAGGCTGGCCAAGACTACTGACTGTCTAGAGCCTCATCACCTGGCTCTGCCTAGCCCTCTGTCTCTTATTAAATTTTATTAACGACTCTAATAATGTCCATTGCCATTGATTGACATTGCTTTATTTTGTCTGTTCCTAAGACTGTTTAAGTTACTCATGGTACTGAATAAATCAGAGTTGCATTTTTTTCTTTTCAGTCTTGTTGCTTTATTTCGTCGATTATTGCATTCCTCCTCTTTTTTCACAATTGAAATTTTGCTTTATCTCGCCGATTTATAATAAGTTTTCTAGTTAGATTTAATAAATAAATTATAATTGCATCTAGGCCTATCTCATCTCAGTCTTCATTGGCATTGCTTTATTTCGTCAGGTCTTATAATTTACTAAATAAATTAGAATTGCATTTACTTCTTTTCAGTCTCCATTCATGTCATTGCTTGCCTTTATTTTGTTGACGAGTAAGTAAATTTTATACTAAATAGATCTATATCAGGATTACATCTTGCTAATCATCTACCCCTCATTTTCCTCCTCTTCAAAACCTCTCTACCACTTTTAGACAAATTCCTAGAGATGATAAATGAATATTTTTCATAATATGAATCATAAAATCAATAATATCCCATTTAAAAACACTGCACTTAACTGTCTAATTACTCCTTGTGATCCTTGTCCCCTCCCATGTTAAAACTGTCAACTTTTCCAAAGAAAGGGACTCTGATAACGAGGACTACTATTACTCATGATCCAAGTCCCAACTCCCAAATAAATACAAAACGGCAATTAACCTGTTGATATTCATCTTCCCTTCATACCTTCCTCTTCAAAACCTCTCTGCCACTTTTAGACCGGTTCCTAGAGATGAAAAATGAATATTTTTTTTTATAATGAATCATGAAAATAAATGAAAGCCATTAAAAACACTATAAAACTGTCTAATTACTCCTTGTGAATCTGAGTCTTCTTCCCATGTTGAGACTGTCAAATTTCCCATACAAGGGGACTTGGTTCATGAGAAATAGTATTCCTCGTTATCTGAGTCCCTCCTATGGGAAATTGGACAGTCTCAACA
Organism: Lytechinus variegatus; assembly: GCF_018143015.1. Classification (NCBI taxonomy): domain Eukaryota; kingdom Metazoa; phylum Echinodermata; class Echinoidea; order Temnopleuroida; family Toxopneustidae; genus Lytechinus; species Lytechinus variegatus. The sequence continues at coordinate 55,188,213 of NC_054742.1, read as the reverse complement.
CGGGAACAGGACTCGGATCACGAGAAGTAAAAAGACAGATTTATCGTGTTTTTACTTTTTAGTGTGATTTCTTTTGTTTAATGTAGTGTTTCATCAATTTGGAACAATATACAGGAGTGAAAAGAGAAAATGTATTCTTGTTGTTTGAAAAAGTGTCAGAGTGAATTGTTAATGTGTCAGTAGAAAAAGGTGTCGTGGAAGGAAGTCCGCCATTCAGTGACGAGCTTCGCATCGTTTTGCATCGCGAACAATAAATATTAAGGGCTAGATTGAGGATGCCATAATTCCATATGCTTAGAACTTTGCAAAAATTTTCCAAAGGGAATTTACAAAGAAAGATTAAAAGAATGGCCAAAAACACATTTTCAAGGTCTTTATTTTCTTTAAGAAACAAATTGATTAAAATAGCTGATCAGTGATGTGTATTGATTTTTCAACTTTTTTTGCTGAAAAAATACCTGAGATCACCCGTTCGGTATTACAATTACCATTTCAAGTGGCCTTAAAATTTCAGATGTGAAGAGGAGTATGATCAGAAGCTTATTTTGTTAAAAGAAACTGATCTTGGCAAAAATCTTACATATTTACTTTTTGTAGGTATTTGTGTATTTATGGTGAAAGTTTGATGAATATTTAGAAAATATTTTGTTCAGTGTGATTGAAACAGTTGAATTTATAAAAAGTGTCTAGTGATTATGTGTAGGATGACGAGTTTTGCTTGACTTACATAACAGCTACCATCTTTAATGTATGTTTTACTTAATAGGTGGACAGTAGGTCAGGATCAATAGAGAAGAAGATATCAATGTTGGATGCAGAACTCAAGAAATACAAAGATCAGATGAAACGTATGAGGGATGGACCATCAAAGGTTAGTTGCAGTTTGATTCTTGTTTTAACCTCCATACAAATGGCAGTTTTGTTAGATACATCTACTGAGCTATGTTGGTCATGCTTTTCATGTATTTTTTATAATGCAGAATAGAAACAAACTCATCAGCTTAATTTTTTGATGTTTTATTAGAATGGAATATTGTATGTTTGTAGTAATTTATATAACAAAGGTGTCATAGCCTTAGCCAATGTGCTAAATTACAATGTTTGAAGTAATGTATCTTCTTGAATCTTAATCAAATGTATCTTGCACCTTTTTGGAATGATATTGAGGTATTTACAACTATTTTATCAGATATATGTGGATTCATCTTGTGCTATTCATATTTTGTTGTTACAGAATACAGTCAAGCAAAAGGCCCTTAGGGTTTTAAAGCAGAGGAAAATGTAAGTATGCAGGTTTTATGTACATTTATGTCGGAGTAGCATAATAGAAAGTATTCCACCCCCATGAAAACAAGAAGGGGGGGGGCAAGACATAAACTGTGACACTGATAGAAAGTGTATTTTCATGCTAAGATAGAATGGTAGCTGCTTAACCCTATCTAGGCCGGGGTATTTTGGGAGTTCATATGGTTGGAGGGGGCCCCCCAGGCCCCCCCTTTGAGATCTCGACCGTCGACTGCGCAATTACAACGAAAATTGACACGCAGGTTGTATGGGATATAATCTACAAAATTGTATCGTAATTTATTTCATGCGAATTGTTATTAAGTAATTACGCTAATTTATGCGTAATTAGTATGTGAAATCATACTTTTTCCTCTAACTCCATAAATAAAGCTCCAAATGTTCTAATTTTGGCATAAAAACTCTTTGTGGTGTTCCTAGCAAGTTTACATGAAAAAAATTGTGATATCAGATCAATTTCGTCAAATGTATTATATTGTTTTTTGCAATTTCTTATGCATTTCTTTGTTTTTTTGGACCCTTTGTTTTTCATCATTTTTTATCCGTGAAATTCGTTGGGGACTCTTCTAAGATCATAAACAGCATAAAATGCATATATTTAGACCATCAAAACTCAAAATAATGACACATTTTTTTATTTCTGGTTGAAAACACAATTTACATTGACTTTGAGGAATATTTGGTCTGACATGCACTTACGTAACGTTGCATAATTTCAAATCCGCGTACCCAGGTGACTATTGAAAGTAAAAAGTCAGTGAGCAGCGCGGTAAAAAAAAATTGCGCTCTGAAAATATTGCGCGACTCGTTGAGGGGGGCGTCAGAGGCCCCCCCCAGCCTAGAGAGGGTTAAAGGGATTACTCTTTCAACTTATTTACTTCAAGGAAACCCAAGCTTTCATACATCTTTTTTATGGGATGAGTATCCAATCAGCAAGAATAGAGATTGTATCATTTGAAAGTACAACTTGTATTTGAATAACATTAAGAATATTTAAGACAGTCTAAACATTTTGAATGCCTAAAATCCTATGTGAATTATGCAAACCCAGAAGCATATTTAAGATTGGAATCAATGAGAACTTTCACTAAGGGATGGAAGCTGGATGGCAAAACTATGAATATTCAGTTTTAGAATTAAAAAAAAATAGAAAATTAAATTGATAGCAACTGAAGAAAACATTTATCTTATTTATCCTGCAGGTATGAATCTCAATTGGACAACCTGAGGCAGCAGTCCTTTAATATGGAACAGGCAAATTACGCAACCCAGACTCTGAAAGACACAAAGGCTACTGTGGATGCCATGAAGACAGGAGTGAAAACAATGAAGAAGGAGTTCAAGCAGATCGATATCGATGAAATTGATGTGAGACCAACTAATATCTGTGCCGCATGCTATTATATTTTTTAGTATTCAATTATCATGAGCTTTTTTATCAAGATACAAAAGACAATAGCCATTGGCTTTTTCTGTTGTTGTGGAAGGTACCAGTCTTATCTGCCTTTGATACTTTGATTTCACAGTAACCAACCCTTCCAGAGAGAATTTCACAATAAAAAAATTATGTAAAAGCTTCCTTGTAAGTCTTTTTGAACATTATGCAAAACTTTTATTTTACAAATATTTTCTAGGATTTTAATCACACCAGCTTTAGATGAAGGTGATTTAGAAGGGGTCTTGACCATTAATGACATAATCATTATTATCATTTTTTTTTTGTTTATCATTGCTCCTTCAAAAGAAATGTTGCTTTTCTTACTGTTTTTCTTCTGCCTTTGAGGCCAGTGTAGGTTCACTGCATGTTGAAAAGATTAAATTTTGAATAAGAGATGAGGATTAAATCCAACCTTTTTGATGGAATGATGTGTGAAAGGAGAAAAATAAGAAAAATGCCAAAATACTTTAAATGATGAAAGTTTGAAAGAGATTGTACCAGGAATAAGACAATTATAGCCATTTTGAAAATGAAATCTTGAACGCTATGTAAATCTCAAATTGGCAATTTGATGAGTTTAATTCCCTTTTGACTTATGTACTATGCTTATGTCAATACAGGATCTGCAAGATGACATGGAAGATATGTTAGAACAGGCCAATGAGGTACAAGAATCGCTCTCAAGGAGTTATGCAACACCTGATGTAGATGAAGATGATTTAGAAGCTGGTAAGATACTATCTTGCTTTATTTTCTCCCTTTTTACTGTCAGTAGTACATCATTTGTTAATACCCAACATGCCACAGTCACTTTCAATTGATACAGCCAAAGATTTTAAGTACTCATACTCATTCTTACCCAGCATGTAATATTTTTATAATGTAGTCTTTTCATCAGAGTAGGAAACACAGGAAGATGACATGCGATTTGCCTACTTGACAGCCCAAATCGCCCCTAAAATTCTGATAATGATAGGCTTTTAGGCACTTAGCATCTCTTTAAGATAAAGGATATTTAGAAAGATAATATTCTTCATACAGCAGAATAATTGAATCTACTGCATAATTGCTCATTTCATGTAAAGTAGCAGTGAGAAAAGAAAAAGCCCCCACTCCCCAAAAAGAGTTTTTTCCTATCCTGCTAGTACAGTAGTATGTCCACTAGAATGATAAATAAGTTACTTCTGCTACTCTTTACAACATTAATTACAAGAAACAAAATATTTACAATGTTGTCCATGGCACTTTTATGCTTGTTTTATAAAAGAATATCAAATGGCCATCATGGCTTTAAAAAAAATCACAATATATTTCAAATTTTGTTTTACACACTTGTACCTATGTTATTGCAAGATTAATAATTGAGTGCTTCTTGGGAGTTCAGTTTCCCCTTGAATTGCATGGTGATGGAGTTAAGATATAAATGTATAACCAGTATAAATATATGTTTAATGATATAAACGGACCCAAATTTACTGAAATTCACTTTGTGCCAATAAGATTTTGAGTGTGGGTGATGGGATGAGTGCTTACTTGTTACTTTTTTGCTGAAAAATTAGTTTCTTTTTGTGTAAGGACCTTTTAGGATATGCGAGGTGTTTTTAGAGACATTACAATTGATTAAGCACTACATAAAAGGGGATTATCATCATCATCGTCATCATTAACATCATCATCATCGTCAACATAACCATTTTCATTATCATTGTACACCACTGTCATCGACAGCATCAGCATCATCATCATTACCACCATCATTATTATCATCACAAATATTATCATTATTATTATTGTAGAACTTGAAGCTCTTGGTGACGATATGCTGATGGACGACGATACATCTTACCTGGATGAAGCCGCAAGTGCACCCGCGGCACCTGATTCCTTGCCTGGTGCGGAATCAACAAAGGTAAGAATAACGGGCAGGAACCGGGAAGGGAGGGAAATGTTGGGTTAATAGCTTATATGGTTATAGAATGGGTTTCAATAAAGTATCCATAAAACAGTGTATTTCTTTATGAGAAAAGAATTCCTGTATTGGTTGAAGATCTTATAAGTTGAGTGAACTGACTTTTCCACTTTGTGTTGTCTCTCATTTACTATGTGTTATAAAAAGCAAATCTTAAAAGGTTCCTTTTGAGATGCTTTTAATGATGAAGAGGATGAATTAGCCTACGATTTTATTTGTGGATAAATACCAAAATGTTTTTGAGAGGATAGATATCTGTTTTATTTTGCTATTTGGTAACAATTACTGCAATATGACTTAAGTAGGGAATTGGTGTGTTTTAATTCAAGTGGGCCTATATTACAAGACTACACTGCTGAGAATATTGCTTTATGGGTAGTGAACTTGGCCAGATAGGAGTAGTACAGGACTTAAGGTGGGGCTATTTAGGCTGCTGGTGTATATCTGCCCTTTAAGTCAGAGATATTAGATTGGAGAGAGGCATATCCTACATTAGTGTGGGCAAGCCATGATCTAACGACCGTAGTAATTGCATAAAAATGTTCTTTGAAATGAATGAAAGAATTTTGCTCTTTGAACAAGGTAGCATGTGTGAAAACAGAATAATCAAATGATAGTACCAATAAAAGTTTGAGAACAAAATTACAGATGAAAAGAAGTTATGGCGACACTCCCTTTGACAATGCCACAATGGTTTATGCTGCCATACCTGTGCAACTCCCCTCTTTGTACACAGGAAATATACGCCAAAACATCTATTTTTGCTCATTCTCATGTTGGTACAAACTCTTTGTCAATTGCATTTTGATTATTAAAATGATTTCCTAATAATATTTTTTTCTTTCATTCCTTCAGGATGGTGTTTTGGTGGATGAGTTTGGTCTACCACAAATTGCCGCAACATGAGAACGTGCACCTAAACTTCTTTAAATTCCTATTTTCTTATAACTCAGTTAATAATCATATAAATAGTTGTTTTGCTATATATATCATTGTAAAATATTGTCTATCTTGCTGAGTAATGTATGTTCTCGCTTTGTAGATTAACTGAATGTGAATATCAACTGATGTACTTTCAGTGTCCTTGTAGTTACATGATAATTCTGACGAAAATATGTGGACACCAGGAAGACGAATTGGTGTAAAATGTGACAATATCAGTATAAATTAACTACCTGTGTCAATTGTTCAATGTCTCCTAAATAACTGACTTTGATTAAAACTTAATGCTGCGATAAGTGATATTCTCCTTTACCAACCAACCAAAGTTTTACTGCATGGATACACATGTAATAATTGATTTTTCCTTGCTATCCCCTCCCCCCCCACCCCCCATGATGTTTTGAGGAATGAGATCTGTAGATTTAAGCTTGTTTGATGTCACTGATTAAAAAAATTAATAATGCACTTAAATATATTGGAATGACAAAGTAGCTTGCATATCCCATTTCCATGTTTTTTCATAAATTTTCATGATTTGGTACCAAATCCTCCAAATCTGTACCTTTAATAAGCCCCTTTTGTAGAAAAAATGATGACTACAATTAGCAGAATCAACAAAGGTAAGAATAACGTGCAGGAACCGGGAAGGGGGAGGGAAAATGTTGGGTTAAAAGCTTATATTGTTACAGAATGGGTTTCAATAAAGAATCCATAAAACAGTGTATTTCTTTATTAAAAAGAATTCCTGTATTATTGAAGAACTGACGTACACTGTTGTCTCTTTCATGATTTTTTCATAAATTTTCATGATTTTGTACCAAATCTGTACCTTTAATAACCCATTTTGTAAAAAAAAATGACAATAACAGGAAAACTTGAACCAACATTGCTTTTTATCTATTATTAGGTATTTATATTACCCTTTTTCATAGTCTATATTTATAGTATGTTCAGCAATATAAAATAACATTTTCAGTTGCATAATCATTTCATGAGATGATGTAGTAAATGTAATTTTGTACATGATATTTTATGAAAGTTTTCTTTTTCTTAATGTAACTGTCTTGTGTAATGAAGGAACTTTGCATGCATGTCTATGCGGTCAGAAGCCAGTATGTAGTACAAAATCTTGAAATCTTCGATACTGTGGTTGTAAATTTTCATGAAATATCTGTCATATTAATTTGCTGGTAGCTTATTGATATTTCAAGAATTGAAAATACCTGATGTTTAATCTGATCACAGATTAGCTTTATTAAAGGCCAGGACGGGGGGGGGGGGGGTGCTGGCTCTATTCAAATTTGTATATTTAAGTTTATTATGAAGGAACACTTTTATAAATTGTTAAAATATGTCCAAGCTGATGTGCCTTTTGTCACAATGCACAAAATTGACACCTGTTGCTGTGGTTAAGTATGCTATTTTATTATGAGTCCACTGTTTGAAGAGTTGACTCGTGTAAGAAATAGCATGGATGACCAACAGGTGCCAATTTCGCACACTAACAAAAGCGCGCATCAGCATTGGACATATTTTAATAGACGCGGTAAATGAGCGTAATTCATACAGGAAATCATCGTAAACCATGGGTTCAACCAATGGTTTTAAAAACCACCTTTGTGAAATCGGCAAAGTCTCATTCTTTCTGATCAAAACTAATCTGAAAATATTCTATTGATTCGTACTATTGAGTTTATTTATAGCTTGTATGATAGCCTCTATCTTATGAAATAGTATACATGCAGTGTACAATATGAAACAGACTAAGTGTAATAAAGATAAATATCCCACAATCGAGATTGCATATTGAGTATATGTTCTTTGCAAATTTTCGATTTGTAATGTGTGTTTAATTTACCAATTAAGTTAAAAAATTAAAAAAAATGTCTTTCTATGAAAAAAAATGTGTTTGGAATTTTATGGAATTCATATTACAAGACAGAGCGCTTGCATTGACATAAAATTATACACTAAAATTAAAATTCATACCTGCTATTCTCTGAATTTTTTTTATGACTTTTTAAAATACACATCCCCAATTTTACTTGTTTCATTAAAACTGTCTTTAGGGTGGATTTCCCACTGAACTACCTGCAATCATTTCATTTCTGATGTTGTGATGCATTTGTGTTTGTCCATAAATGTCATTCAGATGTCGATGTAAACTATGGGAACATTTCATGAAAAGTTTTGTCAGTGATAGGGGAAATGTGACAAGATGTATGATTTCACAGGGAAGTTATAAGCTTTTGTAAATCCTTGCTTCTGATTGGCTGAGAGCAAATTTGCCCCCCCCCCCCCCCCCCCCGTACAGTAGAAAAAAAGATAGATAAATAGAAAAGGAACGAAAAAGGAATAAAAGGGGATGCACACACATTGCTTTACAAAGAGATACACATCCAGTCAAGAGGATTAAATGGCTATGAAATACCCCATATTTCACTTAAATGCTCCTGGGGTCAGTTGCAGAAAGAGTTGCGTTTAAACTCAAGTCAAAAATGCGTGCTGTTGATTGGTTGGAAATCAAGTTGCGCATGATTTTTAGAGCTGCGATTGATTGCAACTCTTTCTGCAATGGGCACCAGATTTAAGAAAATTCTGATGTAAAAGGGTAGATTTGACCAATTACACTTTTTATGAGGAAAAAATTATATTTTAGGGCACATACATTCACATAAGGAATTGTAATATTGATATGTGCTCATGAGGATTTACCAAAACAGACGATGGGCTTCCACAGCAGGACTCAATTAATGGGGGGGGATGGGCTAGCACTGTCATTACAAGGTGGACACCACATTTGTATGGCCCTAAACAATTACCCTCCCCCCTACAGTAAGCATCAAATCAATGTTAGATATTTTCAAACTATTCAAATTGTATACAGTACCCTTTTCCTCCTGATTTTGGCAATTTTACACCTGTCGTGGAAAACCTTAACAAGCTTTCATGAAAGAGCATGTTTTCCCCTTTTAATGACAGTGCCACCCCCTCCCCCCTAATTGCACAAATAACTCTCTCCCATGTGCTCAAACGCTCTTTTCTTTTTCTGTAATAAAATTGCACATTATCTCTATCAACAGCAAACAACTCGCCCTGGTGGTCAATCAACTACACTGTTGTACACGCGCCAAACCACTGGTTTTAAAAACCACCCAAGGGGGGGTGTTTCACAAAGATTTAAGTATGACTTAAGTCGCATGCAGTATAAAAGGCATGAACGCATTGGTCAGATCATGCAGAGGACGTGGACTACTGCTTATTGAATAAGATTGCATGTTGCATATCATGTACGCATCAGGATATAAGTGCGACTGTAAGTCGTACTTTAATCTTTGTGAAATACCCCCGAACAAGGAAGTTTTTTCCACAAGTCAAATAAATGTACACATCTTGCATATTATACCTTCTAAAGAACGCTAGCTCTATGGAAAATGGAATACAGCTTATCACAGAACTTTTTAAGTCTTGCCTAATACAGATGGAGGGGAGAAAAGGACACCCTAAACATGATGCATAATTGCATATAACTAAAAATAAATTATAAATACTGTTGCTTTTGCTCATCTAGAATTAAACCTGTTTAAAATTGTTTTGACACCCTAGATGCATCATGTGTAGCATGCCTCATTGCAAAAAAACACCATTTACAGGTCTTTTTGTCTGGTCATGCATGTGTACAGCAATATAGTTGGGTGGCCCTCCTGGCCAAATACAGACAGGGGACCGGAAGCAGGGAGGGGGGGATGGGTGCTTTTTTCCAAAACCAAGTACAAAAACATGACCATACGATTGTAATTTTCTGCATGGTCAGCCCCCCACTCTTGGCTTAGCCCCCCCCCCTGGAGCCAGAAATGTAAAGCAATTATTATATTTTTGGGTAACAGGATTTTTCATGGTCAAATATAATCCAAAGCTCTTGGAGAGGAGTATCATCAGCTGGCATCTCTATTAAATCACATACTACGAGGGATGACTAGCGCCACTGCTCCTAATTTGTGATTCACATTCGAACAACCTTTCACAAAAAGGTCTTGCAACAACAGATGCGATTGATTACTGTTTGTGCATTGACACATTTTTATGAAAGGAGGCCAAGAATCACGGCAAAGAGCCCCTTATAGGGAAATACTTTGTCCATGGGTATAAGTTATAACAAGGGGATATTTCACAAATATTACAAGTCGACTTTGGTTTCACAAAGTGCTTGTAACTTGTCTCGATACATGTTACATTTCTATGGTACAACTGCACCAGAATGTATATCCACCGAGAGTATCTGACCAATGCAGTAATGTTATATATTGCATCACATTTTGCAATTCATGTGTGACCCCAAGTCAAATCAAATCTTTGTGAAACACCCCCAGGGGCCCATCTTACAAAGAGTTGCGATTAATCCGATCAGTCGCAATTATGGAAAGCCAGCAAAGTCAACATATGGAATGCATATTTGTTAAAAAAAATTCTCGATATGAATGTATATCCATAGTCATTGATTTCTTGACAATTGTGTTTTCCTTTGTTTACAAAGGAAATTTTGCAAATTTCCTGTAGAAAAAAAATGACACTGATGGATTTCCATAGAGTTACAGGTGACTGGATCAATCGTAACTCTGTAAAACAGGGTCCAGAATATACGCATGAGCACAATTAGGAAATATGAGTAGGCTTTTTTTTTAATCTCATATCAGCTGAATTTATTCTGAGTCACTGTTAAAAGAATTTACATATCATCTGCAAACCATGTAATTACACAATATTTGCTTGAGCCTATCCTGGGTTACATGAGGTGAAATAAAATGACTGAAATAAAACAAAAAATAGTAAATTCACACTTTACAATCTCCGAAAAGAAAGTTACCTGCCTATTGTAAATGTTATGCATTGTGAATTCCAATCATTAGTGCAGAAGTGTAATTTCTGCTCTTCTGAAAATACACATTTTCTAAAAAATTACATTTTCGGGGGCAGGGTGGTCTCTCAAAGCTCCACTATCTTGAGTTTTTTTTTCTTGCACATATAATGAACATTCCCTTTCCTAAAAAAAATGAATAAAAAAGACCAAAGAAAACGTACAAAAAACCTGTGATTCATTGCAGAGTCATATACAACAAAAATACATACTATACTGAACCAGTTGGTGCTTATTTTTGTGAAATGTGAAATATTGGATGAATTTAAAAACATGCAGGATGAAGCTTGAGGTATGAAAAGCAAATACTTGCATACAAATCATGACAGTTTCCTTGACTGAAAAATAGTCCAATCACAAGATGCAGATTATCTTATTTGGGTAAAATATAACGACACATTAGGAAAAATGAAATATGCAGTCTCAATACACACACCATGGCATGTACATACGCATAGGCCTTCATTGAACCATCTAAACATATGAGTTGGCATTGACAAGAGTGCATCTTGGGGCGAAAGGAAAGGCAAATAGACCCCATAACCATTGGAAAGAATTTCTCCCACAATTATATACAAGCATATATATACAAATTACAGTGTAATAACAGGAAATTGTTTAAATGACAAAAGCAATGATCAATTTCCTACTGGATTTGTGGCTAGATGTATCTCTAATATGCAAGAAAGGTAGCAAAAACTAGGGCCTTAAATGTGCACATTACATAGAAAAATTAAAAGAATAACTTGCCATATTACCTCATTATAGAAAAAACAAAGTCTTACATTTTAAATATTCCTAATCATAATCTAAGAATTGTAAATCTAAAAGAATGATCAAATCATAATGTACAACCAAATTCCTTTAAAACTGAACCTGTATGGCCATTTTACTTTATTTCTCAAGCAAAACTTTAGTGTATCATGTAAACATAATTGACCATATCTCCCAACAATTCAAATTGAAATAACTATAAATAGCTCTGTGTTGTATTCCTAAAACTAGACTCTACTCTAAGAAAGCAGAAAAACAATTTTCTTGTTCATGTTCAGTACATGAATTGATTATCTCTAATATGATTTCAAAAGACAGTATCAATGTAGTAAATTGGGAAATCATGTATTTACAAATGCGAGTGCTCATTACATCTTAATCAATGGAGTTGATCAAAAGTTTGGTAAATCTACGGTCATAATCATCAACCATACTAGAACTCACCTAACGATGTGCACATGAAACTATCAATCAAAACAGATAAGCTCCTTCTATATTGATATATTCCATAAGGAAAAAAGAAATTCACATCAATGACACATGTGATCAAGACATTAATTAAACTTGCACATATGTTTCAAGTTAGAACAGGGTGATTTTTTTTTACTTTTTCATTTGTATAATCTTAATATTTTTATGAATACTGTTCGAAAAGAATTGAAGACTTGAATTTCTATTCACAAAGGGGTAACAATATTTGAAAGTATTGGGGGAAGGGAATTTTTATCAGAGCAAATCTGCAAATTGCGTTTCAAAATACAGAAAAATAAAGATGAATCTAAAAGTGTTTTTTAATCTAAACAAAAAATGATTACCCCTAACAGCAAGAGTATATTTGGGAACATTGGCAGCACAAGGAAGCAAATACAATACAATTTCTTCAAAATACAACTCCAGATGAGGGAAGGATCCCTATTATGCAGTCATTTCATAAGTTTGTGAACTAATGCAAAAAAGCTGAAGAAGGTGAAAATGACAGCATTTCGTAGCAAAGCAATTACATTATCATGGGATAAAATAAAACATACGTATCTTGAATTCTCGCTGTGTATAGGATCAAGATCTATTGAAATGCATCTAAAAGGAAATGCTTGCATATCTTCCAGCACACAAAAATCAACTCATCAACTCAACTCAAAGCATACTACTTGATAAGGGAACATAATGAAATGTCAATGTTTAAAAAAATGATGACCCATGTTGCCATATTTTTCGTGATAAATCTTGTAAATAAAAGGAAACATAGACATTGATAAAAATATTTATACAGAGTACTTAACCAAGATATGATTTTGACACACCTGACCGTAAAATCTTTGCAACAAGGTCAAAAGAGACTGATATTAAAATCGGCGTATCCCTTGTGTACCTTGGAATGAATCAAAACGATTATCAGCAGGTAAGTTGTGTCTGTCTAATCCATAGCTCGACCCACCTGTACTGGCATTCATACTGCTGAGGAGGTTACCAAGCGCGTTATTGCCAAACGCAGAACTACTTCCAAAGCTGGATGATCCTGTGCCGCCAAGCATGGAGTTGAGGGGTTGGGAACTCTGAGAAATGCTTGAGGCGAGGGAGGAAGACATGGCTGATAGAGAATTACCCCCACCCCATCGGTCTGGTTGAGTGCCGAGGCCTGAATCTATCCTGCCAGCAGGCCACTTCTCTCCTCTGGAGGAACTCCCAATGATGCCCGTGCCGATGTCACTGCTTGGGGTGTGCCTTGGCAAGGAATCCTGTATGAGTGGTCTGTCGTTGAAACTACCAATAGGACGATTGTCGTTGCCTCCCGTCCATCCACTGGGTTCTTGATTCATGTTTGGCTGGAAATCAGGCAACCTGTTGCGACTGAAGGTAGAAGGGTGATCCACGATCTCTCTGGGGGCTGGACGCTCATGGTGGTGATCGACGGTTCTGAGCTCTACTCTGCGGTCACTGGTCTGACGGGGAGCTTGGTTTGGCTTCCAAGAATCATGGTCTCCACTGGTGACTCTCCTAGTATCACTATTGGATGAACTGCCATGATGATCTGGTTTCCAGTTGTCCCCTCTGCTAGGCTGGGGCTTGTTTCTTGCTGGAGGAGATCTACGCTGAAAATGTGTATCTCCAGCTCCATCAAAGCGATTCCGGTCCTGGTTGAAGTTACCTCTGTCCCTCTCTGGTTCTCTGCGAGCATACGTGTCGGATAAAGGGCGATCTCTATCTCGATCATTCCTTCGCCTATCTTGGAACCCAGTATTGCCACGGTTGTTGAAATCTTCCTGTGGAGCTCTACCTCCCTGATTATCGTATCTTTCATTACGAGTGTTGGTAGCTATGACACGCCTCTCATCCTTTTCTCCACCAAAACGCCCTTGAGAATGGGGTTCCCTCCTGGGAGGTTCCTCTCTTTTAGGAGGATCAACACGGCGAGGAGCTTCCTGCCTCTGATGTGGTGGAGCGGTGTTTCTTGGCTCTCTAGCTTCTCTTGTTTCTCTAGGTTCTCTCGTTTCTCTGGGTTCTCTTGTTTCTCTGACATCTCTTCTTGGGAAAGTTTCTTCTCTCCTGCCTGCTGATGATCTTCGCTGAGCGTCTGGTCTACGAGGGGCTTCTTCTCTCCTTGGCGGTTCTTCTCTCCTGACTGGCTCCTCTCTCCTAGCTGGCTCATCCCTCCTCGAATGATGATCGTCCCTTCTGGTTGGCCCATCACGACGATGAACCTCTTTCCGTACATCTTCTCTTCTTCCTTCATCCCTTCGAACATCATCTCTTCGCCCTTCATCTCTCCTGGAATCTTTTCTTGAATCATCGCGTCTTGAATCTTCTCTCCTGTCTTTCCTCGGCTCATCTCGGCGTGACCCTCCCCTGTCGGCTCTCTGGTTCCTTCCATCTTCTCGGAACCTTCCTCCACTGAAGCGTCCACCTGTATCATCCCGTCTCTCACCTCCCCGATGGTCCCTCCTATCAAACCTTCGCTCACCCCCCATGTCTGGCCCCCTCTGATTCATCATCCCACCAGCAACATCCATAGGACCTTGCATCATGACAGGTGGTGGCAACAGGCCAGTCTCCATAGCCATTCTGCGCTTCTGCTCTCCCATGTATGGATCCATCTCATGCATGGGCATACCTCTGGCATCCATGGTGCGTTTCATCGCTGTACGATGCTCTTGCTCAAGTCGTAGCTGCATGTTTAGAGCCCTTTCTCTTTCCAACCTCTCCTGCTCTCTCTGCCTCTCTTGCTGAAGACGCATTCTTTCTCGCTCAAGCCTCTCCCTTTCCTGTCGCTCCTGCTCAAGTTGCATGCGCTGCATTTTCAGTTGATCACGTTCCCTTCTAACCTTGTCTTCCTCCTCCCTTTTGCGACGTCTCAGAATTTCTCGCTGCCTTCTGAAGTTTGCCATCCTCTCCCTCTCTTTGCGTCTCTCCATATCTCTCAATTCTCTTTCTCTTTTGGTAAGTCTGGTTCTATCACGCTGCTCTTTGATCTTATCAAAGGATAGGATGTCTTTCCTATCCCTATCTTTGTCTTTATCAGACTTCTCTTTGCTTTCAGACTGTGATTTTGATTCTGTATCTGATACTGGTTCTGTCTTGGTAGTTGATTTGTTATCGTCACCAGCCTTGGCAGGGGATTTTCCAGCTGAAAGAAAAAATAAAAGGTAAATATCCTAAATGGTCTTTTCCCCAATGATGAAACATAATCTTTGAAATTCTCAATAAAACAAGTGGAATGCCTCTGGCCGTCTCACCTGCATCACGCGATTCAAAATAGCAGCAGTGCTGACTTTGAAAACTACTATAACTCGCACAAGATGTTCAGTGATACTTGGTTACTCTTATTTCCACATTTTATGAACTAAACCAATACACTTACAGAGATAGGATGGTAATTCAACAAATACCCCCAATGTGGCCAAAATTCATTGACCTCACATGACCTTGACCTTGATCATGTGACCTGAAACTTGCACAGGATATTCAGTGAGACTTGATTACTCTTATGTCCAAGTTTCAAAAGTCAGATCAATAAACTTGCAAAGTTATGATGGTAATTCAACAGATACCCCCAATTCGGCCAAAGTTCATTGACCCTAAATGACCTTTGACCTTGATCATGTGACCTCAAACTTACACAGGATGTTCAGTGATACTTGATTACTATTATATCCAAGTTTCATGAATCAGATCCAAAAACTTTTAAAGTTTTGATTGTAATTCAACAGATACCCCCAAATTGGCCAGAGTTCATTGACCCTAAATGACCTTTGACCTTGGTCATGTGACGTGAAACTCATGCAGGATGTTTGGTGATACTTGATTAGCCTTATGTCCAAGTTTAATGAACTAGATCCATACATTTTCTAAGTTATGATGACATTTCAAAAACTTAACCTCAGGTTAATATTTTGATGTTGATTCCCCCAACATGGTCTAAGTTCATTGACCCTAAATGACCTTTGACCTTGGTCATGTGACATGAAACTCTAATAGGATGTTCAGTAATACTTGATTAACCTTATGACCAAGTTTCATGAACTAGGTCCATATACTTTTTAAGTTATGATGTCATTTCAAAAACTTAACCTCAGGTTGAGATTTGATGTTGACGCCACCGACGCCGTGAGAAAAGCGGCGCCTATAGTCTCACTCTGCTATGCAGGTGAGACAAAAACAGAATAAATTTGGGTACTGTAAAATTTATTTAACCTTTTAAGTATGCATAAGCATTCCACCTACGATGACTACACTTCTTCCTTCTGTATGTTAATTTACACAAAGCAATTGGGAAACAAAGAATAGATACAGGCTTATTTCTTTATATCGTTAGCAGGAATATCTAAGTTAAATATCATCAAGTATTCTTTGCATCTAAGTATCTCTGATCTCTAATTCTATTTTCTGTCTGTGACCTGTGATGTTTTCCTGCACCTTTTTTTTCAGAAAAAAAGTATACAAGTAAACTAGTATACGTCAACGAGGCAGAAGTAGACAAAGCAACGTAGCATAAATCAACGTTCCATAAGAATATTCCCCCAAGTCAAAGCAAATTATTAATAATAATAATATAGCGGCATATTTACCCAAGGTAGTCACTTTAGTTCCGAAAACTGTTCTCCCAGCGGGCCCTGCTATTATTACCCCGGCTTTAAGACCATAGTATGCAAAACACATATTATATACCTCTTCAAATACAATTTAACCTAGTCAGACAGATTTCTTTGGTCTTAGTAAATTTGACTTCATCAAAGTTGCCATTTTGTATTGCATTTTTTAATCAGCAAAAGTCCACTTCTTACTCTGCATCTCCCTTGTCTGTGATTCAGTTTTCTTTCTGCTGCAGTTTTCTTTCTGCTGTTTAAATTCGTTTTCCTCTGGATAATTGTCATGATTTTTTTCTTTCGTCCAAAACATAAATTTGCTATTGTACCTGGAGATGCTGCAGGTGGCTTGGTTTCCTTACTGTCACTACCAGTTTTCTCTTCAGCAGGTTTGGTCTCTTCTTTTTCAGTCTTCACCACAGCAGAGGCAGCGGTACTGGCCTCTTCCTTGGCTTTCTCCTCCTCCTCCTTTTCCCTTTCCCTTTCTTTCTCTTTCTCCTTCTCAGCCAGGAGCAGTGACGGTGGGATGAGAGGCGGCTTCCTTCCTCCTGGTACAGGATCATTACCAGCCTAGCAAGGCCATGAAATGGAGGAAAAAAAATATTAGAGGAAATCACTATGTACGCCTTTGAGGAAGCCAATGACATAAGTCAATTGTCTCTAAATAGAAAAGAACAAGTTCCTACACATGACACTGCATACTTTTGAGTTCAATCTAGTTAACATAATACAAAATGTCAAAAAAGAAATTTGACGAACAATCTATAAAGAGACAATCTTTACAACTTACTTTTAATCTATGGAAAAACTCTGCACAAATCAGATCTGAGGGGAAAGGACTAGGGAGGGAGGGGAAAGGGGCAGGGTGTCCTATCTCTCACTCTCTCTATAAATCCACATCAAATAATCTGGGAAAAATTGCACCACAGAAAATCTGCAAAATATGCAAAACAAAAAACCTAACTCGACATCAGACACCAGCCCTATCTATGCCCTTAAATTACTCTGAAATTATAACACTACCCCTAGCCTCACTGTTTTCAAAGAAATGAAAGACAGATGCAACTGCAATGGGAACAAGCATCTTGGACCTCGTCTTACACAGAGTTGCCATTGATCCGATCAACCTCAACTACTGTATATCAAAATCCGTCATAATTTTTCATTCAGGAAATTTGCATGACGACCTTTGTAAAGAAGAGCACACCAAATTGTCAAGACAACTATGAATGTATGAAAATACATCGTATCTAGAAAACATTTTGAACCAAAAAATGAAGTTGGCATGGCAGGCTTTCCATATTTGTGATTGATCAGATCAATCCCAACTCTATAAGATGAGGCCTGATCTTTCTCTACCTTACCCATTCAACATGGATAGTTCTGCCATGGAGCTCAGTACGATGGAGATGGTTCATAGCCCTCTGAGCTTCGGAGCTTGCAGACATCATCACAAATCCATAGCATAAGGTTCCGGGACTACGGGCATTGGTCACGACCTTGGCACCAGCAACCTTTGCAAGAGAGAACAGATATTAAACGCTGTTACATAAGCTCAATTTAAACCTCAAATATTGGGAGTGATCGAATTCCTCATAATAAAACAAAAATATCATTAATTAAATCAAGATTAAATTATTAAAGAAATTAATCTGTTAGGAAGGAAATAAAGTTTATTAGTTATTAGCTGTGTACGCAAATAAGAAAGACATGTAATGCTCCATACTCTGTCATATGCATGAAAAATTTGATAAGGCTACTGTTGCAATACTAAAATTCAACTGTTATTGCTAAAGTTGTAATGAATAATATGCAGCAAAATCAAACATTTGCATTTTCTTCCTTTTCCTCTTCAAACAATAAGTAAACAAGAACACAGGAAATTCTGAAATAAGATTTTTAAAAGTAACAAGTGGAATGCCTCTGGCTGTCTCACCTGCATCATGCGATTCAATATAGCAGCAGTGCTGACTTTGAAAACTACTATAAAATAATTATTCACAAAAAACACCATTCATATGATACAATACTACGTTCATTGACATTTGACCTTCATCATGTGACCTAAGAATTGTCAGTGATACTTGATTACCCCTATACCCACATTTTACACACTATATCTATAAACTTTGAAAGTTATGACAGCAATCTAATAATTACCTCTAAAATGGCCAAAGTTCAATGACCTTAAACCTTGGTCATGTGACCTGAAACTCGGACAGGATGTTCAGTGATACTTGATTACTCATATGGCCAAGTTTCATGAATCATATCCATAAACTTTTAAAGTTATGATGGTAATTCAACAGATACCCCATTATGGCCAAAGTTCATTGACCTTTGACGTTGATCATGTGACCTGAAATTCACAGAGGATGTTCAGAGATACTTGATTACTCTCATGTCCAAGTTTTATAAACTAGACCAATAACCTAATACCCCAATTTGTCTAAAGTTCATTGACCCTAAATGACATTTGACCTTAATCATGTGACCTGTAACTAGCACAGGATGTTCAGTGATACTCGATTACTATTATCGAATCAGATCCATAAACTTTCAAAGCTATGACGGTAATTCAACAGATTCCCCCAATTTTGCTAAAGTTCATTGACCCAAAATGACCTTTGACTTTGGTCATGTGACGTGAAACTCAAGCAGGATGTTCAGTAATACTTGATTTACCTTATGTCCAAGTTTCATGAACTAGGTCCATATACTTTCTAAGTTATGCTGTCATTTCAAAAGCTAAACCTTAAGTTAAGATTTGGTGTTGATGCTGCACCGTCGGAAAAGCAGCGCCTATAGTCTCACTCTACTGCAGGTGAGACAAATATCTTTGTCTAACTTATATGTACACAGCAGAGAAAAATCTTACCTTCCCATACTTGCTGAATGCTGCCTTCAGATCGGCTGCACGTGTGGTCTTGGAGAGATTACACACCCAGAGGTTACGGCCACCTACTCTTCCAGTGCCTGGACGACGCTCTGCGGAACAATCAATGTCAACTAAGCATTGTAAGAAGCTCTTCAGTGCAAAAGCATAAGCCATCCATGTACCAAACTAAGATAACAGCACATGAGGCACTTTAAGACATTTGTGCAAGTTCTGGATATTTCTTGTGGAAGCCAAAGTATTTTTATGCGAGAAACTTGACAAAATATCAGAAGACAATCCTATGGAGCCAGACCAATATGAAATTTCACACAATGCAAGTTAAAAAGAGGAAGCACAATGTAAGGGGGTTTATACACTGGCTGGGAATCAACGCCACTAAATCAACTAAATGGTACAAGACCATAAAGATTCTTACTGGTATACACTACACTGTCAATACCAGCTGGTTAAACTATTACTAAATCAACACAAGAGGTGGAAATGCACTACATCAGAATTGGAAAATAAACAATTCTGTTGAATTATAAATCCATCAAATGAGAAATGGGCAAACATTTTGGAATACAGTAGTGACCTTTCAATGGGTAGCCCTTGGTAAATATTAATTTGTGGAATTGTCTTCTATTATACAAATACTTAAATGTACCTATTCTGATTATCACACTTGCATATAAACTAATCTATACTTGCCCAGAGTGTATAAGTTTGGTTCTATTATATGAAATATGTAAATTCCAGTAGTGCCATTTCAAAGAAATGTTAATGTGCGAGTTCAAATTCACACTTCATATTTTTAAAGAGGCTATGAAAACATACCAAGCATCTACCAACGAACTTTAACATATTATAACTTACAATGTTGTATTAATATTGTTTTGCAAGTTTTAGTACATTCTAAACTCGACATCAACACCCCAAAAAAATGAGAATGAATGATCTAGAGCGACTTACCCTTCTCCGAGCTAGGTTTGCCTGTACTAGAACCAGTAGAGCTGTCAAAAATAGTGATAAATAATGGGTGTTAGACCCTGATTTTGTTGAGAGCAAGCCCCCTTCCCTTTCTAGCTGATATACATCTCACCAATTCCATATACACATCATGCATGCATGCTTAAGCAATATTTCAATTACACTTTCAGCTTTTTACTGTACATTTATTTTTCCTTCCAGTGTCAAACACAAATCTGTCAAACACAAATCACAATCATACATCATAATTGCTCACACCACAACTACTCACATGCAGACGGTCATTCATTTCAGAAAATATACTCATGTATAACTAAACTGTCTACATGGATCTTTCTTATCTGAACCCAACTTGATGATATACTTAAAAATACATATTGAATTGATCCTCCATCTTGAAGAACTAAATCTCTCTGCATATGAATGAAAATACATAGAAAAGTACTTCTGATCTTTGACAAGTTTCCATTCCTTTGCGGCAACTCCACCGGGTTGCAGATCAGAGCTGAACTTCCGACAGCTTCAGCCAAAGAATATTTGTCCCCATTCTCAAAATCATACGATTTGACACAACATACCAATCAGTTCGCCTGACCACATTCGTCCACGTGTCACAAAACATAACATACATGAACATACTACAGGGAAGTATGCATGTACTTTACTTGAAATGGTAACGGTGCATTCTCTGCAATCGTGTGTAAATTAGAATGTTTCTGAAAGACTTGCTTATAAGTTTGTCAAACTGTCCGGTACATTTACGTTATGTAACCAACCACTTTGCTACTAGTTAAATACTTCAAAACAGCAAGGAGTAAGGCATAATTTTTTTTTCAGTACCATGATTCTTTTTGGAGGTGGGAAGCAGGACCAGCAGGACCATTTGGTTTTCAATTAGCATTCATTAAATTGATCTTCATACAAAAATTAATGTCTACCATGTAGTCTTTGACAGATACATGTATGCAATCCATCTTGTTATGATCATGTTTTTTTTAATACTACACAACCTATACTACAACTAATCCACTTGGTATGCCCTTATATATGCCAATAAAAGACTTTGTCTCAACCAGTTTGGCCAGTAATTTAGATCCAGGGCTTCTCTACTCTTACTTTTGAAAGAAAATGGATGATGTGATGACAACAAACCTTCTCCGCTCGGCATCTTCCTTGGAAGCTTCCTCAGGGGGAATCTTTCTTGTCCCCCGTTGTCTCAACACTAGCAGTGCTATCCCCAGCTGTCTCCTCATCTGTCTTACTAACAGCTTGTTCGGCTTGCTCAGAAGAATCTCCTTCGTCTTTCTTCTCCTGAGTTTCCAACTCCCATTTCTCCTTCCCAGGGGTGGATTCCTTCTGGGTATCCGCATCGGCCTGCACGACTGCAGGTGTGTCTTCAGCTGTGGCCTTGTTTTCTGGTTTGGTAAGCACTCCTTCAAGCTCCAAGATTGAAGGCTCATCGACATGCACCACCAGGGACTCGTTATCAACTTCTTGCTTCGCTGTGGTGGATGCGTCAGTGGTTTCCTTCTCCACCTTGTTGGAATCAATGGCATCTTTAGCTCCCGTCGAGGATAACCCGGAATTATCTGTTTCAGCTGAGGTTTTAAAGTGATCTTCATAAGTAGAGCTTTCATGCCCAGAAACATTTGCTGCTAAATGTGGTCATGAGGGTAGATATTTCATAGCCATGGAAAGTGATTGAAAACAATACATTATTAGGATACCACAATTGAAACAGCAAAAACTCAGAAGTTGACTTGCAATGTCTTCTCTCTTCCTTAAAAGGTTTTCTGGTTGCCATACTCACCAAACCTGTGCACCTTTCCTATATCGCAAAGGCAAAAGTATTATACTTGAAGACACAAAGATATCTACTTTTAATCTAAAATATATTAGAAATGTGCACTCTAAATAACTTGTTAGAACTTTGGCAATCTTTTTGTTTCTGTGGCTTTACATATTGCATTTCAACAGTTCAGTCAAACTGGCAAGATTCCTTTATAGTTTGCAATCAAGATACACTAGTCTCTCAACTTGGGTCTCTGTTTAGGAGCGCTGACATCAATTTTCAACTGTTACCTCTGATATATGACTTTGGCTGTAGTTGGAGTAACCTGATGGGTCATCAAGCAATTGCTGCAACACGTTCCTTTCTTCTCTGTCAATTTTAAGTTTTTAGCTTAGAGATGATGAAGGTCCAACATATGCTGTTACAATCAGCTGTGGTTGTAGGTCTTTTCTATTTTCAATGTGCCCGACAAGCAATGTAGATTGTTGACTATAGTAGTACCTTGATGATCTAGCATCGGCCAATGTTGATATACCTTAGTGTTGAAGTACAATCAGGACTTCAGTAATTTGCAACACACTGCACTTCTCGTAAAACCTCAGTCGATCTGAAGATAGTTGCCAGAGTGAAGATAGTTCAAACTGCATACTATCTTAAAGTAGAATGCCTTCTTTTCCTGATTTGTCCTGCACTGTACGACAGTTAACACTTGACATTTTTTATGCCATCAATGATGAACAAGTCATCACAAAACTGACAATACATCTCAGTCTGCATGGTTGCAAATTCATTTGAAGCCTCCGTCAAATTTTTAAGTGATGAGTTCTTTTGGTGCAGATGGTCCCACTTTCTGGTTCTCCTTAGCTGAACAGCAAAAATCTCATTGGTTTCATCAGATCATGCTGGTTGAAGATACTGCTACAAAAGAGTGATTATTTTCACTCCAACCAGATAGGTAAACACCACGACCTTTAGATTTTCCATCTCATTATTGGCGTCAAAAGAGTTGGCTGCTGAAGGTGCAAATGATGTAAATCTTGTTGCAAAGAAGCGAGTGCTTCAGCCATTCCTCTGCTTATTTAATGTCTCAATGTATGGTTGCTACATGTCAAGTTGAAGGATTCCATATTAGTTTTTCCCACTTTTCTGTTCAAATGGTCACCTGCCAGTTCCAAGGTAACATCTTCTTCATCTATGTGGCACAAAGTTTCAGAGTTCAACCCTTCCACGGTTCTCATGTACCTTTCCCATCTTCTTGTAAAAGCCACAGAAACATGCCATAATCGAACCTATTACTGAAATAACCACCACCCATAAGTACTACCCCCCTTAGCCAAATTTATTATGTCTAACGTCTAACATAATGCTATTGGTTATTGCCAGGACAAAGGTGGTCTTACCTTTGGACTCCTCTACCTGGTCACCTAGCGCTTCCTGAAGAGCAAATGAAACAAGTGGAGAGCATTATTAATAGTCTTTGAAATTTCACTGAAAGACTTCATATGCAGTACAGACCAAGTCAGTGTGTAACTAGCGAACTTGCATCACAACACCTAGTAGATTGGATAGTTGAGGTCGCTTACTTGAACCCCACAGAATCAATGCAATGCACAGAATCTCTATTAAAGTTCTATCCTTACATTTATAGGGATATTCTTTCAACATGCTTCAGGTTTAACTGAGCGAATATGTTTGGTGGTAAACTATACCTAATACTTTTTGTAGATAATTATCACCAAGATTCACAACCTTTGGCTATCTTTTATCAATTACTGACTGCAAGAGCAAGATGTTGCACACCAGCCTGTTAATCTGCCATTGGGAAAACATTATTTTCTCTCTAAAATATATCTACTAAGAATTTACCTACACAGAAACTGCGTATGTGTGCTTTTAAAGGAAATTTAAGTATGCCTTACAAAAAGCATGGACACACCAACAAACCCTTCTCCTGCCCCCGGTTATTTTAAACACAATTATTATTTGGAAGCCAAGCTCATCTATTCATTACATTGAGTGAACTTACATCTTCGGTGAGTAGTTGGTCATCATCGGCAGTGAGGTTGATAGCATCGTCATTCATGTCGTCCATTTCACAATCCACTGAATCAATGACGGTCTCGGGGTCAAGCTTCGTAATTACATCCTGTAAAACATTAAACGGACTTGTCAAATGTCTGTCGAATAAAGTCAACCCTGCACAGGTCACTTTATAGAAAGTGATTTTGTTTGAATTGAAGCAAATTATTTTGACCAATTTTTAGTGAAATATAAAAAATGATTTTTCACTGACAATTTGGCTCTGAGCCAATCAGATGCATGGATTTCAGTAACATAATGATAAATAGGAAGTTGGGCTCACTACTTATTTCATGACATACTCCCCAGATTATGCAGTAATCTCCAAGAAATTCTTGTCACATATTAAAAAAAATCTCAAGGTGTGCTATGCTCAGAATAAATCAAATAAAGGAGTAGAAATTCAATCACATTCCTTGTATCCTTCCTAAACTTTTCTGGAGGAGGCGGTGAAAAATCAATGATTTTCATAAATCTCGACTATAAACATTTGTAAATGAACAATTTGTAATAAACTTGAGCCACTGGTTCCATGTAATGGAGCCCCTGGGAAATTGCCTACCTCGTCGGAGATCTGGAAGTCTACACCACCAGCATCCATGCTCTCTTGAGAGAGACCATCCATACTGGGATCTCCGGTGGAATCGACCTGCAGAAAGTCACCATCCATCAGCTCGTCTGGCTCTAATTCTTCCATATGTTCCTCCTGCTCCTCCTGAAAAATGAATATTGAAAAAAAAAATCATGAGAATAGACCTATTACAGGTATGTACAGATTAATAGCATTAAACAACATATGTGCAGTGACCTGCAACTTGGTGATGTACTGATCGCATACATGTATCTCTGAAATATGATAGTGTGGCACAGTTGGCATGCGTAAGATGTTACATGCTCCAGTACTAGGCAAATGCTTCTCTTGTACACAATCAATCACCATGCTGGTTTACCAAGGACTTGATTGTTAAATAGAACGGGTCCCTCATCAAGGTGTGAGTATAAACACACTGCTATTTTATGTCATTGGGCAATAAGAACCATCAATTAGGCTGACGTGCAAAAAAAAAACCAAACAAACAAAGTGAATGATGGTGGCTTTTAATGATTGCCACTATGATTAAGACAAACAAAATTACTTGATTAATAGTTCTGTTCATTGCACATCCTCTTTAAAATAACCTGTGCAAAAACCCATTCTAGTATGTGCACATGTAATGGATAGTGCAAGTGTTTCTCCCTTTCTCACTTTGAATAAAATGACACGTGCATTCTTGCTCAACAGGCTTGCTTCCACTAAATAATTCAAATTCTCAAGTTTCTTTCCTAGAAATTTCTTAGAGGTAAAGACCCATAACTCTACATATTCCACTATACAGTGTATGCAAATTTTTCAACACATTATATGCATACACATGTACTTTTCAAACAAAGGGAGTTCTTGACAACCCTAACGCTCACCAGCAGCTAACCCAGCATACCATCTTATATATAATGTAGCAGTATTCAAACTGGATTACAAGTATTGTAGTTCATAGTATATAGCCACCAGGTTAAAAGAATGCCTTGTTACTAGGCTTCAAAGAAAGTAACCGCCATACATTTGAATGAATTACTAAACAAAAATATTCAATCAACCTGTTTAGTAATGAATAAACTTAAAAGCTTGATATCGAGTTTGCATACATGTATAACATTAAAATTGTGTGGAAATTTTTCTTTATTCCTATGTCTGGAATGCTTTTTGGTTGTTAAGTACATGCATTGCATAGATGCATGTGGAAATCTCCATTGTGGATGGCTCTTTTAAACGGTTGGTTGGCATGGAAATTACATGTACTGCATTATATGTGTAGGATATCTTCATTATTAATTCGTCTTTCAAACAGTTGGCATGGAAAATACATGGTAACTACATGTAATGAATTAAGTGTATAGAAAATCTTTTTGTGAATTGCTCTTTCAAAACAGTTGACATCATAACTACAAGTATAAGATGTTATAACTACTACATGTCTCTGCACACCAATTCTACCATCTAATTTGGGAAGAAATAAATTCACACAATTTCTACTTACCTAAATTATATAGCTTACAATAACTTTCAGAAATCAAATAATCTTTTTAATTCATTATTGCAATCTTGAGTCTAATTTGCTAATTTTCATTAAAGTTGATGCAGATCATGTCAATATGACATCCCGGTGATTAAAATAAAATCCTTGAAGAATTGAATTTGCCTTTTTATGTTACGATTTTTTTACTATTATTACTAACAATTCAAGGTCCTGTTTCATAAAGGCTTGTCATAGTAACAAATGTACAATTTCTTTAACAATTTTACCATCAGCCAATCAAATACATGAGATGGAATTCAGTAGCTTTTAACTGTTTTTACAAATTTGTTATAACATCTTTACAGCAAACATCATAATAGCTTCTTCTAAATTGGGGTGTAAAGTAGACTATGAATGTAACACATACAAAGAAACTTACATTATATATACAGTTGTACCGACAACTGATAGAATGATAAATCCATTCAATTTAGATCTTATGCATGTATGAATTAGTACTAGTATGAATGCAACATACATAAAGAAACTTACATTGTAGACACCGACAACTGATAGAATGATAAATCCATTGAATTCAGATCTACTTATGCATGGTTTCATGAATTTTGTCTCACCAATGCATACAGAACAGACTACTACATACACACAAAAATAATTTTATACTAATGTTGTATCATCTTCATATAACACCATTCAAATCAGGAATAATAAATACATGATGGATGGAAAAAAAACATTGTATACTTACATCTTGTTTGCCAGCTGATCTCCCTGAATAAAAAAAAAGTTAGAAAAGCTCTTAAGTACGTAGGCCTACATACCATCTGATAAAGATCTCAAATATTCCAGAATCAAATTCAAACACATGTATTGATTTTATACAGTAAATGCTAACATTTCTCACAGATATCAACATGCAGTAAGTCATTAAATTTCTCCATGGTGAAAACACATTTTTTTCAATCAGAATACATTCAGTGAAAATATGTAGACCCTAAAAATATGACATAGGCCTGTTAAAATTCATCTACGGAGCTATTTGCATTAAATTGCCAAGGACAACAGATCGAAAAATAGTGAATAAGTACATTTGTAGACTAATATTATTTGTATGAAGTTAACTAGTATCTAGTTGAAACAAGAATTAATCATCTGGGAAAAAACAGGAGATTGCTTACTTGGTGTTGCCTTTCGAGCTGTACCTTTGGCACCTGTTCCATCAATGACAATTGTGTTTGGATCTGCACCTTCTTCTGTAAGGGCCTGCAAAAACAGCAAAAAATAACATCAGTCAATAAATTATGCATTTCTCTTGAAAAAAAAAGGTTGAATCAAGTTATTGCAAGCAAATGTAAATCTAGTCTTTATTTCCAATAGAACTCAATCAACTGCTCATATTTTGACAATCAAAACATTCATGCAGTTATACCAGAAATTGCCTCATACCACATTATTACTCTCTTAATAACACTCATAAATAATCATTGTTTAAGTACAGACAATATTGAAAAAAAAATCCAAACAGAATGTTGGTAGAAGGGTAATATACCCCAAATTCATTCAACATATGCCAAGATTCGACAACCAATTTTATTTTCTCAAGCCAGTGTATTTGATTCCAGGCCTAAAATCCCCTCTGAAAAAGCAAGGTTTGCCATAAAAAATTGCAGAATGTGGAGTCTATTTACAAAGCAAATAGAGGCTTGCCCATATTTAAGAAACAATGTCACCTTGTTCATTTCAGTTCCATTTTTTATGGTTATGAGCAAGACATTAAAGGGGAAGTTCACCCTGACAAAAGGTTTATTATAAAAATAGCAGAAAAAATAATAAAAATATTGCTGAAGGTTTGAGAAAAATTCATCAAATAATTAAAAAGTAATTAGAATTTCAATTATTTGATTTGTGATGTCATATGCGGGCAGTATTCCTACATAGCAAATGGTAAAAAATCAATGAAACATCATTTTCTCAGAAAATTGAAAAAGGTTTTCACTGTACCTTTTGTATATCAATAAGACAAATTACTTCACACCCGATCATGAATAGAAAACAAAATTAAGTCATCAGAAACCATACAAAATTTGAAATTCATGCATTTTATATTACATAACACATGGGGCAGCTGCTTGTTTATGACGTCACAAATCCAAAACTTTGAACTCTAATAACTTTCTTACTCATTAACGGATTTTCCTCAAACCTTCACCAATATTTTTTACTATTTTTTCTGCTATTTTTACAACAAAGT
The DNA here is from genome assembly GCF_018143015.1 of Lytechinus variegatus. Lineage (NCBI taxonomy): Eukaryota > Metazoa > Echinodermata > Echinoidea > Temnopleuroida > Toxopneustidae > Lytechinus > Lytechinus variegatus. Next base: position 55,159,724 of record NC_054742.1, on the reverse strand, counting down.
TTTCTTCAGGGTGAACTTCCCTTTAACATTGTATCTCCAAATTGAAAACTGAAAACCAACTAAAAGCACTGAATTGTACTGCAACTCCAGGGCCCCATCATCAGTGTCATCATTTTTTTCTACAGGAGATTTTCTACAGGAATTTAACAACAATATTGACACTTTCAGTAATAATTGGTGCCAATGTCCCCAAAAGCAAAGCTTTGCTATTGAAAACATCTTGGTGGTGAACATATTAAGATAAGCACCTACCGGTATATACGTACAAAAAATAAAGTAAGTTGAAAAAGTCTGGTTAGTAATTAAAAAAGTTAGCTAGAATTTCACTTTTTTTATTTTTCAAACAAAATCAAAGCCTAAATTATTTCCTGAAATCTGTTTACAAATATTTATTAACTCACTGCAATATTACACTGTATCTTCCATAAAATAATTTGATTTTATTTTCATCTCGTTGACTCTATACACATATATATTGGCAGCTGTTTGCATATTCATAAGTCACCATAGGTTTTGAAGGTATAAGATTTTGTTCACAAAATTCAACATATTTACACTGAAACCAACATTTTAAAAGTTATCTAACAAAACACGTCTTCCAAAGATTACTCTTACAGAACTGTGACATGATGAATTTTCAGATCTAAAGCTAAAAAAAAAAATTGAAATTCAAACCGCTATTTTTCACTTTGTAACTGTTTTTTACAGACACATATGATATTTATGTACATAAGCACGGGGGTTTTAAAAAACATATTTTTGCACATGTTCTGCACTATTTTTGCTTCTAAAATGCTGTGAGAATGCTTGGTACATCTTCTGATCGCGAATTCAACAACCCACGAAAATGTCGAGACCCCAGCGATTGAAGAAAAATTCTGTACGTGAAACAGCTTATACAGTATCGCTAAGTGGCAAAAAACATGCAATTGTCACAGGACTAGTGGTAAAGACTATCGATAATAGCACTAATACGTTCTTGCACAGAACTTGTAAAAATCATAATTCAATATCATGATTTCAGATAGATACCGGGACAATGTTTCAGTCCTTCAAATTTATAATTTCGTGGAGCTCAATAAATCGCTCTCCTTATTTTTTCGAGGTGCTCAATTGAGCTCCTCAGAATCGCTCTCCTTGACTAAGGAGCTCAAATCAATTCAATACAATACATGTATGATAAAATTATAGATTTTTCTTAAAATTGTAAATGCAATAGCTGTTAACTATTAACTAATCTGTGGTGAAACTAGGCCTGGGTCAATACGTTTACAAAATATCACGCTCCTGGAAAAAAAAATCTACAAAAATTGCTAAAATTTCTGATTTTACATCTTTAACCCTTACCCATTGGCTGTAAAACAGGTACAAATACTAACAAAACAACACCAGAACTTCTAGATGTGATTTTATCAACCATTTATTGAGTAATATAGTCAAATCATATATCAAATGAAAGGTCAAGGTTCAAACTTCAAAATGATGAGTAAAAATGTAATTACATGTTAAGGTATGCGAATATAACCTCATTAATATTCATAAATTCATCTAAAAATTTATAATTACACACTAAAATTCAACTTTATACCAATATTTCACACCCTTCTACATTTTCATTATCTATGAAACATCTGAAATTGTTGAATTTGACATCAGAGATCATAAATCAAAAAAAAAAAATCTTGGACAAGATCAAATAAAATATCATACATTAGAAAAATAAGACAGACTGACAACAAAATAATACTTACCAGACAAATCTAAACTTACCTACTGCAACAGCCCTTGGTGTTTGGAAAAGTTATTGGAGAGAAGAGGAATATTTTGGGTTGGTGTGAAAATCATAGAAGCAATTTCTATTGGTGCAGAGGTGTACTTTACAGACAGAGCATATCATTTTGGATTTATTGGCATTATTACCCTTGGACGCATAGCATACCTTACATGTTCTCCTACGACCCTCGGAATCTTCAACGGGAAGGTGCATAGCTGATGTTGCATCATGAGCCCCACTTCTTTTAGAAGCAACAGGAGTTACAGGTCTGTACAATGGAACTGGATCATCCTTCTTTATACCACCCAGTTGCATTGCCAGCTCTTCCCTGAACTGCCGCTGAAGAAAGCGGGACTTCCGCTCAAAGCCTGAAACACCGGGATGAAGTTTCTTCATCTCACAGAATAAAATATAGGAGTTAACTACAGCTATATCTACCATATGATAGAAAAGGGTCTTCCAATACTTATTTGTCTTTCGTAGAACATTATAATTTCCTATCAACTGATCGGATTTGTCAACACCCCCCATATATTTGTTATAAGCTGCAAAAGCGATTGGTTGTTTCACTTTAATTTCTTTGTGTTCGCCATTTGCCCTGGTATTCCTCGTACAGTGGGTGTTCTTATTACCAGGATGGTAGCTGGACATAACACTTATTACTTTCTTATCCTTCCATTGAATTACAACAACATCTTCATCCCTAATCCATCTCATTTCACCCCTTTCTGTGTCTTTCTCCCACTGTTTCATTGTGTCCTTGAATTCTTTTGGAAAACCCTTCCGGTTACATCTAATGGTTCCGCACGCAAAGATACCCTTACGTTTTAGGTCCTTCAATAATTGAGTTGATGTGTAGAAATTATCAATATACAACTTGTACCCTTGGTGATGAAGATCCTTACATAGTTCCATTACTACATCATAACCTAATCCATGTTTACTAGATACCGTACGTCGTCCAACGTAAACATCAAAATCATATGTATACGCATTTGAGGAGTCGGCCAGCACCCACAACTTGAACCCCCACTTAGTAGGTTTGTCCCTAATATACTGAATAAAACCGAACCTTCCCTTTGATTTTACCATCCTTTCATCTATACTAATATGTTCCCCAGGTTGATAAAGTTGTTTACAAGTTTCTTTCATATGCTTCAGGAGATAATTTACCTTACGTAGGGGGTCCTTATCACCTTCAGTATTTGGGTCCGTAATTTTGAGAAAACACAAGATCCCTTTTAGCCTATCCTTAGTTAAATATGCCCGCGCCCAGGTACCATGATACGGAAAAGATGTACTAAAATACAATTCTAAATCAGGTAAAGGTACAAGTCCCATGTAAATAAGCAGTCCGCAAAGTTGTTCCATCTCTTCTACTCCCACTGGTTTCCAGTCACCAGAAGATGTTGCATACGAAGGTTTTTCATGAATGTGTTGACGTGCATATTCATTGGTGAACATGCACAATTGTCCTAAGACCTCGATGGAGAAAAACAGCCGGAAAAAATCGATTGCCCTAGTCATCGTGGAGACACCTTGACGAGTCCTGATGTTGGTGAGTACAATCCCTGGATCGCGTTTCGCCTTGAAATTGGTCAGCCGGGCTGGTGGTACCCCATCATCTACGTCATCGTAGCTCTTCCAGTTGCAGGTAGGCGTAGCAGTAGATTTCCTATAAAAACAAAAAATAAAATACAGTGAAAAATTAATATATAATCCTGTAGATGAAAATTGAGAGAAAAAATATATGATGAACTCAGTCATTACTTGTAATAAAATACTACAGTAAAAATAAAATCAAAATGACAAAAAAAATAAAAAATCAACAGATAGATTTACATGATTTTATGTGAATTTGATGGGTTTATGAGATATTTTTTTTTTTATTAAAATGGCTTCAGAATAAAATATATAAAGTACAGATAACCAACCCCAGCCCCCAACCCCTAACAAAACATACAAAGATTTTTCATAAATATTTGAAACTCATACACCACTGCATGTAAAAAATGCTTGCCTGCACTCTCATGACTCTGCAAGGTCACAATGTATTTCAAGACGTAAAAAATGATAAAATGGGTTTATTTCCCAACTTAACTATTTTATAAAATCCATATTATTCCAAAAATTAATATTCCATACCAAATCAATCATAAAAAGTGTCAGAAAGCGATTAGAAAAGGCATAAAAGGCGTAACTAGGGCGAAAAACAGTCCCTAGCAACGGAAAATTGGCGATTGCTCGTGGTGCATTATTTAAATGTCCGACCACTTCCGGTTTTGTTTTTTTGCCGATTTTAGCACTAAAACAATGAAAACGCAAAATTATATAGTGAAATTATGATTCTCCATAAAATTCTGTTCGGAAAAATGATTATGGATTCTCGGAAATACGGAATTTGTTGCTAGAAAAATGAAAAATACGTACCGTTTTGCTGGTTTTCTCTGTGCAATTGACGTTGCGTGCTTTCGCTTACGAGACCGCCCCTGACTTGGCTGAGTCGAGGTTGATGGCTCCTCTTCATCGGATGAAAAATCATCCAAATCGTTCAAATCAGCCACATATTTTCCTGTCAGCAGGTCATCCAGATATGATTCTTCGTCAGAATCCATGCCTGACATTGTATCACTCTCGAAATCCGACATTTTGATCGCAAATTCACCGGAGGTTCAAAGTCGTCGCAGATAGTTTCGCATACAGTATGCACTGTGATTGCGTTGTGCGAGTGATCGAGCTAGCTGAGCTGAGCGATCAGACACTCTTCGGAAAAATCTCCGATGTTAGCCGAAACTTATCGAGAATGCCCTTATTTGGGCATCAAAAGAAAGCTGAATGAATAAGCTTTCGAATGATGTGTATTTCATGGGGTTACGATGTCATACGAAGAGATACGAAGTGGGGAAACTTTGTTTACATCGTTCAGCGGTCATATTGACCGCTAAACGGCATGTCCAACGGGGAAGAGTTAAATCCATGAAATGGCCATCTATTTTCCATAATTCCTTGAACACGGCTGTAAGCTCTTTTCATAACAAATCTCTCGTTTTTTTAATGAATTCTTCTTTAAAAATGAAATCAATATCGCAGAAATGTTGGAAATGAAGTTGGACCCCATGTACATGTTTTAGGGCTAGATCTTTTAGAGGGAAAGTAGAATTCTCGGGGGCGAAAGTTTCTGGTTTTGTACCCGTATGTGGGGAAGTATAGGAAGGAGTACCAGGCGTTAGTGGGGAGTGACTAGCCTGGAGGCGTTCAGGAGTAAAAATCATAGTACTATCGTACCTTTACCCCCTAACGCCTGGCGCGGGTACGTATGGGGTCCCACATCGGAAGGGAAAATGCAACTATACAAATGCACCAAACTGCGCCTTATAATTTGAATCTGACGTTAACACTTCTGTACATGGGTAAAAATATCGGTTAGCAACGTTTGGCAAAAAAAAATTACTGAAAGGAAAAAAAAAATTGCAGAAATGGGGTGAAGAAATAAAAGTAGAAGAGAGTTTACTCACATTTGTTGTCTTTGCCATCTTGGATCCATTGTTTCATCAATATTGTCGCGCGACAACTGTCAGCGCTGACTATTGTCGCGCGACAATATTGATGAAACACCCCCCTGGTTCAGTGGTTGAAGCGGGACATTTTAGCAAATGATTTTGCCGCCCTCTATAAGCGTCACGTAACTAGGTTGCATTAACAATGGATCCAAGATGGCGAAGACAACAAATGTGAGTCCTTCAGTGGTAACTCTCTTCTACTTTTATTTCTTCATCCCATTTCTGCGATTTTTTTTTCCTTTCAGTAATTTTTTTTTGGCCAAACGCACTTGTTCACTGCTACCACCCTGCCTGTGGGGAATCTACGTGATATTCACCTTCTCTACAACATCGTAGTGATGGCGGAGGTAATGGTAATCTCAAAAAGGTCGCATGACCTCCCAAAAAAGACGCATTATTATCTAGAGTTGTTTACCGTGATATTCACCTTCTCTAAAACATCGTAGTGATGGCGGAGGTAATCGTATTCTCATAAAGGTCGCATGACCTCCCAAAAAAAACGCATTATTATCCAGAGTTGTTTACCGTAATATTCACCTTCTCTACAACATCGTAGTGATGGCGGAGGTAATCGTGAACTCTTAAAGGTCGCATGACCTCCCGAAAAAGACGCATTATTATCAAGAGTTGTTTACCGTGATATTCACCTTCTCTACAACTACAACATCGCAGTGATGGCGGAGGTAATCGTAATCTCATAAAGGTCGCATGACCTCCCGAAAAAGACGCATTATTATCCAGAGTTGTTTACCATGACATTTACCTTCTCTACAACATCGTAGTGATAGCGGAGGTAATCGTAAACTCTTAGAGGAAGTATAGTCAAATAGTCGTAAATATTACCGCGCATGTCAGCGTGTTCAACTAAATCTTATTTGCCTCCGCTTAAGATCAAAACATATCGTCTTTTCGTTGTTTTTCTTCCTCCATTTTTGTCGGAGATCAAAACAAATTCATCACCAATTATCGTCATTATCGTCGGAGATTCATGTTCTTCCCCGATTATGTCGGAGATCAAAACAAATCATAATCTTCTTCTCCACCTGCCTTTCCGCTAATATCACAGATAAAACAAATCATAATTTTCTTCCCCTTTATCTTATTTTCCTTCCACCGCTTTTGTCTGAGATCTAAACAAATCACCAGCGCATTTTGACGGCAAACATGTCGCCACGTGTTTTTTTTTTTTTGTCTTGTTATGTTTTGGTTTTTCCGATCCGATTTTTTCCCCACTGGTCAAAAATCGGAGTTCGGAAAAATGTAGAAAAAAGGGGAAAATCGGATCGGATCGGGAATTGGAATAAAAATCGGTTACAGCATTAAAAAAAATGATTTAAAGAATCAAATTTAAATAAGAGCCAAATATATGAATAATAGGTGTAATGGAAACTCAGTGTAAAAAAATCAAGCATTTGCCCCAAAGAAAAAGAGAAAATAGGCCAAACATTGCCATCCTTATTTTGCCACACATGAAGATATAACTGAGAACAAGGTTATATTATAACCTTGTTCATTGCACTCATTCAATGAACAAGGTTATAATATAACCTTGTTCTTAGTTATATCTCCATGTGTGGAAAATAAGGATGGCAATGTTTGGCTTATTTTCTCTTTTTTGGGGGCAAAAGCCTGATTTTTTTACACTGACAGTTTCCATTACACCTATTATTCATACAACTTGGCTCTTATTTAAATTTGACACTTTAAATAATTTTTTTTTAATTAAAAATAGGGATCAAAAAATGAAAAATTTCTTGCCATATTACTTTCCACCAAAAGAGGGCGTACACAAAAATATGCCCCAAATTCAAGTTTTTGAGCGCTCTAGTGAATACAAAAATTGTTCCCAAGTTACTAATGTAAAATAAATTGCAACTGTATGGAAATTAGTAATTTTGGTCACAAAAGTGATATTTTAATGATTTTTTAAAGTGTGTGCTCTGTACAACATTGGCATACCATAGTCCTACCTGTAGATTCACCACAGGCAGGATGGTAGCAGTGAACAAGTTGTTCATTGAATGAGTGGCCAAACGTTGCTAACCGATATTTTTACCCATGTACAGAAGTGTTAACGTCAGATTCAAATTATAAGGCGCAGTTTGGTGCATTTGTATAGTTGCATTTTCCCTTCCGATGTGGGACCCTATACGTACCCGCGCCAGGCGTTAGGGGGTAAAAGGTACGATAGTACTATGATTTTTACTCCCGAACGCCTCCAGGCTAGGAGTGGCTCCATACGTACAGTATATAACTTTCACTCCCCAAAACGCCCCAGGCTACGTAGGGGGAAGTGGAAAAAAAACGTCCCCATAAACAAGGACAGTCTCAATTTATCAAGACATGATGGCATAATTGTACTTGATGCCCCCAGGGGACATCAACGTTTTACCTTGATTCGCGTGGATCCTCGACCCGACCTTGTTTACCATCGGCGAGTTGATATCCATCCGCGCGTGATTCGGTTGATCGCGCAACAAATAAAGTAATTGGGGGCATCAAGTGCAAGTAATATAAGAGAGACGAGCTATAGCTCTCAAGGTTACATTAGCTTTCAAGGTTAATTTTGCCAACAAGGTTAAATTTGGTTACAAGGTTAATTTTCTTGAAACTTTTGGGGGCATCAAGTACAAGTAATATAAGAGAGTTTATTCTCTAGCTATCAAGGTTAATTTAGCCAACAAGGTTAATTCGTTTCGACGTTGTTATGAAGGCTTGCGCGGCTAGAAAATAGAAAAAGAGGGGAAAATGGGGTTAGTGGAATGTAAACTTCTGAATAAACGTGCTGAATAACTGGAAAATTTGGGGGCATCAAGTGCAAGTAATATAAGAGAGACGAGCTATAGCTCTCAAGGTTACATTAGCTATCAAGGTTAATTTTGCCAACAAGGTTAATTTTGGTTACAAGGTTAATTTTGTTGTTTTTGGGGGCATCAAGTACAAGTAATATAAGAGAGACGAGCTATAGCTCTCAAGGTTACATTAGCTATCAAGGTTAATTTTGCCAACAAGGTTTATTTTGGCTGCAAGGTTAATTTTGTTGAAATTTATGGGGGCATCAAGTACAAGTAATATAAGAGAGTTTATTCTCTAGCTATCAAGGTTAATTTAGCCAACAAGGTTAATTTGTTTCGACGATGTTATGATGGCTTGCGCGGCTAGAAAATAGAAAGAGGGGAAAATGGGGTTAGTGGAATGTAAACTTCTGAATAAACGTGCTGAATAACTGGAAAATTTGGGGGCATCAAGTACAAGTAATATAAGAGAGACGAGCTATAGCTCTCAAGGTTACATTAGCTATCAAGGTTAATTTTGCCAACAAGGTTAATTTTGGCTGCAAGGTTAATTTTGCTGAAATTTTTGGGGGCATCAAGTACAAGTAATATAAGAGAGTTTATTTTCTAGCTATCAAGGTTAATTTAGCCAACAAGGTTAATATGATTCGACGATGTAATGAAGGCTTGTGCGGCTAGAAAATAGAAAAAGAGGGGAAAATGGGGTTAGTGGAATGTGAACTTCTGAATAAAGTGCTAAATAACTGGAAAATTTGGGGCATCAAGTACAAGTAATAATAGAGAGTTTATTCTCTAGCTATCAAGGTTAATTCTGTCAACATCACGACTAGGATTACTTGCCGGATCACCGCTTTCATCAATTTTGGGGGCATCAAGTGCAAGTAATATAAGAGGATAGATGAGGAGGCAAGGATGCGCGCTCATCTAGATGCACCTGTTTGCGCATTTGCGCTAGTGCAAACCGGAACTACTTTCTATTATTTTTTTTAAGCGAGAAAAAGAAATGTTTACATTTCGGAATCGAAGAATCATCGAGAAATCAAGGAGTACCACGAGGTAAAAACGTTGATGTCCCCTGGGGGCATCAAGTACAATTATGCCGACATGATTTGTCTAGGTTTATGAGGATATCCTTGTTTTCTGGGACAATCCCAATTTTTGGACCAGCGCCTCTACTGCAAGAAGCCGCCTGGCCCTGGCTAGCCAGGAGGCGTTCTGGGGTAAAAATCATAGTACTATTCGTACCTTTCACCCCCTAACGCCAGGCACTTGCCCGTATAGGGCCGCACGTCGGAAAGGAAAATGCAACTATACAAATGCACCAAACAGCGCCTTATAATTTGAATCTGACGTTAACACTTCTGTACATGGGTATAAATATCGGTTAGGAAGGTTTGGTATGTTTGGTAATGAAAGGGAACAAAAATCGCAGAAATGGGATGAAGAAATAAAAGTAGAAGAGAGTTTCCTACTAACATTTGTTGTCTTCGCCATCTTGGATCCATTGTTAATGCAACCTAGTTACGTGACGCTTATAGAGGGCGGCAAAATCAAGTGCTAAAATGTCCCGCTTCAACCACGGAACCAGGGGGGTGTTTCATCAATATTGTCGCGCGACAACTATCAGCGCTGACAGTTGTCGCGTGACAATATTGATGAAACACCCCCCTGGTTCAGTGGTTGAAGCGGGACATTTTAGCACTTGATTTTGCCGCCCTCTATAAGCGTCACGTAACTAGGTTGCATTAACAATGGATCCAAGATGGCGAAGACAACAAATGTGAGTAGGAAACTCTCTTCTACTTTTATTTCTTCATCCCATTTCTGCGATTTTTGTTCCCTTTCATTACCAAACATACCAAACCTTCCTAACCGATATTTATACCCATGTACAGAAGTGTTAACGTCAGATTCAAATTATAAGGCGCTGTTTGGTGCATTTGTATAGTTGCATTTTCCTTTCCGACGTGCGGCCCTATACGGGCAAGTGCCTGGCGTTAGGGGGTAAAAGGTACGAATAGTACTATGATTTTTACCCCAGAACGCCTCCTGGCACAACGAACAATTGTGTACAACGGATAGCGGAGCGTGAACGTAGCGGTCGTGTACATTTTTGCTTATTACATGACGTCATCCAGCCCCTGCCGAGAACCAATTTATGAATGAAAATATAGTAAGCATGCGCAGTGCAAGCCTTTTATTTCCACACACAGAATTCCACCAAAACAAGTGTGCAATTCTCTATCACCTCGTACCAAAATCGACCTAGAATTTCACTTTCCCGTATTTTATATGAATTATGAAAGGTATTCTCGGAGGATCTATTTTCTCACCGATACTGCACAGGTAAGCAAATTTCGATTACTTCTTGCTTTTCTGTCAAAATCTTACGAATTAGCGTCTATATGCCATCGTGTTCGTTGGAATTTGTAGAGTCTATCGCAACGTGCGCAAAGTCAATTGGCTTCCGGGTTTCGGAGCGTCGCGTGAATATGCATGAAATTGCAGAGTTTCGATAATTTTCGATCGATACCGGAGCGATCCGATCACGAACCAAAACTATTTACGGCGTACACAACGTGACCGGATATCGTTATCGCTATCGATACTTCCGCACGCAGTCCGAAGGAATTATTTTTGGGACCACGTGGTCATGACGTGATCTGCGCGATTGACCAATCAGCGGTCTTCGAATCGCTGTGCGGAGACGATCTATCCGTTGTACACAGTCTATGGACAATTGTTCGTTGTGCCTGGCTAGCCCTGGCCTGGCTGAGAGTGAGGGAGTGAGACTGAAATCCATGGAGTGTTTCTCGTACATGAATTGTTTCTAAACTACTAAATTGTTGAAATTTTTGTTAGATTTATGCCATAGACTACTCTTCAACATCATATTCATGATATTTAGAAGAGACAAAAAAACATGTATTATGACAAAATCTAACACTTGATATTCATCGTTCAAGCTACCCGCAAAAAGCATGCTGCACTAAACTAAAGTAACATCCCCACACACATCATGACACACACACTCGATCTGTCGATCGATCGCGCGCAGGCCCGCAGCTCGCCGCATGCAGTCAGCGTGTACTGCATTGTAAACTCTAACCTCTGAGTCTGCGTCTGGCTCTGTTGAGCTGTCTCTCTTCTAAATCCCACTCGATAATGATTTTTTCACTCTCAAATTATACATTACCTTTTGCAATTTCTCGACAAGTAAAGCTTTGATTCCAGTTTTATCCAACCCTCTCTTTTCAAGCTCGAGTCGCAAATCAACAACTCTCAAATCTGCTATTTTTCTTCGGACAGAATTTTCTTCACAAGACGCCATGATGTCGATGAGGTCCGCTCCTTTAAATCACGTGATAACGTCAGCGCGCTTTGGTTTCCCGGATGTATCATATACAGCTATGTATACAGTGCGTCCCCCCCCCCAAAAAAAACTATACACTTCAGAAATGGCTGCTAAATAAAGATTTTGGGGGAAAGACTGATACATATGGAAAGCCAATAATGTCAACTTTCAAACGACACTAAAAAGTTGGAAAACTATTCATGCTTGAGCGAGTATTGCCAGTTGAAACAAAGGCTATGAAAATTAGGCTGGGCCGGAATTAGCCTTCCAATTTTGTCAGGATTTTTTGTTTGGTACTTGCAAAGTTGAGGGATTTGTGATGAATTAACTAACTACAGATTTATTGAAATGTTTACTACATATGGTACAACTCACAACTAGACTTAGAACATGTAGAAACATTGCTTGCAAGTATTCAGAGGCCTACCCACAAAACATTCTTTTGATTTTCGTTAATTGAGCTTTTCGGAAAATGTTGAACTGTTAATCATGTTTTTTTTAATAATTTATCCCAATTCAAGTGATATAGATTAGCACATGGTATAGATTACTGTATTTATTTAAACATATAACTATATGTATATTCTCTGATCCTATTTTACATTTACACATAATCACTTCACTCATGCACTTAATACAATGGTTACGATACATGCATATTACGTTCTAAAAGATTTCGAGATTCAGCATCGGCTGCTATGAAATCTTCCTAAACAACCTTAATACAATTTATTCAATATTATTCAAATATTGAACTTTTCCATCGTGATATATCAAGATAAATGAAGATATCATCACATCCTAATAACAATTTTACAGCAGAGTGTGGGCTGTCGTAAAGCGACACCAATTTTAAAGAAATCGCAGCCTATGTATGTTTGCAATGGTGCAATCAACAAATCAATATAAAAGTGGATTTCTTTTCTAACACTGGTATAGGTGCTCAGTCGAAATCTCGAAACAAAGATAATAACCCTACATAGGCGGCGGAAGCGGGGGGCCTAAATTTGAGTTGGGGGACGCCCCCCCCCCTGAATTTTTTGCCGATGAGCTTTTTTTTCTTTCTTTTTTTGCTTGTCAATTTTTTTTGCTATTCAGTTTTTTTTGCATGTGTCCCCCTTCCAATTTTCGGTAGATAACCTGTTTTTTTTACTTGTCAAAAAATTTAGGTGGTTCCCCCCTAAAATGGTTGGCTTCCGCCGCCAATGTAACCCTATATAATTACTTAAAACATAGTAATGGAGCCACTGGGTGTATATAGGTTTAGTAGCGAAATCTTAAAAACTTTTCCCAATAGAAACATCATGACTAGAATCAATTAACAACATTACAATAACCAAATTCGATTGAGTAACAACTGGATAAGGAAGTAGTCAAACGAAAAAATATATCTATTATTATCATTATTAATGTCAAAATATTTGCGAGGCTCTTACACTACCCTAAAATTATACCCTTACATTACACAACATTAAAACAGTTATTCCCCCACACAATATATGGACATTTTGCACTCCATGGGGAGTAATTTCAGCTAGCTGCCATGTCAAAATGCTGGAAAGCTCAGGGGCAGATCCAGCTTTTTATAAAGTAGGGAAATTTTTTGAAAATCTGTGTGTGAAAATGGCGTTTTCTTGCAACTAAAACACCACTATTTTGGTATAGAGGTCGTTGCCAAATTAACCCCCATGAAAATTTGTAAAATTGAGTTGCATTTTCCTATAATGTAAGGCCAGTTAACAACACAGATACAAAGAATTGGGGACCTTGGAATAAGCACTGTTAGCCTAATACTTTTATTATGAACAGCTTGTCACTGATACTCAGATCAGACTGATAAAAAAGTGAGCAACTTGAACCAGGCGCGTACGCAGGATTTTTGAAGGGGGGGGGGGGTTTCGAGCTGATTTTTTTTTAAATCTCCCGCCCAGTCTCTAAAAAGTGATGAGCGGGGGGGGGGGGGGGGGGGAAGGTGATGATTTTTTTCAGCGCTGCAAATATGACAATAACATTTAAGTGGGGATGGGTATGTAACAGTGCGGTCATGACCCGCGAGCGAGCAGAAATGTTCTCGTTTTTGCGTTGAAAACATAACCTTTTTGTCAATAGTTTGTTGGTATCATAGTCGATGCTACATGTCCTTCGGATCGTAGCACTGATGATATGGCCAACCGCGTAGCCAGGATTTCATTTTTGGAGGGGGCGGTAAATGCACGCGCGTGCCAACACTTACAGAGCGCGCGAAGCGCGCTCCCTAGGGGGGGGTGCAGGGAGGGGGAGTTTCCCCCTCCCGCGTGAAGCGCGAAGCTTTTAGTGTTTCATAAATTAAAATGAAAAGGAGCCGTTTCTCTTGTCTCTAGTACCTCCAATGACTATATTGCGATTTTGAACCTTAATTGTTTTCAAAAGTGATTGTAAACGCACAAAAGAGGTATACAATGGAGGAAATTAAAATGATAATAACTCAGCGCGAAGCGCGGAAGCTAAAGTGATTTATCAATTTTTCTTGCCATAAAAAGGGTCCCGAGAAAAGGGTATTCTCAAAGATATATTGAAACTTTCTTTGGAAAGATCAGATTTGATTACAAACAATTTAGCATCAGTGCATATTTTTAACTCGCAAAACAGAGGAGAAGATTGGTAGAGGAAGATATTCCTCCCCGCGATGAGCAATGAAACTCTGAAATTTCAAAGGGCGGACGTTTCATCAAATGTAGATATCTCTAATACCAAATCGTCTCTAATTCAATTGATTTTCTAAGATTATTGAACTTCATTACAAGGAAAATAGTGCGCATAAAGTTGAAACTTATGTGATTTATTGAAATTATCTATCTATATAATAAAGGATGATTAATTTTTTTGACTTATCCTGAAGCGCTTCATTTTGAATATAAAGAAACTTAAGTGTCATTCAAAATTTCAAACTGAGGGCGCAAAACAGGACAGGAGATGAATGTATACAGGGAAATGACATGAAGTTTAATATAATTTGATAAAAAATATTGTACTTTTTTATTTAATACGACACGAATTCCATACCTTCCTCTTTTTAAATTAGGAACCTGTTTGCCCCCAAATTATGGTTTAGTAATGAGCTGAAAAGCGGGAGAAGCTGACTTTATGGAGGTGACGGCAGAAACTGATATAAAGATTTTACCCGCTCGGAGCCGACCAGACCAGAAGCGCGATCAATTGAAAAAAAAAAAGATAACTTCATACATTTACTTCGGCCTAACCTTACTCAAATTCATGCCCTAATGTATACAATTTTAACTTTAACTGGCAAGAAGCACATAGCTGAGGTGGAAAAACAGGGTTAGAGAAAAGGTGGGGGAACAATGGAGAACTTCAATATTGTCATTTAACCGCGCGCAGCGCGGAAGCAAAATTCATATATGAATTCAAAGCAAGAAGAGTGAAGGAGTTTCTCTTTTGAGAAAAAAATAAAGAATAAATAGAAAAAACACAAAGCTACCTTTCTTCCCTTTTCCTTTTCTCCTCTCCTTTTTTCCCTTCTTTTTTTTCTTTTTGGGGACGTTTTTTTTTGTTGGGGAGGGGGGGGGGGGCGACCGCCCCCCCTGGCTACGCGCCTGGATATGGCCTTGATCAGAACACTAGAAACTTGAGAAATGTCATGAATAATTACGAGCGAGCGGAGCAAGCGAGCCGAAATGTTTGCGTTTTTCCGTCAAAACATACAATTCTTCTCAATAGCTTGTTGGTAATGATTACATATTAGTTGATGATACATGTCCTTCTGCTCGTAAGTCTCATGATATGGCCTTGATCAAGAGACTAGAAACTTAAGAAATTTCATAAATGATTACGAGCGAGCGGAGTGAGCGAGCCGAAATTTTCGCGTTTTCCCGTCAAAACATACATTTCTTGTCAATAGTTTGTTAGTAAATCAAGTATTAGTCGATGCTACATGTCCTTCTATTCGTAACACTCATAAAACGGCCTTGAACAGGAGACTAGATACTTATGGAATTTCATAACGAGCGAGCGGAGCGAGCTAACCGACATTTTAGCGTTTTCCGTCATTTTGGTTTCATATTGGTAAAACATATTTTGTAAGAAAACGTATGTCTTTGTCTTGGTTCACTTGTATTCATAAGTATACATCATGATTATCATGTATGGCCTTGTTAATGGCGATACCGTGATCATGTCGGCGACATGCGGAAATAAAAGATATAATAAAATGGAGCGAGCGAAGCGAGCGGAAATTTTTTCTGTGTTTTTCGTCGGAAACATGAGATTCTGTTCATTATTGCTGTCATATACATTATTGGGTAGGGGAACTGTCCGTAACCAGACCAAGGAGTTATCAGGCGCTTGCCCGATAACTCCTTGACCAGACCGACCTCTGGGGAGACAAGCAAAAAAAAAAAGGAAACGAAAAGGGGGGGGGGTTTGAACCCCCGAAACCCCCCCCCCCCTTGCGTACGCGCCTGACTTGAACAAGTATAATCCAGGAAATGAGCAGCCCAGCTCAGCGTGCGTTGCCAGGTTAAATCTTCACAAAATCCCCACCCAAAACGACACTTATCCCCGAAGTTGCCAAATTTTGACAGAAAATCCCCAAATTCGTTTTTCATAAAACTCAATATTATTTTCATTCCCAAATATTCATTTTTCATCCCCAAAGACTTCAACCATCCCCCAATTTTTTTTTAATGTGGGGATTTTGGGGATGAGAATCGGCAACGCTGCCTAGCTTGTCACTTCGGCGGTGGCCCGTGTCCTCAAGAAAGCTGAGGGGGGAGGGGGGCAAGGGAATCTGTGACATTTGTTTGCCCAACCCCCTCCCCCAAATAAGAAATAATAATAATAATAATAAATGAAATAAATACATAGAAATAGAATAAAATAAAATTACAAGTTAAAAAAAAAAAGATAAGATTTAAAAAAATGATCCCCGGATTTTTTTTGGGGGGATTGCAACCATAGGGTTAGGGTTTATTAATTTTATCACAACGCCCTTAAGGTCAAGTCCACCCCAGAAAAATGTTGATTTGAATTAATAAATAGAGAAAAATCAAACTAGCATAACGCTGAACATCTCATCAGAATCATAATAGCAACTATAAGGAGCGATTAAATTTTTTTTTAAATGACCCTACCACTATAGGGTATCTGGGGAGAGGGGGAGATTAGGGGATATGGCCAAAATAGTATCATGACTTAGAAAAGGGGAGGAAGAGAGAAGAAAGAAAGGGAAAGGGAAAACCCGGGGGGAGAATAATATAAGATATCATATTCTGGATATAAGTCCAAATCTATCAAAAGATTAGATTTTGTATAGTAAAAATGTCAAGCAACTTCAAACTATTTTAAAGATTGTGCCCTATACCCACCAGGTATTGGCCTTCATTTTGTTAGAGGGCCGGCCGGGGGGGGGCATCATACCACAGTTCCCTACATATACGTACAGTGCGACCTTTCATTAATTTAATTTAGAAATAATGATATTTGTATATATAGCGCTTAACCATGCATGTTAACACTTATTTCTCTAAGCGCTCTACAATAATGCAGCCTAATTACCCTGGACATTTACCCTTAAGGAGAATGAAACCCTTTGGAACAAGACAGCTTGTGTGAAAACAGAAAAATCAAGGAAATAGAATAATGAAAGTTTGAGAAAAATCGGACAAATAATGAGAAAGTTATGAACATTTGAATATTGCGATCACTAATGCTATGGAGATCCTCACATTGGCAATGCGACAAAGATGTGCGACGTCACTTGTGAACAACTTTCCCCATATACTTTATTTCACTGAAACTGCTTCTTTTTATCACATCTATCAGTAGATCATGTATTCTTTTTATAAGAGGGCATTTAATGCAGATTTTCAAAGAATACATCATGGATAAAGAGTTTGTATCACCATAAAAAAAGCAAAAGAGACATTTTGAGGGTATTTTATAGTCCATGATCAAAGGGAAAGTTGTTCACATGTGACATCACATATCCTTGTCGCATTGCCAATAGGAGGATCGCCATGGCATTAGTGATTGCAATTTTCAAATGCTCATAACTTTCTCATTATTTGTCAGACTTTTCTCAAACTTTCTTTGTTCTTATCCTTTTATTTTTCTGTTTTGACATAAGCCTACTTGTTCCAAAGGTTTCACTCCCCTTTAATTAATCATATTACCCGTTACTTACATCCCATTATCATGTAAGCCCGTAGCCAGGGGGGGGGGGTTCAAAATCAAGAAAAATATGGGATGAAACATTCTTTTGGAGACGAAATGGCAACCTATATCCTTTTTCGGGGAGGGGGTTATTTTTATTTTTGTTTTGTTTTATTTCGAATATTTAGACATATTTTGTCGTCTTTTATACCTTATTTTCGAAATTGACGGTGGCGATACTCTTTAAAGAGCAAATAAATAGCAATGTGAGAGGATTCTTCAACATCTTAAGTATGTAATTCTGAAATGAAAATTCAAAGGAATTTAAAGGGATTTTGACTATAAGTAATAGGCGTATAAACTGAACGTTGTGATGACGTGGGTCTAAAAAGCAATATTATTTTTATTGCGTAGAGGTCTATTTCTCTAGACCTTTCAATAATTGATGAACTAGCTCAAAGCTCGCTAACCAAAAATCAAGCATATGTTCCCATGTTAATTTTGGCATATTTCGAATGTGCTTAAGTAACTCTGTGCAAAATTTGGTGAAAATGACATGTATTTTATTTTAACTGTGGAACGTGTGGATGGTCCGGGCTGAAAGTATTTATAGCTTAATACTTCACTGAGCAACGAATGCCGAAAATTTCATCAAAATCGGATCACAAATAATTGAAATTTAAAGTTTAGCAATATTTTGTGAAAACAGTCATCTGAATATTCATTAGGTGGGCTGATGATGTCACATCTCCACTTTTCTTATGTTATTACATAAAATCATATGTTTTTCATTATTTCATACTTGTGTGCATGTCTCCCTTATAATGAAATAAGTTGCAGCAATAAATATCTAATGCACTAAATCATTTCTCAATCCAATATTCTAGTTCTTGGAGGAAAAAAATTGAATAAACCTAATTTCATATAGTAAAATACAAAATAATATTGAATATTCATGAAGACATGCCTAGAAGAAAATCTTCTCCAAGAAGACTTTCAGTACGTGTCTCATTCTATTACATGAAATGTGAAATAATAACGTTTCATTCGTCTCTGAACATGTGGAATTCGCATTGTATATGGTTCATTCAAGCTGGATCTTAATTATTGTAAAATCTGTATAAAAAATGAAATATTGTAGGCCTATAATTCAGTCTCATCATTAGCATACCTACCAGGATGTACACATAATATATACTAATCTTTTGTGAAATTACGGAAAACTTTGAAATGTCATAACTTATTTTTACATCCGAAAATTTTCAGCGTACTGCTTGTTGAATTTTTCTCTCTTTATTTAATTCAACTCTTTGGGGGTAGACTAGTCCTTTAATTACTATCATCGTCCAAATTCATGATTATTTGTTTATGTTATAATGATGTATTAATATGTAATATCCCGGTACTATATATAAATTTGATAATGTAACATGCAAATAAAAAAGAAACTTAAAAAGCAAACCAAAACCAGGGATCGGGTTTTCCATCAATACTACTCCCTGCCCCCCCCCCAAATTCCATGTCGGGGACAGGATCATCTCGCAGTCCGCGGGCGCATATATCCGTAATTCCGTATGCTATCCATATACATCTCTATGATGCTATCGAATTCGCATATATTCGAGATCGCCGGGCTATGGGCGGCCATAAGTGCCAAAATTACCGATTTGAGAAATATATATGTACCGTTGAAAATAAACTAAAATGCAGAAATATATCTAAAAATAAAGAAATTTTTAAAATAATTAAGATAACAAAAAAATAGAAATTCACAGAATCAAACATTAGTGCAGAAATAAGGACAAACACAAAAACAAGACAATCGCAAAGAATAAATGATAAAAAATACGTAGATAACCATATAATTGAACACAATCACAGAAATATAGGTTCATGCAGGAATAGAGAAAGACTGAGAAATGTAAAGACATTCATAGAATTAAATACAACTTCAGAAATATAGACAACCGCAGAATTGAAGAGAACTACAGGAATAATAGAGACGTCAGAAATAAAGACATTTTCAAAAATATAGACAGCCAGAGAATTGTAGACAACCTAATAAATATAGACAATCTCAGAATTTAAGAAAACTTCAGAAACATAAACAACAGAAATATAGACAACCTCAGAACACAAAAACTTCAGAAACATAAACAACAACAGAAATAGAGGCAACCTCAGAAATACAGACAACCGCAAAATTAAACAAAACGACTGAATTATAGTCCATCGCAAATAGCGCTACCTCGTCGAAAATAGAGACTGCAGAAATTCTGGAGAGCACAGAAATTCTGTAGAGCTGAGAAATAAAAGTACAGCACGTCAAACATACTGGAAATGAGAGGGCAATAGAGGGCGTACTACCACCACGCACGTGTATGATGCATGCATGCGACGAATGCGATCGAGCATGTGCTATGGTTTTCATCGTTACCGGTATTTTGTATTACATTATCCCACTTGTTTTGGGATTTAATTTCAACCTCTATGGTTGATTACGTTTGTTGGGCCTGAACTTGGTAAAGAGGACTTCGTGAAACAGCGGACAAGTAGCTCACTATCTCCGATTCAGTCAAGAAGTTAGACTTATAACGGTGTTGAGAAACGGGCCCCATGATGTCTAATCTACGATGACCGGCGTGAAGTTGGTTGGATATTCGATATTCGATATTCAAACTGTGAAGTTGGTTGGATATTCAGGTTCGATATTCAAACGCGTGTGAAGTTGGACAGATATTCAATATTCGATATTAAAAAATTAGGGGTTTTGAAAGCTAGCTAGGGGGTTTAAAAGGTGGAACACGTCTCGGGCAACCATAAAATAGCTGGCTTGCCCTAATACGAGGATTTTTTAGGGGACAAAAGTCAGTGAATAAAAGGGTTGGAAATTTCTAATTTAATTGTTTTTTTCAAGGGCCCCCAGGGATATCCCGACGGCCTAGCCAGGGTAACCACCTATCCTAACTTGTAGAACTCGATTCGGGTAACAAGATAAACACCTGCTTGACCCGGCGCATGTACATTAAGGGGGCTCAAATTAACAAAATTAAAGGGAATAAAGGGCTATTTAGACCATTTTTTAATTAAAAAAAGTATTTTTTTTCAAGGGGCCCCCAGGGATATCGTGTTTATCGTGTTACCCGAATCGAGTTCTACAAGTTAGGATAGGTGGTTACCCTGGCTAGGCCGTCGGGATATCCCTGGGGGCCCCTTGAAAAAATACTTTTTTTAATTAAAAAATGGTCTAAATAGCCCTTTATTCACTTTAATTTTGTTAATTTGAGCCCCTTAATGTACATGCGCCGGGTCAAGCAGGTGTTTATCGTGTTACCCGAATCGAGTTCTACAAGTTAGGATAGGTGGTTACCCTGGCTAGGCCGTCGGGATATCCCTGAGGGCCCCTTGAAAAAAACAATTAAATTAGAAATTTCCAACCCTTTTATTCACTGACTTTTGTCCCCTAAAAAATCCTCGTATTAGGGCAAGCCAGCTATTTTATGGTTGCCCGAGACGTGTTCCACCTTTTAAACCCCTAGCTAGCTTTCAAAACCCCTAATTTTTTATATCGAATATTGAATATCTGTCCAACTTCACACGCGTTTGAATATCGAACCTGAATATCCAACCAACTTCACAGTTTGAATATCGAATATCGAATATCCAACCAACTTCACGCCGGTCATCGTAGATTAGACATCATGGGGCCCGTTTCTCAACACCGTTATAAGTCTAACTTCTTGACTGAATCGGAGATAGTGAGCTACTTGTCCGCTGTTTCACGAAGTCCTCTTTACCAAGTTCAGGCCCAACAAACGTAATCAACCATAGAGGTTGAAATTAAATCCCAAAACAAGTGGGATAATGTAATACAAAATACCGGTAACGATGAAAACCATAGCACATGCTCGATCGCATTCGTCGCATGCATGCATCATACACGTGCGTGGTGGTAGTACGCCCTCTATTGCCCTCTCATTTCCAGTATGTTTGACGTGCTGTACTTTTATTTCTCAGCTCTACAGAATTTCTGTGCTCTCCAGAATTTCTGCAGTCTCTATTTTCGACGAGGTAGCGCTATTTGCGATGGACTATAATTCAGTCGTTTTGTTTAATTTTGCGGTTGTCTGTATTTCTGAGGTTGCCTCTATTTCTGTTGTTGTTTATGTTTCTGAAGTTTTTGTGTTCTGAGGTTGTCTATATTTCTGTTGTTTATGTTTCTGAAGTTTTCTTAAATTCTGAGATTGTCTATATTTATTAGGTTGTCTACAATTCTCTGGCTGTCTATATTTTTGAAAATGTCTTTATTTCTGACGTCTCTATTATTCCTGTAGTTCTCTTCAATTTTGCGGTTGTCTATATTTCTGAAGTTGTATTTAATTCTATGAATGTCTTTACATTTCTCAGTCTTTCTCTATTCCTGCATGAACCTATATTTCTGTGATTGTGTTCAATATCTACGTATTTTTTATCATTTATTCTTTGCGATTGTCTTGTTTTTGTGTTTGTCCTTATTTCTGCACTAATGTTTGATTCTGTGAATTTCTATTTTTTTGTTATCTTAATTATTTTAAAAATTTCTTTATTTTTAGATATATTTCTGCATTTTAGTTTATTTTCAACGGTACATATATATTTCTCAAATCGGTAATTTTGGCACTTATGGCCGCCCATACCGGGCCGACGCGACCGGCATCGCGAACTGCAAATGGAAAACAGAGAGTATTCATGCGTATTTTGGTCTAGAGATGGTAAGTTTTGACTTGTTATGCCATTGATCAAAGTGTTATGTATTAATTTTCACAATGGTATTCGTACAGTTTTTGAATTATGTTAAAAAGATAAATGAAGCACTAAAACTTTGAGGTGTAGACTATTTTCGTGACTGTTGTGTTGAGTGTTGTTTTAGTTTTACTCACTGAAAAATCTATATGTGGGACCGTACTTTATTTGTTAACTGCTACTCCAAGGAAGAACAATAAGAAGGAGAAAAAAGAGAAGGGGAAGGATAAAAAGAAGGAGGAGGAGGAGATCGGAAAAGAAACAGGAGAGGGTGGAGAAAGATTAGGAGGAAAAGGAAACGGGACTCAGGAGGAGAAGAAGAAGGTTGCCTGGTTGGGCCAAGACAGAAGAAAGAGGAGAAAAATGAAAGAAGAGGAGGAGGATGAACAAAAAGTTTGAGCCATATTCTTGACAATATGTCTTTTGTCTTTAGAAAATAGGTTTTATAGATTTATGTTTAATTCATGAATATTCTTTTCCTTTTTTTCTTTGTGTACATTCTCTTCAATCTCAATGTTTTTCTTTTTTCTTTTCCTTCCTCTTATTTATCATTACTGACCCTATCCCTCCTTCTCCTGACCTTCCTTATATTAGAAAGTGATGCTGACTTAACAGACATGGCGCAGAGAAGTGCGCATGTGCCTGGTAAGTTTCAACAAAATTAGTCAGCTTTTCTGTTTCAGTTAAAATGCATAAGCCTATAAGAATAAATTTTTCTCATGTTAGGAAATTAATCAAAAGATACAGTCTGTTCTGATTACTGTACTTTTGTATTAAACATTGTTAATCTAATCAACAATCAAACAAACGGGAAGCAAGAATTATATTTTTTGTTCGATCGTTCATTCAACGTTTGAAGTAAACTGTGCTGTATATAAACATAAAGGAAACTTTGCCCAGTCAGAGCCTCAGAGAAACTTTCAAATGACCCCTTTCTTTTTTTTTTAGGTTGTGTCTGATGTTCAGTCTACATACATGTACTTTTTGTTGATATTAATCAGATTTACTCCTATCAGGTTTGACTAAGTCAGACTTGGGTGTATCTAAATTAAAAGAATAATTTGAGAACTTGTAATGCCAAGTACTAACAAAATATTTCTTCCACTGGCATTTCTTTATAAAGTCTATGCCCTTAAGTAATAAGAATCATAAATGATACCAGTATTTTCAATTAATTCTATTTGGGGGCGGAATTTTTAGTTTTGACTAACGTATATAAAGTGGATAAAACTTCAACCTATGAGTAGGGGAAGAGACACCTGTGGGTCATCGTGATTCATTTTGCTTTTCATCTCCCATGCACAGGTGATGCCAAACAAATGATAATGATTATTATAATATACTGATTTTAATAAAGCATTCATTGTTTATTCTTATTAAGGTGTCACTGATACAGCAGCTAGTAGGAAGAGGATTGATTCTTCTGAAGCAAACTTTTCATCCTTGACCAACAAGCAGAAAACCAGCATGTATCATAGTCAGAAAAAGAAAGCAGTGGTCACTAGCTCTGTGATAAAGTCAAGCCTAAAAAGTGAAAATCCATCAAAGGTATGATTTAAACATTTAAAGCATTCATGATTTGACAATTGCAAACATTTTTTGTAGCTTGTAATAATGAAAATATTGCTGAATGAATTTGTTAACTCAATGAAATAATGACTAGAATTTTTTTTGTCAGTTTTGCGTTTTTTAGCAAGAAATAGTTTTTTCATGTCACACAAAATAATAATTGAGTTCATGTACCATTATATAGAGTTTATTTAATCGTTTAGAGTGATACTTCTTTGTCCCGATTGAATTCTATCACAGTTTTTGAAAAAAGTGAAGTTTGGTTATTTGATTAGACAAGAGCACATCTAATATTCTGCCAGGCACTGATGCAAATCTTTTCACACTGATATACCACCAAAATAGAGATTGCATAACAAAATATCATTTCAATCCATTTGAAAACTAGATTTCTGTGATTTTTAAAAGCTTGCACTCAATGATTACGAAGTTTTACAGAAGACCTGTAATCTTGATGATGGAGCTAGAACCTTTTTTTGAATAAAAATGTGAAATTTGTTGAATCTTCTTAATATTTCATAACGATATGCTCAAGTTAAAGAGATAAGTGATATAATGTATAATATTATGTTGCATACTACTGATATTATTTTTTTCAATTTCTTTCTTTTTTTTTTAACATGTATGTGCATATTTCAGTGTATTTCTTGTTTGGCAGAAAAGATATTTTATAATGCCATGGTGTATGAATATCTGTAAGCGATATAATGATGTTATATGTTACTAATATCAATATCATTATGATGTATTATGTGATTTTATTATGTTATCAATTTTTTATTTAAATAGCCAAAACACAGTGAGTTAGAAACTGGGTTTTGGACATTTAATCAATATTGCAATCATAGTCTTAAATTGTGTTTGACAGGTTAACAAGCAGAGTACCACAAAAGAACAACCTTCCCTGAAGGATCTAAAACCAGAGGATAAGAAGAGGATTGCAAATCTAATCAAAGAACTTGCAAAGTAAGTTTAATATGTGGTTGAGAAATGATTTGGGGAGTATTAGCCATTTTATTAAAGAAAGAAAGTAGGACCAATGATTGTATGTACACGTTTAGAATATATATGCTAGAAAACCATGCCTTCTTATCCCATTTAGCTGATAAAAATGTTCACCTCTTTGACCATTGCCCAACTGTACATTGTATGCTAAGAAGAAGCGCAGACATACGGTAGTGCATTTTTCACTTTTGAAACATTACTTGTCTGGTTTTTAATTTTGCTGGGGCAGATTGCCCCTGATTAATCTTTAATTATTATAGTCACAACAAGAAATACAGATGCATGTCAGAAATTCAGTTGTGAATCTGAACCCACTCCTGTTATTAGATTAGCAAAAAAAGTAAACAAAGAATTAAAAAGATACATGTATACTCCTGCACCACTTAAAATCTCAATGTTAACAAGGTTTTCAATGTGAAGGCCCTGTCACGTCGTTCCGTGTGAGCCCTGCAGGTGAGTTGCCCACAACTCACCCGCAAAAATAATAGTCCGCAAGTCACACTCAAGGCTTGCATGGAACCATGTGACTGGGCCTCAAAGTTTGTGATAAGTTTCAACCAGCATTTTACATATAGATTAAAAGGAGGTTTAGATGGGTAGTTGTTTGATGCTTCAGTTTGCCATTTATCATCGATTCTTTCAGGATTGGGGAGGAGAAGGAAGTTGCCAAAGAACAGCTAGAAGTGGAGAGGAAAGAAAACGAGATGAAGACCAGGAAATTGCAAGCTCAGATACAAGCTATCTTATGTGAACGAGAAAATATCCTTTCAACAAAAAAAAATGGTTATGAATTGTTATTTCTTCATCACATCAGCCACCATTTCTTGGGTATGCACGTTTCAACAAGCCTTTTTATGGCTTTTTGTGCATGCCAGATTTCCATTCATTATTTTGTTCATCTGTATTTTTGTAATTATGTGCCAACCATAATTTTATCATCACCACTATTTGTTTCAGTTCTGTTCTGTTGATAACTTTGCTTTGTTTTATGTTAAACAGCTATTTATTTTTACTTTGTGTATATATACTTTTGTTCTCATTTTGTTCTTTTTAATGAATTTGGAAATAAATGCTGAATTGAATTGAACAAAAACCCATTATCATCCTATGGCCCATATCCTGAACTCGTGTTTGATGTTAAACTCTTGTTTAAAGTTGTGGTTTAACTATGGTAAGCCAATTGTGACACAAATCTTTTACAGAACAGGTTCAATTTTCAGCTCATCTCTTACTCGGGTCAGGTCAGTCATTCATAACTGAATAATTCATCTGTGAATAATGTTAAACTGAATCCGTTTTTTTTGCAATTGTACCATGTTGAAAGAGCACAGTGAACATAAGAAAGATGCAGTGCTAACAAAATTTTACCAATTTTGGCCTCCCATAATTTTAGCACAGAGCTGGGGAATGGCCTTTTTTAAACTGGACTTCAGATTTTGGGCCATTATGTCCCTTCCTGCTGTCTTTCTTATCCTCTCTGTATCCTCCCGTTACTAAACATTATCTTTGAGATGTTGCTAGTTAGATCCCAGTATTTTACATTTAAATCTTGTATAAATGAACTGGCTCATGTGAGTACTTCTCCCTGTAGAATGTTAAATTCTGAATAGTTGCTCTATGCAATAGGACTTGCAGTCATTGCACTTTAGCCAACAGCAGATTCATGTGAGTTTTCTATACAAATTCTGTTATGTTAGGGGTAAACCCATAAAAACAATCTTTTCATTTTGTCTAGTTTTACTTTACTTCACAAACTGCCCAAGCTATGAGAATTTGAGTGTGTCACAACTATCTATGTGAATGAGACAACAGAGACAATTCATTTCAGGCAGGTACCACATACAGGGGGGCAAGACCATTTATTATTTATGGAAATGACATTACTATATGCGTATACTATACTGCACTTGTTACTAGGTATCATGTTACTTACCCAGGCTGTAGCTGAGCTGCCATGTAGATGTTAAAGCATTCAAGGAATCATGGCAGGTACCCATTCACCTCACCTGTGTTTAGTTCAGCCGGTATGGATGAAATTCTTCCCGAAGGAAGAGATTTGAACCCTTGAGCCCCTGATAAAAAAGAAAGAGTCCAACCCACTACACCATGCTGCTTTCACTTTAATACTGAGAAGGATGATTCCTTGACCCATTGTTTTACATATTCAGCAGCAGTATCTAGAATGTCAGAAGCTTCTGTCATCCTACCAATCTAAGGTCTCTCAAGAACAGAAGAATACCTCAGACCCAATTCATGATGGTTCATCATCGCAAAAGGTACAAATCCTAATTTTGTTCATTATTACCCTTTTAAGTGATTTCATGTACATTTTACTGTTAGATAACTTGAGAGATTGATTTGACATCCTTATTCTATCATTTCTGTTATGTTATGAATTTTTTAATAACTAAAATAATGCTTCTATACTTGTCTGACATTCATCTTTATGATCAGAAATTCATAAGTGATCTACAGTATGGTAGCACAATCAACCTGATTAGGCTCAGTGAGATTACCCCCTCCCCAAAATATTTATTGTAATATCAATATATATTTTAAAAGCTTGCATAATCATTCATAAAATTCTATTCTCACTTTCAAGACCCCATTCTCATTGTTTAATGTACAGTGTATTTTTCAATAGTTTGTATTGTGTCATGAATACTATTGCTTTATATATACCAGGGGCTTTTAATTGCATTTCCTATTTTCTTATGATGTGGTGTCTTTTCTGCTTTTTCATTCAGGGACACAAGTCAAAAGATGGCTGGTCTCCCTTAAAGGAGAATGTTCGGACAATATCTCCAACATCTGATCATCCTACATCAAAAGCAGACCAGGAATTTGTGGAGCTGCAGTCTGTGCCTGTATATCCCAGTGACGAGAAGAGCCAACGGAGTGGTGGTCCTGATGGGAGTTATTCCACAAACAAGCATGTGATCTCTGAAAAGCAGTTCAATCCAGTTTTGAGTAGTACACACCGGAAGCATCACCAATCCAGGGTTCCTTCATCTGGTGCAGAAGACATGAGAGCTACCCAAAGTGGAAATTCTTTAAATGGGTTTCCATCCCTACAAGCACAGAGACGTGAAGAGCCAAGCTTGAGTGACTCTCGTCACATGTCAACTGTTCATGGATCCAACAGAAAGGTATCAAGAAGGAGCCAAGACACTTTCTTGCCCATGACAGAAGTCACGGACGATTCTGCAATTACTCCTACACTGCATGCTCCAAGGCGTGAGAGAAGAGAAATAAGGAATAGCTCAGAAAGAACCTCCTGGGTATCCTTGCCAGAGGTGGATGGACAACCCGCATACAGCTATGAGCTCCATGAGCGAGGACCAGGAGCCAGTGAGATCTACAGTGGCTCCATATCTCACCAAAAGAGACAGGAGAGACAGGATTATCATAGCCTGACACCAGAGCAAAGACAGCGACAACTTGGGTCATTGAAAGAGAAGCTTCAGCAGGAACAGGAATGGCTGCAGCAGAAGCTGCAAGAGCAGGAACATTTGCTCCATCAAAAGAGGTTTGAGATAGAGAGGCAGAAGGAAGAACTGAGTCAGTTGGAAGACACAGGGTATGAGCAAGTCAGGAGGAAGTATCTCAGAGGCAGTGCTAGGGAGAAGCAGAGGGAACGCACAGGGGTAGGTGGGGAACGCAAATCAAGGTTTAATGATGTGGTTAGTGTTTTCCCAGAAGACCAATATCATAGGGTGGTTCCTGGAGAAGGAAGAAAGGATGTTACATTGTCATGGCAACAGCATGGTTCTTGGGATGAGGAGCAACCATTATCCACAAACTATCCGCCTGACGAACCTAGGGAGATGGCTCAACAAAACCTGACTGAAAGTCAATTTGGCCATTACCAGGAAGAAGGCATTACTGGTTATGAGGAAAATTATTACCAAGGTTACGATGATGAGGTGGAAGATGCGGAGACTTGGTATCAGATGAGGGAAGCGACAGAAGGAGCAGATAATGGAGGAAGCATTCAAGGTTATGTATCGCTACATCCACAGCAGCCGACAAGGAAACAAGGTAGTTGTTTTCATCTTGTCTCTTAAGACTTTACTGGTGGTAGTTGTTGTGATGATGATTATATTGATGACAGTGATGATGATGATAAAGATGAATATGATGGCGATGGTGTTGATGATGGTTATGGTGATGATGGTTGTGACGATGATGATGATGATGCAATATTTATAAAAAAAACATAGACAAATCACATGTCTCAATGTACTTCAGAGAAACAAACGAAGTACATGTACATACTCAAAAAT
The DNA here is from genome assembly GCF_018143015.1 of Lytechinus variegatus. Classification (NCBI taxonomy): domain Eukaryota; kingdom Metazoa; phylum Echinodermata; class Echinoidea; order Temnopleuroida; family Toxopneustidae; genus Lytechinus; species Lytechinus variegatus. Next base: position 55,130,448 of record NC_054742.1, on the reverse strand, counting down.
ATTCTTTCTGTTCATAATTTAACAATTACTGAATTGCTGAATAAAAACAGTTTAAATAAATGCTGACTATGTTTGCAGGCATTCAATCGTTTTTGACATTTCATTGTGAGATACAGTACAATAGAATACCAATCTAAACAGTATTGTCAAAGTTACAATAATGAAACCAGCGTTACTTAAACAAAAAAATCTGTCCTGGAACCGTCACAGTATAATTTCAGTTCTTTGATTCAGGAACCATCCCTTACAATGTACCTTCTCGGAGCATGAAACCATTCAAATTTTATTTCCAATTCAAGATGGGATAACATAACTTAATGAAACCGACCCTTGAATAATCCAAGGTACTTCATTATTTCAGTTGGCACACTAGGGCCTCGTCTTACAAAGAGTTAACATTGTTCTGATAACCACAATTATAGAAAGCCAGAAATGCCAACATCTAAAATGCATGATGGTTCAAAAATAATTGTAGGTATGATGTATACTCATACATTTATCATTGTCTTGACAATTCAGCGTGCTTCCTCTCTTTATTTACAAAGGACATTGTGCAAATTTCCAGTCAGTAAAATCATGACAATGATGGATTTCCATGTGATTGATGTTGATTGGATCAATCACAACTCTTTGTAGGACAGGACCCAGCAATGCACTAGTATACAAGTAGCGAATAGGCATGAGTGCGATGGTGCGAGATTTCGCATGAGGTGAAAGAAAGATGAGCGTAGAGCGTTTCTTTCTTTCACCGAATGCGAAATCTCGCACCATCGCATGAATAAGAATATTCGCTATTTGTGTTGTACAACGCCTCGGAATCTAGCAAAAATATTTTTAAAAACCCCAGAGTTTTTCCCTCCAGTAATCTATGAAAAGGGAGCAAAAATATTAAAAGCAAAATCCCACAAGCCGGGCCCACAAGCGCACATTATCTTGGACAGCATTGCGCATTTAGCCAGCGGGCTGTACGCGCATTGTCACCTTATTCAATGAAATCGCATTGTGACATCACCTTCTGAAGCCGTGCAATGGTACATTTTGGATAGTACGTCTTGTGTGCAAAGGTACGAATGTGTGACATTCAACCTCCCATTTGATCGCGTACAACAAGCTAAGTAGGCGTTGCACAATATTGATTTGACTGCAACATATTACTAGTATTATTATTCTTTTAATGTTTGATTGCTTTAAATATTAACATGATACCCTTTTGCTATATTTAAGGTGCCCTTCACCAGTCAGCAGCTGCCACCTCCCATATCTACCAGTCTCGTCACAACTCCGGTCTTAGGCACACCACAAATAATGCTGAGGCAGGAATGAAAAAGGGTTATACTTCTGCTTCAAGGTACGTCTGTTTCTCCTTGATCAATGATAACATGGTCAATTGATCTTTAAACTGCTATGTAACCGTGTAAAGGATGATTGGTCTGTATCTGCACCGCATTGCATTGGTTGATTGGTAAAATGGGAGCATTTTGGGGAGCAAGTTCACTATTTTTTGGTTTCCATGTAGATTTGGCAAACATTTATGTGCCTCCTGGGTGCCTTGCTTGCATATGCAAAAAGCTTTCAGATGTTTATAAGAGAATCAAACCATAGTAATGAAATGATTTGTATGAATGGAGAAAAATAAGAAAACACAAAGAATCAGACCAGGAATGAAAAAGTTTATTCTAAAGTGAGATCACTATTAAAGACTGAATTGCAAATTGGCAACTTGGTGAGTATATTGTGACAAGTGGTAGTCTGCAGGCACAGACCCTGGTTGAAACTTTAATCAACAAGTACTTCTTGATACAAGACCAGCACATATAAAAACTACTGTTTTAAAATCATTGTGTACTAGGCTGCTTATTCAGACCCCAATTCAAGTGAAGGGTTTGCACAGCAGACGAGACAAGTGGTAGGAACATCTCTCCCTGATTTTGATGATTTGCACTATTTTCATATTAAATTGGTTCTGTCTCATAGACTCACTTATTTATTTCCACCTATTGATTATCAGGACAAGTGAGCCCCCAAAACAGTATGGAAATATTTCAACTCTCTTGGATGAAGAGGGATTGACTGGTCTTTCATTGAATGGGTCTAATTCACCATACATTAGACCAGAATCGAAGCCTCGACCCGGTACAACCACCAACCCCAACCTTAAGAGAAGAGGCATCATCCAACCACTGCACCAGACCCATCCTCACTCTCAGGATCAACCTGAGAGGAGAATACGTTCAGCCGGTCAAGTCAGTGGGAGGTTGAGACATAGAGTGGCAGAGGAGCTATACAATCCCCAATTACAAAGAGGAAAGGCTCAGGATTTAACAAAACACCCTACACCAAGTCAAGCCCTGATGGACTCTTCTCAAGAGAAAGGGTCATTGCATTCCTATACAGGTAGATATCAAATCAACCAGGATGTGCATATAACTGTTTTGTGAAATTAAGCGAAATTAAAACTGTCATAACTTTCTTATTTTACATCCAATTTTGATAACATTTTCAGTGTTTTCCTTGTTGGATTTTTCTCTTTTTATTCAAATCAACTCTTTGTTGGGGTGGACTTGTCCTTTAAAGGACAAGTCCACCCCAACAAAAAGTTGATTTGAATAAAAAGAGAAAAATTCAGCAAGCTTACCACAGAAAATTTCACCAAAATCGGATGTGAAATAATAAAGTTACAACATTTTAAATTTTCGCTTTATTTCACAAAACAGTTATATGCTTATCCTGGTCGGCATGCAAATGAGTAGACTGATGATGTCATGCACTCCCTGTTTTGTATTTTATTATATATGAAATATCCTAATTTTCTCCTCATTGTCAAGTGACACGATTAATTACTCCCTGAATACGTGGAATAAGCATTACTTTAATAATGGTTCAGTCAAGTTGGCCCTTATTGTCAAATCTGTAAAAAATGAATTATTGTACAATTCAAACAATAGAAAACAAAAGAAATAATGGGCGAGGGACATTATCGTCTGTCTCATTGGCATGTCACTGAGTTGTGCACATCACTGTATCAAGAAAATAAGCGAAACTTCAAAATGTCATAACTTTCTTATTTTACATCCAATTTTGATGAAATTTTTAGCTTTATGCTAGATTTATTTTTCTCTATTTATTCAACTCAACATTTATCTTGGGTGGACTTGACCTTTAACTACTGTGTAATGCTTAGTAAGTCAAGTAGTCAACCAAACACAATTTTACCTCAATCATTCTGGAGGTTAAGGAAAGTTTGTGTCTTTTTTACTTTTCTACTAATCACATAAGTCATACCTGTCCCTATCCAATCGGAACAGCCCTGGGGCCCGACTTTCAAAGAATTATGGTTGATCTGATCACCATAAAAATGTCACATACAGGAAATTTGCACAATGTTCTTGTAAAGAAAGATAAGCACACTGAATTTTCAAGAAATCGATGAATGTTCGAATATACATCATAGTTAGAAAATGTTTTGAACAAACGTATATTAGATGTTGACGTTGCTGGCTTTCCATAGTTGTGTGGTTGTAAGACAGGGCCCTGATCTTTGGTGAAAGAAAGAGCCTCTTTGTTAAGTTTCATTAGGATTTGCACTTGGCATGTATGCTAAAGGCTTGGTCCCACTGCACTTAGGGATGCAAAGAGGATGTAAAACGGAAAAGAATCTTGCCATCCGTTGGAAAACTTTATGTATCAGTTGTGTACTCTTTGCATACGTGTTTCATATGCTCGATATCCATCGAGCATCCATTCCTCTGTGATTTCATTGTTCGCCCATTGTCTGGAGCAGATGAAAACGGATGGAGCCACCCCAAAATTTTGCTTGTCCACTGTATCCATTATGAATACGTTTTGTGTCTGTTGGCCAGTGGGACCAGGCCTTTACTTTGAAACTGAGAGTACCGTAGAATCTACCGAAATCAACCTTCCATAAGTCAAATATAAATCTAAATCAAAGCAATCGATCTATCAGACCAGAATGTGCATGTCTTATTTACATCTTCTAAGTCGAATTTTACATAATGGAGACATGTTTCTATGGTCCCAAGAGGTCAAGTCACCCGTAGTTGCACTTAGTCAGTCAATATTTCTTTTCCAATACACTAATACACTTCATGAAAAATTTGATCCCTTCTGCAGATGCTGCCAGAGAAGACGACGCCCTCCACGCACACCTAGTTCAAAGGTCACATCAGGTCATCCGGGAGATTGGGATGTTACTCAATCAGAGTGCTGAGATGGGAGAAGAGGAGGAGTCCAAGGTTCTTGAAGATATCTTCTTTCTGAAGTGAATTTCTCAGAGGTAGGGCTGTAATAGAATTTTGATCAATCTTACTTCTGGCGGAAGGGTGTTATAGTTGGGGATCATCCATTTTATTGGATGGCACTCATCAGATTGCTGAAAGAGGAAAAAAGGAGGAACCTGAGGTTTTAGAAGATATTTTCTGCCTCAAGGGAATATCTCAGAGGTAGGGCTGTCAGAAAGGAAGTTACCATGAAAGAGATGTTTTGAACTAATGTTGTAAGTTAGAGCAATTACGGGATCGGAGTTCGGTTCGGAAGTTTCGCTCCTAAAATCGGAATCGGTTCGGATATCGGATCGGAAGATATTCAAAAACAAAAAAAATTTATTAAAATTTGTATGTGGCCGGCGCGTGGACAAATGCGGCACGCTACACTGATGGCAGAATTGTTTTGATCTCCGACAAAAGCGGAGGAAGAAGATGATGAGTTGTTTTGATCTCCGACATAATCGGAGGAAGGAAAATAAGATAATGACGTTCCAGCGCGCGACACTACAGGGTTGGTATCGCCTTCTCTACAACATATCACTTCGATGTTGTAGAGAAGGTGAATATCACGGTAAACAACTCTTGATAATAATGCGTCTTTTTCGGGAGGTCATGCGACCTTTTTTGAGATTACATTACCTCCGCCATCACTACGATGTTGTAGAGAAGGTGAATATCATAAAATAAACAACTCTGGATAATAATGCGTCCTTTTTGGGAGGTCATGCGACCTTTAAGAGTTTACGATTACCTCCGCCATCACTACGATGTTGTAGAGAAGGTGAATATCATGGTAAACAACTCTAGATAATAATGCGTTTACCGTGATATTCACCTTCTCTACAACATCGTAGTGATGGCGGAGGTAATCGTAAACTCTTAAAGGTCGCATGACCTCCCGAAAAAGACGCATTATTATCAAGAGTTGTTTACCGTGATATTCACCTTCTCTACAACATCATAGTGATGGTGGAGGTAATCGTAAACTCTTAAAGGTCGCATGACCTCCCGAAAAAGACGCATTATTATCCAGATTGGTTAACCATGATATTCACCTCCTCTACAACATCGTAGTGATGGCGGAGGTAATCGTAATCTCATAAAGGTCGCATGACCTCCCGAAAAAGACGCATTATTATCCAGAGTTGTTCACCATGATATTTACCTTCTCTACAACATCGTAGTGATAGCGGAGGTAATCGTAAACTCTTAGAGGACGTATAGTCAGATAGTCGTAAATATTACCGCGCATGTCAGCGTGTTCAACTAAATCTTATTTGCCTCCGCTTAAGATCAAAACATAGCGTCTTTTCGTTGTTTTTCTTCCTCCATTTTTGTCGGAGATCAAAACAAATCATAATCTTCTTCTCCACCTGCCTTTCCGCTAATATCGGAGATAAAAACAAATCATAATTTTCTTCCCCTTTATCTTCTTTTCCTTCCACCGTTTTTCTCTGAGATCTAAACAAATCACCAGCGCATTTTTTTTGTCTTGTTATGTTTAGGCCTGGGACTTTCGGGTTTTTTTCTTTTCGGGTACCCGTGGTAATTTTCGGGCGGGTACCCGAAAATCATGTCGCTCGAAATATGACTGGTGGAAAAACCCCATAGGTGACGTCATCAAGCCAATGCGATGCAAGCCAATTTATGAATGAAAATATAGTAAGCATGCGCATTGCAAGCCTCAGCCCAACGCAGTATTCCGCCAAAACAAGTCTGCAATACTCCGTCACCTCGTACCAAAATCGGCCTAGAAATCCACTTTTCTATATTTTATATGAAATATAAAAGGTATTCTCAGAGGATCTGTTTTCCCACCGATACCGCACTGGTAAGCAAATTTTATTACTTCTTGCTTTTCCGTCAAAATCTTACGAAGTAGCGTCGATATTACATCGTGTTCGTGAATTTCTAGAATCTATCGCTACGTGAACAAAGTCAATTGATTTCCGGGTTTCGGAGCGTCGAATGCGCCAGCCAATCACGATCGTGTTACCATTTTCGGTTTATGATAAACTGAAAATGGTATCAAGAACGTGATTGGCTGTCGCCTCGTATGCTCCGAAACCCGGAAATCAATTGACTTTGTTCACGTAGCGATAGATTCTACAAACTCACAAACACGATGCAACATCGACGCTACTTCGTAAGATTTTGACGGAAAAGCAAGAAGTAATAAAATTTGCTTACTTGTGTGGTATCGGTGAGAAAACAGATCCTCTGAGAATACCTTTCATAATTCATATGAAATAAACGAAAGTGGAATTCTAGGTCGATTTTGGTACGAGGTGACACAGTATTGCAGACTTTTTTTGACGGAATACTGCGTGGGGCTGAGGCTTGCAATGCGCATGCTTACTATATTTTCATTCATAAATTGGCTTGCGTCGCAGTGGCTGGATGACGTCACTGCGCTGCAAAAGAAACATGGGGACGATTGAACGATCTCAGTCACATCGTCATCACTTGAAAAACTAGTATATTTAAGGATATTTCGAGGGTAATTGGTGAGATTCAGAATGAGACTTGTGTACTTTTGTGATGAGTTTACAATCATGTCTTACACTACGCAATACAAATCAAATGTACGTTATACTGGTGAGCAATTTTCGGGTATCAGGTATTGATTTTTCTACCCGGGTACACGACGCTTCGGGGCGGGACCCGGGTACCCGGGTTTTAGTCCCAGCCCTAGTTATGTTTTGGTTTTTCCGATCCGATTTTTTCCCCACTGGTCAAAAATCGGAGTTCGGAAAAATGTAGAAAAAAGGGGAAAATCGGATCGGGAATTGGAATAAAAAACGGTTACAGCATTATTTTGAACCGTCTCAGTTCCAGGAAGGGCTTTGACTGGGGATCATCCAGTTGATTGGATGGTACTCATCAGAGTGTTGAGATAGAGGAAAAGAGGAGTGCAAGGTCCTAGATGATCTCTTTTCTCCCTGAAGTGAATGTCTCAGAGGGAGGGACTGTTAATTATTGATCCGTCTTACTTCTGGGGGAAGGGAGCTATGATTGAGGGTTATCCATTTCCTGGTGACTTCAATATTTGCTTTCTCCTTAACTCCATATGCGCCTTGAGCACTCGGCAAAGTGGATTTGATGCTTAAAAAGTTACATTATTATCATAAGTTTTTGTCTCTCCCACCAGAGTTGAAGGCGAGAGTTAGGGATCCAAATGTCGTCGGTCGCCTGTCCGTCACAAACCTAACGACACATAACTCCACAATCGTAAGTTGCTTTTCAACCAAACTTGGATGGTAGATGGACTTGGGGGACCTGCATGTTATGATGCAGTCTGAGGTCACATGGTAAAGTCAAAGGTCATTTTCAGGTCAACGTTAAGTCACTTTTCAACAAAACTTGGATGGTAGATGTACTTAGGCGACCTGCATGTTATGCTGCAGTCGGAGGTCACATGGTAAGGTCAAAGGTCATTTTCAGGGCCACATTAAAGTTTACGTGCAAGGCTCTTATGACAAGTGTTATTCCATCCCAGTCATTTCACTATGAAGTTTCGATATAATTCTCTTGCGTGCCCTCGCAAATCACAATATTTCTGGTTATTTTCAGAAGTGGGCGAGACACAAAATCGCTTTTGCCTTGTATTTCATAGGAATCTTACTCATTCAAATTATTGAAGAGTGAGAACAGGAGTTGAATATTTCCAGAGTGGGAAGGGGGGAGGGCACTGATGGGGATGATCTGTTTGATTGGAATGGCATTCATCCATGTGCAAAGATTAAAGAAGAACAGGAGAAATTCATAGGAGTTGAAGTGACTCCTTTTTCATGTGATTATTTCATTTCATTCATTTTTTTCCATATTCAAATTCAAAGACAAAAAGGCCCCAAATATTATAATCGGTAAAAAATCACAAACAAGAACATATTGCATATAAAATATAACCATATGATATAAATCTGATTAAAAGGGGGGAAAGACAGCTTTAAAATATGTACATGCAATATACTGTAAGGACAATTAAAATTGAATAGGGGACTTCTCAATGGTGGTCCCAAATCATAGTATTTGTGTATGTCTATTCAAGGCAGCGTTATATGTATGCTTTATTCAAATTATTGATGTTCAAGCCCTACTTACGATGATGTGACGATTGTTCATGTGTGACCATATTTTGTGTAGGGTTGCATATCTGAAAAGGTAATTAATATCTTTAAAAACTTAGATAAGTTCTATTTTTTGTGAAAATATATGGAAAACATTGGCAAATTTTGTCACTGTTTGAATCCATTCTGAGAAAATAAAATTTCCAATTCAGGCATCAAGAAATCACCATTTTACAATTTGCAAGCAGATGTCTTCAAACAAGTGAGTAAAGTGTGATGCCAACTACTTGTAATTATATGGCATCTTAACCGGCATCTGATATAATTATCTTACCTTTGTTTGTTTGACTTCTTTTCTTAAACTGTGCAAAGCTATCGTGCGTGAATAAGGTCACACTTTTTATGACTGGGTTTTTTTTAGGGAAGTGCGCACTTACAAACAGCATAGAATTTGAGATTAGGATACCAGCAAAACCCTTTGACCAACTTATTATTCTGTCAAGTGATTTTGACTCTAGGATCTTGCCTTCCATTTTTTTAGTTGATTTATGTAAACTGAGATCAATCTTTTGCTTGAATATCACTTTCATAATAATATTTAAAAATCTGTACAAATTATTGTTACCCCATCCTGTATATATAAAACAAAAGCAGAAGATATTACTATACCTATGTGTCCATCAGGAGAGCAATGAAACTTTTTTTCTCAATTATTTAATGGTTTTATTCAAATTATTGAATTTCCTGTGTTTCTTTATTTTTGGGGCCACCAAAATGAACTTCGATGATTTTGGGTTCCTGAACAGGCCATCAAGAAAATAAATTAGTGTGGAGCCTTGGGAATATATTCAAGTGTAAACCATCATATCTAGGCTTCCCAGCCCATCAGAGAAATCAGGGAAGAATATTTTACTTTTTTTCCAGTCAGGGAAAAATCAGGGAATGATTTTTTTTATTATTATTATTATAAATTTTATTGCTTCAAAATCAAATCACAATATACATAAATAATAACAGCAATAAATAAATCATATACATAAGTATAAAAAAAAATGTGTTACAATTCAGCAAGAATATCATAATACTTGTTTACAGAATTCCATTTATCAAAGTGAACTGAAAGTTTGCCTTGTTTTAGTGCTATTGCTCGCTCTACTTTTTCTAAAAAAATAATTTCATTTTTAAATTGTTTGAAGACTAAGATTTTATCATTGTATTTTTGCTTATAAATAAAGAATTTTGCGTAAAATAAATTGGTATTAATAAGACTATTTTTTATTTTGACTCCAAAACAAATATCCAAAACTGAAAAAGGCAAAGTAAGAATGTTTAAATTAACTAACCATTTGTACACTTCATTCCAAAATAATTTAACAACTTGGCAACAGAAAAACAGGTGCAGAAGATCTTGAGTTTCGTATTTACAAAAATTACAACTAGGTGAACTTTTTACCCCAATGCGAAACAAAAAATAATTGGTTGCTATACGTCTGTGAATAAACTTGAACTGAAAAGAACGTATCTTGGTATCCAAGGTCGCCCTATATAATATTTTAAAACGGTCTTGCCACTGAATTAGTGTTTTTAAACTTAAATTTAGGTCACTTTCCCATTTATCTAAGTGATTGGTATTTTCCAATTTTAAACATACATTATTTACAAATATAGAATAACAAAATTTTGTTGGTTTCTTTTGTGATAAAAATAAAGAGAGTTTCCTGTCTTCAGAAGAAAATGCGGGGTTACATTGGGTAAACATTTTTGACCAGGTTGACTTTATAGAATCAACAATAGCGTAATAACGCATAAATTGGTTCAAGGTAATCAATAGTTTCATCAACCCATTCTACATTTAACTGTCTACATAATGTGCCTTTGAAATTACCTAACCTTACAATTTTACTCTTGTTAACGTTTATTTTAAGTCCTGAAATATTAGAATACTTTGTTAAAATATCAAAACAATTTAAAAGGTTACATTCATTGGCATCAAGATAAATTAATGTGTCATCAGCATACTGACTTACGCGTATTTCATGTCCATTAAGATGAATTCCCCGAATTTGTTTACTCTGTCTCAACATAAGACCTAATATCTCCGCCCCAATTAAAAAAAGATATGGGCTAAGGGGGCAGCCCTGCCTTACCCCTCTTTGGAGATTAAACACTTTAGATGAAAACCATTATTTATAATACAACTCTCGATGTTTGTATACATAAGTTTGACAAAAGATCTAAATGTGCAACCAAGACCAAATTTGTTCAAACAAATATCTATAAAATTCCATTCAACCATGTCAAAAGCCTTCTCGAAATCTATTGAGAAGACAATACCATTAGTTTCTGTCTTTTTACATAAGTATATTGAGTCTAAGAGTAAACGAATATTCTCACCGATGTATCTATTCTTTAAAATCCAGTTTGGTCCCAATGGATAATAGAGGGTAGAACTTTTTGAAGTCTTGAAGCAATAATTTTAGCCAAAATTTTATAATCGGTATTTAGGAGTGAGATTGGACGCCAATTTTTTAAATAAAGATTATCCTTGTCCTTTTTGGGTAAAAGAGTTATTATTCCTCTTTTCATAGATGGGCATAGTTCACCTAACGTATAGCAGGTATTAAATACTTTACAAATGAGTTCTTTTATATCTTCCCAAAACATCTTATAAAATTAACAGGTAAACCATCGGTACCAGGTGTTTTGTCACAAGTCATTGACATGATTGCATCGTAACATTCTTTTTCTAAAATACAACCTTCACATATCCCGACTAAATCTTGCCCAATTGTAGGTATATCCAGATTATTGAGTAGAGTTTTTATATCATTGTCTTCTTCAGTGTACTAGATATAAGAAAATAATCAATTCTACTTTGGGCAGACATAGAACGCCATGTAAATTTAAATTTGCAAGGGTTCATATGGCGCCATATATCTATCAAGTCCATGTCTTCTTTTATTAATTCCATAAGAGTAAAACAATGAGGGTGATGTTGGGTATGGTTAGGGTAACGTCCATGTTGGGGTCTTGAACAGTATTCATGTCTCCACCTATAATAAAAGGTTCTTCACCAAACTGTTGCATCATGGAATGTAAATTTTCAAACATTGCTATCTCATCTTTGTTCGGACCATATATATTAATCACGGTGAATTTTGAGTTGCCATACGATACATTTAAAAGCAAAGTACGACCAGATTCATCTCTATGTACTGCTTGTACAGTAATACCTGAAGTAGGTTTCAACAAAATGCATACCCCTGCACTATTGGATTTTCCATGAGAGAAGAAAACTTTATATCCCCATTCATTGGACCAAATTTTTTCACATTCAACCGTGCTATGGGTTTCTTGAAGAAAAAACATTTCGAATTCAGTATTTCTTAGCCAGTCAAACACACATCGACGTTTTAGGTTATCACCAAGGCCTCTTACATTCAAAGAATATAATTTCACTTTAAGAGCTTCACCCATAATGCCTGCTGAATGTCACTGGTGAATTAAAAGAGAAGCTTATACACAACTTAAAACTACTTATACACCAAATATCATTTTCAGACAATGCAGACTTATGCAAATTGTCTGAAAGGGGCAAATCATACTCACATTTCACCTCAGTGATAAACAACAGTTTATTTTACTCGAAAGATATTACTTTCACTGTTACAATGAGCGTAGATTTTGGCAAAATTATGATATTAATAAAAAATGTAAATGATAACCATCTCCATGGATCAGATCTGTTTAAGTTTACTTCGTATCCAATTGATCGCGCCTGGTTTTCAAAGGACCTGATGCATCATTTCCTCCTTCTTTGTACTTAATCACCCTTGGCACTGACCATGGGATGAATGCAAAGTATCCCTTCTCATTTCTTTTACTATTTTCATAAGACGGCGGTGTTGCTCTCTGGTATCCTCGTGAACGTCGTCTGAAATGAAGATACGCTTTCCATTGATTTCAAGATTCTTCTGCTGTGAAGCTGTTTTCAGCATGAGCTCACGGTCTCGGTAGCGAAGAAACTTCACGTGAATAGGCCTCGGTCTCGCGGTGTGGGCGGTAGGTGGGCGTGTTCGTGACGTCATCGGGGTACGATGTGCTCGTTCAATTTCCATTGCTTGCGGGATCCCCATCTTGTCGCGGATCAGCGAGTGGACCAGACCAGTGCAGTCAACGTTGTCTCCTTCCGCACCCTCGGGAACATTATGCAATACTACATTGTTTCTTTTGTTCCTGTTCACTAAGTCGGTAATTTGCAGCTTCATTTTTGAAATGTCGGAAGCTCCGGCTTTCGAATCTAGCCTACTTTTGATTTCTTCAATTTCCATTTCCATATGGCTCAAAGCGGCGTCTAAATCTGTATTGTGACTTTCTAAATCAGAAACCTTCGCTTCTACTCTATCCACTCTTTCACAAAGTTTGTCCATTTTTTCTGACAGTTTATCCAACACCGGCATTTTAAGCCAAATATCCTTCAACATTTCACTTTCATTCGGCATTCTAAGCATCGGCTTACCATGGGGCGCGGTTGAATTCATACTAGAATCAAAGTAGTGTATGCACAGAATCAAATCGACTTACTTTCAGAGTTTCGGGTGCAGATAAATCAGTCAAACGGCGTCGTGCTGAAAGTCCACATTGAAAGCTACCAAAATATCAAATTATCAGGTCCATGGAGAAAGGTAAATGTATAAAAAAATAACAAAAATCTGGAGCAATAATTTTACTCTCCCATTGCAAATGAAAGTCAAGGGTGCCCTCCCTTTTTTTTAATACCTCAAATAAGAGAAAAATGCCTCAAATGAGGGAAAATCAGGGAATTTTGATAGGCCCAAAAGTCGAAAGCATGATACATGTAGTCGGACTCTGTTATGGCCTCTTTAACATAGTGTGTTGTAATCTAATGATATATGTACTAGGATTGCCTTGAATCAACCTCTTTCTGTATAACTTGAGGAAAGGATGGCTGTATTGGGAGAAGGGAGGCCATGACATGCCTGTGTAATAGTACTAATTAGTTTTACATTATTGTTTTTATACTGAAAATACATGTAATTCATTGCAACAACTTAGAAAGCATGAGAAACTGGGAGTGGGTTTAAATAATTATCAGGGAATTTTTTAACTTCATCAAGGGAAAAAAATTTCTTGAAAAGCTGGGAACCCTGTCATATGATCCAACTATTGACAGAGTTGCCAACTATTGTAATCCCATATCTCATTGTCAAATAGGCCTTTAAACTGTCAATTATTATTTACAGTCACATTCTTTCTTAGAAAATGGTGAAAAAGACCAGGATCTAAGCTGTGTAAATCATACAATATTTGCTGGTATGTACGTGATCAAATGTCTTTATTATTATTATTATTCTTGTTTTTCATTTCTTCAGTGTGCCATGTTGACAGAATCGCCTGAAAATCTGAATGAAAAAAAAGATACTTCAAACATTGTTGCAATTTGACAGATATGGCCCTTTTTTGTGTACATGTATATCCCCAGTCTTCCGCAATACTGAAAACATACAATTCCATGGACATTGGGAAGAACACAGAATTTCACACAAAAAATGCACTTTTCTCGCAGAAAGTTTTAATTATGAAAAATACAGTAAACTTCATCTTTGACATGGCCTTTTTGGATTTGGGTTAATTTCATATGTTGAAAGACCATGCTGTACCTACAAGAAGCTAAATATTTTTAAAAGTAGATATTTTTAATTTTATATTATAAAGTACCCAAAAAATGGTGTGTGTTTCTTTGACCAGGGATTTCTTTTTTTTTTTTTGGGGGGGGGGGCTACTTTTCAAAACTTATTGCAGTGAATGGGGATTTTCAGGGCTCCTTTTTTTTAGTTTCCAGGGCTCGGTTAAGCATTTCAGCAGCTTAATCGCTGCCAGCCCCCATGAATTTTTTTCCCTCTTTGACGTTATCACCTCCCTCATTTGCATACTGCCACTTTTGTGCATTTTGTTACAAGTGTGAAATTATGCAAAAATTTCCTTTATTTATTACGGCTGAACAATCCATTTTTACCGGTGGTCATAAAATTTGGTAAACTATTGGTTATATATCAAAGATAGGAAAGACATATTTTCCCCATGTACTGAAAAATGCTTTGCCATGTTAAAGGCATGGAGCAGGGGTATTAATCACCTTCATTCTAGTTTATAAGAGGATAAATCTGCCAATTAGCTTTTGTTTCAAGTCATGAGCATTTTACAGCAAGGAAGAATAATTAATATCCCAGAGGAAGCTCATGTTCACGATGCTTATTTATGATAGATGGATATTTATGATAGGTCCATTACTTGTACTGTCAGGGTAATTGATTAATCCACCAACTTATGATTAATGTACTTGTTATTCTAGATAAAATCTCTTTCACTTTCTTTCTTTGTGATGATCATGATTATTACGAAAAGGTATTACACAATAAAAACAAATCCTGCATGCTGTGGACCAATAAGAACTGAATAGATTTTTCAGAACTACATGAAGGAATAAAAAAAAGGTTTTATTACAATGTCAGGCAAAGATTTTGTGATAATTCTTAAAATGTGGACTGTTATTAGAGAAACGTTTTTGATGAAAAATGTGATCATGAAGACAAGCCAGAGTTTGCCAATGGAATTTTTCAAACCTCTCAACTTTCATTGTTATATTTTATTTGAAATTTTTCAAAATCATAGTCAATACATATTTATGAGTATGACCACTTATATCTGTTTTATCCCCTTTTCATTGTCTGTTTTTAATCAAATTTTCAACAACTTTGTAATTTTTCATTTAATTTGGATGAAATTTCCATGTTTTGCATCTGGTACTATAGATTTACACAAAAATTATATTGCATGGAGTACACCTTAAATTTGATACACATCTCACAAAACACACCATTGAAAAAGTATTATATTTACCTCTTTTGTACTTTTTATTACTTTCTTGACACAAGTTCCATTGTGACCATTTTGAAACAAGGTAATTCACCTTCAAAATATAGTACTAATGAGATGCATCACAAAAGACAAAGAGAATCAACCAAGTTTCTACAAACATTAAATTCAATATATACATTTCTCATTGTGAATTCTAAGGTATATCTATCTTATTTCATTATCTGCAAATCTACAATAAATCCATCTGTTTATAATCCAACAATATCTTCGCAAATCCCTGAAGCTCATAACAGGAATAGGATTAGTGGTCAGTCAACAATATTGCTTTCCATTTTGATAATGTACCTTCACCATACTTCAGTATCCAGTGGATTCATAGGATACCAATAGTGCTTCATCATTGAATGCCTTTAATTCCTTTTTCTTTTTCTTTACAATCGCTACAATATGGGACGAAGCTTCGTAGCTAGTGATGACTGTCTATTATGGTAGTACATAAATGTCTAATTCGACGAGTTTGAAAGGAGTTAACATTGAAAGTGAACTACATGTATCTACATATCAATAAATTCTTACAATTTGAATTCTACCTTGCTACTTCTCTAACTTCCTCTAATATCTGGGACCTGCTTCATAAAGATTTACAAGTTCTGTGGAGTGTGGTAACTTTTCTATTATTTTAATTTCCATGGAAACCATGATTGTGATTGGCTGCTGAGCCCTGTCACCATGGTAGTTCCCATATTGGAAAGTTATAATTGTTGTTACCACTTATGAAACAGGGCCCACATGGGTGTTTTATACAGCTGTTCATAAGTTATGAGTGACTGGTGACCCATTCTTAGGAACTAAATCAACACCAATGAAAATCTGTTGTGTATCATTTACCACAAGAAAGGATCACCAGTCACTTTTACAGTTACTTATAACTTATGAACAGCTTTATGAAACACCCATCCGGGGTCCATTGCAAAAAGAGTTGCGTTTGAACGCAAGTCAAAAAATCAATCGCAAGTCCCAAATGCGTGCTGTTGATTGGTTGAAAATCAAGTTACGCCTGATTTCTAGAGTTGTGATTGATTGCAACTCTTTCTGCAACGGGCCCCAGGTCTCTAATCAGTCTACCTATTTCACGATCCTATGCAAATATGAAAAATTCATTTGCACGTCAATCATGCTATAAATCATAGGCTGTAAACTCATTCATGTATATTTGATGGGTTTCTCTCTGCTTATTGCCCTACAATTGCTAGAAGGAAGCAAGTGACATAAGAACCAAATGCAAGTTTATTTGGTAGTTGGGGAGACACTTTATTGTTTTGCAAGATGCACACTTTAGATTTTGAAAACTGTCCCTAAAATGTGTTATTTTGATTAGTAAAATTTACATCCAATTGATGTTTTCTTTGTCAATTTTACTGGCTGAACTAATTTTCCCATAAAACGGACTCCTAGTTGGGAAATTCTTTTTCACACAAAAATCAAACAGAAATTGACAAAAACTATCCATTTTAGGCATTTTTCCGTTAAAGTATGTGTACAGCATTATAAGTGAAGTGCCTTTTTTCTTGACCAAAATTTATTTTCCATGTATGAATTTCATCCTGATAAAAAAGATACATGTCTTGATGCTGTAAATTTATACATTTTGTCTTTTACAGGAAATGCAACTTTTGTCATTTGCTTCCTTATGGAATAGGGCATGTACATTGAAGGGCATCAAATTGAACTTTGAGCAGAAATGAGCACCATGTATGCAAATATGATCTGTGCTATAGATGTAAAAGACAATGCAAAACTAAAATTTATTTCAGTCACATAACTACATTATATTACATTGACATAGAATGAACTAATCCATCTCAATATTTGTCATGGAAATTATAAATTACACTCTTACCCCCCCCCCCATTCAACAACCACAAATTTCACACAACTTGTATTATTTTTTCTGAGAAAAATACTTCCTCATAGTTTCATTTGCCATATAAAATGATCCATACCAGATGTAAAAACCAAATTGATTGTGAAAAGATGAAAATGTGTTGGAATACAGTAGATATTTAGAGTCTACAGGTGTACAAGACTACCATAATTCAGTTATTTGCATACATATAATTCTAGTGATTTTATAATACACTTTAGTTTTATTTTAGGTAAGATTCATTTTTTGATCTACTGGATGAATTGATTTAGAGGCAACTCAGTTCATGTAAGATATTAAACTTCCTGGTAATGCGTGTAAATTCTTTGAAATGAGTGTGTCATGGTTATAATATGATATTTCCTTATTTCCTTTTGCATTTCCATATCATTGGTGGGATATATAACCTTTATACAGACTAGTAGAATCATTTTGTTGATATGCATGATTACTATATTTAGATTATACCATCATGCATTTAGTCTTTGCCATTTTTGGATTGTATAATCAAATAGGTGTATACCACTAAAATGTCTTTCAAAAAAAATACAACTGCATATAGCGCACTATACATTCCAAATGATGAAATATTTCATTTCAAATAATGAAATATTGAAACCAGCAATATACAATCTGGTAGGAATCACTGCACATTTGGAGGCACTTGAAAAGGTGTGATTATGAATGTAATGGATGAATTTGCAAGCATTTGGGAGCATATGAATTGACTGGTATTTAATATGAAATACAATAATGAGAAACGGTATCAGAAATATGACAAAATGCTTTTTAATTTTTTTATGATAATGAAAATTTGAGAAGATTCTGCTCATTCTGGATTCTGATTCCTACCATAGTTTGGCATGATTTGAAAATACATTTTCAATGAACACATAAAAATAAACAGATTTATGGTTTATATACTCCATTCACCCACACACACACATTATTTTGAAAGCAAGACAATACCTGAAATTGTTCACATTTATGCTGTCACATCTGATACAATCTTGCTTTCACAGCAGTAAGTTGATAAAACCACAACATGTATACCAAAATCAGAACATGGAATAATTTTCTTAATTTTTGATTAGCAGTTTATGCTGTTGTGGGGGAATATTTCAACAGAGTACTGTACAATCCTTTGTCAAAACCCACTACATGAAGGACAATTTTATGTTGTAACCATACAAAATGTTTTTGCAATTTGCAACGTGATATAACAAAACAGACATCTTACATGCATCATTACTGGTGGAGAGTAGTTTGGTGGGATGTGGAACATAAATATAAATTTTGGACATGGAGACTTGACCAATGGTGTACTCATAATCCAAATAATAAATTGAATATGAAAATACTGTCATTCTACATATTCATGTTTTGATCATGACAATCTATGCAAACTCTACAGGATTGATATTTTTCAAACAAAAATACCAGATTATTTTGTTCCATTCATACTGCTGTTTGTCATTGTTTCCATGGCAATGTATGATACCAAATTGTCAATACATGATTCTCAAAATGGTTTGGAATTTTTCAATTTTTATAAAAAAATATTTGCTTTCATGCTTTCATTTTCTACATGATTCAACCTTCATTTTTTCCTGCTCTTTTTTCTATATCTCCAGAGGTTGACAATTGTACTTCACCCAATGCTCTTTTTCTTGGAGACAAGATTGAACTTTGATTTTCACCAAATAATAGAATGAGATTCTGTAGACAGATTTCCATTTTCATTAAAGGTACATTTCATAAATTACTAATGCTATCATAAGTTACATATAACTTCAAAACACTGCACAGCACTTATTGCAAAAAAAAATACATTTACAAATTTAAATGTTATATACAATTTCCTGATCACAAATAAGGTCCCATATAGATATAATAAAATTTCATATATACTTTTACTTTGGCAAGTAGCACTGTATATATTTCATTTTACATGTATTTTCAACAGTTGTACATTTTAGACTCAATGTTTCTTGAGATGATCTACATTTTTCTATTGAAAAATAATTTAACATTTAATTTAATAATGTCACATAATTGCTTACTGCATATACTTAGCAATATTAAGTAGATGAACAAAAATATTGTGAATTAGCACTAGATATAAGCCTGCAACAAAATATGACTTCGTCATTTTTAAAGCGGCATCAAGTTCACAGTAGAGAAAGTATTTATTTCTGGTAATCATATATAGAAATCAGGTTTTCTTTTGAAAAAAAAGATAATCAATTATCCTCATATGTATTTAATAGATAATTTGTTTGCTTCTAGACATATACATGAAATATATATAATGATTCATGATTTTCGTGTATTTCTTTATAATATTTGTCAATTTACATCATTATGGAATTAATACTAGTACTGTACTCTATTTTACAGATTTTATGAATTGAATTCAAACATTCTTAACAGTCATACTGGTGAAACCCCGTTAAAAGACAGATCAATTCTATTTAATCATTAACAGCTCTTATTTCCCATGATACACCTATGGTTGGTTTAGAGTCAGTTTCGTTGGTATGACGGTAGCACAATCCTCGATAACCAGTGATGTGTACTAAGACATGTATTATGAATGATGCAATTATTAAATGTCAGGTCTTCTCAGAGTCATGTTGCATGGAAACTTACAAAGGTTTTTTTTTGACTGGATGAGAACAATGTCTATATCCACCAATCATGCAACTCAATCTGGTCGAGTCACTGTGTAAGCCTCTTTCAACATTTTTTTACTTGAAATAAGGTCTTGACTTCACGCGTACGGCATAGTATGACGACTTTGCAGATGTGACAAAAAGCGAGTCGTAGATTGAGTTTGATGGGAGAATCGGAGATTGCATGGTCTCAATTTTTATAGTGGACAAGAGAGAGAGGGCATGATGCTTGCGCAATGCCTCAAAGTAGCATTGTTACGTAGCCGAAAATTGCACGATGTTGACATACAGTCTAAAAGCCCCTAAGATTATGGTAACTACCATGGAAGTCTTGATTTTCTTTTTGACCAGCTGCTGAGCCCTGTTACCATGGTAGTTAATTTACTATATGATTCTATGCAACAAGACCCTGAGGCTTGTATTCTGATGTCAAATTTGAATCAAGACCACGGCCCAACTCTGTGCTAAAATTATGAAAAGCCATAAATGTAGGAATGGTGTTAACATTGTCGGTTAGTTATCTTGCTCACTTGCTACTTCTTTGTTATCATTCCTAGACAGTTTTGAATGAATTGAGCCGCAAAAGTGCTAACAAATTGAACTTCTTCTGTTTAATACAGATTAGTGTCACAGTTGGCTGTCCATAGTCAAACCACAAGTTTAGACCAGGGGCCCGTAACACGAAGCTTTTCTATGATTGATTGCAATGTACAATCAATCATGAAAATACGATTAATCGCTAACCGTTGTGTTACAGGACCCAGAGTTTAAATCAAACCCAATTACAGAATACGAGCCTGGACATGGGTGTCAGCGCAGAGAATTCGCTTTTTTTTTGGGGGGGGGTACGCAACAAAAAGGAACAAAAGATAATCTTTTATCTGTGCTGACGGCCATGGGCCTGGGTGTTCATGGATAACAGTTGTGCCTTTGTCATGATGTGTTTCTTGTGCATATAAAACTTGAAGAGTTGAAGTTATAGAGATGGATATCTTCTGCTTTTCTTCTTACTTTCGGCTTCCTACTTCTCTCTGTAGTTGTTCGATTGCTGGCTTTGCCTTGTATTCTAGCCCGTAGGTCAGGAACTGGAAGACAAAATAGGGCAAAATTAGCAAAATATTTAGATAAATAGCAAATGTTCATTGATATTCCTATTGATTTTCTACATTTTTTTTTTTTGGGGGTGTAAATAATGGGTATTATTGTGAAAAGGGGTGGGTATTGTGATGAAATTAATTACCACTATAATTAAGAGGAAATCTAAAAGAAAATATTTAGTCCTATCTTCCGAACCTTTTTTTCATTTTTATTTGATTTTATATATTTGTTTTTTCATTCTTATGTTTTAATGAAATTTATAAATAAAACTTAGCTAGCACAGTGAATCTATGATATGTTAAAACAATTTCTTTTAATCAAATATAGCACAGTTAAGTTTCATGAAATTTATTCAGTGAGATTTACTGTAATAAAGCAGTTATTTAATTAATTTAGTCAATGAAATGTACACTAAATTCAATGCATTGATATTGTGAAATTTATTCTGGGAAATTTGAATCAGTAACCTAATGATTGTATTACTTGCTGTTTTCAAGAAAAATTATTCCAGGTGATAAACACCAAACCAAAGAAACAAACAATTCAATTCAAGGTTTATTAAAAACATGAGTTGCATCCAAATGGCTGAATTGGTCATGTATACAAAATACAGACTATTAAAAGACTCATTACATATTTCAAACATTAAAAAAGCAGAAACCTTTGTAAAAAACTGACATGAGAAATATGTTAATAAGACAAGAATGCTGAGGCAATGAAAATTAAAATACATGTGCATAAGATAATGAGGAAGTGGTAAATAAAAAATAATACAAACAAATAAGCAAGTTGTAAAACATCATTGAAATATATGGATATTGAATGTGTTGATTTCCTCATTAAAAAAACTTGATAAACAATGGTTTGCAAGGTGTCTGTTGTGTTGCTTGACAATACTGTCAAACCTGTCTATGAAACCCACCCAAGGTAAAGATACAAAAGTTGTCAGTGAAGACAGGTGGCCTTTATAGACAGGTTCTTTAACAAGTATTCCTTGGTGCCAGTGGCCACTACAGAGAGGCTTATACTCTAGACAGGTGGCTTCTAAGATACATGTAGGTTTGAGTATATACGCACTATTAATTAAAGTCTTTACCTTTTGTTTTTGTGTCTCCTGTACGTTAACCCATGGATGTGGGGTTGACTTCTTGAATAACCTGGAAAAGAAACAAAAAGATCGAAATCATTTCATAAATTTTCCCATATGTTTAATTGTACTCGCATTTGTCAGCATTGGTCCTATTTTAGTTTAACTGTAATTTGTGTCTTAATTTCAATCATAATTCACAAAAAATCTTTCCCTGTTGACGAAATGTTTAAACATATTTCTCTCCATTATATCTCTTGTGTGAATATGACATGCTATTAATAGAAAAAAAACAATATCAGAGGTTGTGTACCGGTACTCCAAATTCTCATACGTGACAGCTCATGATATTAAATGACATTCATCATTTTTGTATATACACCAGCCTCCAGGCATGTGATAGTAATACTATATCACATCAAGAGCCTGGAATATTGTTCCATCTTTCTCATTTTTCCCACTTGACGTGGCCTTTGAGTTCACAAGAGGGATGTTGCTATCCTCAGAGACATGTAATGAGGCTGGTTGCCCTGGGGGTGGAAATACCTTGCATGACAGTGGGATTGGGTCTCCTTGTTTTAAAGAATTGTCGTGTTTTTTATTGACGAGTGTAACTTTTTCATTTGTAAGGTAGAGTATGACCTATATTTGCTCAGGACTTGAAACATGAGGGAATGACTATTATGCATTGCTTATGAAATTGAACCATATTTCTTGATGCATTACTTTATGGATCTTTTTTTATGTATTTGTACACAATCCATTCAATAAAGTGTAAGAAGGATTCTACTGAATATTTGTTTTTACAAACCTTTTATTTGGAACTAACACCATTTTAGCATCTACAATTTAAGGTGTCAGGAGGATGGAATGGTTTTGGGTTTTAATCTCCTTGCTTGTGAATACGATAGTTTTTGCTGGAGCCCTCATATTCTTTCTTTGACAATTCCTTGATCTGTGGTCCGGTGGTATTGGGTTAAACCCCTCTCTAGTATATGAATTCACACTGTGATAGTATCAAGTAATGATTGATATTATTGATCCTCAGGTCTTTCTTTTTTCAGCTTGTGTTCATTTTTCTTTTTAAATTGTATGCTTCAATATATGAGCTAAGTTTATGTGATAGAACCTGACTCTTGTACTTTGAATGGTAAATTGTCAATTACTTTATACACCCTCATCATCTACTAATTTGGTGTCATTCCATGTGGTGTAATCCAAGTTCATCTACTTTAAACATTTAGCCCATTCACCATTTGGTTTGATTTCCAGCAAGGCTTTATCCATTTCATCTGATATTCACTTGATCTAAATACCATATCTGTATGATTAGATTCACTGTCTGTGGATCAAATTTTCAGTTGACAACATGCAAAATGATAAGTCAACAAAATGGAAATTAGACCATCTGGGCGTTAACCTAAATGACAGTTGGAGCAAGTGGGTTTTAGGCCAGGTCAGGTGTAGTGTAGACCAAGTACCAATAAGTCCAAAATTCATAATAAACCAAATGTGGTATTATGTTTGTGTTGCTAAATGGCGGTTAGACCAAAAGGTAGACGAACTGGTTGTAGCCAGACTTTGATCAGACTATGTTGATTGACACTGTATGTAAAGGAGACAAAGCAGGTGTCAGAAAATCAACAATTTGACATTCAAAGTACAAGACTCATGTATTGAATATTTGAGTAGTCCAATTGCTTGTATATCAAGTATAAATATGAACCCTTTAAATTGTCATAAATTCAATTACCTAACTATCTTGGTTTTTGTTATCATTTTATATTGTAGATTACTTGGAAATAAAGATGAGTATTCAAAGCTTCACCCCAAATTGGTATTCCAACTAGTACACCTGCTGTCTGGTAAGAGTGCTCAGGAGATAGGAGAGAATGATCCAATACAGACAAGAGGTGTCAAAGGCATGGATGATTTCAAGTTTGGTGTAGATTGTGGTGTCGAAAGTGTGAATCCGGCTATTGAACTTTTTAACACTGAATGTTGGTCTTTAAGGAAAAAAAGGAATGACACCAAAGGGTTTTGAGCTAGCACCACAAATTCAACCTTGGTGTAAAATGCTCGGTGTGGTATTCTCACAACTAGTTGGCAGGGATATATACACTGAGGAATGGAGAAGGCATCTTAAGATATGCTGTGCCTTGGTTTCATCTAGAGCTCGAAATCCTTATATCTAAATCCTCTATCTTGTATGAGTGTTTTTCAAGATAGGAGAGGTACTTTATGGTGATGGGGTAGTTCATGGGGGAGGTGGTAAATGGGGAAATGCAGAGGAGGGTACTTACGCTACATCAGTCTTTTTGAATAAGGAATATGTTGAGAAGGCCCCTGCCATCCCGCAGACTGCACCAACAATGACTACAACTGGCATCAACTGAAAGGGAAACATAGAGTATAAGAAATTCTTAAGTGATCTCTTTAAAAAAAAGAAAATGACTGTACATGTACATGCAGTAGCTCTTTTAATCGAACATTAATGAATTGATGAAAATAATTTGAAAAATGTTTTGTGTATCTTTAATACAGTGAAAATGGTTAGAGGAAAATGTATGATTATCACCTTGTCTGAAATTAACAATGTATTGCTTTCATTTGTGTAAAAATTGGGCTGTAATGTATACCATGTCTATTCATTATTTAAAAAATGAATGAATTAACGAAGGTGGTTTCGAAGGTGGTACAAAACCATGGATTGTGCAGATTTTGTGTACATAATTACACTTATTTCATTGCATACACTAATACATTTCCTGTTATATAAATACATGCTTTTGGCAAAGGGCACTAAAATTAATGATTGAATGAACATGATAATACAAGAAATTTGCATAGTCAATGGCTTCGTTCATTGGCATAATGGAAGCCTCTTTTTTTAGTGATTGGGCCAATGAGAGGCAGAATAAGTTAAGTCAAATTAACTAGAGATTTACGGGGGAATGTTATTGCACTCAATATAGGATTAGGACTGCTAATATTGATCTTCATTAAGCTTGATCTCTCTGCTGTATATCTATCTTGTTTATTCGTCTTGTGACTTCGTAATCTGGACTGACAAGATGTTGCCTTACTTTATTTGGCCCATATTCCGAACTCCACTTTGATTTAAACTTGGGTCTAAAGTTGACTAACTATGGAAAGCCAGTTGCGACAAAACTCACAGCAGAGATTCAATTTGTCGGCACATTTGGTGCTTAATTCATTTGCAACTGTCTAGGAACAATAACTTAATTATTGTTCTCCATCTTTAAAACTTGAGGAGAGAATACAGTAAAAAGGAGAAATATACAATGTAAACAAAAAATCTCTGATTTCCTGTAATGTTCACAAAGAGTTAGACCATGGTCTAAGATAGACTGGATCTCAGAATACGGGCTTTATTTGACTTGTTATTCCTTCTTCACAATCATTACCATTTATGCATGTATTCTTAGGCGATAACGGTAAATTTTCAATATATTGATAAACTACAAGGGCTGCTTATTCGCTTATGAATAACTTTTTTTGTATTCAATTTTGACATTTGGAATGAAACTTTGGAGTTTAACATTACTTGTTCCCACCAAAGCTTGGTGCCTATATATATTTATTGCAATTTGTACATTATTTATTTATTTGGATATTAAAAAGGGATTGAATTTTACAAGTTAGTGTTTCTTTGTATTTATTGAAAATGATGAAGTGTGCTCATTTCTTTCTACTTCAATGAAAAAAAAATTAAACTTGTATTACAATTATGATTGAATTCGAACATTTTTTCTTTTGAGTGTAATCACTCGTAAAGCATATAAATTATTCCAACCAGGTTATCATTGCATAAAGGATACAAGGTGAACAATGATGCAACTGGCCTAGTTGTGCTTTTAAGTACACGTAGTTGTCTATGATAAATCATGCACTACTGAAGAAATTGTACTGCTTTGACCAGGAAGTTTCATTTCTTATTTATGATAGGACAAGCACCGCTGAAAAAATTATATTGCTTTGATCGGAACGATTCAGTTGTTTGAACAAAATTCAATTTAAAGTGAATTAATTACCGGTAACTATTCTTACCTCGTAGTTTGCCATTCCTTTCAGCCTCATAATGATTCCGTAACCGCCGATACCGTGACCCATCTTGACTGTTTAGGATTTTTACTGCAGGCCTATGAAGAAAAAAATAACAATTTGAGAGGAAGACTGTCAAATTGATTTGAGCAATGATATATGCTGCATTTGAGAAGGTTTATACATGTTCTGAGAAGGAAACTTTCAAAAAATTGAAAATAAAAGTGAAAGATGGCATTCGAAGGGAGATTTTGCAGGTATAAATGTGATCATAGAGTGTGTCAGATAAAATGGGGGTGGATATGAGGAAGGGTGAAAGAAGTAGAGATAAAAGGAGGGGATGGGGAAGTGACGAGAAGAATGAGAGAGGCTGTCGTAAGAATATTGAAGAAAGTGAGAAATGAATAAAGATATATGAGATAGAGTAGATTCTACTAAAAAAAAAGGAAATAGAGAGAAGATAAATGACGAGAAAAGACACAAAGATAGGCGAGAGATGAAGGAAAATAGAGAACTTAGAAAGGGAAGCAAGTGACAAGAATATCTAAATAAGTATAAATGTGGATTGAATAAAGATGGCAGTGAAAAAGATAGAAATGGTAGAAGAGAACTTTCTCTAATTAAAATTATTAATGGGGTAAAAGATAAAAGGGGAAAGTGAGAGTCCATTTTGAATAAACGGGGAAGTGATTGAGTGAGGGGGGGGGGGAGGTCGGTAAATACCCGATGGTAAAGGGGGGGGTGAAAAATGATCGATCGGCGCATCTCTGTTGACCCGAGAGGTAATGAGGAGGCATCACAGATTTCATTAAGTTTGATAGACGAGGGCTGATAATTAATTTGATACGAAGTAATGTCGAGATGTATTACACAGGTCAAGTATTCTAGTATATCACGTAATTTCCCATCGTTGCCTGTTACCATGGCAATGTGAATTTACTCACCATGCCGTTACCATGGATCAATTAGACAGGTCTGTCGGTTTTGGACAAGGTTCTAGCCCCCTCCCCCAGATATGATGCTACTTTAAAATGTTACCTTATTGGAGCTAGTGATGTTTAAAGTCCATTTTTAAGATTTGGCAAATTCCCCAAATAGGCATGTCACTATTCCAATTCATTACTAGATGAATATGAATGCCTTAAAACAATTATGATGTATATTGGATAAGCTTTAGATGGGCATTAACGCATGCGAGATTTATTATTTTTTCACATAATTTATACTGTAGTTCTGTATAATATGATTTTGCATTTAAAAACAAAGGTTGAAAAAATGATAATACATGTACCATATTTGATTATTTATTCATTTCTCCCCCTATAGGGAGAGGGGTGCTATTATTTTACGCATATCCCATTCGATATCGCAAATTTACGAGAAAATACAATAATCGTCAGCTTTCATCACAATTATCACTGATAAAGGCACCCTAGATAGTAATATATGTCATTCTGTTGTGGTCTTTCGTCTCAAGAAATTAAAGAAAACGCTATTCCCTCTTGCGAGATTTCCAGATATATCGCTTTGTCTTTAGTGATTTGATCTTCGTTTACCCTGCTTTTAGCCCGAAGATTGAATATCGCGTCGAGGCCCTTGGAGAGGCGTCATCTTAAATTGAGATTAATTTGAACGTTTTCTTTGGGGAGTCTCTAATTGCATCCATTTTCCATTTATCATCCGAGGATTTGGTCACAAGATTGTTTGTAGGATTGCGATATAAATTTGATATTGACCTCGTCAAGTTTAGATCTTTGCTAAAAATTGGAGTGAAAGGACTGATGGGAAAAATCATTAGTGATAATTCATAATGTATATTGAGATAATAAAACCATTAATAACACATAGAAATAGTCGAATAACCAAGATAAATTAAACAAGTTATTGCAACCGTTTAATAAATTTGAAATTTGCCGTGTTTGATTTTTATTTCGTGTGGATTTGACTCTATTTCTCCAACTAGCATATGATTTTCTTCATAACAGTTTAGCATGATGTTATATATTTTTTTAAATAAAGTTTTAATAACATTAATACAACATTTATGTACATGAAACATGTTTTGTCTAAAATAGTTTTTAGACATTTTGAAAAAAATTAATTATCAATATTTTAATGAGGAAGCAAAAAAAAAACCGCATTTGAAAATATTATGGCCAATTGTGTTATTAACCAAAATATTAAGACCATTGACATTGAGAAAAAAAATCACAACCGTTAGCTAATATAATGTTTTCATAATGTTTTGTGTTAGCTGGGGACTTCATGGGGAGTGATACAGCTAATCAACCTTGCCCGTTTTGAGATAACATTGAGCTCAATCTATACTGGCCTATACACACAACCATAATGCAATGGCCTATATTATCATCCAGTCTCTGCTGGGGGCATTTGAGAAGTGATTTAGGTCAAGTCGTGAATAAATCACGGTAGAAGTGGAAAAGAATACGAACAAAGGTGTATGATCCAAAAATAAATCTTGGACAATCAAAATTAAAACGGGTCGGCTGATGGTCGACAATATGAGTAGGCCCCCTAGTCAGGAAAATTCGACGTTAGCAATGAACTTAACACTAACCGCTTTTGAGTGATAATGAACCTGGGGGGGGGGGTGCATGATGTAGCGTAAATTCTCCCACAATGTTTTACAACTCCTGACCGTTATAGCTTTAGCCATAATATTTTGTTTTGAAAAAAGTACTTTAGACTGAAACAATCTTGACAACAATTCTATCAAGTGATATATTTTTGGACGCCCATGGATTGAGTTTTCAAATAATTAAAACGAAAGATATCATGTTGCTATTCATAATTTGCATAGACTTTAGCATATTTTGTAGGACTAGACTATTCATATTTGTTTCATTCATGCCAGTGTGGATCCATGGACCATGGTGGATCTAAGTAAATTGATAGAATCTAACATAAGGTCCATGAATTCATATATCGTAATAAAATTTTAAGTTAAACTGATTTACAGTACCCGAGAGTGCTACGGGGATTAACTAACACTTTTTTTAACAAACATATTACTTTTAGTGGTAACTGGAAAAAAGCTAATTATTTGTCATTTTTCTCAAACGTTACATTCATATTTGACATAGTGTTTGGCACTTGATTAAATGTCTTTGTCATGCGTTAACTTACGGACATCTTTATGGAACACCCTAAACCATCGACCGAACCTGCGCATGAGATCCACCCTAAACCAGACAAGCACCAAGCTGATGGAGGGGGGGGGGTGACGATATCAAGGGCATTTCTGCTCCAGAAAATTTTGAAAAATTAAGAAAAAAAAATGTTGACTATACGCCCTTCTCCCAACACTTTCTTTTTTTATCCACCCCCCCCCCCTCCTTACCTTCACTTAAAAAAAATCTCGGTGTCGCCACTGCTTTGGAGGCCCGTTTGGAGGCTACAGAATAAATGTTTAGATGGGCTCACTATCATGTGTGTATTCTTGAATGAGATCCCATACCCTGGGCTGTCAGTCAGTCAGTCACTGCCAAACATTGTGAATGAGATCCGAAATCCAACCCACTTATTTATACACATAAATAAACATTCGATGTCAATTATCGTCCGTGATCATATGCCATGTGACAGGGATAGCGGCGATGTTGAATAGAACATCGAATGACCACACGACCAGCAGGTGAGTGGTATAAGTGCAGGAATTCGCGAACGGTCACCCAGAATCGGGTCGAGACCGTTGGCTAATAATAGTCGTTGTTTTTGTATTTGTATTACGTCATAGGCCTATCTTCATTCCAAATTTCATATTGATTTTCTTTGTATCGTCACGTATCCGTGTAGGCACGTGCACATTTTTAATTCGCCAATAGCCCTGCCCATTTATTCTGTTTATAAACTTGAGGTTTTTGATGATATCTTTTGATATTCATTATGAAATTTGAACTTAACGTTATTTTGTAATGTTATTATCTCAGATCATTAATTATGAAGAATGTGTCCGTTGGCCTATTCCGGGGCCTATTTATGATGATACTCCAGATCTCTTGTTACTACCACTGTCAACTGAGGGTACACCCTACCCCCCCCCCCATTCAAAGATATATTTAAAAAAATGTAAATATATAATATTTATTTTAACGAAAACGAGGTGAGAAAAATTGGTTGTGACCATTATAGCATATTGTTTTTCCTTTTTATTTTATTTTCATATGGATAATATGAAAAATATTGGTCATCTTGCCCCACCACCCTCCTCCACCCTCTGCCCCAATACACTGGCGTCGCCCCTGGCAAATTGTCACACAGAGGGCAAGGTTATCTATCAATAGGCCTATATTTTGTATATGAACGCATTGATCCAATCAGTATAATTGAATGATGCTTGCTGATAAGAACAGGTGAATTTTATACTGCGACCTCCAATATCAATGCTTCATCTTGTATGAGAGCAAATACAATGTCATCTTCATATCTTGAAAATATCATGAAATCTCTCTATGCATGCACCACGAAATGCGGGTGGATTGACGTTTTGTAGAAAAGGTTGAAATTAAATCAATTTACTACTTTCACTCTAACAATATTGGAAAAGGTTGGTTTGGGATTTTGTCAGTATGCTTTAAATGAATTTAGAAAGAGTATGCAACATAAATAAAGAAGATGTGTAGGACCTATATTAGCTCTAGGGCTTAAAATGATTTATCAATTGTTTTATTTAATGTAAAATCAGTTATATAGGGCAGTTAATGTTAATTCTAGATCATAGTTTTATTCGCTTTCTTTGAACCTTACAATGAACAAAAATGTAAAAAGCGCGGCTATCTAATCTAATCTTTACCATTATCTTAGCATAATAATTTTCACATCAGTTTATTCGCCTCTTACATTGTAAAATATACAATAATCATTTAAATTATCATATCTCTTCTTTTGACTTGCTTCGTCAGAAAGAAAAGTGTGAATAATATTATTTTAATGTAGAATGGACCAGGGGTTCTTAGAGCGGAGCAGACAGTGATATAAAGAAGGGAATTGAAGCCGACGTTAAATTGCCACTTGGTCTACACCCACTTTGTCTAATTTTCATTTGGTCCCCACCCACATGGTCTAATTTCCTTAATTTCGCCTACAGCCAGTTCGTCTAATGACACTTGACTATAGTTGTCATTTAGCCAATTTAGTTTTATATTATTTCTATATAGTCAGGCTATACCCACTTCGAAGCCTACAATATCCATGCGGTCTCAACACATTTCTATGTGATTGCAAAAATGTTCAGGAACCAAGTTTTTATTTTGCAAAATGCAAATAGATAAAGTAAATATCAGGCCATCTATGGACAATTAATTTAGACTAATTGAAAGTTGTGGCGTGCGCCTGTAATCCAAGCTCTGTGTGTGTGTGTTGGGGGGGGGGGGTAAGTTACAAATTAATGCAGAGGTTCGAGCCCTGGCACGTCTTTCGGATGTTGACGTTTAAAAGGTCGGTCCCAGATTGATACACGTCTGAAAAAAATCATTTACACCACACACAACGCCACCTACACACCACCCCCCTCCCCACACACACACCCAAGTGAGTATTTGACCAAGTGGACGTTGGATCAACTGGTAATTGGGCCATTAGTAGACCAAGTGGGTATATAGCCATCACGATGTTTAGACGACCTGAGAATTAGTCCAACGGCTAGTAACCCAGTTGAATACAAACCGGTGCATGGGGGAGGGGGGGGGGGCCTTTGTGCCAAGTTTGACAAGATCACCAGTGCTTCAAATGAAATGTGGATGTGATAGATGGCTAGAGGGGTTATAATTGGGAAGGTGTGCGATTTCCTATGGTGTTCTCTCATTTTCACTCCACTTGATATCTTCTGAAGAAAAATAATTTCCATTCTGTTATCTTTGAAAACCGATCCCAAATGTCACTCACTTCGTCCTTCCATCCGACCAATAACAAGAGTTTTCGGGCGGTGTTTAATTCTATGTAAGGTAATCGAAGTATACTTACATGCATGAGCTGAGATTCAGGAATAGAATCACAATATAATTTCGAACGAAATTTCTTAGACTATTAACTTGATCCTTGTACTGTTTTATTATGCTCTTATTTCTTTTATGCTTCGACTGACATAATCTTACCTTTGTTAAAAAAACTTCTCAAAAAGCTTTGTAGATGTAGGTAAAATACTTTGTTGTATTGTACAATTGTATTTGATTTTGATAGTGTTTGATAGAAATCATCTCCAAAGAAGATCGAAAAACATTCGACTTTATTGAAATTATTCATTGCCAATATTAATGCATTCATCTACAAATTGATTTATTTTATTGACATGGTAAACTCGAAAAGAACCCTTTATCATAAGATTTTCACGGGCTTTAATTGCAAGAGGATCCTTGGTGTAGACCATGCAGCAGAAGTATGATTGATACCACTGGTGTGTAGATGGGGTCTTGGGGCCAAGCCCCCCCCCCAAAAAAAAAAAATATTAATAATGATAATGATAAATGAATAAATAAATGAATAAATTATAAATAAATCACGACCGAGAAGAAAAAGAAAAAAAGGAAAAGTAAGAAAACGAATTTACGTAGTATATCAAAATCTATCCAAGAAATCGACTTTTTAGAAGAAAATCTCTTAATTTTTGCTCTTTCGCTCGCATAGTTTTAGCACTTTACCTCTATCTGCCATATCTGGCTCATTCAAAATTCGCTACCGATTTATTTTAATTTTTTGTACTGTTAAGCCTACATGTTTTTTTTTTTGAGGAAATAATTTCAAATCAGATAAAATCAAAGAATGTACCGAAACCATCAAGTTCATGTCTGAAACACTATATAGAGCTCGTCAATCGAATGGCGTTAACTAAATCTTTATAAATGGACGTTTCAGGTTTCCTGCCCAATAGCCATGTTAGTGCAGCGGTCAGTCTGTGTTTGCATTCCAAAAATGCCACTCATATTCCACACGCAGAGATGTAATTACATCACTTCTACCTACATACGTGGTCAGTCATCATGGTCATGGGCTCGTGGTTCCGACCTACTTTCAGATACTGTGGTGTACGTCTTCTAAAATGGCCCGTATTATTCAGATGCACAGCTATGACGGGGTACTCATGCGTTGCAAGAGTTTGAGAGGTTGTACTAAATATGTTAAAAATAAACCTTGTCTGAGAAACTATGAAACATTCTAATATCAAATTCAATTACAGTTTCAACGAAACAGTACATTTTATACCTCCTTTTAAAAAGAAGGATTCTTTATTTACGAAATCTACAATATTGTTGATGCAAAATTTATAGCATGGACTGCTTAGGCCCTATTATTATTTTGTACTACATGGTCTTCGTCTTCATTATTTTCTTCTCTTCCTCCTCCTCCTCTTTCTTCTTCTTCTTGATCATGAAGATAGAGTACTCATAAAGACTTGATGCCTTTTCTTTCCCGAAGACTCTTTTTAGCAAATAGAGGTATCCTGCAATCGCATCTAACATTCATTGGAACAGGAAAGCTACTTGTCTTAGGTAAACATACCCTCCAGTATACTCTTTTGAACCAAAAAGGCTTTAAAACCCTTCTAAGCTCTGGTGAATCTCCCGAATACTTTTGTCACCATTCAATGTCAATTGTCATTACGTTATTGTTTAATGTACTTAGTTTAATGTAGAATAATATTTTAAATTTAATGAAAACCATATTAATGATTCGCTTGATTTCTTATGTAATAAATAATTCATATTTTGTTAAGCGCATAGAGATCACCAATATTATGCGCTATATAACTACAATATTATTATTATTATTATTGTAGGAATGTTCATACCATGATACAGAGGGTATAAAATGGATGAATTTTGCGATTTTACATGAAAATCGGGCACCCGACCAAATTACAATAAAAATCTTCTTCTCCCCCCCCCCACAAACATATTCCAAAACATGGGAAGGCTTTGAATTTTACTTTAGCATCTAATCTTTGCCTGTAGCTCTCTGATATCCAGTCAATAAACATTATAAATTTGTTAAGATAAGTACTCAATTAAGAACACTTTTTGAAAGAAAAATAGTAAGAAACAAAGCAAGAGATGTCATTATAAATACGAAACAATTACTATTTTTTTATCTTAGTACTTCAAAATGATTCAAAATTGAAAAAATAGCCTCTATATACACGTATAGATTGAAATGTCAAATAATACTACTTTGAAATTTCAAATGATGAACTTGAGTCCTTCTGGTTCTGATCGTGCATGCATCCCATATCCTGTTCGACCATTTAAGACTAGGGTGGAAACTAGAAACTGCTTGAGGATATTGTAAAACACGGCTGATCGTCCCTCTTCCATTAGGAGCGTGAAAGGTCAGTTTGCGTTCAATATTCTTTGAACTGCGAGGATTTGGATACCACGCTTGGTTGAAGATGGGGTGGGTGTGGGGATGTGGGGTGAGGGAATATTTGAGCCCGCTTTAATTAGTATCCTTTCATCCTGAATTTTCCATTCTCAGACTGAGTGTATAATGTCCTGATAAAGTTCCACTGGGTTAATAACCGCACAATCACTCTTTATGAAGTACATGATTTTTTTTTCAAAAGTGAACTTGTTATCTGGAGTAGATGTCAAGTTATTGACGATAAGTACTTTTTGGAAAGCTGTTCCGGTTTCTGTTGCACCGTTGGAAATTTAAAAAAAAATAGGAGGAAAAGGTTTCAGCTATAGTCGATAAGATGATGTTTGTGATGTGGGAACGGTTGTGGGTAAAGACTTTGCACTCTAAAAAACGTTTACCCAATATTGTGTAAAATGGGAACATGCATGTTGGTTGGGTAAAAAGTTACCCAGTTTGGTGTCAATTTAACGCAATGTTGCGTTGAAATAGCCCAATATGGGGTAAAAAATATACCCAGCAAACATGCATGTTCCCTTTCTACCTAATAGTGGGTCAAATTTTACTCAGTGTTTTAGAGTGTGTGTAAGGGAAGAATTCATGCAAGCCTGCATGGTTTTCCAAACAGTTAGTTGCTACGTGTTACTTTGATTTCTAATAAAGTTGCATGCATAATATGGGCAAGTGCTTACCTTAATTTCAAATTTAATATTTTAAGGTTTGAATGAATCGACTAGGTGATATGATGAGCATCCTTGCCCTCCCCTCGCATCGAAGAGAGATGT